>NC_064821.1:21239834-22439834 GCF_024166365.1 Elephas maximus indicus
CCCAAGAAAGCAGAGGATTTTCCTAGTGGAAATCTGGCTCACTACATGGTCAAGAACTATGGATCTAGCCAGGTTTTGTTTGTATTTGGATTTTTGTTTGAGCTCCCTGTCATCATCAGTTTGTCAAATCAGAGACCAGAGACTAAAACTATAAACCTCTTAGAGGAAACAGAGAGGCAAATTTTCATGATCTTGGATTGCAAAATGGTTTCTTAAATATGACACAAAAAGTGTGGGCACAAACATTCACCCTCTTAATTGTCTCAGTAAAGTACAGAGATTCCAGGGATTGAGATATCATTGGGAGAGGCATATTCAACCCAATACAGAGGGGATACCCTCTGGTGACTCCATGGAAGGGTTTATTAACAATAAATCCAGAGAAGGATAGCAAGTTTCCTCTCGCTGGACATCACCTGTGAATATGACACCTGAGCCTATTGCAGCAATCAGGAGATCATGAGGATAAGCCAGTTCTAGGATGAAGCCACCTTGCAGAGGACTAAATGCAGCCTACTTTTCTGTTCTTGTATATTTCCTACCTCTGAAGGCCTTTCTTTGTAATGACATATACCTTTATTGCTTGAGGATATTAGTGTCAATTCTTTTTCTTCAAATCGCAGAGATTATTTTGTAGATGATGAAACTGAGTGTGGAGGATGCTAATATTGTGATTAGCAGAGACAGCTTATCAGTGGCAGATCTCAGTAGTTACTGAATCGAGGCATGAAAGGTCAGCACACTTTTCTCACAGTGAGGAAAGTATGGGGTGCAATTCACAACCCTATCCATTAGATCAGGCTGAAGCTACTCTCTAGCTATGACTGCTACCTTTCTTAGATCCTTCCCTGCCTTATTTATCCTCTCCCACTTGCTTTTGTCTGAGAAGGCTACTAACAACATCCCATAATAAGAAGTCTTTCCTCAGGCTTTGCTTCTGTGGAAACTTTCCAAAGAAACTGAGCTTAGAGTGTTGAAATCATTTGTCAAACAGCACAGATCTAGATGAAAAGCCAAGTCAGGTTTCAATCCAAGTTGAAATGCACTTAGTGTAGTGAGTTTAATGGAATTTAAGGGTGATCAAGAAAAAAGGTTATGCATAGAGGAGTCTGGAAGGTATTACACTGAGTGAAATTAGTCAGTCCCAAAAGGACAAATATTGTATGAGACCACTATCATAAGAACTCAAGAAAAAGTTTAAACGCAGAAGGAAATATTCTTTGATGGTTATGAGGGTGGGAAGGGAGGGAAATGGATATTCACTAATTAAATAGTAGACAAGAACCATTTTAGGTGAAGAGAAAGAGAACATACAATACAGGGAGGTCAGCACAACTGGACTAAACCAAAAGCTAAGAAGTTTCCTGAATACAACCAAATACTTCAAAAGCCAGAGTAGCAGGGATGTGGACCTGGGGACCATGGTTTCAGGGGATGTCTAGGTCAATTGGCATAAAAAAATGTATTAAGAAAACTCTCTGCATCCCACTTTGGTGAGTGGCTTCTGGGGCCTTAAATGCTAGTAAGTGGCCATCTAAGATGCACCAATTGCTCTCAACCCACCTGGAGCAAAGGAAAACGATGAATACCAAAGATACAAGGTAAATATGAGCCCAAGAGACAGAAAGTGCCACATTACCCAGAGAACACATCAGCCTGAGATCGGAAGAACTGGATGGTGCCTAGCTACCATCGATGTTTACCCTGACAGGGAACAAAACAGAGAATCCCTGATGGAGCAGGAGAACAGTGGGATGCAGATCTCAAATTCTTGTGAAAAGACCAGACTTAATGGTCTAACTGAGACTGGAGGGATCCCAGAGGTCACAGTCCCCAGAGCCTCTGTTAGCCCAAGACTGGAACCATTCCCAAAGCCAACTCTTCAAACAGAGATTGGACTGAACTATAAGACAGAAAATGATACTGATGAAGAGTGAGCTTCTTGGGTCCACTAGACACATGAGATTATGTGAGCAGCTCCTGTCTGGGGGTGAGATGAGAAGGCAAAGGGGGACAGAAGCTGGTTGAATGGACACAGCAGTACAGGGTGGAGAGAAGAAGTGTGCTGTCACATTAGGGGGAGAGCAGCTAGGGTTACATAACCAGGAGTGTATAAGTTTTTGTATAAGAGACTCACTTGATTTGTAAACTTTCATTTAAAGCACAATTTAAAAAAAAGAAAGAAAAAAAATGTTATGACCATGAGATAGCAGCTGAATAGGTGTTTATTGGGGCTGACGCATTGACAGCTACAAGTAGGGTGTAATCTTCTACAGCAGGAGGTCATCCAGAGCAAGAGGTACAGAGAGATGACAGAAGAGGAAGAAGGCATAAAAACTCCCAGGAAAAAGCAGAAGGAAGGAGGGAGGTTATATGTCCCTATGAGGTTACTAACTGTAGCCATGTGGAGCATCTGTCTATCAGAGGAAGCAGGACGCTAGCATCCTGAGGTGTTAAACACTAGCAAGTGGCCATCTAAGATACATCAATTGGTCTCAACCAACCTGGAGCAAAGGAGAATGAAGAACACCAAAGACAAAACGTAATTATGAGCCCAAGAGACAGAAAGGGCCACATAAATAAGAGACTACATCAGCCTGAGACCAGAAGAACTAGATGATGCCTGGCTATAACTGATGACTGCCCTGACAGGGAGCACAACAGAGAGTTCCTGACGGAGCAGGTGAGCAGCAGGATGCAGATCTTAAGTTCTCATAAAAAGACCAGACTTAATGGTCTGAGTGAGACTAGAAGGACCTCAGAGGTTATCATCCCCAGACCTTCTGTTAGCCCAAGACTGGAACCATTCCCAAAGCCAAGTTTTTAGATAGAGATCCGATTGGAGTATAAGATCAAAAATGATACTGGTGATGAGTGAGTTTCTTGGCCCAAGGAGAGACATGAGACTATGTGGGCAGCTCCTGTCTGGAGAGGCATGGAGATGGCACAGGGGGACAGAAGCTGGCTGAATGGACATGGGGAATACAGCATAGAGAGAGGAAGTGTGCTATCCCAACGGGGGAGAGCAACTAGAAGTACGTAGCAGAGTGTATATAAATTTTTTTGTATGAGAGACTGACTTGATTTTTAACTTTCACTTAAAGTACAATAAAAAAAAAAATACCAGTTATGTTTTCCAGGTACTAAAAAAAGAACAGAAACATTAGTGGTGAGTATGGTGAGCTATGGATTTGTGTACAAAGCAAGAACTTTTAGCTGTAAGTTTACTCATTCAGATAAAGAGGACAAAATATTCTAGAAAAAAATTGGCATTGAAATCAAGGGCAGAGTTAGCATTTTTTATTTGAAAAACCTGGGTGAACACAAGCCTTGTGGACACTGACTGGGCCACGAATACAGACTTAGAACAGCTGAAAGTTTCAGAAAAGCCTCCAAGGAGAATATGAACCAAGCTACCTGTTAGCACAATGGCTGAAATTGTGATAGTCTCAATTTACTGCACCACGAGAGTCAGGAAAAGGAAGTCAGGATTAGAGGAGTGGTGATTGGTGAGGGCTACTGTGAACATGTTAGACAAGAAATAGTGAGCATACAGATGGAAAAACATGGAGGGGGAAAAAATCTTCCCATTCAAATATTACCACTAAAATCTGACTTAATATCCTTGAAGAAAAGCAAAGCAAAAATGATGACCCACAAGATCAATAATTCAGAAAAAAAATCAATGATCGGATCATACAGAGGCCAGGAAGCTTGAAAGGGAGTGAATCATGTGGAGAATAGAAAAGATGAGATCAAAGATGTAGTGTCAGACAGATTATTCAAACAGTCTCCTGATGGCAAAGGCCGACACAGGGTCACCATGTGCAGTGATTTTGTAATATTCCTGGAATGGTGGTGGCTTTCACCTTGGTGATAACTGTGGAAGTGGTGAATTTTGGTGGAAATCTGGATATATTTGTATTGTATAGACAACAGGGTTTTCTGAAAAAGTGGGCGTGGGGTATAAGAAAGAGAGAGGGATCAAAGATGATGCTCAGTTAGAGAAAACAGCTCAGCACCTTAAAGAATAGGGTTGCCATCAAGAGTGATTGGAAATACTGTGGACAAAATCTAAGTATCAGTGTAGTACTTTAGAGCCTGTTGAATTTGAGGTGCCTGTTAGGAATTCACATGGTGATATCAAATGAGCAGTTCACTACAGAGGTCTGGAATCCAGGAGAGTGTTCCTTCTGGAAGACATAAATTTGGGAGTTGTTAGTGTGTAGGTGACTTTAAAGCCAGCCATAAGTCTTTTGGCTATTGCAAAGACAATATCTATTATGAATATCAGTGTGAAGATACTCAACAAAATACTGGCAGATCAAATCTAACAGTGTGCTAAGAAGACTATATGCTATTACCAAGTAGAATTTTGCCCAAAATGAAACATAAGAAAATCAATGAATGTAATACACCACATGATCATCTCAATAGATGCAAAACAAAACAAAACAAAACACTGGACAAAATCCAACACCCTTTCATGAGAAAACACTCCAGAAACTCGGAACAGAAGGGAAATTTCTTAACGTTATAATGAGCAGTTATGAAAAACCCACAGTAAAGATCATACTCAATAGAGAAAGACTGAAAGATTTCCCCTCTAAAATCAGGAATAAGATAAAAATACCCTCTCTCACCACTGCTATTCAACATTGGACTGGAAGTTCTAACCAGAGAAATTAGGCAAGAAATAGAAATGAAAGGCATTCAAACCTGAAAGGAAAGGAAAAATTATCTCCATTCACAGATGACATGATTCTATGTATATGAAAAATCCCAAAGAATCCACAGCAAAGCTACTATTACTAATAAATGATTTCAACAAAGTTGCAGGGTACATGAACAACACAAAAATCTGTTGTTTTACCTATATGTCAGCAATGACGCATATTAAAAGAAAATTAAGAAGGCATTTTGTCTTACAATGGCATATAAAAGAATAAGATATCTAGGAATAAAATTAACCACAGAGGAAAGTACTTTTATAATGAAAACTATAAAACATTGCCGAAGGAAATTAAAGAAGATCTAAATCAGTGGAAAGATATTCTCTGTTTATGGACTGGAACTCTCAATATTGTTAACATGTCAATAGTCCCCAAAGTAAACTACAGGTTCAATGCAATATCCGTCAAATTTCTAACAGACCTTTTTCAGAAATGAAAATACTATTCCTAAAATTCAAGTAAAACTAAATAGCCAAAACACTCTTAAAAAAGGTCAATAAAATAGGAAGACTCACATTTCCTGATTTCAAAACATACTATAAAGAAACTAAAGTAATCAAAATAGTGTTGTAATGATATAAGGATGAACATATAAACCAATGGAATAGAATTAAGAGCAGAGAAGTAAACTCATACATTTATGCCAAATTGATTTTTGACAAGGGTACCAAGTCCATTAAATGGAGGAGGAACAGTCTCTTTAATAAATGGTGCTGGGAGAACTGGACAAATGCGAAAGAATGAAGATGGGCCCATACCGCACACCATATGTAAAAATTAACTCAATATGCATCCAACGGGCTAAATATAAGAAGTAAAACCATGAAACTCTTATAAAAAAAAATAAGAGTAAAATTTCAAGGCCTTGTTTTTGACAATGAATTCTTAATTGGCACCAAAAGCACAAGCAACAAAGACAAAATAGATAAATGTTGTCGTTGTTGCTCGGTGCCCTCAAGACTGTTGTGACTCATAGCGACCCTATGTACAACAGAACAAAACGCAGCCTGTTCCTGCACCATCCTCACAATCGAAAAAAGTGAGATAGACACCTCCACAATTATAGTAGGAGACTTCAACACACCACTTTCGGAGAAGGACAGGACATCCAGTAAGAAGCTCAACAGAGACACAGAAGACCTAATTACTACAATCAACCAACTTGACCTCATTGACTTATACAGAACTCTCCACCCAACTGCTGCAAAGTATACTTTTTTTTCTAGTGCACATGGAACATTCTCTAGAATAGACCACATATTAGGTCATAAACAAACCTTTGCAGAATCCAAAACATCGAAATATTACAAAGCATCTTCTCAGACCACAAGGCCGTAAAAGTGGAAATCAATAACAGAAAAATTAGGGAAAAGAAATCAAATACTTGGAAACTGAACAATACCCTCCTGAAAAAAGACTGGGTGATAGAAGACATTAAGGAGGGATAAGGGAATTCACAGAATGCAATGAGAATGAAAATCTTCCTATCAAAACCTCTGGGACACAGCAAAAGCAGTGCTCAGAGGCCAATTTATATCGATAAATGCACACATACAAAAAGAAGAAAGAGCCAAAATCAGAGAACTGTCCCTAAAACTTGAGCAAATAGAAAGTGAGCAGCAAAAGAATCCATCAGGCACCAGAAGAAAACAATACAAATTAGAGCTGAACTAAGTGAATTAGAGAACAGAAAAACAATTGAAAGAATTAACAAACCAAAAGCTGGTTCTTTGAAAAAATTAACAAAATTGATAAACCATTGGCCAGAATGGCTTCTCTTTCTTTTTATCTCTTGAAAGATTAAACGTGGTGTAGGCCACACCCCAAGGAAACTCCCTTTACTTTTTATCAGGGATGGGACCTGGGTAAGGGTCGTGTTACAATCCCACCCTAACCTTTTAGCATAAAGTTACAATCACAAAATGGAGGACAACTACAGAATACTGGGAATCATGGCCTAAACAAGTTGATACACATTTTTGGGGGGACTTAATTCATTCCATGACACTGAAACTGAAACAGATACTTGTGCACCAGTGTTTATCACAGCAGTGTTTACAATAACCAAAGGTGGAAACAAGCCGTGTGTCCATCAACAGATGAAGACATTAGCAAAATTTTGCATGTCCGTACAATGGAATATTATTCAGCTGTAAAGAGAAATGAAGTTCTGATACATGCCAGAACTTGGGCGAACCTTGAAAACTTCATGCTGAGTGAAATAAAAGGGACACAAAAGGGCAAGTATTTTATGATCCTAATTACACAAGGTATCTAGTTACACAAACGCTTAGAGAGCAAAGTTTATCAGTGGTTTCCAGAAGCTGAGGGTGAGGGAATAGGAGTCACTGCTGAAGGGATACCGAATTTCTCTTGGGGGTGATGCAAAGCTTTTTGAAATGAATAGTGTTGATGGCAGCACAACATGGTAAATGTAGTTAATCTCATTGAACTGCACATTTAAAATTAGTTAAGTGGCAAACTTTTTGTTATATATATTTTGCCACAATAAAATTTAAAAAAGGAAAACACACACACAATGAGATACCACTTCACTGCTGTGAGGATGGCTATACAAAAAATCAATGAATAAATAAGGAAATAAAAACAGATAATACCAAATATTAGAGAGAATGTGGAGAAATGGGAACTCTCATACACCGTTGGTGGGAGGGAAAATTGTGCAGCCACTTTGTCAAACAGTTTGAATTTCTCAAAATGTTAAACATAAAGTTAGTTTATGGCTCAGCAATTCCTCTCCAAGTTTACACTCAAGGTGAATGAAAAACTGTGTCTATACAAAGGCTTGTGCTAAAATGTCCATAGTGCCATGAGTCATCATAGCAAAGCAGTGGAAACATCTCAAATGTCCGTCAACCTATGAATGAAAAAATGTGGTACAGCAATACAGTGGAATATTACTCAGCAAATAAGGAATGAAGTTATGATACATTCTGTAGCATGGATGAATCTTTAATACACTATAATAAACGAAAGAAATAAGATCTAAGAAAAGGTCATATATTGTATCATTTCAGGTATATAAAGTATCTAGAGCAGGCAAATCCACAGAGATAGAAATCGGATTAGTGGTTTTCAGGAACTGACGGTTCAGAAAAGTGTGCAGTGACTGTTAATTATATAGGATTTACTTTTTGGGGTGATTAAAATGTTCTGGAGTTAGATAATGGTGATCAGTGAACACCTTTGTCAGTGTACTAAAAACTACCAAATTGTACATTTTAAAAGGATAAATTTCATGAATTATTAAAAATGAAAATAAATTTAAAGCTTTTGTGCATTAAGGGATTTTATCAGGAAAAAGAAGGGGCAGCCTACGAAGTAGGAGAATGCATTTGGCTACCATATATCTGACAGGGGTTTAATGTTCAAAATCAGAAAAAAACCTCTAGAATGCAATGAAAAAAGACAAACGACACAATTTAAAAATGAACAAAATCTTGAATTGACATTTTTCCAAAGAAGATATACAAATGGCCAGTAAGCCACGAAAAGATGCTTAACATCGTTAGTAGTTAGGGAAATACAAATCAAAACCACAACGAGATACCCCCTCATGCTCACTGGGAGTGGCTATTACTGTGTTGTTACTGTTAGGTGCCATCGAGTTGGTTCTGTCTCATGGTGACCCTGTGTGCAACAGGAAGAAACACTGCCCGATCCTGTGTCATCCTCACAATTATTGTTATGCTTGAGCCCAGTTTTGCTGCCCCTGTGTCAACCCATTTTATTGAGACCTAGTCTCACCATTCTTGCTTCTAATGAGCATCCTTCTGAGACAGATTTGTTTGTTCTTCTGGCAGTCCATGGTATACTCAATATACTTTGCCAACAACATAATTCAAAGGCATCAATTCTTTTTTGATCTTCTTTATTCATTGTCCAACCTTCACATGCATATGACGAGGCTGAAAACACCATGGTTTGGGTCAGGCACACCTTAGTCCTTAAAGTGACATCTTTGCTTTTTAACACTTTAATGAGGTCTTTTGCAGCTGATTTGCCCAACGCAAAGCATCGCTTGATTTCTTGACTGCTACTTCCACAGGTGTTGATTGTGTATCCAAGTAAAATGAAATAATTGACAACTTCAATGTTTTCTCCATTTATCCTAATGTTGCTTGTTAGTCCAGTTGTGAGGATTTTGGTTTTCTTTATGTAAGGTGTAACCCATAGTGAAAGCTGTGATCTTTGATCTTCATCAGTAAGTGCTTCAAGTCCTCTTCACTTTCAGCAAGCCGTGTTTCGTCATTTGCATGTAGGTTGTTAATGAGTCTTTCTCCAATTCTGATGTCATGTTCTTCTTCATACTGTCCAGCTTCACAGAGTATTTGCTCAGCATACAGACTGAATAAGCATGCTGAAAAGATACAATTCTGATGCACACCTTTCTTAACTAAACCATGCAGTATCCGCTTGCTCCATTCAAACACTTGCTTCTTGGTCTAAGTACAATTTCCTCATGACCACGACTAAGTGTTCTGGAATTTCTATTCTTTTCAATGCTATCCATAATTTGTTATGATCCACACTGTCAAATCCCTTTGCATAATCAACAAAACACAGTAAACATCTTTCTGGCCTTCTTTCCTTTCAGCTGGAATCCATCTAACATCAGCAATGCTATCAGTCTTTAGGGAAATGCAAATCAAAACCATGATGAGATACCAGTTCACTACCAGTAGGTTGGCTAATATCAGAAAAATGAAAACTAATAAGTGTTGTCAAGGGTGTGGAGAAACTGGAATCCTCATACATTGTTGGAGCCCTGTGATGCAGTAGTTAAGAACTTGGCTGCTAATCCAAAGTTCAGCCATTTGAATCCACCAGTTATTCCTGGGAAATCCTATGGGGCAACTCTACCCTGTCCTATAGGGTCACTAGGAATTGGAATTGACTCGGCGACAATGGTTTTGTTTTGTTTTCATACATTGTTGGTGGAAATGTAAAATATGCAGCCCCTGTGGAAAACAGTTTGACAGTTCATCAAAAAGTTAAATACAGAAATATCATATGACCCAATAATTTCATTTGTAGTTATATAGCCAAGAGAGTTGAAAGCAGGGACTCAAACAGATATTTGTACCCCAATATTTATTACATCATTATTTACAATAGCCAAAGGTGGAAACAAGCCATGTGTCCATCAGCAGATGAATAAATTAGCAATATTTTGTATATTCATCCATGGAATAGTATTCAGCCATAAAGAGAAATGAAGCTTTGACACATGCTAGAACATGAACAAACCTTGAAAACTTTATTCTGAGTAAAATAAGATGGACACAAAAGGGAAATATTTTATAATCCTACTTATCTGAAGTACCTAGTTACACAAATGCATAGACAGAAAAGCTTATTAGTGGTTTCCAGAAACTGTGCGGGGGACAAGAGTGAGGAAATAGGAGTCATTGCAAAAGGGATATTGAATTTCTCTTTGGATTGATGTATAACTTTTGGAAATGAATACTGTTGGTAATAGCTAAATGGCAAACTTTTTAAAATATATATTTTACTGCAATAATTTTTTTATTTAAAGAAACACAATGAAATAACATGTCACTCCAAATAGGATGGCTATACGAAAAAAAAAAAAAATAACAAATGGAGAGAATGTGGGGAAATTAGAACTCTCATACATTGCTGGTGGGAATGAAAATTGTGCAGCCACTTTGTCAAACAGTTTGGCCGCTCCTCAGAATGTTAAACATAGTTCATTTACAGCTAAGCAACACCCCTCCTAGGTTTATACTCAAGGTAACTGAAAGGCTATGTCTACACAAAAACTTGTACTCAAATGTTCATAGCAGCATTAGTCATAACAGTAACACAATGGTCACAACTCAAATGTCCATCAATCCATGAATGAATAAATAAAATGTAGTGTAGCTATACAACTGAATATTATTAAGCAAAAAAAGGGATAAAGTTATGATACATGCTCCAGTATGGATGAACCTTGAATACATTATACCAAATGAGAGAAACCAGAGAAAAAAAAGGCCATACGTTTTATGATTTCACATATATGAAATATCTAGAGCAGGCAAATCCATAGATGCACAAATCAGATTAGTCGTTTTCAAGACCTAGGGGTTTAGAGAATTATGCAGTGACTGCTAATTAGTAGGAAACCCTGATGGCTGTAGTGGTTAAGACCTACTGCTGCTAACCAAAATGTTGCCAGTTTGAATCCACCAGACACTCCTTGGAAACCCTAGGGAGCAGTTCTATTCTGTCCTGTAGGGTCACTATGAGTTGGAATTGACTCAATGGCAACGGTTTTTTTTTTTTTTTTTTTTTTTTTTGCTAATTAGTACAGAGTTTAGTTTTGGGGGTGATGAAAGTGTTTTGAAATTAGATAATGGTGATTGATGTAGAACTTTGTGAATGTACTAAAACCCACTGAATTGCACATCGTAAAAGGAAAAATTTTGTAGTATGTGAATTAAGTTTTAATTAAAAATAAATTTAAAACTTTTGTGCATCAGTGGGCTTTATCAATAAAAGGAAGGGGTAACCTACAGAATGGGAGAGAGTATTTGGGTACCACATATCTGATAAGGATTTAATATTCAGAATACAGAAAAAACTTCTATAACTCAATGACAAAAGGACAAACAACCCCATTTAAAAATGAGCAAAAACTTGAATAGACATTTCTCCAAAGAAGATATACAACTGGTCAGTAAGCCTTGGAAAGATGCTCAACATCATTAGTCACTGGGAAAATACAAATCAAACCCACTATAAGATACTCCCTCATACCCCCTGGGGTGACTACTACTAGAAAAGTGAAAAATAACAAGTTTTGATGAGGCTGTTGAGAAATTGAAATGCTCATCCATTGCAGGTGGGAATGTAAAATAGTGTAAAATTCTTGAAAACACAAGTTTCTTCAAGAAGTTAAACATAGAATTACCATATGACTCAGAAATCCTACTCTCATTGTCTTAGTCATTCAATGCCACTATAACAGAAATATCACAAGTGGGCAGCTTTAATAAAGTGATTTTTATTCTCTCACAGTCTAGTAGACTACAAGTCCGAATTTAGGGCATCAGCTCCTGGAGGAGGCTTTCTCACTCTGTCGGCTCTGGAAGAAAGTCCTTCTTGTCAATATTCCCCTGGACTAGGAGCTTCTCTGTGCAGGAACCTCAGCAGACACACTCTGCTCCCAGCACTGCTTTCTTGGTGGTACAAGGTCCCTCAACCCTCTGCTTGCTTCCCTTTCCTTTTATCTCTTGTAAGATATAAGGTAGTGCAGACCGCACTCCAGGGAAACTCCCTTTACATTTGATCAGGGATGTGACCTGAGCAAGTGTTTTACTTCCACCCTAATCCTCTTTAACCACACGCAGAGATTTTGATTTATAACACATAGGGAAATGACAAAATGAAGGACAACCACACAATATT
Organism: Elephas maximus indicus; assembly: GCF_024166365.1. Lineage (NCBI taxonomy): Eukaryota > Metazoa > Chordata > Mammalia > Proboscidea > Elephantidae > Elephas > Elephas maximus. The sequence continues at coordinate 21,252,008 of NC_064821.1, forward strand.
GGGAATCATGGCCTAACCAAGTTGCCACGTATTTTGGGGGGACACAATTCAATACATGACTTGTAGGCAACAACTCAGTTTCTTTACATCAGTATTGATTGTAGCATTATTTACAATAGCCAAACGGTATAAACAACCCAAGTGCTCATCAACGCATGAATGGATAAATAAAATGTGATTTCTCTTTTGGGTAATAAAAAACATTAGGAAATGGATAGTGGTAACATTTTTACAGCTAAATGAATGCAATAGTTGTTTCTGAATTGTACACTTAAATTTGGTTTCAATGGCAAGTGTTTTGCTAAATATATTTTCCCATGATAAAATTACAAAAAAAAAAAAAAAGGCAGTAACGGAATAGTACAATGATGAGAAATGTGCTGAAGTGATGGTCCCTTGGCTCAGGTGCTCAGCCAATGAACCTGGGTAGGGTTGTTTAGTAGGGTGGTCACAGGAGGATTCTTTGTAGTCTTTGTGGCCTTTGAGAGTTCAATATCCAAAATCCCTAATTAGTAAGAGTTTTTGCTGTAATTATAATCTTAGAGCACTGCAAATCCCTAAGGAGCAAGGCTCAGAGAAGGAAAACTATTGTGCTGGCTGATGCCCACACCCTGAGGCCAGGATTATGCCATCCCCTACTCTCTAATTCTCTCTGCTCACTCTCCTTTCAGGCCCTTTGCACACATGGACAAGTTCCCTTCTTTCTGCAGGTGCACTCAAAGTCATCCCTATCCTAAAACATTGTCAGGAAGACTGACACCATGTTTAGGTTTAAAAAATAGTTTATATTAATATTATACATATTGGAAACCCTGGTGGCGTAGTGGTTAAGTGCTATGGCTGCTAACCAAAGGGTTGGCAGTTCGAATCCACCAGACGCTCCTTGGAAACTCTGTGGGCAGTTCTACTCCGTCCTATAGGGTTGCTATGAGTTGGAATCGACTCGACGGCACTGGGGTTGGGGTATATATATATATATATGTTGTTGTTGTTGTTAGGTGCTGTTGTGTCATTTCCCATTCATAGCAACCCTGTGAACCACAGAACGCAACTGTTGCAGCCACTGTGTCAATCTATCTCGTTGAGGGTCTTCCTCTTTTTCACCGACCCTCTACTTTACCAAGCATGATGTCCTTCTCCAGGGACTGATCCCTCCTAACAACATGTCCAAAGTATGTAAGATGCAGTCTTGCCATCCTTACTTCTAAGGAGCATTCTAGTTGTGCTTCTCCCAAGACAGATTTCTTCGTTCTTTTGACAGTCCATGGTATATTCAGTATTCTTCACCATCACCACAATTGAAAAGCATCAGTACTTCGGTCTTCCTTATTCATTGTCCAGCTTTCACAGGCATATGATGCAATTGAAAATACCATGGCTTGAGTCAGGCACACCTTAGTCTTCAAGGTGACATCTTTGCTCTTCAACACTTTGAAGAGGTCCTTTGCAGCAGATGTGCCCAATGCATAACATAGGTGGCATAGCTTCCAGCATCACAGCAACACACAAGCCCCAACAGTACGATAAACTGACAGACATGTGGGGGTATATATATATGGAAACACTGGTGGTGTAGCCGTTAAGAGCTATAGCTGCTAACCAAAAGGTTGGCAGTTCGAATCCAACAGGCACCTCTTGGAAACTGTATGGAGCAGTTCTACTCTATCCTATAGCATAGCCGTGAGTCAGAATCAACTCAACAGCAATGGGTTTGGCTTTTTTTTTTTTTTAATATATATATATATATATACATATATATCTTCTGTATAAATACAAACAATAATATAGTAAATGCGCCCTCAAAGTACTGATTTTGAAGGCTAATTTTTATGGATGGCTCATTGAATGTTAGTGTCATTTCTACATATTATATTCAGCACTGCATAATATAGTCTTTGGGATCGAAACGAACACGTAACAGCCATTTTATGCCGTTTTTAGAATTTTGGTACCAACTTTTCCTAATTTCAAAATTCTAGCTTAAATATACTTTTTTTTTTTTTGCATTGCAGATCATAGGTTGAAATTATGGCTTTTTGTTATCAACATCGTAGTAAATTAAAAATTATCAGGAAAATAGTGAAGCTGTGATAGTTTTGCAGTACTGAGTGATGTTGGGCCTTGTTTGTTGCGACAACAAAGATATTTTTAGCTGACTGTTATGTTACAATAATTAAAACATGTAATATGCATTCAGAGATAGATAAAATGGCTCTATTGACCTTAAGAGACAGCCCACATAAGGACCAATATAAATGGCCACTTTATTTGCTACTGAATTGGATTGACGGATTATTTTAATAAAAGGTATTACAACATAAAAATGAATTTGAATTCTTGCCTCACATCAAAAGCAAGAATAAATTCTAGGTAAGTTCAAGCTTCAAATATAGAAGACAAAACTATAGATTGAGGTAACTAGCAGTTTCACAAACAAGACCTCCAGAGCACAATTCACTAAGGAAAGCTCTGAGAAATACAACTATATTAAAACTAAGAACATATATTCATCCAAAAATACTATAAAGGATATGCAAAAAACCAACCATGCACCTAAAAAATAAATTAGCACTGCATATTACTGACAAAGATTAATATCTTGGTTATAGAAAGAACTGATATGAATTGATAAGAAATGGATAAAGAGCTCAACAGAAGTACCAGAGAGGAAGTTTCCTCAAGAGGAAAAATAAATGGACGGTAAATATGTGAGAAGATGCTTGACTTCATTAATAATAAAAGAAATGCCAACAAATGAAATATATGTTGGCATTTCTTTTATTATTTTCAGAATAAATGAAAATGTGTTAGTGATTATTTGGATCACCAGGAACTTCTTACGAATGTTTAAAATGTTTCATCCACTTAGACAAATTCTTCGGAAGTTGTCAAAGGAGAGTAAGTACTCTACTGCACCCAAAAATTCCACCCCAGGTATAAAACTGACTCATTTCCACCAGGAGACAGGCATGAGAATGTTCAAACAGACTTTTTCATAACAGCAGAACAGTAGCTACCAAAATTTCCATCAACATAAAAAATCAGGTGTATTTTGTAATTGCACCATACATAACATAAATACATACAGATTTTAAACAAATTAGTTACTATTACACCCAGCAACATGATTGAATTTCAAAAGCACAATCAGGACACAAATTTTATATATTAATGTTCCACGATTAACCAGTTTAAAAAGGTGCAAATTTATAAGTTGAATAGGGATACACACAGTGGTGATAAAACAATGACCTTTAATCCCATTGCCAGTTACATAGAACAAATATGATCAAATACTAGCAATTTAACAGGTGTATTTTTTATTAGTTTTATACGGCTGCCATATCAAAATGGAAACCCTAGTGGTATAGTGGTTAAGTGCTATGGCTGCTAACCAAAACGTCAGCAGTTCGAATTCACCAGAAGCTCCTTGGAAACTCTATGTGGCAGTTCTACTCTGTCCTATAGGGTTGCTGTGAGTTAGAATCAAATCAATGGTAATTTTTTTTTTAATAACAAAGTACCACAAAGTGGGTGGCTTAAAGTGAGAAAAATCTTTTGTCTCAATGTTCTGGAGGCTCAAAGTCTGAACTAAGGTTGTCAACAGGGCTATGCTGTTTCTGAAGGTTCTAAGGGAAGATCCTTTTTCAGCTCTCCCAGTTTCTAGTATTCCTGAAGGGAAAAAGAAACTGACAGAGAACAGAGACTAAGGAGAGGTACAAACAGAGGTCCCATGTCAACTAAAACAGCACGGATTCAGCATCTTGGATGCCTGTTAGGATTGGCAGACAGGGAGTACCAGAAAGCAGCTTCACAGAGCTTCCAGCAGGAGACAAAACAACCAGTAGCCAGCGATATACCCTTCCTCGCCCCTCACCCTTCTTCCCCCAGCTCGGCCCCTGATGCTTCCCAGCAGGTCCAGTTTGCTAGGCTTGCCGGGAGGCGCTGGCTCCCTGCCACTTGGATTCACCCCACCCACATAGGCTGGCTCCTTCCGTGCCATTTTGTTGTTGCTTGTGTTGCCTTTTTTTTTTTTTTTGGCTTCTTTTTGTTCTGTCCCTGCCTGTCAACTCCTCCCCCTCCTTTCTCTCAAACACTTGGTTCTGTGTGCCATCTTTCCTTCTTCCTGACAGGCTGTAAAGCGCCACTTGGCTGGGGAACTGCTTCCCCCATCTGTGCTGCAATGCTGGTGGTATCCCTGCGTACTCCTTCTTCTTTTTTTTTTTTGCAGTCTTTATTTTCTTTTTGTTTTTGCAGCTTGGGACCCCCTTCCCAGGTCTGTGATGTCATGCTGGTGGGATCCCTGGAGGCTTTTCTTTCTTTTTTTCTTTTTCCTGTTTGTTTTTCTTCAGTTATCAGTTTCTTATCTCTTTCTACTTACCTTCTTTTCCTGTTTCCTGAATTTCTGGTGCTGTGTGCCATCTCCATCCCTTCTAGCCAGGCTGTACTGCATGGCTTTGGAGCCACTGCCTCAGTCTGCATACCCACGTCACTGGGATCCTTGGGGGCCTTTTTAAAAAAACTTATTTATTTTTTCTCTTTTCCTTTTTCTTGGTTTCTCATCTCTCTACTCCAATGGCTAGTTCTCTGAGCACTTTTTTGCTTTTTGGTTCCCGTTTCTCTCTCCTCTACCTCTTCTTTCTCATACCCGTCTTAGCTTCACACATCAAAACCTCCCTTTTCCTTTCTGCTTAACTACACTAGGCAATGAACATCACAGTCCTAAGCAGCATAGGCTCAGCCTACCAGAACCTGCCCTGCACTGACCCCCAACCTGCCCTGTTGGCCCTAGTACATGCCATAAACAACGCATCCCAGACCCTCCCCTTCAGCTGGATCTGCCCTGCTGTGCCATAGCTGAGTGACCAGTGCTGCCCATTGGATGAGAGGGTGAAAAGTATCGAGCCCACAGATGAGCAAACAACAAAGAACACACAGCCTGCCTGCTCAGATATAACCAAATAAAATAAAAAAGCAGGATGAAATAAACAAATCTACAATCAATAAACAAAGAAAATAATAAATGTCCTGAAGACAGCAGGCAATATCAAAACATATATAAAATAAAGGACAGGATGGTTCCAGCAGGATTCCAAAATAAAACACGAAATGACTTTCCAGTGGAAGAAAAGGCACTGGAACTACCTAATAGGGAATCCAAACCACTAACATTCAGAGCTATCCAGGAATTGAAGCAAAAAGCAGACAGAAATGAGGAAAAAATAGACAAATCCACGGGAAATACAGACAAAAAATGGAAGAATTCATGAAAATAATACAGGAACAAAATGTCAAAATAAATTCACAACTAGAAATCATAAAAAAAACAACAATTAGAAATCCAAAAGATAAACAATAAGATCTCACAAATGGACAGTGTCATGGAAGGTCTGGGGATCAGCTTTCAAACAATGGAAGAAAAGTTCAGTGAAATTGAAGACAAATACTTGGGTACTACTTTGGGGAAAAAAATTAGAAAAAAAGAACAAAGAAAAATTAAGAAATCCTGAGAATTATGTGCGATACAATCAAAAGCAAAAATTTTACTCGTGATCGGAGTTCCAGAACAGGGGGAGAAAATGAAAAACACACAGACGATCATTGAAGAGTTGCTGACAGAAAACTTTCCTAATATCACTAAAAAAAAAAAAAAAAAAATTTTTTTTTTTTTTTTTTTTTAGTATCACAAATGATGAAAAAGTGACCATCCAAGAAGCTCAACGAACCCCATATAGGATAGACTCCAAAAGAAAAACACCAATTCATGTATCATAATCATATTCACTAAAACCAAAGACAAAGAAAGAATCCTGAGAGAAACTCGAGAAAAACAAAAGTCACATATGAGGGGGAAACAATGAGACTAAATTCTGATTACTCAGCAGAAACCATGCAGGCAAGAAGGAAATGGGATAACATATATAAAATCTTGAATGAAAAAAAACTGCCAACCAAGAATAATATACCCTGCAAAACTCTCATTCCAATATGATGGTAAAATTAGGACATTTCAAGATAAACAGAAGTTAAGGGAATATGTAAATCCAAACTGAGCTTACAAGAATTACTGAAGGGAGTCCTTCAGTTTGCGAATAAACAATATCATACCATAGCCTGAATCTAGGATGCAATATCACACCAGCCAGATACCAACCTAGGAAATGAACTCTCAAGGACGATTCAAAACCAAAAAATTTAAACAGGGAACAAGAGAAGTTAATCTGTCAATGACTACAACATCAGAACAACAAAAGAGGGCATAAACAGAGAAGGTTTACAATTTTCTAATGCAGAGGAAGACATGATGATACCAAGTAATAATAGACTAATTAAAACCTAGGAAGATAAGGGTAAATTTCAAGGTAAACATAAAGAAAGTTAACAAACCAACTCATCAAAATAGAGAAGAAAAACATAAAGTCTCAGTAAAAACAAACTTGTAAAAAAAGAGAAAATCGACAAACAAAGGGAATTCAGCACAGGACAGTAAGAGAAACAAAGAAAATGTCTGCACCACAAAAACAAATAAAGAAAAAACACTACAAAATGACAGCAATAAAGTCACACCTATCAATAATTACACTGAATGAAAGTGGTCTAAATGCACCCATAAAGAGACAGAGAGTGACAGAATGGATAGAAAAGGATCCATAACATGACATCTAGAAGGGCACACCTTAGGAACAAAATGTAAATTTATTAAAAATCAAAGTATGGAAAAAAAATGTATCAAGCAAACGGCAACCAAAACAGAGCAGGAGTGGCAATACTAATCTCAGATAAAAGGCTTGAAAACAAAGTCCACCATAAAAGGCAAAGAAGGGCACTATATAATGATTAAAGGGATGATCCATCATGAACACATGACCATAGTAAATATCTATGCACCCAATGATATAAAACAAACTCTAATAGCACTGAAAAGAGAAAGTCACAGTTCCACAATAATGGTAGAACTTCAATACAACACTCTCAGTAAATGACAGAACATCTAGAAAGAAACTCAGTAAAGATACAGAAGATCTAAAGGCCACAATCAGTCAACTTGACCTCATAGACATATACAGAACACTCCACCCAACAGCTGCAAAGTACACAATCTTTTCCAACACATGTGGAATGTTCTCCAGAATAGACCACATCTTAGGCCACAGAGCAACCCTCAACAAAATCCAAAACACTGAGATAATACAAAGTCTCTTCTCTGGCTACAATATCATCAAAGTAGAAATTAACAACAGGAAGAGCAAGGGAAAAAAAATTGATTAAATGGAAACTGAATACCACCCTGCTTAAAAACCACTGGGTAATAGAAGAAATCAGAGATGGAATCAAAAAATTACTAGAATCAAATAAGAATGAAAACACATCATTCCAAAACGTTTGGGACACAGCAAAGGCAGTGCTCAGAGGTCATTTATAGCAATAGATGCACACATCAAAAAAAGAAGGGACAAAATCAAAACATTAACTACACAACTTGAACAAATTGAAAGAGATCACCAAAAGAATGCTACAGCCACCAGAAGAGAGGAAATAATAAAGATCAAGCAGAAATAAATGCAATAGAGAAAAGACAAACAATAGAAAGAATCAACAAAACCAAAAGTTGGTTTTTTGAAAGGATCAACAAAATCGACAAACCACTGACCAAACTGACAAAAGAGAAACAAGAAAGGGCACAAATAATCCAAATAAGAAATGAAATGGGGGACATTACAGCAGACTCAACTGAAATAAAAAAGGTCATAACAGAGTACTATGAAAAACTATATTGAACAAATTTGAAAACCTAGAGGAAATGGACAAACTTCTAGGAACACACTACCTATCCAAAGTAACACAAAATGAAGTTGAAAATCTGAACAAACCCACAACAAGAGACGAAATTGAAAAGGTAATAAAAAAAAAAAAAAATTCCCAACAAAAAACCCTGGCCCAGATGGTTTCACTGGAGAATTCTACCAAACATTCATAGAAGGGCTTGTACCAGTACTCAAACTATTTCAGAACATAGAAAAGGAAGGGATACTTCCAAGTTCATTCTTTGAAGCCAGCATAACCCTGATATCTAAACCAGGCAAAGAAATCACAAAAAAAGAAAACTACAGACCAATATCTCTCAAGGATACAGACGCAAAAATTCTCAACAAAAATCTAGCTAATAGAATTCAGCACCATATTAAAAAAAAAAAAAAAAAAACACCACTACCAAGTAGGATTCATACCAGGTATGCAAGGATGGTTCAACATTAGAAAATCCATCATCATAATCCACCACATAAATAAAGGAAAAAAAATCACATGATCATCTCAATTGATGCAGAAAAGGCATTCAACAAATTCCAACACCCATTCCTGATTAAAAATTCTTAGTAAAATAGGCATAGAAGGGAAATTCCTCAACATAATAAAGGGCATCCATACAAAACCAACAGCCAACATCATTCTTAATGGAGAGAGGCTGAAAACATTCCCCTTGAGAACAGGAAAAAGACAAGGCTGCCCTTTATCACAACTCCTATTTAACATTGTCCTGGAAGTTCTAGCTAGAGCAATAAGGCAAGAAAAAGAAGTACAGTGCATCCAAACTGGTAATGAAGAAGTTAAACTGTCCCTATTTGCAGACGATATGATACATAGAAAACCCAAAAGACTGCAAGAGAAAACTACAGGAGCTAATAGAAAGATTTGGCAGAGTAGCAGGATACAAGTTAAACATAAAAAAAATCAGCTGAATTCCTATACATAAATAAAGAGAATAATGAAAAGGAAATCAGAAAAACAATACCATTTATAATAGCCCTTAAAAAAAAAAAACTTAGGAATAAACCTAACCAGGGAAGACTTATGCAAAGAAAACTTCAAAACACTACTGCCAGAAACCAAAAGAGATCTACATAAATGGAAAAGCATACCATGCTCATGGATAGGTAGACTCAACATTGTGAAGATGATAATTATACCCAAAGTGATTTATAAATACAATGTAATCCTTATCCAAATACCAACAGTTTTCTTTAAAGAGATAGAAAAACTAATGACTAGCTTTATATGGAAAGAGAAGAAGCCCTGGATAAGTAAAACACTATTGAAGAAGATGAATAAAGTAGGAAGACTCAAACCACCTGACCTCAGAACCTACTACACGGCTACGGTAATCAAAACAGCCTTGGTAGTGGTACAATGACAGATACATTGATCAATGGAACAGAATTGAGAACCCAGATGCGAATCCATCCAGTTACTGTCACCTGATCTTTGACAAGTGCCCAAAGTCCATCAAATGGGGAAAAGACACTCTTTTTAATAAATGGTGCTAGTAAAACTGGATGTCCATCTGCAAAAACTTGCAACAGGACCCACACCCCACACTATACATGAGAACATTCAAAATGGATCAAAGACCTAAATATAAAACAAAAAACTATAGACGTCATAGAAGAAAAAATAGAATCAACACTAGAGACCCTAATACATGACATTGACATGATACAAACCGTAACTAACAACACAGAAACTCCAGAAGATAAGCTAGATAACTGGGATCTTCTAAAAACTAAACACTTATGCTCATCAAAAGACTTCACAAAAAGTGTAAAAACAGCACCTATGGAGTGTAATAGCCAAAAAAATTTTGGCTATTACAAATCTGACAAAGGTCTAATCTCTAAAATCAACAGGAAAATTCAATACCTCTACAACCAAAAGACAAATAATCCAATTAAAAAGTGGGCTAAGGAAATGAACAGACAATTCGGTAAAGAAGACATTCTAACAGCTAAGAGACACATGAAGAAACTCTTGAGAATATTAGCCATTATTGTTATTCTTAGGCGCCATGTAGTTGGTTTCAACTCAGCGACCCCATGTACAACATCCTGTGTCATCCTCACAATCATTGTTATGCTTAAGCCCATTGTTGCAGCCACTGTATCAATCCATCTCACTAAAGGCTTTCCCCTTTTCACTGACCTTTTACTTTACCAAGCATGATGTCCTTCTCCAGGGATTGATCCATCCTAACAACATGTCTAAAGTATGTGAGACTTATTCTAGCTATCCTTGCTTCTAAGGAGCATTCTGATTGTACTTCTTCCAAGACAGATTTCTTCATTCTTTCGGCAGTCCATGGTGTGGTCAATATTCTTCTCCAACACCACAACCCGAAGGCACCAATTCTTCTTTGGTCTTCCTTACTCATTGTCCAGCTTTTGCATGCATATGATATGGTTGAAAATACCATGGCATGGGTCAGGCGCACCTTAGTCTTCAAGGTGGTGTCTTTGCTTTTCAGCACTTTACAGAGGTCCTTGTAGCAGATTTGGCCAATGCAATGTGTCTTTTGATTTCTTGACTGCTGCTTCCATGGGTGTGGATTGTGGATCCAAGTAAAATGAAATTCTTGACAATCTCAATCTTTTCTCTGTTTATCATGATGTTGCTTATTGGTCCAGTTATGAGGATTTTTGTTTTCTTTATGTCCATACTGAAGGCTGTGGTCTTTGATCTTGATCAGTAAGTACTTCAAGTCCTCTTCACTTTCAGCAAGCAAGGTTGTGTCACCTGCATAACGCAGGTTGTTAATAAGTCTTCCTCCAATCCTGATGCCCTGTTCTTCTTCATATAGTCCAGATTCTTGCATTATTTGCTCAGTATACAGGTTGAATAAGTACGGTGAAATGATACAACCCTGAAGAACACATTTCCTGACTTTTAACCATGCAGTATCCCCTTGTTCTATTCGAATGATTGCCTCTTGATCTATGTACAGGTTCCTCATGAGCACGATTAAGTGTTCTGGAATTCTCATTCTTCACAATGTTATCCATAATTTGTTATGATCCACACAGTCGAATGCCTTAGCATAGTCAATGAAACACAGGTAAACATCTTTCGGGTATTCTCTGCTTTCAGCCAGGATCCATCAACATCAGCAGTCATATGCCTGGTTCTGCATCCTCTTCTGAATTCATCTTGAATTTCTGGCAGTTCCCTGTTGATATGCTGCTGTGCCGCTTTTCAATGATCTTCAGCAAAATTTTACTTGCGTGTGATATTAGTGATATTGTTAAATAATTTCTGCACTAGGTGAGGTCACTTTTCTGGGGAATAGGCATAAATATAGATCTCTTCCAGTGGTTGACCACGTAGCTGTCTTCCAAATTTCTTGGCATAGATGAGTGAGTACTTCAGCGCCGCATCTGTTTTTTGAAACATCTCAATTGGTATTCTGTGAATTCCTGGAGCCTTGTTTTGTGTCAGTGTCTTCAGTGTAGCTTGGACTTCTTCCTTCAGTACCATTGGTTCTTGCTCATATGGTTCCTCCTGAAATGGTTGAATGTGTATTCCTTCCATCTTCTTTTTGTGCTTCCTGAGTCATTTAATATTTTCCCCATAGAATCCTTCAGTATTGCAACTCAAGACTTGAATTGTTTCTTCAGTTCTTTCAGTTTGAGAAATGCAGAGCATGTTCTTGCCTTTTGGTTGTCTATATCCAAGTCTTTGCTCATGTCATTATAATACCTTACTTTGTCTTCTTGAGCTGCCCTTTGAAATCTTCTGTTCAACTCTTCTACTTCATCATTTCTTCCTTTTGCTTAGCTACTCGACATTCAAGAGCAAGTTTCAGAGTCTCTTCTGACATCCATTTTGGTCTTTTCTTTCTTTCTTGTCTTTTTAATTACCTCTTGCTTTCTTCTTGGATGATGTCCCTGATGTCATTCCATATCTCACCTGGTCTTCGGTCATTAGTGTTCAACACGTCAAATCTATTCTTGAGAAGGCCTCTAAATTCAGATGGCTTATAGTCGAGGTCATACTTTGGCTCTCCTGGACTCATTCTAATTTTCTTCAGTTTTAACTTGAAATTGCATATGAGCAATTGATGATCTGTTCCACAGTCAGCCCCTGGCATTGTTCTGACTGATGATATTGAGCTTTTCAATCATCTCTTTCCACATATGTAGTCAATTTGATTCCTATGTATTCCATCTGGTGAGGTCCATGTGTAAAATTGCCATTTATATTGTTGAAAAAAGGTATTTGCAATGAAGAAGGCATTTGTCTTGCAAAATTCTATCATGCCATCTCTGGCATTGTTTCTTTCACCAAAGCTGTATTTTCCAACTACTGATCCTTCTTTGTTAACAACTTTCGAATTCCAATCTCCATTAATTATCAAAGCATCCTGACTGCATGTTCAATCAATTTCAGACTGCAGAATTTGGTAAAAATCTTCAATTTATTCATCTTTGAAGTTAGTGGTTGGTGTGTAAATTTGAATAATAGTCGTCATATTAACTGGTCTTCCTTGTAGGTGTATGGATATTTTCCTGTCACTGACAGCCTTGTACTTCAGGATATATCTTGAAATATCCTTTTTGAAGATGAACGCAATTCCATTCCTCTTCAAGTAGTCATTCCTGGCATAGTAGACCATATGATTGTCTGATTCCAAATGGCCAATACTAGTCCATTACAGCTCAGTAGTGCCTAGCATATCAATGTTTATGGGTCCCATTTCGTTTTTGATGACTTCCAATTTTCCTAGATTAATACTTTGTACATTCAACACTCTGATTATTAATGGATGTTTGCAGCTGTTTCCTTTCATTTTGAGTCTTACCACATCAGCAAATGAAGGTCCTGAAAACTTGACTCCATCCATGTCATTAAAGCTGACTCTGCTTTGAGGAGGCAGCTCTCCCCTAGTTGTATTTTTAGTGCCTTCCAACCTGATTTGCTCATCTCCTGGCACTATATCAAATAATGTTCTGCTGCTATTCATAAGGTTTTCAGTGGCTAAATCTTTTCAGACATAGACTTCCAGGTCCTCCTTCCTAGTCTGATTAGTCTGGAAGCTCAGCTGAAACCTGTCTGCCGTGGGTAATCCTGCTGGTATGTGAATATCTGTGGGATAGCTTCCAGAACCACGGAATAACTTCAGCCCCCAAGTACAACAAACTGACAGAGAGGTGGGGACACTAGCAGTTAGAGAAATGCAAATCAAAACCACAATGAGATACCACCTCACCCCGAAATTACTGGCCTGAATCAAAAAACAGAAAATAAATGTTGGAAAGGTTGCAGGGAGATTGGAACTCTTATGCACTGCTGGTGGAAATGCAAAATTGTACAACCATTTTGATAAAGGATATGGCACTTCCTTAGAAACCTAGAAATAAAAATACCATATGATCCAGCAATGCTATTCCTAGGAATATATCCTAGAGAAATAGGAGTAGTCACACAAATAGACATATGAATAGCCATGTTCATTGCAGCACTGTTCACAATAGCAAAAAGTTGGAAACAACCTCAATACCCATCAATAGATGAATGGATAAACAAACTATGTTACATAATATGCAATAATAAAGAACAATGATGAATCTGCAAATCATCTCACAACATGGATGAATCTGGAAGGCATCATGCTGAGTAAAATAAGTCAATCACAAATGGCGAAATATTTGTGTGAAGCCACTACTATAAAAATTCATGAAAAGGTTTACAGACACACACAAGGACAATCTTTGATGATTATGAGGGAAGGGTTGGGTGGGGATGGAAAAACACTAAATGGACAATAGATAAGTGATAACTTTGGTGAAGGGTAAGACAGTACACAATACTGGGGTAGCCAGCACAGCTTGTACAAGGCAAGGTCATGGAAACAAGGTCCATAGACACATCCAAACTCCCTGAGGGACCAAATTGCTGAGTTCAGGGCTGTGGGGACCATGGTTTCAGGAAACTTCTAGCTCAATTGACATAACAGTTTATAAAGACAATGTTCTACATTGTACTTTAATGAGTAGTGTCTGGAATCTTAAAAGCCTGTGAGCTGCCATCTAAGATACTCCACTGGTCTCACCTCTATGGGAGAAAGGGAGAATGAAGAAAACTAAAGACACAAGGGAAAGATTAGTCCAAAAGACTGATGGATCACAACTACCACAGCTTCCACCAGACTGAGTCCAGTACAACTAGGTGATGCCTGGCTATCACCACTGACTGCTCTGACAGGAATCACAATAGAGGGTCCTGGACAGAGCTAGAGAAAAATGGAGAGCAAAATTCCAACTCACACACACACACAAAAAAAGACCAAGCTTACTGGCCTGACAGAGACTGGAGAAACCTCGAGAGTATGGCCTCGGGACACTCTTTTAGCTTAGTTATGAAGTCACTCCTGAAGTTCACCCTTCATCCAAAGATTAGACAGGCCCATAAAACAAAATGAGACTGAAGGGGCACAGCAGCCCAGGGGTAAGGACTAGAAGGCAGGAGGGGACAGGACAGCTGGTAATACGGAACCCAAGGTCAAGAAAAGAGAATGTTGACTTGTCATGGTTTTGTTAACCAACATCAAAAACAGTAAGTGTACTAACTATTTAATGAGAAGGTAGTTTGTTCTGTTAGCCTTCATTTAAGGAAGAAACAAAAAAAGAAAAATTAAAGTCAGGCTTCTCAGACTTCACCATGCCTCAAAACCTCACAAAGTGCTTTTTAGAATGCATTTCTTTTGAGGAAACCCTGGTGGAGTAGTGGTTAAGTGCTATGGCTGCTAACCAAAAGGTCAGCAGTTTGAACCCACCAGGCAGTCCTGGAAAACTCTATGGGCTGTTCTACCCCATCCTGTAGGGTCCCTATGAGTCAGAATCGACTCAATGACAACGGCTTTGTTTTTTTGTTGTTGTTGTTATCTTTTGGATATCTCCCCAGAGATCCAAGTCACTAGTTCTGAGGTGAGTTATGGAAATGAACCACCAGTATGAATAAAGGCCTTAGGTGACTTATCTTTACAGGTGCTCTGGGGACATAAATGGAGGCAGTTCTGCATGAGAAGACACCTGGTGTGCCAGGATAGAGGCCATCTTCCCAGTGTGATGACCACCATTAGTGATGACCAGAACAGAAGGCTTTCCAGAAACTCTACTGATGGTCCTACAAGACCTACACGGTTGTCACCCCCACACCACGGAGATGATTCTGACTGCATGTCCTGCTTTTGTTTTTACTTGTGGAAAGATGACCTCCCTAGTCCTGCCAACTTTGCTTTTCTCCCATCGTGTTTTATACTGAACACATCTTCCTCAAAATAAAGTCCATTTCCACAGATAAATTTTTACCCTAATAAATTCACATTAAAAATTATATATAAGAATTGTTACAGTGCAGTCTTCCCCTTAATACCTCACTGACTCAATTCACTTTACTTAATCATATTTCTCTGTGTGAATACGACCAGAAATTACAAAGAAAAAAATGTAAGATAAATTGAATAAGGGGAAAAGTAAACAAACAAACAAAAAACCCATATACCCTCTGTTATGAATTGAATCATGTCCCCCACAAATATGTCTTGAAAATTCTAACCTCCATGCCTGTGGTCGGAGCCCTGGTGGCACAGTGGTTAGGAGCTCTGCTGCTAACCAAAAGATCAGCATTTCATATCCACCAGCCGTTCCTCGGAAACCTTATGGAGCAGTTCTACCCTGTCCTATGGCATCTCTATTAGTCAGAATTGACTCAAAGGCATTGGGTTATGATTGTGGTTATAGTCCCTTTTGGGAATGGATTGTCTTTGTTATGCTAATGAGGCAGGATTAGTGTAGGGAATATTTTGAGTCTATCTCTTTTGAAATATGAAGGAGATTAAACGAGCAAGTAGAGCAGAGATTGGGAAAGATTGATGCAAATCCACGTGGAGATCTCCAAGGAACCAGGAAACAAGCGGAAAAGACAAGGATGTTGATACAGAGCTGACAGAGAGAGAAAGCTTTCCCTTATAGCCAGCATAGGAATTCAGACTTCTAGCCTCCTAAAGTTTGAGAAAATAATTTGTTTGTTAAAACCATCCACTTGTGGTATTTCTGTTATAGCAGCACTAGATAACTAAGACAAACTCTTTTTTTTTCCAAGCAATGTATTGTACACAGCAAATAGTTTTCCTTCCAACAGTTTATACACAAGTTGTTCTGTGACCCTGGTTGCTGTCCCCACAGTGGGTCAGCATTCCCCTTATTTCTACCTTGCTTCCCTGTTTCTATTCCTCCAGTTTCCCTGCCTCTCCTTGCCTTCTTATCTTTGCTTTTGGGCAAATGTTGCCCATTTGGTCTCTTACAGGTGATTGTTTCAAGAAACACTTTCCTCATGAATGTTATTGTTCATTTTATAGGCCAATCTATTGTTTGACTTCAAGGTGACCTCTGGGAGTGACTTCAGTTGCAGATTAAAAGGATGACTTAGGGCAATTATCACAAGGGTTCCTCCAGTCTCTATCAGTCCAGTAAGTCTGATCTTTTTTTCGTGAATTTGAGTTTTGTTCTATATTTTTCTCCCATTCTATCTGGGAAGTTCTATTGTGTCCAGACAGACACCTTCTTATCAGTAAATCAGTGAAAAGGAATCAGACAAATAAGGTGACTGAAAGATTACCAACCTTGCCTACTGATTATATTACTAAGACTACTAAAAGCTGGTGATACATATTATGACAAATGTAAACCAATAAAACTGCTGAAACAAGTGGTAGAAATACAGGAAAGCAAAGAATTACAAGTTTTACAAATGATGACAAGATATAGAACACAATGACCCTAGTTAAATTTTATTGTATATTATGCACCAAACATTGTATTCAGTACTTGTAGTGGTTAGCGGGGTTGACTTCTCCACAGAAAATATACTCTAAGTAGTCAGTCTAAGGCTCTCATAGTAATTATTTTTCACAATACCAGAAATTTCATTAGGAAGGAATATATGAACCTATTATTTGTGATGAAATGGGATGAGTATTTTCTGTATGACTCCATGAATTAAAAAATTTTGTTGCCATCAAATCAATTCTGATTCATGGTGACCCTCTATTAGCAAAAGACACCACTCATCTGTCAGTTTCTCATACTGTGGTTGACTTCTGTGTTCCTTTGATGCTGGAAGCTATGCCATTCGTATTTCAAATAGCAGCAGGGTCACTCATGGTGAACAAGTTTAGGGGAGCTTCCAGACAAAAACAGACTAGGAAAAAGGACCTGGTTATCTACTTCTGAAAAAATTGGCAAGTGAAAACCTTATGAATAGCAGTGGAACATTGTCTGATATAGTGCCAGAAGCTGAACCCCTCAGGCTCAAGGACACTCAAAATATGACTAGGAAAGAGTTGCCTCCTCAAATTAGTCAATCTTAAAGGACTCAAATTTTCAGGACCTTCATTTGCTCATGTGGCACAACCCAAAATGAGAAGAAATATCTGCAAACATCCATTAATAATCAGAACTTGGAATACATGATGGATGAACATAGGAAAATTGGAAGTCATCAAAAAAGAAATGCATAAAGATCGATATCCTAGGTATTATTGTTGTTGTTAGGTGTCCTCGAGTTGGTTCCAGCTCATAGTAACCCCATGTACAACAGTAAGAAACACTGACTGGTCCTGCACCATCCTCACAATCATTGTTATGCTGGAGCCCATTGCTTAGCCACTGTGTCAATCCATCAGGTTGCTGACCCTATACTTCACCAAGCATGATGTACTTATCCAGGGACTGATCACTCCTGATAACACATCCAAAGTATGTGAGACATAGTCATTTCATCCCTGCTTCTAAGGGGCATTCTGGCTGTACTTCTTCCAAAACAGACTTGTTTGTTCTTTTGGCAGTCCATGGTGTATTCAATATTCTTCACCAACACCGTAGTTCAATGTCATCAGTTCTTGTCTCCTTCATTCATTGAACAGCTTTCGAACAAATATAAGGTGAAAGAAAATACCATGGCTTAGGTCAGGTACTCCTTAGTGTTCAAGGTGACATCTTTGCTTTCCAATACTTCAAAGAGGTATTTTGCAGCCAATTTGCCTAATGCAATGCATCTTTTGATTTTTTGACTGCTGCTTCCATGGGTGTTGACTTTGGATCCAAGTAAAATGAAATCCTTGACAACTTCAATCTTTTCTCCCTTTAACATGATATTGCTTATTATCCAGTAGTGAGGATTTTTGTTTTCTTTATGTTGAGGTGTAATCCATACTAAAAGCTGTGGTCACTAGCTCACTAGGTATTAGTGAGCTAAAATGGACTGATATTGGCCATTTTGAATAGGGCTTTCATATGATACACCATACTGGGAATGACAAAATGATGAAGAATGGTGTTGTATTCTTAAAAAAAAAAGAAATTCAAGATCTATTTTGAAGTACAATGCTGTCAGTGACAGGATAATATCCATAAATGCACAAGGGAGATCAGTTAATACAACTCTTATTCATGTTTACACACCAACCATTAATCCCAAGGATGAAGAAATTGAAGATCTTTACCAACTTCTGTAGTCTAAAGTTGATCAAACATGCAATAAAGATGCATTGACTATTAATGGTGATTGGAATGCAAAAGTTGGAAACAAAGAGGAAAGATTGGTAGTTGGAAAATATGGCTTGGTGATAGAAACAATGCCAGAGATCATATGATAGAATTTTGCAAGACCAATGACTTATTCACTGCAAATGCCTTTTTTCAACAACATAAATGGCTACCATACACATGGACATCACCAGATGAAATACACAGGAATCAAATCGACTACATCTGTGGAAAGAGAAGATGGAAAAGCTCAACATCATCAGTCAGAACAAGGCCAGGGGCTGACTGTGGAATAGACCATCAGTTGTTCATAACAAGATCAAGTTGAAGGTGTAGAAAATTAGAGCAAGTCCATGAGAGGCAAAATACAGTCTTCAGTATATCCCACCTGAATTTAGAGACCATCTCAAGAATAGATTTGACACATTGAACACTTATGACCAAAGACCAGACAAATTGTGGAATGTCGTCAAGGATATCACACATGAAGAAAACAAAAGGACATTAAAAAGACAAGAAAAAAAGAAAAGACCAAAATGGATGTCAGAAGAGACTCTGTAACTTGTTTCTGAAGTTAGAGCAGCTAAACGAAATGGAAGAAATGATGAAGTAAAAGAGCTGAACAGAAGATTTCAAAGGGGGCGTTGAGAAGATAAAGTAAACTACTATAATGAAATGTGTAAAGATTTGGAGTTAGAAAACCAAAAACAATTTCTCAGCATATCTCAGGATTTCTCAAGCTGAAAAAACTGAAGAAAAAATTCAATTCTAAGGATTCTATAGTCAAAATATTGAAGGTCCCAGGAAGCATTAAAAGAAGATAGAAAGGATACATGCAGTCACTGTACCAAAAAGAATTGCTTGACATTCATACATTTCAGGAGGTACCATATCCTAAAGAACAATTGGCCTTGAAGGGAAAAGCCCAAGGTACACTGAAGGAATTGGAGACAAACAAGGTTCCAGGAGTTGACAGAATACCAGTTGAGATGTTTCAACAAAGGGGTGCAGTGGTGAAGGTGCTCACTTGTCTATGCCAAGAAATTTGGAAGACAGCTACCTGACCAACTGACTGGAAGAGATCCATATTTGTGCCCATTCCAAAGAAAGATGATCCAACAGAATGTGGAAATTACCAAACAACATCATTAATATCACCCGCTAGTAAAATTTTGCTGAAGATAATTCAAAAGCAGTTGCAGTAGTACCTCCACAGGGAACTATCAGTAATTCAAGCCCCATTCAGAAGAGGTCATGCAACAAGGGATCTCATTGCTGATGTCAGATGGATCTTGGCTGAAAGTATAGAATGCCAGGAAGATGTTTACCTTTGTTTTATTGACCATGCAAAGGAATTCAATTGCATGCATCATAACAAATTAAGGATAACATTGAGAAGAATGGGATTTCCAGAACACTTAATGGTGCTCATGTGGACAGAATCTGTACATAATCCAAAAGGCAGTCATTCAAACAGAACAATGGCATGCTGTGTGGTTTAAAATCAGGAAAAATGTGGATCAAGGCTGTACTCTTTCACCATACTTATTCAATCTGTATGCTGAGCAAATAATCCAGGAAGCTGGACTATATCAAGAAGAATGTGACATCAGGAGTGGTGGAAAACTCAACCTGCAACATACAGATGACACAACCTTGCTTGCTGAAAGCAAAAAGGACTTGAAGCACTGATGAAGTTCAAAGACCACAGCCTTCAGTATGGATTACATGTCAACATAAAGAAAACAAACTCCTCACAACTGGACCAATAAGAAACATCATGATAAACAGAGGAAGGATGGAATTTGCCAAGGATTTTGTTTTAATTGGATCCACAATCAATGCCCATGGAAGCAGCAATCAGGAAATCTCCTGCAAAAGACCTCTTTAAAGTGTTAAAAAAACAAGGATGTCACTTTGTGGGTTCAGGTGCTCCAAACCAAAGCCACACCATTTTCAATCTCCTCATACGCATGCAAAAGCTGGAAAATGAATGAGGAAGACCAAGGAAGAGTTGATGCCTTTGATTTATGGTGCTGGGGAAGAATAGTGGATATACCGTGGACTGCCAGAAGAACAAACAAATCTGTGTTGGAAAAAGCACACTCAGAATGCCCCCTAGAAGGAAGTATGCAGAGACTTTGTCTGATGTACTTTGGACATGTTATCAGGAGTAACCAGTCACTGGAGAAGGACATCATGCTTGGCAAATTAGGCAGTGAGTAAAAGAGAGGAAGACCCTCAATAAGTTGGACTGACACAGTAGGTTTAAAGATGGCTGAACCAAAGCAAAGATTGTGAGAAAGGTGCAAGACTGGACAGTGTTTCATTCTGTTGTATATAGGATCGATTTGAGCCGGAACCTACTTGAAAGCACCTAAAAATGACAATTAACAACAGGTTCACGGAAAAATAGTGACCCTGTGTGACTGAGCATTATAACTGGATATGATACCTAAGTCTGTGGCAGCCATTCCTGGCCATGAGGGTAACCATTCCTAGGATGAAAGTACCTTGTTGAAGCCCCTCATGGAAGAATAAAAAAATTCTTTTTTTTGCATTCTCTATCTCTGAAATTCTTGTAATGAAAGTTAACTCTATTGTTTATGTATTTTAGAGTCAACGTTTATATTTTCTTATTAGAAGCAAAACCTTCTAATTAGATTTAATTATCACAGTCATCTGAAGCCCCTGAGATAATCCGAATATGCCAATTTTATACATTATGTAGGGGAAATTGTGGTTCAGTGGTAGTACTCTCACCTTCCATCGAGAGACCCAGTTTCGATTTTTGGTCAATAAACCTCATGTGCCACCACAACCTGTCTGTCCATGGAGCACTGAGCATTGTTATGATGCTGACTAGGTTTCAGTGGCTCTTCCACATTAAGGTTAACTAGGAAGAAAGCTCTGGCTATCTTCTCCCAAAGAAATCAGCCAGTGAGACCCTGTGGATCACAATGATTCTACCCATTATGGATGGGGCTGCCATGAGTCAAGTGCCAAGGTGATGGCAGCTAGCAACAACACCCAGTAAAAAATAAATGATTAAACTGAGTATGGTGGATGCTAACGTTACCCAGACACACAGGTTTTACCAACGACATGTCATACTAATATCTAAATTTGGGCATAAAGGGTCAGCTCTCTGGTCTCGCAGTGGGATTAAGCCTGATTTCCATTCACATGACTCAATCCATGGCATCAGGCTGAAGCTAGTCTCTAGAATGCCTTGTCTGCACCCTTTCCCTACCCTTCTACCATCTCCTGCTTTCTTTATTCTGAGACTGTGCCACAGAAATAAATCAACCCTGCCTCAAGCTCCGCTTTTATGGAACTTGCCCAAAGAGACTCAGCTTAGAGAATTAAAATAATTTGTCAAACAACACAGAGCTACACAAAGAATAAAGGCAAATTTCAAACCTAAGTTGAATTGCACTTAGCCATTATGTTGTGTTGTCATTTTAAAAGAACGTGGTAATGGGAGAGTCAGGCGTTCTGCCTCACATGTATTGTTTTCCCTTTGATGCCATCTAGAAATCCAAGCTGAAAGTGGTGAGATAATCACTGAAAAGCTGTTATGCTCCTGAAAATTTTTCTCAAAGCCCCCTTCACATCCCCGTTTCTCAGGCTATAGACAAAGGGGTTCATCATGGGAGTGGCCACAGTCTACATCACTGAAGCTACTGCAGTCTTCCTGGAAGAGTGTGTAAATGCAGCACTAACATACGTGCCTAAGCCCGTCCCATAAAACAAGGAAACAACTGAGAGGTGAGACCCACAGGTAGAAAAAGCTTTATACTTCCCACCTGCTGATGGCATTCTCAAAATGGAGGAAGCAATTTGTATATAAGAGAAAATGATTCCACAGAGAGGAACACCACATAATACGGTAGCTGCAAAATATGAGAAGATGTTATTGAGGAGGACATCAGAACAGGCAACCTCAATGACCTGAAGAACTTCACAAAAAAAGTAAGGAATTTCCGGATCTGGGCTGAAGGACAGCTGCAACACCATCAGACCGTGGAACAAGGCATTCATGATCCTAATGAACAAGGAAAGTAGAAACAGCAGGCCACAGAGGCGAATGTTCATGATGACTGTGCATGTCAGTGGGTGACAAATTGCCACATAGCGGTCATAGGCCATTACTCCCAGGAGAAAATTTTCCAAAGCACCAAAAATCAGGACAAAGCAGAGCTGGGTGAGGCAGCCTGCATAAGTGATGCTCTGATTCTGTGTTTGGAGGTTCGCCAGCATCTTTGGGATCGTGGCTGTGCTGAAACAGATGTCAGTGAAGGACAGATTGGCAAGAAAGAAATACATGGGGGTGTGGAGGTAGGAGTCAAAGGTGACAGCCAGGACAATGAGTAGGTTTCCCAGGACAGTGATCACATACATGGACAAGAACAGGCTAAAGAGGAGGGGCTGCAGTTCTAGATCCTCTATCAGTGCCAGGAGAAGGAATTTGGAAATATCTGTTTTATTTCTGGGTTCCATATTGTTGATGAATATGACGGAAAAGATAAGACAGTAAAATGCATGGTTCCTGGAACAGCAGCCGCTGCATCACCAGCGGCAAAAATCATCTTGGGAAAGAACAAAAGGAATAAAGAGGAAAACAAATAGGATGTCTTCATTATGCATACTTTGTTACTTAAAAAATAAACAGATGTTGATACAGCAGAGAATTCTGGAAAGGGGCAAAATTGCATCCATGGTTTTTGTTCTGTTTTTGCACAATCTGCTGGCATGATCTTTTATATATTAGGTAATTTTACAAAAACAAACATATAGGGATGTAGCCTAATGTGTCTGTCTGGGCCTCCAACTCCTTCATCATAGTTCAGAGGCAGACAACAGAGTTAATATGAAAGTGTGTTAAGAACTGGAGATGGAAGGGTAAAGTGAAGCAGTCCCCTTCCCCACAAGAATGCAGGTAAATGTCAGACAATTCTGTTATAGTCATCCTGTTTGCTCAGGAAGAACAGGGCCCCTGCCCTTACAGAGAGAAGGAGGCTAATGGAATGAGTGTTGCTTGAACATTGATGCTAAGATGCAAGGAAAAATGTCAGAATATTTCTGGCAGACAGGCAGAAGTTCTATGGGTTACTTGGTTCCAATCATTTTATGCATATACTCTATTCACATCTTCACCTGGATGAATCTGTATTAAAATAACCGTCCTTATTTCCAGATATTAGCTAAGCCATTTTTAGTTACCTGGCTGACAGCACTGAGGAATGATCACACCTGCCCTGGATGGTGAAGTTGGAAGATATGTCCTCAGGAAAGGCAAAGGAGCTAAATGAGGCATGAGGTCTCAGAGTAAGTAGCATCATTTGTGGGCGGAGTCTCAGGTGTGCCTGCTTCCTGACTATGGGTGGGCTGTTGAGTGAAGTGGTCACAGCAGACTATTTGCAGTCTCTATGTCCCTTGGGGCTCAATAGCCAAAGCTCCTCATTAACCAAACACTTTTATTGTCATTCTGATCCCAGGGCAATGCAAATCTGTAAAGACCAAGACAATAGGAGACATCCAAAGTGGAAAAGAAACACTACATCTATTCACAAATGACATGACACTTGTTATAGACTGAACTGTGCCCCACAAAAATGTGTGTATCTGTTTGGCTGGGCCATGGTTCCCAGTATTGTGTGATTGTCCACCATTTTGTCAGCTTATATGATTTTCTATGTGTTATAAATCCTGCCTTTATGATGTTAATCAGGGTGGAGGGGCAGCAGTTGTGTTGATAAAGCAGGGCTCAATCCACAGGATTGGATTGTATCTTGAGCCAGTTTCTTTTGGGATATAAAAAAGAGATGCAAGCAGAGAGACAGGGGGACCTTATATCACCAAAAAAGCAGTGCCGTGAGCAGTGTGCATTCTTTGGATGCAGGGTTCCTGCAAGGAGAAGCTCCTAGACCATGGGAAGATTGATGAGAAGGACTTTTCTCCAAGCCAAGAGAGAGAGAAAGTTTTCCCTGGGACTAACACCCTGAATTTGGGCTTTTAGCCTACTTTACGGCACTGGGTTGGGTTACTGGGTTACTGTGAGGAAATAAATTTCTCTTTGTTAAGCCATCCACTTGTTGTAGTACTGTTATAGCAGAACTAGATAACTAAGACAACCATATATATATGTATATATATATAAAATATGTTGTTGTTGTTAGGTACTGTCAAGTTGATTCCAACTCACAGCAACCCTATGTACCATAGAACAAAACATGGCCTGATCCTTCGCCATGCTCACATTCATTGTTATGCTCGAGCCCATTGTTGCAGCCACTGTGTCACTCCATCTCATTGAGGGTCTTCCTGTTTTTCACTGACCCTGTACTTTACCAAGCATGAAGACCTTCTCCAGGGACTGATCCCTCCTGACAACATGTCCAAAGTATGTAAGACACAGCCTCGCCATCCTTGCTTCTAAGGAGCATTCTGGTTGTACTTCTCCCAAGACAGATTTTTTTGTTCTTTTGGCAGTCCCTGGCATATTCGATATTTTTCACCAACACCACAATTCAGAGACGTCAAATCTTCTGCAGTCTTCCTTATCCACCATCTAGCTTTCAGATGGATGCGTATGATGCAATTGAAAATACCATGGCATGGTTCAGGTGCACCTTAGTCTTCAAGGTGAAAGCTTTGCTTTTCAACACTTTAAAGAGGTCCTTTGCAGCAGATTTGGCAAACGCAATGCATTTTTTGATATCTTGACTGTTGCTTCCATAGGTGTTGATTGTGGATCCAAGTAAAATGAGATCCTTGACAGATTTCAGTCTTTTCTGTTTGTCTTGATGTTGCTTATTGGTCCAGTTGTGAGGATTTTTGTTTTATGTTGAGATGCAATCCATACTGAAGGCTGTGGTCTGTTGATAATTCTGCTGAATTACCTTTCTTTGGAATGGGCACAAATATGATCTCTTCCAGTTGTTTGGCCAGGTAGCTGCCTTTCTTCCAAATTCCTTGGCATGGACAAGTGAGTGCTTCCAGTGTTGCATTCATTTGTTGAAACATCTCAATTGGTATTCTATCAATTTGTGGAACTTTGTTTTTCATCAATGCCTTCGGTTCAGCTTGGTGTTCTATTGACTATGCAAAGGCATTCAACTTTGTGGATCATAACAAATTATGGATAACATCTAGAAGAATGGAAATTCCAGAACACTTGATTTTTCTCATGAGGAACCTGTACATAGATCAAGAGACAGTCTTTTGAGCAGAACAAGGGGGCACTTTGTGGTTTAAAGTCAAGAAAAGTGTGCTTCAGAGTTGCATCCTTTCACCATACTTATTCAATCTGTATGCTGAGCAAATAATTTGAGAAGACTGTATCAAGAAGAAGGAGGCATCAGAATTGGAGGAAGACTCGTTAACAACCTGCGTTATGCAGATGACACAACCTTTGCTTGCAGAAAGTGAAGAGGACATGAAGTACTTACTGATCAAGTTCGAAGACCACAACCTTCAGTATGGATTACATCTCAAAACAAAGAAAGAAAAAATCCTCACAACTGGACCAATAAGGAACATAATGATAAACAGGGAAAAGACTGAGGTTATCAAGGATTTCATTTTACTTGGGTCCGCAATCAAGACCCTTGGAAGCAGCTGTCAAGAAATCAAAAGACACATTGCATTGGGCAAATCAGCTGCAAAAGATCTCTTTAATGTTTTGAACAGCAAAGATTTCACCTTGTAAACTAAGTTGTGCCTGACCCGATCCATGGTGTTTTCAATCACCTCCTATGCATGTGAAAGCTGGACAATGAATAAAGAAGACCAAAGAAGAACTAACACCTTTAAATTGTGGTGTTGGAGAAGAGTATTGGATATACCATGAACTGCCAAAAGAACGAACAAATCTGTCTTGGAAGAAGTACAACCAGAATGCTCCTTAGAAGCAAGAATGGTGAGACTACATCTCACATACTTTGGACATGTTGTCCAGAGGGATCAGTTTCTGGAAAAGGACATCATACTTGGTAAAGTAGAGGGTCAGCAAAAAAGGGGAAGACCCTCAATTAGATGGATTGACACAGTGGCTGCAACAATGGGCTTAAGCGTAACAATGACTGTGAGGATGTCACGGGACCAGGCAGTGTTTCGTTCTGTTGTACATAGAGCCACTATGAGTCAGAACTGACTCGATGGCACCTAACAACAAAACATCTGCATTAGGAAAGATATCTGTTATGAAACGTCACCATACATGATGTAAAAAAATACAGCATTGTTTGTCAATGAATTACTGCTATACCCAGCAACACGATTGAATTTCAAAAAGCGTAATCAGGATACAAAATTCATACATTAAGATTTATCTACTAACATGTTTAAAAAGAGACAAATTTGTAAACTGGATAGGGATATACATAGAGGTGATTAAAAATAATCGTTAATTCCATTGCCAGTTTTATAAAGAAAATATGATCTAATACTGCCAATTTCACATGTTTATTAGCTTCCTAGAGCCCATAAAAAGGTACCACAAAGTAGGTGGCTTAAAATATGGAAAAATTATTGTGTCACAATTCTGGAGGTTGGAGGTGTGAATTCATGGTGTTAGCAGGCTATTGTCTTTCTGAAGGCTCTAGGGAAAGATTCTTTCTTGTTTCTCACAGTTTCTGGTATCCCCAGGCATTCTTTGGCTTGCAGCTGCACCATAACTCTTCCTCTGTGTTCAGATGACCATCCTCCCTCTGTCTCTCTTTTGTAAGGACACCACTTATCGGATTTGAACCCACTCTATTCCATTATGACCTCATGTTACCTTAACTGATAACAGCTTTGAAGAGAACCTATTTCTGAACAAGATCCCCTTCAAAGGTACTAGGGAATTAGGACTTGTTGGAGGATGTAATTCAGTCCATAATAAAAAGATTCAACAAATTGAAGAACATCAGAGAAAATGATAAATACGGAATTCAAGATAGTGTTTGCCACCAGGAGGGTAGAAGGCAATAACACAGGGAGACCTTTCAAATGGTTTCTATGGTGAT
This sequence comes from Elephas maximus indicus, assembly GCF_024166365.1. Taxonomy (NCBI): domain Eukaryota; kingdom Metazoa; phylum Chordata; class Mammalia; order Proboscidea; family Elephantidae; genus Elephas; species Elephas maximus. The sequence goes on from NC_064821.1 coordinate 21,279,396, forward strand.
GTCATTGCTTTATTTTTAAACTAGGTCACAGGCATATGAGTTTTCATTATATCACGATTCTTTAAGAACTATAGATACATTTTACACACTGTTTTACTATTGTATTTTAATAAATAAAATTGGAAATATTTCAATGTCCAGATTCTTTCATATTCCAGGTTTTAAATACATTCTCCCATATTCTTCTACTGTTAAAGTCCCTAAGCCTGCCAACTCTCCTTTTCCACTGTCCTATTTTATACAAAATGTCTTCCTCAAAATAAAGTCCATCTCTGCAGAAAAACTTTTCCTCACAAATACAGTTTAAAAAGTTTTATATGAGATCCCTAATAGTATGGCCAGCCCACTATGACTTCAATGATTTAATTAATTTTACTCAACTGTATTTCTTTGTATTGGCTGTACTATATCAAACAATGACTCCACTAGAGATGACAAAGAAAAATTGCAAAATAAGGTAACTAAGGAGAAAACTAAAAGCTTCCATACACTCTTATCAATACCTCAATGAGAAGGAATCAAAGCAAATAAGGTTTCAGAAACATTATTTCCCTTTTCCCTGCCTATTCAATAATTTATCATTTCATTATATTACTAAGACAAGTAAAAGCTGCTGATAGATATTATGATAAATGTAAACCAACAAAACTTCTGAGGTAAGGTGTAGAAATATGTGAGAGCAAGAAATAACAAGCCTTATAAATAATGGCAACATATGGAACACATGTGTCTTAGTTAAATTTTATTGAATGTTATATGCCAGGCATTGTATTAAATGCTTGTAATAGTTATAGGGGTTATCCTTCCAACAGGCTAAGGCTCTCATAGTAATTATTTGTTCCCCAAACAGAAATTTGATTAAGAAGGGATATATGATGCTATTCTCAGTGATGACATGGGAGGAGACATCTTCTGTATGGAAAGGTCTATTAACAATAAAAATTAACAATAGATCTACTATAAACAATAGGTTCAGCGACAAATGGTCAGTTTTGTGGCTCTGAGTATCACGTCTGGATATAATACCTGACTGTTTCAGCCATTTGTCACCATGAGGGGAACCATTGCTAGGTGAAACCATCTCAAGGGGAATGAATGAATCCCTACTGTAATGTTCCAGTACATTTCTTAACTCTGAAGTCTTTGTAATGAAAGATAATGCTCTTTACTGTGGGAGCATATTAAAGTCAGTGTTTATATTTTCTAATTAGAACTGATGGCTTCCTCACTGATAAGGTTTAATTATATCACAATCATTAGAAACCACTGAGATAATCTAATTATGCCAATTTTATAGATTATGAAGGGGAACAGCGGTGGTTCAGTGGCAGAATTCTTGCCTTCCATGTGAAAGATCCATGCTTGACTTTTGGCCAATGCACCTCAGGCATTGTCACTGGAGACTTGTGTGTTGCAGTGATGCTGAAAATTTTTCAGCAAAGCTTCCAACTAAGATAAACAAGGAAGAAAGGCCTTGTAATCTGCTCATAAAAAATCGGCCAAAAAAGACACTATGGATAATAATGGTATGATCCTGTTGTGTCATGAGTTGATGGCTAACTTAGCAGCATATAAAATGAACAACAATAGACAATAAAATGGAGCATGGTGGATGCCGATGTTATCTTAAACACATATAGTTTACCAATGACGTGTATTGGTAAGAACTATATTGACACATAAAAATTCAGCTCCCTTGACTGTCATTGGGATTAACTGCGTTTCCATTCTCATGGCTCTATTCATGGGATCAGGCTGAAGCTAGTCTCTAGCTATGCCTACAGATTTGCCTACATTCTTTACTTACCCTATCCACCTTTTCCTGCTTTTTAAATTCTAAGAATGTTCCCCCCAAATCAGTTAATAAAGAACCCTGGCTCAGGCTCTGATTCTATAGACCCTGACTAAAGAAACCGAGTTTAGAGAGTTGAAATTATTTGTCAAGCATCACACAGTACACAAGAAACAAAGTCAGGTTTAAAAACCAAATCGAATTGCATTTAGCCATTATGTTGTCTAGTCCTTTTAGACAAACACAGAGATGGAAGAGTCAAGTATCCCACCTCATGAGCATTCTTTTACTTTGACAAAATCTAAAAACCCAAGTCCAAATGAGGTAATATAATCAATGAAAAGCAGATATGCTCCTGACCAGTTTCCTCAAGGATCCCTTCCTGTCCTTGTTTCTCAGGCTATAGATGAAGGGGTTCATCATGGGAGTGACCATAGTGTACATCATTGAAACAACTGCAGTCTTTGTGGATGAGTGTATAAATGCAGCACTAATATATGCACCAAAAGCTGTCCCATAAAATAAGAAAACAACTGACAGGTGAGATCCACAGGTAGAAAAAGCTTTATGCTTTCCACCAGCTGATGGCATTTTCAAAACGGAGGACACAATTTGGGTATAAGAGAAAATAATCCCAAACAGAGGAATGCCACCCAACATGCTAGCTGCAAAATATATGAAGATGTTATTGATGAGGGTATCAGAGCACGCAACCTTGCTGACCTGAATAACTTCACAGAAGAAGTAGGGGATTTTCGGATCTATACAGAAAGACAGGTGCAACCCCAACAGGCTGTGGATCAGGGCATCCACAGTGCTAATGAACAGAGAGAGCAGAGTCAGCAGGCCACAAAGGCGGGGGTTCATGATGACCGTGTACCTCAGTGGGTGACAAATGGCCACATAGCGGTCATAAGCCATTGCTGCAAGAAGAAAATTTTCCAAAGCAGCAAAAACCAGGACAAAGCAGACCTGGGTGAGGCAGCCTCCGTAAGTGGTGCTCTGATTCTGTGCTTTGAGGTTCACCAACATCTTTGGGATCGTGGTTGTGCTGAAACAGATGTCAGTGAAGGAGAGACTGGAAAGAAAGAAGTACATGGGAGTGCAGAGGTGGGAGTCAGACCCAACAGCCAGGATGATAAGCAGGTTTCCAAAGACAGTGACCAGGTATATGGACAAAAACAGGATAAAGAGGAGGAACTGCAGTTCCAGATCCTCTGTTAGTCCCAAGAGAAGGAATTCGGAACCACTTGTTTGGTTTCTAGTTTCCATATTGTTGATGTATCTGATGGAAAAAATGGTGTGACAAGACAATCAAATGTATGAGCCCTAGACCAAAAGCAGCAGCACCAGAAACAAATGCCATCTGGGGGAAAGGTAAGAGAGGAATGGTGGGAAATACAGAGAGGGTATCTTCTGTATGCCCATTATTAATTCATTTAATTTTAAAAAAAGACCAGAAGCTGATGTAGCTGGGTGTAAACATTTATTTAATAAGAAAAGGGTAAGGTGCTGTATTTTTTTTTTTTTAATTACACTATCTGTGCTGTTGGAGCCCTGGTTGTGCTGTGGTTAAGACCTTGGCCGCTAACCCAAATGTCGACAGTTTGAATCCACCAGCTTCTCCCTGGAAACCCTATGGAGCCGTTCTACTCTGTCCTATAGGGTCACTATGAGTCAGAACTAACTCAATGGCACATAACAACAACATCTGTACTGTTACGATCATTTTAAATGTTTGGTAACTTTAAACAGAAACAAGTAGACTACGGAGGCAGCCTGAAGAGTTTGCCTCAGGCTCTACCTCTTCCTCCAGAGACTAGTACAGGCCACAGAGATACTAAAAATTTGTGTTAAGAACCAGGAATGGAAACCTAAGGGGAAGCTGATAACCCTCATCCTTCACCATCACAAGAACGCAAGTAAATGATAGAGAATTTTTAAAGTCATGCTGTATAAGAAGGGGCAGATTTCCGCTCAGGAGGAAAATGGTCCATGCCATTGTAAAGACAATTAAAAGACTGGTAGAATAAAAGTTCCCTGATATTGGTACAAAGACATAAGGAAACATGCAAGGGAGATGGAAGACGGTTAGGTATGAGTTATTGGCAGACTTGGTTCAAATCATTTCATGCATGTACTCTCTTCACAGCTTCCCCTGGATGAACCTGTAGTGAAACACCTGTCTTCATTTTTAAACATTAAAGGACCACAGGTTACGTGGCTGGTATCACTGAGGAATGATGCTTGACATCTTCCCCAAATGTAGAAGATGCGTTTCCAGGAAAGGTGGAGGGACAAGTGAGGGACAAGGCTCCTCCATATGAGGATCAACTGTAGGCCCAATCTCAGGGGCACTGCTTCCTGACTGGGGGTGGCTGTTGAGTGAGGTGGTCATAGGCATAGTATTTGCATTCTCTGTCTCTCTGGGGGATAAATAGCCAAAGCTCCTCATTAATCAAACACTTTTAGTGTCATTCTGATCCCAGGGCAGCGCAAATCCTTAAAGACAAAGACTTCAAAAAGAGAAATTCATGATGGTTGATTTCGTGACCCTGTAAAGGCAGCTACATGCCATTTGCCCCTCTTCATCTGTTCCTGTTCACCTCCATGTCACATACCTTGTACATGTGAATGCATTATCCTTCTCTAATTGTGTTTCAGTCTTCTTTTTCTAATTACAACTGAAAGCATCTCTGTCTTTCCAAAGACATTAGAAAACCTGAATCCTATTTTAGGTGTGAAGATATTGTTTACATATATGGATATGACATTTAGAAATATAGCTAAAAAATAAGGTACTGTAAAATACAAATATTCAGTGCTGTTTCTTTCTAAAAGTCATTGAATGTCCCTTGAACCTTAATCTTCGTTCTGTATATTTTACATAGAGATATTCTAAGCTAGTCTCTGTGATCAATTCTGACTGTGATAACGATAGATAGACTTGTTACTTCTTTTTTAGGGTTCTGTAGCCAGAGTATCCAGTTTCATGACAGTAGCTTCTATGTAAAATTTTATTCACGTTAGTGGAAACAGGTTGATATTTTGGCTCCTGATTTTTTTTTTTTAATAACTTTTATTAAACTTCAAGTGAACGTTTACAAATCCAATCAGTCTGTCACATATAAGTTTACATACATCTCACTCCCTACTCCCACTTACTCTCCCTCTCTTGAGTCAGCCCTTTCAGTCTCTCCTTTCTTGACAATTTTGCCTGCTTCCCTCTCTCTCTATCCTCCCATCCCCCCTCCAGACAAGAGTTGCCAACACAATCTCAAGTGTCCACCTGATATAATTAGCTCACTCTTCAGCAGCGTCTCTCTCCCACCCGCTGACCAGTCCCTTTCATGTCTGATGAGTTGTCTTCGGGGATGGTTCCTGTCCTGCGTCAACAGAAGGTCTGGGGAGCATGGCCGCCGGGATTCCTCCAGTCTCAGTCAGACCATTAAGTTTGGTCTTTTTATGAGAATTTGGGGTCTGCATCCCACTGATCTCCTGCTCCCTCAGGGGTCCTCTGCTGTGCTCCCTGTCAGGGCAGTCATCGATTGTGGCCGGGCACCAACTAGTTCTTCTGGTCTCAGGATGATGTAGGTCTCTGGTTCATGTGGCCCTTTCTGTCTCTTGGGCTCTTAGTTGTCGTGTGGCCTTGGTGTTCTTCATTTTCCTTTGCTCCAGGTGGGTTGAGACCAATTGCTGCATCTTAGATGGCCGCTTGTTAGCATTTAAGACCCCAGACACCACATTTCAAAGTGGGATGCAGAATGATTTCATAATAGAATTATTTTGCCAATTGACTTAGAAGTTCCCGCAAACCATGTTCCCCAGACCCCCGCGCTTGCTCCGCTGACCTTTGAAGCATTCATTTTATCCCGGAAACTTCTTTGCTTTTGGTCCAGTCCAATTGAGCTGACCTTCCATGTATTGAGTGTTGTCTTTCCCTTCACCTAAAGCAGTTCTTATCTACTGATTAATCAATAAAAAACCCTCTCCCTCCCTCCCTCCCTCCCCACCTCGTAACCACAAAAGTATGTGTTCTTCTCAGGTTTACTATTTCTCAAGATCTTATAATAGTGGTCTTATACAATATTTGTCCTTTTGCCTCTGACTAATTTCGCTCAGCATAATGCCTTCCAGGTTCCTCCATGTTATGAAATGTTTCAGAGATTCGTCACTGTTCTTTATCGATGCGTAGTATTCCATTGTGTGAATATACCACAATTTATTTACCCATTCATCCGTTGATGGACACCTTGGTTGCTTCCAACTTTTTGCTATTGTAAACAGAGCTGCAATAAACATGGTGTGCATATATCTGTTTGTATGAAGGCTCTTGTATCTCTAGGGTATATTCCGAGGAGTGGGATTTCTGGGTTGTATGGTAGTTCTATTTCTAACTGTTTAAAATAATGCCAGATGGATTTCCAAAGTGGTTGTACCATTTTACATTCCCACCAGCAGTGTATGAGAGTTCCAATCTCTCCGCAGCCTCTCCAACATTTATTATTTTGTGTTTTTTGGATTAATGCCAGCCTTGCTGGTGTGAGTTGGAATCTCATTGTAGTTTTAATTTGCATTTCTCTAATGGCTAATGATCGAGAGCATTTTCTCATGTATCTGTTGGCTGCCTGAATATCTTCTTTAGTGAAATGTGTGTTCATATCCTTTGCCCACTTCTTGATTGGGTTGTTTATCTTTTTTTTTTTTTTTTTTTTTTTTTTATAATAACTTTTATTAAGCTTCAAGTGAACGTTTACAAATCCAATCAGTCTGTCACATATAAGTTTACATACATCTCACTCCCTACTCCCACTTACTCTCCCCGTCTTGAGTCAGCCCTTTCAGTCTCTCCTTTCTTGACCATTTTGCCGGCTTCCCTCTCTCTCTATCCTCCCATCCCCCCTCCAGGGAAGAGTTGCCAACACAATCTCAAGTGTCCACCTGATATAATTAGCTCACTCTTCATCAGCATCTCTCTCCCACCCGCTGACCAGTCCCTTTCATTTCTGATGAGTTGTCTTCGGGGATGGTTCCTGTCCTGTGTCAACTGAAGGTCTGGGGAGCATGGCCGCCGGGATTCCTCCAGTCTCAGTCAGACCATTAAGTTTGGTCTTGTTATGAGAATTTGGGGTCTGCATCCCACTGATCTCCTGCTCCCTCAGGGGTCCTCTGCTGAGCTCCCTGTCAGGGCAGTCATCGATTGTGGCCGGGCACCAACTAGTTCTTCTGGTCTCAGGATGATGTAGGTCTCTGGTTCATGTGGCCCTTTCTGTCTCTTGGGCTCTTAGTTGTCATGTGGGCTTGGTGTTCTTCATTTTCCTTTGCTCCAGGTGGGTTGAGACCAATTGCTGCATCTTAGATGGCTGCTTGTTAGCATTTAAGACCCCAGACGCCACATTTCAAAGTGGGATGCAGAATGATTTCATAATAGAATTATTTTGCCAATTGACTTAGAAGTCCCCGCAAACCATGCTCCCCAGACCCCCGCGCTTGCTCCGCTGACCTTTGAAGCATTCATTTTATCCCGGAAACTTCTTTGCTTTTGGTCCAGTCCAATTGAGCTGACCTTCCATGTATTGAGTGTTGTCTTTCCCTTCACCTAAAGCAGTTCTTATCTACTGATTGATCAATAAAAAACCCTCTCCCACCCTCCCTCCCTCCCCCCCTCGTAACCACAAAAGTATGTGTTCTTCTCAGGTTTACTATTTCTCAAGATCTTATAATAGTGGTCTTATACAATATTTGTCCTTTTGCCTCTGACTAATTTCGCTCAGCATAATGCCTTCCAGGTTCCTCCATGTTATGAAATGTTTCAGAGATTCGTCACTGTTCTTTATCGATGCGTAGTATTCCATTGTGTGAATATACCACAATTTATTTACCCATTCATCCGTTGATGGACACCTTGGTTGCTTCCAACTTTTTGCTATTGTAAACAGAGCTGCAATAAACATGGGTGTGCATATATCTGTTTGTATGAAGGCTCTTGTATCTCTAGGGTATATTCCTAGGAGTGGGATTTCTGGGTTGTATGGTAGTTCTATTTCTAACTGTTTAAGATAACGCCAGATAGATTTCCAAAGTGGTTGTACCATTTTACATTCCCACCAGCAGTGTATGAGAGTTCCAATCTCTCCGCAGCCTCTCCAACATTTATTATTTTGTGTTTTTTGGATTAATGCCAGCCTTGCTGGTGTGAGATGGAATCTCATCGTAGTTTTAATTTGCATTTCTCTAATGGCTAATGATCGAGAGCATTTTCTCATGTATCTGTTGGCTGCCTGAATATCTTCTTTAGAGAAATGTGTGTTCATATCCTTTGCCCACTTCTTGATTGGGTTGTTTGTCTTTTTGTGGTTGAGTTTTGACAGAATCATGTAGATTTTAGAGATCAGGCGCTGGTCGGAGATGTCATAACTGAAAATTCTTTCCCAGTCTGTAGGTGGTCGTTTTACTCTTTTGGTGAAGTCTTTAGATGAGCATAGGTGTTTGATTTTTAGGAGCTCCCAGTTATCGGGTTTCTCTTCATCATTTTTGGTAATGTTTTGTATTCTGTTTATACCTTGTATTAGGGCTCCTAGGGTTGTCCCAATTTTTTCGTCCATGATCTTTATCGTTTTAGTCTTTATGTTTAGGTCTTTGATCCACTTGGAGTTAGTTTTTGTGCATGGTGTGAGGTATGGGTCCTGTTTCATTTTTTTTGCAAATGGATATCCAGTTATGCCAGCACCATTTGTTAAAAAGGCTATCTTTTCCCCAATTAATTGACACTGGTCCTTTGTCAAATATCAGCTGCTCATACGTGGATGGATCTATGTCTGGGTTCTCAATTCTGTTCCATTGGTCTATGTGTCTGTTGTTGTACCAATACCAGGCTGTTTTGACTACTGTGGCTGTATAATAGGTTCTGAAGTCAGGTAAGGTGAGGCCTCCCACTTTCTTCTTCTTTTTCAGTAGTGCTTTGCTTATCCGGGGCTTCTTTCCCTTCCATATGAAATTGGTGATTTGTTTCTCTATCCCCTTAAAATATGACATTGGAATTTGGATCGGAAGTGCGTTAAATGTATAGATGGCTTTTGGTAGAATAGACATTTTTACTATGTTAAGTCTTCCTATCCATGAGCAAGGTATGTTTTTCCACTTAAGTATGTCCTTTTGAATTTCTTGTAGTAGAGCTTTGTAGTTTTCTTTGTATAGGTCTTTTACATCTTTGGTAAGATTTATTCCTAAGTATCTTATCTTCTTGGGGGCTACTGTGAATGGTATTGATTTGGTTATTTCCTCTTCGGTGTTCTTTTTGTTGATGTAGAGGAATCCAAGTGATTTTTGTATGTTTATTTTATAACCTGAGACTCTGCCAAACTCTTCTATTAGTTTCAGTAGTTTTCTGGAGGATTCCTTAGGGTTTTCTGTGTATATAATCATGTCATCTGCAAATAGTGATAACTTTACTTCTTCCTTGCCAATCCGGATACCTTTTATTTCTTTGTCTAGCCTAATTGCCCTGGCTAAGACTTCCAACACGATGTTGAATAAGAGCAGTGATAAAGGGCATCCTTGTCTGGTTCCCGTTCTCAAGGGAAATGCTTTCAGGTTCTCTCTATTTAGAGTGATATTGGCTATTGGCTTTGCATAGATGCCCTTTATTATGTTGAGGAATTTTCCTTCAATTCCTATTTTGGTAAGAGTTTTTATCATGAATGGGTGTTGGATTTTGTCAAATGCCTTTTCTGCATCAATTGATAAGATCATGTGGTTTTTGTCTTTTGTTTTATTTATGTGATGGATTACATTAATGGTTTTTCTGATATTAAACCAGCCTTGCATGCCTGGTATAAATCCCACTTGATCAGGGTGAATTATTTTTTTGATGTGTTGTTGGATTCTATTGGCCAGAATTTTGTTGAGGATTTTTGCATCAATGTTCATGAGGGATATAGGTCTGTAATTTTCTTTTTTTGTAATGTCTTTACCTGGTTTTGGTATCAGGGAGATGGTGGCTTCATAGAATGAGTTGGGTAGTATTCCGTCATTTTCTATGCTTTGGAATACCTTCAGAAGTAGTGGTGTTAACTCTTCTCTGAAAGTTTGGTAGAACTCTGCAGTGAAGCCGTCCGGGCCAGGGCTTTTTTTGGTTGGGAGTTTTTTGATTACCGTTTCAATCTCGTTTTTTGTTATGGGTCTATTTAGTTGTTCTACTTCTGAATGTGTTAGTTTAGGTAGGTAGTGTTTTTCCAGGAATTCATCCATTTCTTCTAGGTTTTCAAATTTGTTAGAGTACAATTTTTCATAATAATCTGAAATGATTCTTTTAATTTCATTTGGTTCTGTTGTGATGTGGTCCTTCTCATTTCTTATTCGGGTTATTTGTTTCCTTTCCTGTATTTCTTTAGTCAGTCTAGCCAATGGTTTATCAATTTTGTTAATTTTTTCAAAGAACCAGCTTTTGGCTTTGTTAATTCTTTCAATTGTTTTTCTGTTCTCTAATTCATTTAGTTCAGCTCTAATTTTTATTATTTGTTTTCTTCTGGTGCCTGATGGATTCTTTTGTTGCTCACTTTCTATTTGTTCAAGTTGTCAGGACAGTTCTCTGATTTTGGCTCTTTCTTCTTTTTGTATGTGTGCATTTATCGATATAAATTGGCCTCTGAGCACTGCTTTTGCTGTGTCCCAGAGGTTTTGATAGGAAGTATTTTCATTCTCGTTGCTTTCTATGAATTTCCTTATTCCCTCCTTGATGTCTTCTATAACCCAGTCTTTTTTCAGGAGGGTATTGTTCATTTTACAAGTATTTGATTTCTTTTCCCTAGTTTTTCTGTTATTGATTTCTAGCTTCATTGCCTTGTGGTCTGAGAAGATGCTTTGTAATATTTCGATGTTTTGGATTCTGGAAAGATTTGTTTTATGCCCTAATATGTGGTCTATTCTAGAGAATGTTCCACGTGCGCTAGAAAAAAAAGTATATTTTGCAGCAGTTGGGTGGAGAGTTCTGTATAAGTCAATGAGGTCAAGTTGGTTGATTGTTGTAATTAGATCTTCCGTGTCTCTGTTGAGCTTCTTACTGGATGTCCTGTCCTTCTCCGAAAGTGGTGTGTTGAAGTCTCCTACTATAATTGTGGAGGTATCTATCTCACTTTTCAATTCTGTTAAAATTTGATTTATGTATCTTGCAGCCCTGTCATTGGGTGCGTAAATATTTAATATGGTCATGTCTTCCTGATCAATTGTCCCTTTTATCATTATATAGTGTCCTTCTTTATCCTTTGTGGTGGATTTAAGTCTAAAGTCTATTTTGTCAGAAATTAATATTGCTACTCCTCTTCTTTTTTGCTTATTGTTTGCTTGATACACTTTTTTCCATCCTTTGAGTTTTAGTTTGTGTCTCTAAGTCTAAGGTGTGTCTCTTGTAGGCAGCATATAGATGGATCGTGTTTCTTTATCCAGTCTGTGACTCTCTGTCTCTTTATTGGTGCATTTAGTCCATTTACATTCAGGGTAATTATAGATAAATAAGTTTTTAGTGCTGTCATTTTGATGCCTTTTTATGTGTGTTGTTGACAATTTCATTTTTCCACATACTTTTTTGTGCTGAGGCGTTTTTCTTAGTAAATTGTGAGATCCTCATTTTCATAGTGCTTGACTTTATGTTAGTTGAGTCGTTACGTTTTTCTTGGTTTTTATCTTGAGTTATAGAGTTGTTATACCTTTTTGTGGTTACCTTATTATTACTTGTATTGTTCTATATCGCCTTGTATCACTCTCCATATGGCAGTTCAATGTCTCCTGTATTTAGTCCCTCTTTTTGATTATTGTGATCTTTTACCTATTGACTTCCATGATTCCCTGTTATGTGTATTTTTTTTTTAATTAATCTTAATTTGTTTGTTTTTGTGATTTCCGTATTTGAGTTGATATCAGGACGTTCTGTTTTGTGACCTTGTGTTGTGCTGATATCTGATATTATTGGTTCTCTGACCAAACAATATCCTTTAGTATTTCTTGTAGCTTTGGTTTGGTTTTTGCAAATTCTCTAAACTTGTGTTTGTCTGTAAATATCTTAATTTCGCCTTCATATTTTAGAGAGAGTTTTGCTGGATATATGATCCTTGGCTGGCAGTTTTTCTCCTTCAGTGTTCTGTATATGTCGTCCCATTCCCTTCTTGCCTGCATGGTTTCTGCTGAGTAGTCTGAACTTATTGATTCTCCCTTGTAGGAGACCTTTCTTTTCTCCCTGGCTGCTTTTAAAATTTTCTGTTTATCTTTGGTTTTGGCGAGTTTGATGATAATATGTCTTGGTGTTTTTCTTTTTGTATCAATCTTAAATGGGGTTCGATGAGCATCTTGGATAGCTATCCTTTCGTCTTTCATGATGTCAGGGAAGTTTTCTGTCAGGAGTTCTTCAACTATTTTCTCTGTGTTTTCTGTCCCCCCTCCCTGTTCTGGGACTCCAATTACCTGCAGGTTATCCTTCTTGATAGAGTCCCACATAATTCTTAGGGTTTCTTCATTTTTTTAAATTCTTTTATCTGATTTTTTTTCCGCTATGTTGGCGTTGATTCCCTGGTCCTCCAGATGTCCCAGTCTGCATTCTAATTGCTCGAGTCTGCTCCTCTGACTTCCTAGTGCGTTGTCTAATTCTGTTATTTTATTGTTAATCTTTTGGATTTCTACATGTTGTCTCTCTATGGATTCTTGCAACTTATTAATTTTTCCAGTATGTTCTTGAATAATCTTTTTGAGTTCTTCAACAGTTTTATCAGTGTGTTCCTTGGCTTTTTCTGCAGTTATCCTAATTTCATTTGTGATATCATTAAGCATTCTGTAAATTAGTTTTTTATATTCTGTATCTGATAATTCCAAGATTGTATCTTCATTTGGGAAAGGTTTTGATTCTTTTGTTTGGGGGTTGGAGAAGCTGTCACGGTCTGCTTCTTTAAGTGGTTTGATATGGATTGTTGTCTCCGAGCCATCACTGGGAAACTAGTTTTTCCAGAAAATCCGCTAAAAAAAAAATGCAGTCAGATCCCTATCAGAGTTCTCCCTCTGGCTCAGGCTATTCAGATGTTAATGAAGCCGCCTGGGGAGGGTGGGGGAGGGAACAGAGAGATAGGAGAGTAGCACCTCAGAATATAGCCAGAGTTGCTTGTCTTGCTTGGAATGACTATTATATCTGAGATTCCCGCGGGCGCGTCGCCTATGTGTGCTGGCTGTGTGGAGATTGCCCCCGGGGGGTCTGGCCCACTGGAGTCATGGTCAGATCCTCTGCTTCCAGCCCCACGCCCAGCGTCAAGGCTCCCCTACTGGGACGGTGCACTCTCGACTCCAAAATCATTCGCTGCCTCCCAGGGACTTCTCGTCCCTCCAGCCACGTGGCCGTGCCGTCTCCGAGAACCAGTTGGGCCTCCTCCCGGGGTTAGTTCAGATGGGTGGAGCAGGTCCCCGTGCTTGTGCCGTGACCGAGTGTCCCGGCTGGGACGCTGTTCTCCCCGCTCCAATACCAGTCGCTGCCTCCCGGGGATTTCTCCTACCGGCTGTGTCCCACGCCGCCCGCGCGACCCGGCTGGTCCCCTTCCCGGGGTTAGTTCAGGGGGGTAGAGCAACTTTCCGTGTTTATGGCGTACCTGATTCCAGTCCAAATCCCTGCGGGACGGTTCCCCGGCTCGGATGCTGCTCTTTCTGCTCCAAGACCAGTCACAGCCTCCCGGGGACTTCTCCTACCGGCTGCGTCCCACGCCACCCATGGAACCGGCTGGTCCCCCTCCCGGGGTTAGTTCAGGAGGGTGGAGCAGGTCTCTGTGCTTGTGCCGTACCTGACTGGTACGCTGGCTCCAGGCTCTGGAAACAATCGCTGCTTCCCCGTATTAGTTCGTTCTCCATCTCTAAATCTGTGTTTGTTGTTCAGGGTTCGTAGATTGTTATGTATGTGATCAATTCACTTGTTTTTCCGTGTCTTTGTTGTAAGAGGGATCCGAGGTAGCATCTGCCTAGTCCACCATCTTGGCTCCGCCACTGGCTCCTGATTTTTAATGGAGTTATGAGAATTCACAGTATAGGCATTAGTATGCAGTTTATCCATAATCTCAGTAGATTTAGATAGATAACAGCCATTATTTAAGAGGTGAAGATGGTGCTCCAATTTAGTATGCACTCAAATACATTCACCTTTAATGAATTCACCATTTTCATGGGCTCATCAGTTTATTTTAGCACGTCTATTTCTACAAAAATTTTTTAACCTATATTTTTCTACATATATTATTGAAAAACCCAGCTTGAGACAAGACGGCATTGTGATGTTACCCTTTGCCATCTTAACTCCATTCACTTCAAATGCATGATATAAGAGATAAAATAGAACAAGATACAGCCGGCCTCAAAAAAAAAAAAAAAAAAAAACTTTTCCAGGTCCCACAGAAACACCTGAAGCATAAAAAAATATAAGTTAAGTTTTCTAGGTACTATAAAAAAGAAAAACAAGCAACAACAACAAAATACTCAAACATAAAGTGGTGCATATAACGGCTGCAAGTTTCAGAAAAGCCTCCATGGAGGAAATAACTCAAGTTACCAGCTGTCTTGGTCGCTGAATTTGTGATACTCTCAGTACTACCAAGTTGGGGAGCCAGAAAATGGAATTCAGGATTGGAGGAGTGGTGATTGGTGAACCTGTAGGACAAGAAAGAGGGAGCACATAATTGCAAAAGAGAGAGAGGAAAATAACCTTGCCATTCAAATGAAATATGTAAGTTTTAATTTAAATAACCATGAAGAAAAACGATGCAAACAGAATCAACAACATCAAAAATAATCAAATCATAGAGGCCAGCAGAGGTTGTAATGGAATAAGTGCTGGGAGAATAGAAAAGATGAGATCAAAGACATAGTGTTGGGCAGATTATACAAACTTCACCAAATGGAAAGGGAAGATGAAGAATGACCAGGTACAGAGATTTTTTTTTTTTTTTAATAATCCTAAAAGGATGGTAACAGCAACAACAACACAATGATGGTGCCTTGGATCATGGTGATTAACAGTGAAGGTGGTGAAATCTGATGGGATTCTGCATATATTTGCATTGGATACACAACATAGTTTCCTGAAGGGGTGGGCAGAGGGTATAAGAAAAAGAGAGAAATCAAAGATAATGATCAGTGGAGAAAACTGCTCAGCACCTAAAAGAATGGAGTTGACAACCATTGTGACCATGGGCTAACAGTCTCAATATCAGGGCTGTATTTTGGAACATGTTTAGTTTGAGGTGCCTCTTAGGCAGCCACATAGAGATATCAAGTGGACAGATAACTACACAAGTCTTCAATCCAGAGGAGTGTTCCTTTCTGGAGATATAAATTGGGGAGTTCTTAGTGTGTGTTGTTGGGAGGTGGCATCAAGTTTCTCCCTTGCATAGTAGAACTATCCTGTGTATAGTAGAATGAAATACTGCCCAGTCCTGAGCCATCCTCACAATCAATTCCGTTTGAGCTCTTTGTTGCAGCAACTGAGTTAATCCATCTCAACGAGGGCATTCCTCTTTTTTGCTGACCCTCTACTTTACCAAGCATGATGTCCTTCTCCAGGTAACGTTCCCTCCAGATAACATGTCCAAAGTACATGAGATGAACTCTAGCCACCCTCACGTCTAAGGAGTATTCTGGCTGTTCTGAGACAGATTTGTTTGTACTACCGGCAGTTCATAGCATATTCAGTATTCTTCACCAGCACCATAATTCAAAGGCATCAATTCTTCTTCGGTCTTTGTTCATTGCCCAACTTTTTTTTTTAATATAATTTTTATTGTGCTTTAAGTGAAAGTTCACAAATAAAGTCAGTCTCTCACACAAAAACCCACATACACCTTGCTAAACCCTCCCAATTACTCCCCCTAAAGTAACAGCCCGCTCTCTCTCTCCACTCGTTCTTTTCGTGTCCATTTTGTCAGCTTCTAACCCCCTCCACCCTCTCATCTCCCCTCCAGGCAGGAGATGCCAACATAGTCTCAAGTGTCCACCTGATCCAAGAAGCTCACTCCTCACCACCATCCCTCTCCAACCCACTGGCCAGTGAAATCCGTGTCTGAAGAGTCGGCTTCGGGAATGGTTCCTGTCCTGGGCCAACAGAAGGTCTGGGGTCCATGACCACCGGGGTCCTTCTAGTCTCAGTCAGACTTTTAAGTCTGGTCTTTTTATGAGCATTTGGAGTCTGCATCCCACTGCTGTCCTGCTCCCTCAGGGGTTCTCTGTTGTGTTCCTTGTCAGGGCAGTCACTGATTGTAGCCAGGCACCAACTAGTTCTTCTGGTCTCAGGATGATGTAGTCGCTGGTTCATGTGGTGCTTTCTGTCTCTTGGGCTCATAATCGCCTTGTGTCCTTGGTGTTCTTCATTCTCCTTTGATCCAGGTGGGTTGAGACCAATTGATGCATCTTAGATGGCTGCTTGTGAGCATTTAAGACCCCAGACGCCACTCTTCAAAGTGGGATGCAGAATGTTTTCTTAATAGATCTTATTATGCCAATTGACTTAGATGTCCCCTGAAACCATGGTCCCCAGACCCCTGCCCCTGCTATGCTGGCCTTTGAAGCATTCGGTTTATTCAGGAAACTTCTTTGCTTTTGGTTTAGTCCAGTTGTGCTGACATCCACTGTATTGTGTGCTGTCTTTCCCTTCACCTAAAGTAGTTATCTACTATCTAATGAGTGAATGCCCCTCTCCCACCATCCCTCCCTCCCCCCTCTCGTAACAACAAAAGAATGTTTTCTTCTAGGTTTAAACTATTTCTCAAGTTCTTATAATAGTGGTCTTATACAATATTTGTCCTTTTGCAACTGACTAATTCCACTCAGCATAATGCCGTCCAGATTCCTCCATGTTATGAAAAGTTTCACAGATTCCTCACTGTTCTTTATTGATGCCTAATATTCCATTGTGTGAATATACCATAATTTATTTATCCATTCATCCATTGATGGGCACCTTGGTTGCTTCCATGTTTTTGCTATTGTAAACAGTGCTGCAATAAACATGGGTGTGCATATATCTGTTCCTGTAAAGATTCACTTCTCTAGGATATATTCCAAGGAGTGGGATTGCTGGATCCTATGGTAGTTCTATTTCTAGCTTTTTAAGGAAGTGCCAAATCGATTTCCAAAGTGGTTGTACCATTTGACATTCCCACCAGCAGTGTAGAAGTGTTCCAATCTCTCCACAACCTCTCCGTTTATTATTATTATTTTTTTTTGGATTAATGCCAGCCTTGTTGGAGTGAGGTGAAATCTCATTGTAGTTTTGATCTGCATTTCTCTCATGGCTAACGATCATGAACATTTCCTCACATATCTGTTAGCTACCTGAATGTCTTCTTTAGTGAAGTGTCTATTCATATCTTTTGCCCATTTTTTAATTGGGTTATTTGTCTTTTTGCAGTACCATGTAGATTTTATAGAGATCAGGTGCTGATCAGAAATGTCATAGGTAAAAACTTTTTCCCAGTCTGTAGGTAGTCTTTTTACACTTTTGATGAAGTCTTTGGATGAGCATAGGTGTTTGATTTTTAGGAGCTCCCAGTTACCTAGTTTCTCTTCTACATTCTTTATAATGTTTTGTACAGTGTTTATGTCATGTATTAGGGCTCCTAACGTTGTCCCTATTTTTTCCTCTGTGATCTTTATCGTTTTAGATTTTATATTTAGGTCTTTGATCCATTTTGAGCTTGTTTTTGTGCATGCAGTGTGAGGTATGGGTCTTGTTTCATTTTTTTGCAGAGGGATATCCAGTTATGCCAGCACCGTTTGTTAAAAAGACTGACTTTTCCCCATTTAACTCTTTTGGGGCCTTTGTCAAATAGCAACTGCTCATATGTGGGTGGATTTATGTGTGGATTCTCAATTCTGTTGCATTGGTCCATGTATCTGTTGTTGTACCAGTACCGGGCTCTTTTGACTACTTCGGCGGTATAACAGGTTCTAAAATCAGGTCAAGTAAGGCCTCCCACGTTGTTCTTCTTTTTCAGTAATGCCTTATTTATCCGGGGCCTCTTTCCCTTCCATATGAAGTTGGTGATTTGTTTCTCCATCTCATTAAAGAATGGCATTGGGATTTGGATTGGAATTGCATTAAATGTATAGATCACTTTTGGTAGAATAGACATTTTTATAATGATAAGCCTTCCTATCCACAAGCAAGGTATGGTCTTCCACTTATGTAAGTCTCTTTTGGTTTCTTGCAGAAGTGTACTGTAGTTTTCTTTGTATAAGTCCTTTACATCTCTGGTAAGATTTATTCCTAAGTATTTTATCTTTTGGGGGGCTACTATAAATGGCATTGATTTGGTGATTTCCTCTTTGATGTTCTTTTTGTTGGTGTAGAGGAATTCAACTGATTTTTGTATGTTTATCTTGTATCCCGATACACTGCTGAACTCTTCTATTAGTTTCAGTAGTTTTCTGGAGGATTCCTTAGGGTTTTCTGTGTATAAGATCATGTTATCTGCAAGTAGAGATACTTTGACTTCTTCCTTGCCAATCTGGATGCCCTTTTTTTTCATTTTCTAATTGCTCTGGCTAGGAGTTCCAGCACAATGTTGAATAAGAGTGGTGGTAAAGGGCATCCTTGTCTGGTTCTTGATCTCAGTGTGAATGTTTTCAGGCTCTCTCCATTTAGGGTGATGTTGGCTGTTGGCTTTGTATAAATCTTTTTTTTTTTTTTATTATGTTGAGGAATTTTCCTTTTATTCCTATTTCACTGAGAGTTTTTATCATGAATGAGTGTTGAACTTGTCACATGCCTTTTCTGCATCAATTGATAAAATCATGTGATTCTTGTTCTTTGTTTTATTTATGTGTTGGATTGCATTGTTTTTCTAATGTTGAACCATCCCTGCATACCTGGTATAAATTCCGCTTGGTCATGGTGAATTCTTTTTTGGATATGTTGTTGAATTGTATCGGCTAGAATTTTGTTCAGGATTTTTGCATCTACATTCATGAGGGATATAGGTCTATAATTTCTTTTCTTGTGGTGCCTTTACCTGGTTTTGGTATCAGGGATATGGTGGCTTCATTTTTTTTTTTTTTATGGAATGAGTTTGATAGTATTCCGTCCTTTTCTACGCCCTCAAATACCTTTAGTAGTAGTGGTGTTAACTCTTCTCTGAAAGTTTTGTAGAACTCTGCAGTGAAGCCATCCAGACCAGGGGTTTTTTTTTGGCGGTGGGGGGGTTTGATTACCTTTTCAATCTCTTCTTTTGTTATGAGTCTATTTAGTTGTTCTACCTCTGTTTGTGTTAGTTTAGGTAGGTAGTGTATTTCTAGGAATTCATCCATTTCTTCTAGGTTTTCAAATTTGTTTGAGTATAGTTTTTCATAGTAATCTGATATGATTCATTTAATTTCAGTTGGGTCTGTTGTAATATTGCCCCTCTCATTTCTTATTCGGGTTATTTGCTTCCTCTCCTGTTTTTCTTTTGTCAGTTTGGCCAGTGGTTTATCAATTTTGTTGATTTTTTCAAAAAACCAGCTTTTGGTCTTGGTAATTCTTTCATTTGTTTTTCTGTTTTCTATTTCATTTAGTTCAGCTCTAATTTTTATTATTTGGTTTCTTCTGGTGCCTGTGGGTTTCTTTTGTTGCTCTCTTTCTATTTGTTCAGGTTGTAGGGATTATTCTTTGATTTTGGCCCTTTCTTCTTTTTGGACGTGTGCATTTATTGGTATATTGGCCTCTGAGCACCGCTTTTGCTGTGTCCCAAAGGTTCTTCTAGGAATTGTTTTCATTCTCATTGGATTCTATGAATTTCTTCATTCCATCGTTAATGTCTTCTATAATCCAGTCTTTTCTGAGCAGTGTATCGTTCAGTTTCCAAGTGTTTGATTTCTTTTCCCTGCTTTTCCTGTTATTGATTTCCGCTTTTATGGGCTTATGGTCAGAGAAGATGCTTTGTAATATTTCAATGTTTTAGATTCTTCTAAGGCTTGCTTTATGGCCTAATATGTCGATGATGTTGAATTTTATTGCCAGTTTTATAGAGTAAAGATGATCAAATACTGCCAATTTCACAGGTGTATCAACGAAGCCCTGGTGGCTCAATTATTAAATACTTGGCTGCTAGCTAAAAGGCTGGTGGTTCAAAACCATCCAGTGGTCCTGCTGGAGGAAGACCTGATGATCTGTTCCTGTAAAGATTACAGGCTAGAAAACCCTATTGGGCAGTTCTGCTTTGTTACATGTGGTCACTGTGAGTTTGAATCGACTCAATGACACCCTGCAACAACATTAATTACATAGGGCTGCGATGTCAAACCACCACTAAGTCAGTAGTTTAAAATGAGAGAAAATTCCTTTCTTAAAGTTCTAGAGGCTGGAAGTCCGAATTCAGATTGTCAACAGGGCTATGATCCCTCTGAAGTTTGTGGGGGAAGATCCTTTCTTGTCTGTCCCAACTCTTGCTATTCCTATGAACTCTTTAGCTTGCAGCTGCAACATAACTCCATCTCTTTCTTTGTCTTCACAGGATATCCTCCTTCTGGTTTAGGGCCGACCCTGCTCCAGTATGACCTCATCTTAACTTAGTTTACAACATCTTCAAAGATCTTATTTCCAAACAAGGTCACATTCACACATACCAGGAGTAAGGACTTCAACCTGTCTTTTTAGGAGGCATAATTCAATCTATAAAAATAAGATTCAACAAAATAAGGGAACTCCAGAGAAAATGGTAAATACAGAATTTGGGATAGTGTTTGCCACTGGAAAGATAGAGAACAATAAGAACGGGAGACTCTTCATTAGAGTCTATGGTTATGTCATTACTTTATTTCATAACCTAGTGATTTGGATTGAATTGTGTCCCTCCAAAATGTATATTTGGCTAGGACATGATTCCCAATATTGTGTGGTTTTCCAGCATTTTGTGATCTGATGTGATTATCCTATGTGTTGTAAATCCTAACCTCTATGATGTTAATGAGGCAGATTAGAGACAGTGATGTTAATGAGGCAGGACTCAATCTATAGGACTATAGACTGAGTCTTTTGAGATACAAAAGAGAAGTGAGCAGAGAGGAGAGGAACCTCATGCCATCAGGAAAGAAGAGCTGAGAGCAGAGCTTTTTCTTTGGACTCAGTGTCCCTGAGCTTAGAAATGCCAATCCCAGGGGGAGTTTGATGACAAGGTCCTCCCCCCAGAGTTGACAGAAAGAGAAAGCCTTCCTCTGAAGCTGGTACCCTGAATTCCTGTTTTTTAGCCTCCTGGACAGTGAGAGAATAAATATCTGCTTGTTAAAGCCATCCACTTGTGGTATTTCTGCTATAGCAGCACCAGTTAGCTAAGACACCCAGGTCATAGGTATATGAATTTGGATTAGATTACTATTCTTTAAGAACTACAGATACATTCCATACACTACTTTTCATATGACATTTTAATGAATAAAAATGAAAAGATTTCACTTTCCAGATTCTTTCATATTCTAGATTCTAAATACAGTCCCTCATCTTCTTCTAATGTTAAAGTCATGTTTCTCAAAGTTCAGCACACATCAAAATCTCAAAAAAGTAATTATTTTGAATATTAATCCTTCAGATGTTTCCTATATATAAAAGTCAGTAGGTCTTGGGTGAGGTATGGAAACTAGCAGTATGAACAATGCCTCACGTGACTCATCTCTGCAAGTGTTTTATGGGCATAAATGGAGACAGTTTTACACTACAATACACCTGGTGTGCCTGGTGAGGAGCTGGCTCCAGTTTTGATGCTGAACACAATCCCACCACCACCATCAAAGAAGACCACAAGATATGCTTTGTTGTCATCCCAACGCCACAGAGATGTTTCTGACTGATGGCCCTGCTTCTTACCAAAAGAAAGAAGTTTCCTGAATAAACGGAATGCTTCAAAGGCCAGTGTAACAGTGGCAGGGGCTTGGGGACCATGGTTTCAGGAGACATCTAAGTCAATTGGCATAATAAAATCTATTAAGAAAACATTCTGCATCCCACTTTGGAGAGTGGCGTCTGGGGTCTTAAATGCTAGTAAGCGGCCATCTAAGATGCATCAATTGGTCTCATCCCACATGGATCAAAGGAGAATGAAGAACACCAAGAACACAAGGGAATTATGAGCCCAAGAGACAGAAAAGGACACATAAACCAGAGACAACATCACCCTGAGACCAGAAGAACTAGATGGTGCCCAGCTACAACCAATGACTGCCCTGACAGGGAACTCAAACAGAGAACCCCTGATGGAGCAGGAGAGCAGTGGAATGCAGATCTCAAATTCTCATAAGACCAGACTTAATGGTCTGACTGAGACTAGAAGGACCCCAGTGGTCATGGACCCCAGACCTTCTTTTGGCTCAGGACAGGAACCATTCCCAAAGCCAACTCTTCAGACAGAGATTAGACTGGACAATGTGTAGGAGAGGGATGCTGGTGAGGAGTGAGCTTCTTGGATCAGGTGGACACTACGTTGGCATCTCCTGCCTGGAGGGGAGATGAGAGGGTAGAAGAAGTTAGAAGGTGGGGAAATGGACACAAATAAAGAGAGTGGAGGGAGGGAGCAGGCTGTCTTATTTGCAGGAGAGCAATTGGGTGTATGTAGCAAGGTGTATACAAGTTTTTGTGTGAGATTGACTTGATTTGTAAACTTTCACTTAAAGCACAATTAAAATTAAAAAAAAAAAAGAAAAAATCAATGAATAAGGATCAAAGCAAATATGGCTCCAAAAAAGATTGCCAGCTCTACCCTGTCTACTCAGTAATTATTCCTTTGATTTTCAAACCTGTTAATAGATATTACAATACTGGTAAACTAATAAAACTGCTGAAGAAAGTAGTGAAAATATGTGAGAGCAAGGAATAAATAAGCCTTATAAATTTGAAGTTCTGGGGGCACAGTTGCTAAGATCTTGGCTACTAACCAAAAGGCTGACAGTTCATATCCACCAGCTGCTCCTTGGAAACACTTTGGGGCAATTCTACTCTGTTCTGTAGGGTCACTATGAGTCAGAATTAGCTCTGCAGCAACTGGTTTGGTTTTTTATTTTTTATTAATTGTGGCAACATATAGAAGACAATGGTCTCGGTTAAATTTTTTTGAGTATTATGTGCCAGGCATTGGTTTAAGTGCTTGTAGTAGGTATAGGAATTAACTTCCCAACAGAAAATATAATCTACATGGTCAGTCTAAGGCTCTCAGAGCAATTATATTATTTTCCCCCAAACAGAACTTTAATATCACTAGTGTTCAACACGTCAAATCTATTTTTGAGATGGTGTCTAAAATCAGGTGGGATATACTCAAGATTATATTTTGGCTCTTGCAGACTTGCTCTAATTTTCTTCAGTTTCAGCTTGAACTTACATGTGAGCAATTGATGGTCTGTTCCACAGTCGGCCCCCTGGCTTTGTTCTGACCGATGATATTGAGTTTTTCCATTGTCTCTTTCCACAGATGTAGTCGATTTGATTCCTGTGTGTTCCATCTGGCGAGGTCCATGTGTAAAGTAGCCGTTTATGTTGGTGAAAGAAGGTATTTGCAATGCAGAAGTCACTGATCTTGTAAAATTCTCTCATTCGATCTCTGGCATTTTTCTATCAGCAAGTCCGTATTTTCCAGCTATCAATCCTTTTTCTTTGTTTCCAACTTTCGCATTCCAATCACCGGTAATTATCATCCTGATTGCATGTTTGACCAAATTCAGACTGCAGCAGCTGACAAAAATCTTCAATTTCTTCCTGTTTGGCCTTAGTGGTTGGACTGTAGATTTGAATAATAGTCATAGTAATTGGTCTTCCTTGTAGGTGTATGGATATTATCCTATCACTGACAGCGTTGTACTTCAGGGTAGATCTTGTAATTTTCTTTTTGACGATGAAGGCAACACCATGCCTCTTCAAGTTGTCATTCCCAGCATAGTGGACTATATGATTGTCCAATTCAAAATGGCCAATATCAGTCCATTTCAGCTCACTAACGCCTAGGATATCAATGTTCATGCATTCCATTTCATTTTTGAAGATTTCAAATTTTCCTAGATTCATACTTCATACTTTCTAGGCCCCAATTTTTAATGGATCGTTGCAGCTGTTTCTTTTCATTTTGAGTTGTGCCACATCAGCAAATGAAGGTCCCAAAAGCTTAACTCCATCCACATCATTAAGGTCGACTCTACTTTGAGGAAGCAGCTCTTCCCTAGTCTCCTTTTGAGTGTCTTCCAGCCCGGGGGGCTCATCTTCCAGCAGTATATCAGACAATGTTCCACTGCTATTCTTAAGGTATTCACTGGCTAACTGTTTTCAGAAGTAGACAGCTGGACCCTTCTTCCTAGTCTCTCTTAGTCTGGAAGCTCAGCTCAAACCTGTCTTCTATGGGTGACTCTACTGGAACCTGAATACTAGTGGCATAGCTTCCAGCATCACAGCAGCATGCAAGACCCTACAGTGTGACAAACTGACAGACCTTCAGCATATCCCACCTGAATTTAGAGACCACCTCAAGAATAGATTTGACATGTTGAACACTAGTAACCGGAGACCAGATGAGTTGTAGCATGACATCGGGACATCATATATGAAGAAAGTGAGAGGTCATTGAAAAGGGAGAAAAGAAAGAAAAGACCAAGATGGATGTCAGAGGAGGCTCTGAAACTTGCTCATGAACTTCGAGCAGCTAAAGCAAAAGGAAGAAACGATGAAGTAAAAGAACTGAACAGAAGATTTCAAAGGGCAGCTCGAGAAGTCAAAGTGTTATAACGATGTGTGCAAAGAGCTGGAGATAGAAAACCAAACGGGAAGAACATCCTCGGCATTTCTCAAGCTGAAAGAACTGAAGAAAAAATTCAAGCCTTGTGTTGCAATAGTGAAGGATTCTATGCGGAAAATATTAAATGCCAGGGGAAGCATCAAAAGAAGATGGAAAGAATACACAGAGTCATTATACCAAAAAGAATTAGTCAACTTTCAACCATTTCAAGAGGTAGCATATGATCAGGAACTGATGGTACTGAAAGAAGAAGTCCAAGCTGCTTTGAAGGCATTGGTGAAAAACAAGGCTCCAGGAATTGATGGAATATCAATTGATTTGTTTCAACAAACAGATGCAGCGCTGGAGGTGCTCACTTATCTATGCCAAGAAATATGGACGACAGCTTCCTGGCCAACTGACTGGAAGAGATCCATATTTATGCCTATAAAGGTGATCCAACTGAATGTGGAAATTATAGAACAATATCATTAATATCACACGCAAGCAAAATTTTGCTGAAGATCATTCAAAAATAGCTGCAGAAGTATATCGACAAGGAACTGCCAGAAATTCAGGCCAGTTTTAGAAGAAGATGTGGAAACAGGGATGTCATTGCTGATGTCAGATGGATCTGGCTGAAAGCAGAGAATACCAGAAGGATGTTTACCTGTGTTTTATTGACTATGCAAAGACATTGGACTGTGTGGATCGTAACAAATTATGCATAACATCACGAAGAATGGGAATTCCAGAAGACTTAATTGTGCTCATGAGGGACCTTTACATAGATCAAGAGGCAGTTGTTCGGACAGAACAAGGGGATATTGATTTGTTTAAAGTCAAGAAAGTTGTGGGTCAGGGTTGTATTCTTTCACCATACCTATTCCATCTGCATGCTGAGCAAATAATCTGAGAAGCTAGACTATATGAAGAAGAACAGGGCATCAGGATTGGAGGAAGACTCATTAACAAGCTGCATTATGCAGATGACACAACCTTCCTTGCTGAAAGTGAAAAGGACTTGAAGCACTTACTAATGAAGATCAAAGACCACAGCCTTCAGTATGGATTCCACCTAAACGTAAAGAAAACAAAAATCCTCACACCTGGCCCAACGTGCAACATTATGATAAACAGAGAAAAGATTGAAGTTGTCAAGGATTTCATTTTACTTGGATCCACAATCAACAGCCATGGAAGCAGCAGTCAAGAAATCAAAAGATGCATTGCATTGGGCAAATCTGCTGCAAAGGGCCTTTTCAAAATGTTGAAAAGTAAAGATATTACCTTGAAGACTAAGGAGTGCCTGACCCAAGCCGTGGTATTTTCAACCGCATCATATGCATGTGAAAGCTGGACAATGAATAAGGAAGACCGAAGAAGAATTTACGCCTTTAAATTATGGCGTTGGTGAAGAATATTGAATATACCATGGACTGCCGAAAGAATGAAGAAATCTGTCTTGGAAGAATTAGAGCCAGGATGCTCGTAAGAAGCAAGAATAGTGAGACTGCATCTTAAATACTTCGGAAATGTTGTCAGGAGGGATCAGTCCCTGAAGACGGATGTCATGCTTGGCAAAGTACAGGGTCAGCAGAAAAGAGGAAGACCTTCAATGAGGTGGATTGACACAATGGCTGTAACAATGAGCTTAAGCATAACAAAGATTGTAAGGATGGCTCAGAACCAGGCAGTGTTTCGTTCTGTTGTGCGTAGGATAGCTATGGGTCAGAACCGATGAAACGGCACCTAAGAACAACAACAACAGCAAACGGAAGTTTGATTAGAAAGGGATATATGATGCTATTCTCAGCAATCAGATGGGAGGAGATGTCTTTTGAATGATTCTATGGAAAGGTGTATTAACAATAGGTCCTCTATTCACAGTAGGTCCATGAAGAGTCAGTTTTGTGTCTCAGCATGATGTCTGGCTATGACACGTGACTCTCTTGCAGCCATCTGTGACCATGAGGGAGGCCATCCCTAGGATGAAGGCACCTCGCGGGGAAATGAATGAAGTCCTGCTGTCCTGTTTCTATGCATTTCCAATCCCTGATGTCCTTGTAATGAAAGATAACTCTTTTTATTGTTTGAGCATTTAGAGTCAGGGTTGTTGTTTTCTTCATAATACCAAAGCCTTCCTCGGTGATAAGTTTCAATTATCTCACAATCACCTGAAGCCACAGCAATAATCTAATCAGCCAATTTTATACAGGATCAAGCTGAATGTGGTGAATGTTGATGACACCAGGGGCACATGCAGCTTACCAGTGACAGTCGTAATAATTTCTAAATTGGGGCATGAAATGGCAGACGCCTTGTCACTCAGTGAGACTAACCCTGGGGTGCCATTCACATGAATCTATCAATGGATAAAGCTGAAGTTATGGCTTGCTTACATCCTTCACCAGCCCAATCCACTTTCTCGTTCTTTCTTCTGAGAATGTTTCCCCAAAATCACTATAACAAAACCTACCTCAGGCTCTGCTTCTATGGAACCTGACTAACGAAATTGATTTTAGAGAGTTGAAATAATTTGTCAAACAGCACAGAGCTACACAAAGAGTGAAGTCAGATTTCATCCTCAAGTTTAATTACACTAAGCCATTATGTTGTCTGTTCATTTTAGAATATGGTAATGGAAAAGTCAGGCATTCTGGCTCAAGGGTACTTTGTCACTTTGACTCAACCTAGAAATCCAAACCCAAAGCAGATAATATAATCACTGAAAAGCAATTGTGCACCTGATAAGGTTTCTCATGGCTCCTTTCACGTCCCTGTTTCTCAGGCTATAGATGAAGGGATTCATCATGGGAGTTACCACAGTGTACACCACTGAAGCTACTGCGGTCTTCCAAGAAGAGTGTGTAAATGTCATACTTACATATGCACCAAAAGCTGTCCCGTAGAATAAGGAAACAACTGAGAGGTGAGACCCACAGGTAGAAAAAGCTTTATACTGTCCCCCTGCTGATGGCATTCTCAAAATGGAGGAGACAATTTGAGTATATGAGAAAATGATTCCAGAGAAAGGAAGAACACCCAGTATGCTAGCTGCAAAATATAAGATGATGTTATTGATGAGGATTTCAGAAAAGGCAATTTTGACGACCTGAAAAACTTCACAAAATAAGTAAAGCGTTTCCAGGTCTGTGCAGAAGGACAGTCTCAACAACATCAGACTGTTTAGCAGGGCATCCACAATGCTCACGAGCAAGGAGACTAGAATCAGCAGGCCACAGAAGCAGGAGTCCATGATGACCATGTACCTCAGTGGGTGACAAATGGCCACATAGCGGTCATAGGCCATCACTCCAAGAAGAAAATTTTCCGTACTAGCAAAAATCATGACAAAGCAGACCCGGGTGAGGCATCCTGCATAAGTGATGCTCTGATTCTGTGCTTGAAGGTTCACCAGCATCTTTGGGATCGTGGTGATGCTGAGACAGATGTCAGTAAAGGAGAGAGTGGAGAGAAAGGAGTACATGGGGGTGTGGAGGTGGGGGTCAGAGCTGACGGCCAGGGTGATGAGCAGGTTTCCCAGGACAGTGACCAGATATATGGACAGGAACAGGCTGAAGAGGAAAGGCTGCACTTCGGGATCATCTGTCAGTGCCAGGAGAAGGAATTCTGAAACACCTCTTTGGTTTCTAGGTTCCATATTGTCGATGAATCTAATGGAAAAGATGAGGTGACTTACAATCAAATGTCAGCAAACACCATGTTGGGATGAGAATGAGAAGAATGGATGGGAATACAAAGGTAGAGCCATATGTGTGCATGTTATTTAGTTTAAAAAAAAAAAAGAAGCTGATATAGTAGAGTGTCAATATTTATTTATTTTGGAAAAGGATGAAAGGGTGGTCTTTTTTTATTAGAGTATTTTTGTTCATTTTAAATATTTGGCAATTTGGAAAAAACAGACTGGGAGGCAGGTGATGAGTCTGTCTTGGACACGACCTCTTTTCCCAGAGGTCAGAACTGGGCAACAGAAATAAATGTATCCCCTGCTTTTCGAAAGTTCACTTTATCCCACTTCACTTTTATGAAAGATCCACATTAGTACTTGTTTTCTCCATTAACTAAAAGGTATCCGAAGAGACTTTTCACATTTATAAAAAAAGGGGAAGAGGGAAACTAGCATTTAGTGTTCGTTCTACAGAAAGCCATCTAAGAAGCAGCTCGCACCCTGAGAAGTCAGTGTCTTTTGGACAAGTCCCTTCCCTGGGACCTACACTCAGCATCTTAACATAAAATGGCATAGTTTTGAACTGTCTGTTAACGCTGTACGTTAGTGTCATTTTAAGTTTATATGTGTTACTTAGTATGATTTGGTGAGTTATTTTTTGGGTCTGGGAATGCTCACAAGATTTTCCCATATAAATTAATGATAATTTTCTTCGCTTTACACCATTTCGGCTTATGAAATGTTTCATAGGAATGCTCTACTTTCGGGTAGTGGGAGAAACTTGTAATGTAAATGTATGTTGAGAGCCAGGAATGGGAAGATAAGGTGATATTAATGAGCCCTGTTTCATCAGCACAAGAATGTTGAAATTACAGAGAATTTGAAAGCAGTCATCATGCTAGAGAAGGGGCTGATCAGGAGGAAAATGGTCCTTGCCATTGTGGAGAGGGAGGAGGACACTAGTAGAATGACAGCTCCTTGACATCAGCGCAAAGATACAAGGAAACTTGTCGGAAAGATGGGAGATAATTAGGCAGGAGTTCAGGGGTGACTTGATTCCAGTCATTTCATGCACATACTGTCTTCACATGCATCATTCCCTTGGATGAAACTATTAAAACACCTGTCTCCATTTCCAAACTTTAACTAAGGGATTTAGGTTACCTGGCTGGCATCAGTGAGGAATGATGCTTGACATCTGCCCTGGATGTTGGATGATGCAGGTGGAAGAGCTTTGCTCAGGAAATGCAGAAGGACCAAGTGAGGCATCAGGCCCCTGAGCAAGAGGCTCATCTGTGGGAGGATTCCCAGGTGTGCTGTTTCCTGGCTGGGGGAGGAATATTGAGTGAGGTGGTCACAGGTAGACTATTTGTACTCTCTAGGTCCCTGGGGGCTCAATATCCAAAGCTCCTCATTAACCAAACACTTTTCTTGTCATTCTGATGGCAGGACAGTGAATATCTTTATGGGCCAGGACAATAGAAGGTAGAATTCAGGAAAGCTGATTCCCAGTCCCTGGGGGACCAGCTGTATGCCATTTACTTCTCTCTACCTGTTTCTCTTACCTTCATGTCACATACCTTGCACACGTGGGTACACCATCCTTCTCTAATTGCATTGCTGCCTTTTTAAGTACAACCAAAAGCATATCCATCTCACCAATGGTATTAAAAAGCCTGATCCCAATTTTAGGTGTGAAAATATAATTTATATATGATGGTAGAGATAATAACTTGAGAAATATAGCTAAGCTATGATAAAATGTAAATCTGTAGCATTGTTACTTTCTAAGAGTCATTTGAATATCCCATGATCCTCACTCTTCATTCTGTATATTTATACAGAACATATTTTAAGCTATTCTCTGTGATCAATTCTGGCCGTGATCAGTATAGATAGACCTGTTACTCCCTTTTTATGGTTTCATATTTAGCTATTTTTTTGTTGTGTCCCAATAATTTTGATACACATTTCTCTTCACAGTTGAATGTGGGTTGATATTTTGGCTTTTGATTTTTAATGGAGCTGTGAGAAATCACAAGGTCACTGGCTAGGCATTAGTATGTAGGTTTATCCATACTCAGTAGATTTAGTTAGATGACAAAAATTATTTAATAGATGAAGATGGTGTCCCATGTGAATATTCACTTAAAAACCTTCATCTGTAATGAATACAATGTTTTCATATGCTTATCCATTGATTTTACTACGTGTAGTTTCCATATGAATTTTATTTGCTAATCTACAGTATTCTCAATATATGTTGTATGAAAACCAATTGGAGACAAGATGGCATTATAATGTCACTCTTCACCATCCTAACCTCATTCACTTCAAACATATGACATAATTAAAAAATAAGAAGGCATAGTGGGTTCAAAAAAAGAACGTAAACTTCTACTGAAACCTTCTATTCAAATAGAATTGGCCAGTCATATTTTTTTTTATTGTGCTTTAAGTTAAAGTTTGCAGTTTAAGTTAGTTTCTCATACAAATATTTACACACACATTGTTATGTGACCCTAGTTCTCTCCCTATAATGTGATAGCACACTCCTCCTTTCCACCCTGGAGTTCCCGTGTCCATTCAACCACCTCCTGTTCCTTCTGTGATGTTTGCTTGATATATTTTTTTCCATCTTTTGAGTTTTAGTTTGTGTCTTTAAGGTGTGTCTCTTGTAGGCAGCATATAGATGGATCGTGTTTTTTATCCATTCTGCCACTCTGTCTCTTCATTGGTGCATTTAGTCCATTTACATCCAGAGTAAGTATTGACAGGTGTGAGTTTAGTGCTGTCATTGGATGTCTTTTTTGGTGCGTTGTTTGTTGGTAGTTTCTTTGTTTCACTTAATTTTCTGTGCTGAGTTGTTTTTATGCATTTTCTTTTCACCTTTTTCATTGTTGTTGATTTTTTATTTGCTGAGTCTTATGTTTTTCTTGTTTTTTGATAAGATTGTTAGTTTCTTTTGTGGTTACCTTAATATTTACCCCTATTTTTCTAAGTTTAAACCAATCTTTTATTTCTTTATATTGCCTTGCCTTCCTCTCCAAATGAAAGATCAATGACCACATTTTTAAGTCCCTCTTTTCTGTTTTAATGTTGTCATCTTTTACATATTGACACCTCTGTTTCCCTATTTTCTGTGTTTTAGCTTTGATTTATTTTGTGACTTCCCTATCTGGGTTGATATCCGGTTGCTCCGTCCTGTGTTCTAGTCTTGGGTTGTTATCTGATGTTATTGATTTTCTAACTGGAGGACTCCCTTTAGTATTTCTTGTAATTTTGGTTTGGTTTTTGCAAATTCCCTAAACTTCTATTTATCTGAGAATGTCCTAATTTTGCCATCATATTTGAGAGACAGTTTTGCTGGATATATTAATCTTGGCTGGCAATTTTTTTTTTCCTTCAAGGCTTTATATATATCATTCCGTTGCCTTCTTGCCTGCATGGTAGTCTTATGGATTCTTCTGTGTAACTTCTTGTTTATCTTTAGCCACTTTTAAAATTCTCTCTTTACCTTTGGTTTTGGCAAGTTTGATTGCAATATGTCTTGGTGACTTTTTTTGGTTTGTTGACTTTTTTTGGAATCTATCTTTTATGGGGTTTGGTGAGCTCCTTGGATAGATATCTTCTCATCTTTCATGATTTCAGTGAAGTTTTCTGCCAACAAAACTTGAAAAATTCTCTCTGTATTCTTTGTTATTCACCCCTGTTCTGGTACTCCAACCACTGGTAGGTTTTCCTCTTGATAGAGTCTCACATAATCCTTAGGGTATCTTCATTTTTTAAAAAAATCTTTTATCTGATTTTTCCTCAAACAAATTGGTGTCAAGTGCTTCGTCTTCAGTCTTGCTAATTCTGACTTCCATTGCCTCAATTCTGCTCCTATGGCTTTCTATTGAGTTGTCTAATTCTGAAATTTTATTGTTAATCTTTTGGATTTCTGTTTGATGTCTCTCTATGGATTCTTGCAGCCTGTTATATTTGTCATTATGCTCTTGTATAAGCTTCTTAAGTTCCTCTATGGCTTTGTCTCTGTGTTTCTTGGCTTGTTCTGCATTTTGCTTGATCTCCTTCCTGATCTCTTGAAGATTTCAGCATATTAGTCTTTTGAATTCTACCTCTGGTAATTCCAAGAAATTTTCTTTGTCTGGAGGGTTTCTTGATTCCTTGTTTTGGTGGCTTGCTGAAGTCATTGTGGTCTGCCTCTTTATGTGATTTTTATATTGCCTATTATCTCTGAGCTATCAATAAGTTACTATATTTATTTCTTTTATGTTTGTTTACTGCATCCTAGCTTCTTGTTTTGTTTTCATATACCCATATAGGCTGTTCATGTGAGCTAGTTTGATTATTGGCACCTTTGAAACTCTCATATCCTGTCTCCAGGTGGCTGGTACTATTACTAGATATGTAAGCCCATGAGTCCATTTACTTTTCTTGTGTGGATTCAGCTAGGTTTCTTGTCATTGGTCACCAAGTGTGTAGTGCAGATTCTCACCTACAGTCGTAGATGGGCAGGAGAGATTGGAGCAGGCACAGATATCCGGCTGTAGTAAAGGGTCACATGTTCATCAAAGCAGGGAGCTGACCGCTGCCCCTGAGTGTCTGCGTGGAAGGTGTGTTCCTGTTCCCTAGAGTATGTAGGAAGGTGGGTTTTGCAGCCAGACTATGGGCACTCAAGATTACTGGCTGTAAGGGCTAGGAGTCACCACTTATTCTTGCATTCCTGTCATGGGTGGTTCAGTAGAGTGGGTGAAGCCACCAGTCCTCAGGCCCCTGATGTGGGGAGGTGAGGACTGTGCTTAAAGGGCAGGGCGGTGTCAAATGTCAGGAACCTACCACTCCCCCTTATGGCAGATAAAGATGAAAGTAGACCTCAGGAATATACCCGGTTATACTGTGCTTATGAGGGCCTACGCTGTTGAAATGGGCCCACACAGCTCTATGCAGTGGTGAAAGGCATTCAAAGTCTTTGGACCCCTTATACCTGTGCGTAAGTAAAGGGCTATGTCTGCCCAAGTTCCCAGCTTAGGGGAGCTGGTAGATTAATTTTTCCTGTTTGTTAATTTGTTCCCTCTCCAAAAGCCAGGAGAATGGCTGGGGTGCGTAACGAGTCCTACTTCTGGCCCAAGGAGTGCATCGATAGCTGAAGCTGGCCAGGGACCCAGAGCAGAGTGGAGAAAGGGCAGATAAATGGGAAAGAGGTACTTCCCAAAAAGGTTTTTTTTAAATCATACAGTAGGTTAGACTCTTGTACTTATCTTTTGCCAATTGATCACCTTTTCTTGCCGATTCTGGAGGTTTGAGCACTCTCTTCTGATGTGGAAAACACGTCCCAAGTGTCACTGCTTGCCTCTCCACTTGTGCCTGTTGACCCAGCCTGCAGGGTGCCATTTCCAGCCAGGTCAGGTCTGGCAACTCATAGCTACTTCTGAACTGTCTGTCCCCCTGCCGCTCAGTCCAGTTTCTCAACTTTGTCTTTGATGTTCAGGACTCTTAGATTTTCATATATATTTTTTTTTCACTTTACTTTTGTGTGTGTGTGTGTGTGTCTTTGTTGAAGAGGGACCACACGAAGTATCTGACTACTCCGTCATCTTGGCTTCACCTCCTCCAGTGATGCTTTTCTTAGTGCATCAGGCTAGGTTTCCTGGGAAGAAGATTAGGATGCCAAAGATTTCTTAGGGAGTACTCCTTGAATCAGCACGTGTGAAAGAGAAAGGAAGGGAGAAGGATTGGGCAGAGGAAGAAATTGAGTTGGGATGCAGTCTGAAGATTAGCCTCTACTGAGCCTGCAGTGAGCTCTGGAACTGAAATGGCCCTTTTGAGTTATCCTAGTTAGAGCAAGAGGGTCAGGCCTTTAAAAGGTGTGTTGATGAGTCATTGGTTGCAACCTAGGAGGAGGCTTGGCATTGGGTACAGAATTGCTCTTCTACTGAGGCACTTCCAAATGGGGTTAACAGTTAAAGGTGCTCTGCTAGGCTAAGTGCTGAGGCAAGTGCTTCTAATATGTGAAAGTAGCAGGAAAGAAAAGAAAGGAGCAGAATGAGAAAGCCAGACCTTGAATAAAGCTGTGTTGGCTCACATTCACTGAGCACATTGAATACTTCTTAGGGGGCAGGCATTGTATTTGTTGCTGTTAGTTGCTACTGAGTCAACACCAACTAATTGGACCCCATGTATAACCAAATGAAATCCTCCTTGATCTTGTGCCACCTTCACAATTTTTGGTATGTTTGTGTTCATTGTAATGGCTGTTGTCAATCCATCTCCTTGAAGGTTTCCCTGGCCTTTGCTGTTCCTCAGCTTTATAAAACATGATGTCTTTCCAGTGATTTGTCCCTTCTGATGATGCAATCAAAGTAAGTGAGTTAAAGATCCAGAACCATATTCTGTTCTCCATCATGTTTTCATCGGCCGATTTTTAGAAGTAGCTTGCTAGGCCTTTCTTCCCAGTCTGCCTTAGTCTGGAAGTTCTACTGAAACCTGTCCACAATAGGTGACCCTGCTGATGTTTGAAATACTAGTGGTATAGCTTCCAGCATTACGACAACATACAAGCCACCACAGTAATACGAATTGATATTAAAGTATGCATTTGTAGTCACTATGGTGCTTGACGCCACATCAGACTTTCCTAATAAAGGAATTAGTCTAAGCCTCCCAAGGTAATGAAATTTCTCTTAAAAGTAATTAGATTTGGGAGGGGCATAGGTACCATACCAGGCTGATAATATGGGCTGTCTTCTAAATAATTCCTTGGGAAGACTATCTCTCCATCACAAAGAGACCAAATAGAGGCAGTCAGGTTTCTGTTCCTATTGTTGTTTCTGAAATGATCTTTGTACTGCTGCAACCTTTGGTGACCATAAGGAAAACAACCTTAGGGAGGAACCAACATATGAAGAATGAAAATGCAATATTATAGCTGCGTACCTGGACTTCCCTATCTCTGAAACCTTTGCTAGGAGTGGTAATTGTTTTTAATGCTTGACCCTGTTTGTATCACTTATAAAGTTGAGGCATCTCCAACATTACCCAACACATGAACTAATATAATTATGCCAACTTCATAGATGTTGAAACTGAGCTTGAAGCAAATTGTCAAAGGTCAGACAGCTACTACAGAGCAGAGGTAGGATTCAACTTGAAGTCCAGGATGAAGATCAGGTTCCTGAGATCATTGACTAGGCACATGGAAGGGAACAGCCTAAAGAGGAGGGGCTGCAGTGCTGGATTCTCTGAGAGGATGAGAGGGAGGAATCCTGCTTGGTTTTCACATGTTTTGTTTTCTGATTCCATGTTGTTGATGAGTCTGATGGAAAAAATACATGTGACAAGACGCGTAATAGATATACAAGGATCCGTCATTTTAGAGGAAGCCTCACATCTATACTGTGAAAAAAAATAGATATTACAAATCCTTCTCTATGTTCACTCTATTTCCTTTTTCCTCCTCTTCCATTTTTCCTTCCTCTTTCACTCTTTTTCTCTCAGTCCTCCTCTCTCCTCCACTACCTCCTTCTTCAAATTTTAATGATTGAATACCCTAATGCCTAGAAAAAAAAAAAAAACAAAAACTAGAGGCTTACCAAATTCAAGACTATAGTTTCCTCTGAGAAACAAAGGAGGGGAATGGACAGGAATAAAAAGAGCACGTCATCTTTATGCATATTATTGTGTTAATTTAAGAAGATAGTTGTTATGGCAAAATATCACAATTTATTAATTCTAGAAACATAAATACATGGGTATTTCTCCTGTTCTTCTGTGCTGTTGTGCCTGTTAGAAAAGTTCATTGATCAATGAAAGGAAACAGGTAAATGGCTGATTTAGCCTGTGGGTTCTGTCTAATTTTCTACCTCCTCCCACAGAGTTCTTATAAACAGATAACAGAATGAAGACCAATGATCTTCCCTACAAAGCAGTATTAAGAATCATATATAGAAATGTAAGAAGAGATCACCATACACCCCTGCTCTCTCAAAACAATATTAATTTTGGGGGGAAAAATCTAGAACATTCATCAAAATTGAGCAAGGACAAGTTTGTCTTGCGATGGGAAAAGTCCCCGGAATTTTAGGGTCAGAGTAGGATATCAGCAGAATGACAGTTGTGCAAGTATTGGTGTAAAGGTACAAGGAAACATGTCAAAAGGATCGACAATTAGGCAGGAATCTCACACATGACTCCATTCTGCTCATCTTCTGCAAGTATCTACTTCACAGCTGCCCCCAGATGGACTGTTAGACAAAGATCTCTCCCTATTTGCAAAACATAAGTTAGGGAACTTCAGATTACCTAGGTGCTAGCACTAAGAAGTGACATTAAGTTCTCCTTGGACACTGAATTATAAAAATGAAAGTGCTGTACTCAGGGAGCACAGAAAAAACATAAAGACCAGGTCTTTTCTTCTTAGTTGTGCTGCTTACTGACCTGGGCAAGGCTGTTGAGTGTGTGGTTATAGACAGACTATTTGTAGTCTCCGTGGCCCTTGAGGTTTCAATATCCAAAGCTCCTTATTAGTCAAACTCTTTTGTTGTCATTCTGATCTCAGGGCAGAGAAAATTGTTAAGAAGCAAGGCTCAGAGAAAGAGTTTAGCACTGGCTGATTCCTACCCCAAGGATATGTCATCCACTTTCCTCCAAGTCCTTCTGCTCACATCCATTGTAAGTACCATGCACACGTGGACACAGAACACTTATGTAATTTGATTGTATATTCAAAGACATCCCTCTTCCCACAAAAGTACCAGGTTGTTTGTGAGTCTTCCACCAATCCTGATGCCCAGTTCTTCCTCATACAGTCCAGTTTCTTGGATTATTTGCTCGGCATACAGATTGAATAGGTACGGTGAAAGGATGCAACCCTGATGCACACCTTTCTTGTCTACAAACCACAAAGCATCCCCCTGTTCTGTTCGAATGATTGCCTCTTGATCTAAGTACAGGTTTCTCATGAGCACAATTAAGTGTTCCAAAATCCTCAGTCTTCCCAATGTTATCCATAATTTGTTATGATCTACTCAGTCTACTGCCTTTGCACAGTCAACGGAAGAATGGATAAACAAAATTTTGTATATTCATACAATGGAATATTATTTAGTCATAAAGAGAAATGAAGTCTTGATACATACTGAAACATAGATGAAGCTTGAAATCTTTATGCTGAATGAAATAAGTCAGGCACAAAGGGATAAATATTTTATGATCCACCGCAAAAAGAAAATCAAACCGCTTATGGTCAAGTGAATTCCAACTCGTAGTGATCCTTCCTATAGTGCAGAGTATAACTGCCCCATAGAGTTTCAAGGATCACCTGGTGGGATTCAAACTGCTGAACTATTCCTTAGCAGCTGTAGCTCTTAATCACTAAGCCACCAGGGTTTCTTATGATCTACTAGGGCTCCTTATATCCCACTTATATAAAACACCTAGTCATACAAATGCCTAGGAAGCAAAGTCTATTAGTGGTTACCAGTAGATGGGAGGAAATGGAGCTGAGAGTTATTGCTGAAGGTGTACTGAGTTTTTCTTTTGGGTAATGCAAATCTTTTGGAAATGATTAATGATGTTAGTACAACATAATGCATGTAATTAATGTCATGAATTTTACAACTTAAGAAGATTAAATGGCATACTTCTGTTATATATATTTTACCACAATAAAAAAAAATTAAAAACAACAAACAGATACCAGTTCATTCCCACTAGGATGGTATACAATACATACATACATATGTGCATACATATATGTATGTATGTACATATATATGTATGCATATAAATACTTCAAGTCCTCTTCAGTTTCTGCAAGCAAGGTTGTGTCATCTGCATAGCACAGGCTCTTAATGAGCCTTCCTCCAATCCTGAGGTCATCTTTTTCTGCCTATAGTCCAGCTTCTTGGATTATTTGCTCAGCATACAGATTGAATAAGTATGGTGAAAGATACAACCCTGACACACAA
The DNA here is from genome assembly GCF_024166365.1 of Elephas maximus indicus. Taxonomy (NCBI): domain Eukaryota; kingdom Metazoa; phylum Chordata; class Mammalia; order Proboscidea; family Elephantidae; genus Elephas; species Elephas maximus. The sequence goes on from NC_064821.1 coordinate 21,317,586, forward strand.
CTTTCCTGACTTTATATCACTCAGTATCCTCTTGCTCTGTTCAAACATACTCCAGTGTGACCTCATCTTAACAAATAACATCTTCAAAGGTATTATTTCCAAATGAAGTCACACTTAAAGGGGTTAGGACTTCAACATATCTTTTTAGGAGGCATTTTTTTAAAATTAAATCCATAACAATAAGATTCAACAAAACAGAACTTAAGAGAAAAAGATAAATATAGAATTCAGGATAGTTTTTGCCACTGGGAGGGTACAGGGAGAGTATTCATTGGATTATATGGTGATGTCATTACTTTATTTCATAACCTGGGACATGGGTATATGAGTTCTCATTGTATTACTATTCTTTAAGAACTACTGATACATTTCACACAGTACTGTGCATGTGATATTTTAATAAGTAAAATTGAAAAGATTTCACTTCCCAGATTCTTTCATATTCTAGATTCTAAATCCATTCTTTCATCTTCTAATATTAAAGTCATTCTTCTCAAACTTCAGCATGCATCAAAATCTCAAAGAAGGAATTATTTAGTATGTTCATCCTTCAAATGTCTCCTCAGATATCGAAGTCAGTAGATCTTGGGTGAGGTATGGAAAACAGCACTACAAACAAGGTCTCAGGTGACTCATCTCTGCAAGTGCTTTATGAACATACATGGAGACAGCTTTGCACTAGAATACACCTGGTGAGGATCTGACCTCCTGGTTTAGTGCTGAACACAATCCCACAGCCACCATTAATGATGACCAGAACAGAAGGATCTCCAGGCACTGCATTAATTCTTCTACAAGATCTGTCCTGTTGTCACCCTGACACCACAGAGATGATTCTGACTGAGGGCCCTGCTTCTTTGTGATTGTGGGGAAACTAATCTTCTTAAGTTTGCCAACTAGCCTTTGGTCCCATTTCATTTTACACTCTACATTTCTTCCTTGAAATAAAGTCCTTGTCTGTAGAAAAATTGTTTTCTTCATAAGAAAACATTACAAAGTTTTGCATGAGATCCCTAAGAGTGCAGACAACCCACTAAGACTTTAATGATTAAATTAATTTTAACCAGCCTCTGTGTGGACTCACCAGAGTTGAGAAAGAAAAACTGCAACATAAGGTGACTAATGAGAAAAGAAAAATCTCATGTACACTCTCATCAGTATTTTTTGTTTTTGGTTTTTTAAGGATCAAAGCAAATGTGATTCCCAAAAAGACTACCAACTCTACCCTGCCTACTCAACAATTATTCATTCATTTGATTTAATCACTAAGATGAGTAAAATGTGCTAATAGATATTAGAAAAATGGTAAACCAATAAAACTGCTGAAGAAAGTGTAAAATACATGAGAACAAGGAATAACACGCCGTATAAATTACAGCAACATGCAGAACACAATGGTCTTACCTAAATTTTTTTGAGTATCCTGTGCCAGGCATTGGATTAAGTGCTTTTAGTGGTTATAGGAATTAACTTCCCAACAGAAAATATTCTTTACATAGTCAGTCTAAAGCTCTCATAGTAATTCTTTTCCCCAAACAAAACTTTCTTTAGAAAGGGATATGTGATGTTTTTCTCAGTGATAAAATGGGAGGAGATGTCTTTTGTATGATTCTATGGAAAGATCTATTAACAACAGGTCCTCGGACAGTCAGTTTTGTGTCTCCAAGCACGATGTCCGAATATGATAGCTGAGTGTGTTGCAGCCATCTATGACTCTATCACTTTGATTCAATCTAGAAATCTAACCCAAAGCAGACAGTACAATCACTGAAAAGCAGGTGTGCACCTGATAATGTTCCCCAAGGCTCCCTTCATGCCCCTGTTTCTCAGGCTGTAGATGAAGGGGTTCATCATGGGAGTAACTACAGTGTACAGCATTGAAGCTACTGCAGTCTTTCTAGAAGAGTGTGTAAATGTTGCGCCAAAAGCTGACACGTAGAATAAGGAAACAACTGAAAGGTGAGACCCACAGGTAGAAAAAGCTTTATACTTTCCACCTGCTGAAGGTATTCTCAAAATGGAGGAGACGATTTGAGTATAAGAGAAAATGATTCCAGAGAAAGGAAGAGCACCCAGTATGCTAGCTGCAAAATATAAGATGATATTATTGATGAGGGCTTCAAAACAGGCAACTTTGATGACCTGAACAACTTCACAGAAGAAGCAAGGAATTTCCAGGTCTGTGCAGAAGGACAGTCGCAACAACATCAGACTGAGGAACAGGGCATCCGAAATGCTAATGAGCAAGGAGACTAGACTCAGCAGGCCACAGAGGCGGGGATTTATGATAGTTGTGTGTCTCAGTGGGTGACAAATGGCCACATAGCGGTCATAGGCCATTACTGAAAGGAGAAAACTTTCCAAACTAGCAAAAACCAGCACAAAGCAGACCTGGGTGAGGCATCCTGGGTAAGTGATGCTCTGATTCTGTGCTTGGAGGTTCACCAGCATCTTTGGGATCGTGGTGGTGCTGAAACAGATGTCAGCAAAGGAGAGATTGGAAAGAAAAAAGTACATGGGGGTGTGGAGGTGGGGGTCAGAGCTGACAGCTAGAATGATGAGCAGGTTTCCCAGGACTGTGAGCAGATATATGGACAGAAACAAGATAAAGAGGAGGGACCGCAGTTCCAGATCCTCTGTCAGCGCCAGGAGAACAAACTCTGAAACACCTGTTTGGTTTCTAGGTCCCATATTGCTGATGAATCTGAAGGAAAAGATGAGGTAATTGCATTCAAAGGTCAGCAAGCAGCATCTTGGGATGAGAATGAGAGGAATGGAAGGGAGTAATACAAAGGTGGTACAGTCTGCATGCATTTTATTTGGTTATTTTGTATTTATTTATTTTGGAAAGGGTGAGAGGGTGCTCATTTTTTTTTTTAGTTACACTTCTTGTGCTCTCTTTGTCATTTTAAATACTTGGTAATTTTGTTGAGAAAAATAGACTCTGGAGGCAGCCTGCTGAGACTGTCTTGGATTCCACTGCTTTCCTCAGAAATTAGAACTGGGCAACAGAAATGCAGGCATCCCCTGCTTTTGAAAAGTTCACTTTTTTGCACTTTGCTTTTACAAAATACCCACATCAGTAATTGTTTTCTTCGCTAACCGAAAGACATTTAAGTTGGATTTCACTTTTGCAGAAAAACGTGAAAATCGAAACTAGCGTTCAGTGTTTTGCAGTGAGCCTTTAAGGAGGCATTGCACAGCTCCTAGTGACGAGAGTCTGTCCCAAAGCTGCTTCTTTGAAAAGCACACTTGGCATTAAACTGCAACAGCTTTGAACTGTGCATATCAACTTTATATGTTAGCATTATTTTAGGTTATACGTGTTATTTGGTGTGACTTAGTGGGTTATGTTTTGAGTCTTGGAATCTTCAAAAATTTTTCCCGTATAAATTAATGGTAATTGCTTCTTCACTTTGCGCCATTTCGGCTTATGAAAGGATTCGTAGGAATACTCTACTTTCGGATAGCAGGGAAAACCTGTAATACAAATGTGTGTTAAAAAGCAGGAATGGGAAGATAAGGTGATGTTGATAAATCCTCTTCACCACCACAAGAATGTTATAAATGTCAGAATTTTAAAACAGTCATCCTGCTTGAGAAAGGGCAAGCTTCTATTCAGGAGGAAAATGATCCTTGCCATTGTGGAGAGAGAGGACACTAGCAGAATGACAACTCCTTGCTATCAGTTCAAAGATACAAGGAAACATGTCAGGGAGATGGGAGACAGGCAGAAGTTCAAGGGTGACTTGATTCCAATCATTTCATGCTCATACTATCTTCACATGCATCATTCCCCTGGATGAACCTGTATTAAAACACCTGTCCTCATTTCCAAGCATTAACTAAGGCATTTAGCTTACCTGGCTGGCATCACTAAGGAATGATGCTTGACATCTGTCCTGGATGTTGGATGATGTAGATGGAAGAGCTTTCCTTAGAAAAGGCAGAGGGACCAAGTGAGGCACCAGGCTTCCCGGCAAGAGGATCATCTGTGGGTGGAGTACTGCTTCTCGATGGGAGAGGAATACAAAATGGTCATGTCTGCATGCATATTATTTGGCTATTAAAGTGAGTGAGGTGGTTACAGGTAGACTATTTGTAGCCTCTGTGTCCCTGGGGGCTCAATATCCAAAGTTCCTCATTAACCAAATACTTCTACTGTCATTCTGATCCCAGGACACTGCAAATCTTTAAAGACTAAGAAAATAGAAGGTAGAATTCAGGGTAGCTGGTTCTCAGCCCTTAGGAGACCAGCTGCAAGCCATTTACCTCTCTCTACCTGTTTCTCTCACCTCCAAGTCACATACCTTGCAGACATGGATATACCATACTTCTCTAATAGCATTGCAGTCTTTTTTGAGTACAACCGAAAGCATCTCTATCTTACCAATGATGTTAGAAAGTCTGATTCAATTTGCATTATAGTAAAATGCGAATACGTAGCATTGTTACATTCTAACTGGCATTGAATATCCCTTGATCCTTAATCTTTATTCTATGTATTTTCATGGAGCATATTTTAAGCTATTCTCTGTGATAACTTCTGACTGTGATCACTATAGATAGAGTTGTTACTCCCTTTTTAGGGTTTCATAATCAGCTTTTTTCTTGTGTCCCTATAATTTTGATACACATTTTTCTTCACATTCGTGGAATGTGGGTTGATATTTTGGCTCTTGATTTTTAATGGAGTTGTGAGAAATCACAATATCACTGGCTAGGCAATAGTATGCAGGTTTATCTATACTCTCAGTAGATTTAGCTAGAAGACAACCATTATTTAATAGACGAAGATGGTGTTCCATGTGAATATTCACTTAAAAGGCTTTAATGAATTCAATATTTTTTTTTTATTTTTTATTAAGCTTCAAGTGAACATTTACCATTCCAATCAGTCTGTCACATGTAGGTTTACATACATCTTACTCCCTTCTCCCACTTGCTCTCCCCCTATTGAGTCAGCCCCCACAGTCTCTCGTTTCGTGCCAATTTTGCCATCTTCCCTCTCTCTCTATCTTCCCATCCCCCCTCCAGTCAAGAGTTGCCTACACTCTCTCCCATGTCCAGCTGATTTAATTAGTTCGCTCTTCATCAGTATCTCTCTCCCCCCCACTGACCAGTCCTTTTCATGCCTGATGATTTGTCTTCGGGGATGGTTCCTGTCCTGTGCCATCAGAAGTTCTGGGGAGTATTATCTCCGGGACTCCTCTCGTCACAATCATACCATTAGGTGTGGTCTTTTAATGAGAATTTGGGGTCTGTATCCCATTGGTCTCCTGCTCCCTCAGGAGTTGTCTGTTGTGCTCCCTGACAGGGCAGACATCGATTGTGGCCAGGCACCAACTAGTTCTTCTGGTCTCAGGATAATGTAGGTCTCTGGTTCATGTGGTCCTTTCTGTCTCTTGGGTTCTTAGTTGTCGTGTGACCTTGGTGTTCTTCCTTTGCCTTTGCTCCAGGTGGGTTGAGACCAATTGATGTATCTTAGATGGCCGCTTGTTGGCATTTAGGACCCCAGGCACCACAATTCAAAGTGGGATGCAGAGTGTTTTCATAATAGAATTATTTTGCCCATTGACTTAGAAGTCCCCTCAATCCAAGTTCCCCAGACCCCAGCCCCTGCTCTGCTGACCTTTGAAGCTTTCATTTTATCCCAGAAACCTCTTTGCTTTTAATCCAGTCCAATTAGGCTGACCTTCCTTGTATTGAGTGTTGTCCTTCCCTTCACCCAAAGCAGTTCTTATCTACAGATTGATCAATAAAAAGCCCTCTCCCTCCCTCCCCTCTTTGTAACCACATAAGTATGTGTTCTTCTCCATTTTTTCTATTTCTCAAGATCTTATAATAGTGGTCTTATATAATATTTGTCCTTTTGCAACTGACTCGTTTCGCTTAGCATAATGCCTTCCAGATTCCTCCATGTTATGAAATGTTTCAGAGATTCGTCACGGTTCTTTATCGATGCGTAGTATTCCATTGTGTGAATATACCACAATTTATTTACCCATTCATCCGTTGACGGACATCTTGGTTGCTTCCAGCTTTTTGCTATTGTAAACAGAGCTGCAATAAACATGGGTGTGCATATATCTGTTTGTGTGAAGGCTCTTGTATCTTTAGGGTATATTCCGAGGAGTGGGATTTCTGGGTTGTATGGTAGTTCTATTTCTAACTGTTTAAGATAACGCCAGATGGATTTCCAAAGTGGTTGTACCATTTTACAATCCCACCAGCAGTGTATGAGAGTTCCAATCTCTCTGCAGCCTCTCCAACATTCATTTTGTGTTTTTTGGATTAATGCCAGTCTAGTTGGTGTGAGATGGAATCTCATCGTAGTTTTAATTTGCATTTCTCTAATGGCTAATGATCGAGAGCATTTTCTCATGTATCTGTTGGCTGCCTGAATATCTTCTTTAGTGAAATGTGTGTTCATATCCTTTGCCCGCTTCTTGATTGGGTTGTTTGTCTTTTTGTGGTTGAGTTTTGACAGAATCATGCAGATTTTGGAGATCAGGTGCTGCTCTGAGATGTCATAGCTGAATATTCTTTCCCAGTCTGTAGGTGGTCTTTTTACTCTTTTGGTGAAGTCTTTAGATGAGCATAGGTGTTTGATTTTTAGGAGCTCCCAGTTATCAGGTTTCTCTTCATCATTTTTGGTAATGTTTTGTATTCTGTTTATGCCCTGTATTAGGGCTCCTAGGGTAGATCCTATTTTTTCTTCCATGATCTTTATCGTTTTAGTCTTTATGTTTAGGTCTTTGATCCACTTGGAGTTAGTTTTTGTGCATGGTGTGAGGTATGGGTCCTGTTTCATTCTTTTGCAAATGGATATCCAGGTATGCCAGCACCATTTGTTAAAAAGACTATTATTTCCCCAATTGACTGACACTGGTCCTTTGTCAAATATCAGCTGCTCATATATGGATGGATTTATATCTGGATTCTCAATTCTGTTCCATTGGTCTATGTGCCTGTTGTTGTACCAGTACCAGGCTGTTTTGACTACTGTAGCTATATAATAGGTTCTGAAATCAGGTAGGGTGAGGCCTCCCACTTTCTTCTTCTTTTTCAGTAATGTTTTGCTTATCCGGGGGTTCTTTCCTTTTCATATGAAATTAGTGATTTGTTTCTCTATCCCCTTAAAGTATGACATTGGTATTTGGATTGGAAGTGCGTTATATGTATAAATGGCTTTTGGTAGAATAGACATTTTTACTATGTTAAGTCTTCCTATCCATGAGCAGGGTATGTTTTTCCACTTAAGCATGTCCTTTTGAATTTCTTGTAGCAGAGTTTTATAGTTTTCTTTGTATAGGTCTTTTACATCCTTGGTAAGATTTATTCCTAAGTATTTTATCTTCTTGGGGGCTACTGTGAATGGTATTGATTTGGTTAATTCCTCTTTGGTGTTCTTTTTGTTGATGTAGAGGAATCCAAGTGATTTTTGTATGTTTATTTTATAACCTGAGACTCTTCCAAACTCTTCTATTAGTTTCAGTAGTTTTCTGGAGGATTCCTTAGGGTTTTCCATGTATACGATCATGTCATCTGCAAATAGTGATAGCTTTACTTCCTCCTTACCAACCTGGATACGCTTTATTTCTTTGTCTAGCCTAATTGCCCTGGCTAGGACTTCAAGTACGATGCTGAATAAGAGCGGTGATAAAGGGCATCCTTGTCTGGTTCCCGTTCTCAAGGGAAATGCTTTCAGGTTCTCTCTATTTAGAGTGATATTGGCTGTTGGCTTTGCATAGATGCCCTTTATTATGTTGAGGAATTTTCCTTCAATTCCTATTTTGGTAAGAGTTTTTATCATAAATCGGTGTTGAACTTTGTCAAATGCCTTTTCTGCATCTATTGATAAGATCATGTGGTTTTTATCTTTTGTTTTATTTATGTGATGGATTACGTTAATGGTTTTTCTGATATTTAACCAGCCTTGCATACCTGGTATAAATCCCACTTGATCAGGGTGGATTATTTTTTTGATGTGTTGTTGGATTCTATTGGCTAGAATTTTGTTGAGGATTTTTGCATCTATGTTCATGAGGGATATAGGTCTATAATTTTCTTTTTTTGTAATGTCTTTACCTGGTTTTGGTATCAGGGAGATGGTAGCTTCATAGAATGAGTTGGGTAGTATTCCGTCTTTTTCTATGCTTTGAAATACCTTCAATAGTAATGGTGTTAAGTCTTCTCTGAAGGTTTGGTAGAACTCTGCAGTGAAGCCGTCTGGGCCAGGACTTTTTTTTGTTGGAAGTTTTTTGATTACCATTTCAATCTCTTTTTTTGTTATGGGTCTATTTAGTTGTTCTGCTTCTGAATGTGTTAGTTTAGGTAGGTAGTATTGTTCCAAGAATTTATCCATTTCTTCTAGGTTTTCAAATTTGTTAGAGTACAATTTTATGTAGTAATCTGATATGATTCTTTTGATTTCATTTGGTTCTGTTGTGATGTGGTCCTTCTCGTTTCTTATTCGGGTTATTTGTTTCCTTTCCTGTTTTTCTTTAGTCAGTCTAGCCAATGGTTTATCAATTTTGTTAATTTTTTCAAAGAACCAGCTTTTGGCTTTGTTAATTCTTTCAATTGTTTTTCTGTTCTCTAATTCATTTAGTTCAGCTCTAATTTTTGTTATTTGTTTTCTTCGGGTGCCTGATGGATTCTTTTGTTGCTCACTTTCTATTTGCTCAAGTTGTCGGGACAGTTCTCTGATTTTGACTCTTTCTTCTTTTTGTATGTGTGCATTTATCGATATAAATTGGCCTCTGAGCACTGCTTTTGCTGTGTCCCAGAGGTTTTGATAGGAAGTATTTTCATTCTCGTTGCTTTCTAAGAATTTCCTTATTCCCTCCTTGATGTCTTCTATAACCCAGTCTTTTTTCAGGAGGGTATTGTTCATTTTCCAAGTATTTGATTTCTTTTCCCTAGTTTTTCTGTTATTGATTTCTAGCTTCATTGCCTTGTGGTCTGAGAAGATGCTTTGTAATATTTCGATGTTTTGGATTCTGGAAAGATTTGTTTTATGCCCTAATATGTGGTCTATTCTAGAGAATGTTCCATGTGCGCTAGAAAAAAAAGTATATTTTGCAGCAGTTGGGTGGAGAGTTCTGCATAAGTCAATGAGGTCAAGTTGGTTGATTGTTGTAAGTAGGTCTTCCGTGTCTCTATTGAGCTTCTTACTGGATGTCCTGTCCTTCTCCGAATGTGGTGTGTTGAAGTCTCCTACTATATATGTGGAGGTGTCTATCTCACTTTTCAATTCTGTTAAAATTTGATTTATGTATCTTGCAGCCCTGTCATTAGGTGCGTAAATATTTAGTATGGTTATGTCTTCCTGATCAATTGTCCCTTTTATCATTATATAGTGTCCTTCTTTATCCTTTGTGGCGGATTTAAGTCTAAAGTCTATTTTGTCAGAAATTAATATTGCTACTCCTCTTCTTTTTTGCTTATTGTTCGCTTGATATATTTTTTTCCATCCTTTGAGTTTTAGTTTGTTTGTGTCTCTAAGTCTAAGGTGTGTCTCTTGTAGGCAGCATATAGATGGATCGTGTGTTTTTATCCAGTCCGTGACTCTCTGTCTCTTTATTGGTGCATTTAGTCCATTTACATTCAGCGTAATTATAGATAAGTAAGTTTTTAGTGCTGTCATTTTGATACCTTTTCATGTGTGTTGTTGGCCATTTCATTTTTCCACATGCTTTTTTGTGCTGAGACGTTTTTCTTAGTAGCTTGTGAGATCCTCATTTTCATAATGTTTAACTTTGTGTTTATTGAGTCGTTACGTTTTTCTTGGCTTTTTTCTTGAGTTATGGAGTTGATATTCCTTTTTGTGGTTACCTTTTTATTTACCCCTATTTTTCTAAGTAAAAACCTAACTTGTATCCTTCTATTTCGCCTTGTATCACTCTCCATCTGGCAGTTCAATGCCTCCTATATTTAGTCCCTCTTTTTGATTATTTTGATCGTTTATCTATTGATTTCCATGATTTCCTGTTGTGTGTATTATTTTGTTTATTTATTTATTTTTTAGAATTAGTCTTAATTTGTTTGTTTTTGTGCTTTCCCTGTTTGAGTTGCGTTGATATCAGGACGTTCTGTTTTGTGACCTTGTATTGTGCTGGTACCTGATATTATTGGTCATCTGGCCAAACAATCTCCTTTAGCATTTCTTGCAGTCTTCGTTTAGTTTTTGCAAATTCTCTAAACTTGTGTTTATCTGTAAATATCTTAATTTCTCCTTCATATTTCAGAGAGAGTTTTGCTGGATATATGATCCTTGGTTGGCAGTTTTTCTCGTTTAGTGCTCTGTATATGTCGTCCCATTCCCTTCTTGCCTGCATGGTTTCTGCTGAGTAGTCTGAACTTATTCTTATTGATTCTCCCTTGAAGGAAACCTTTCTTTTCTTCCTGGCTGCTTTTAAAATTTTCTGTTTGTCTTTGGTTTTGGCAAGTTTGATGATAATATGTCTTGGTGTTTTTCTTTTTGGATCAATCTTAAATGGGGTTCGATGAGCATCTTGGATAGATATCCTTTCTTCTTTCATGATGTCAGGGAAGTTTTGTGTCAGAAGTTCTTCAACTATTTTCTCTGTGTTTTCTGTCCCCCCTCCCTGTTCTGGGACTCCAATTACTCGCAAGTTATCCTTCTTGATAGAGTCCCACATGATTCTTAGGGTTTCTTCATTTTTTTAAATTCTTTTATCTGATTTTTTTTCAGCTATGTTGGTGTTGTTTCCCTGGTCCTCCAGAAGTCCCAGTCTACATTCTAATTGCTCGAGTCTGCTCCTCTGACTTTCTATTGCGTTGTCAAATTCTGTAATTTTATTGTTAATCTTTTGGATTTCTACATGCTGTCTCTCTATGGATTCTTGCAACTTGTTAATTTTTCCACTGTTCTTGAATAATCTTTTTGAATTCTTCAACAGTTTTATCAGTGTGTTCCTTGGCTTTTTCTGCATTTATCCTAATTTCATTTGTGATATCTTTAAGCATTCTGTAAATTAGTTTTTTATATTCTGTATCTGATAATTCCAGGATTGTATCTTCATTTGGGAAAGATTTTGATTCTTTTGTTTGGGGGGTTGGAGAAGCTGTCATGGTCTGTTTCTTTATGTGGTTTGATATAGACTGCTGTCTCCGAGCCATCACTGGGAAACTAGATTTTCCAGGTAGTCAGCTAAAAAAAAAAATGCCGTCAGATCCCTATCTGAATTCTCCCTCTGGCTCTGGGTATTCGGATGTTAATGGGGCTGCCTGGGGAGGCTGGGGGAGGGATCAGAGAGCTAGGAGTGTAGCACCACAGAATATAGAGCTGAACACCGCGTTCATGCTCCGCCCCCGTCCGCCAAAATCCGGGCGGGACAGTCCCCGGCTATGACGCTGCTTTCCTTGCTCGGAGACCAGTCACTTCCTCCTGGGGACTTCTGCCTCTGGTGCGCAGCACCGCTCGCGCGCACTGGGTGGGCATTTCCCGCACGAACGGGTGGGCCCGCCCCCAGGGTCTATTCAGGCGAATATAATTGGGCCCCGTGGTCACGCCCCGCCCGTGCGCGCGCCCAAATCCCAGCGGGACCACTTCCCGGCTGGGACGCTGCTTTCCCCGTTCTGGGACCAGTCTCTTCCTCCCGGGGACTTCTCCTTCCGGTGTGCCACACCTCTCCCGCGAACTGGGTAGGCGTCACCCGCACGGCCAGGTGGGCCCGCCCCCTGGGTCAATTCAGGGGAATAAAAATGGACCCCATGCTCACGCCCCACCTGCGCGCACGCCCCGCCCGCGCGTGCGCCCAAATCCCAGCGGAATGGCTCCCCGTCTGGGATGCTGCTTTCCGCGCTCTGAGACCAGTCACTTCCGGGGATTTCTCCCTCCGGTGTGCCGCGCCACACGCGCGGACTGGGTGTGCATCCTCCCGCACGAGCTTGTGGGCCCCGCCCTGGGGTCACTTTAGGGAAATATAGCTGACCCCCCCCCGCTTGCGCCCCGCCCGCTTCTCGCCTAACTCCCAGCGGGACGGCTCCCCCGCTGGGAGCTGTTCTCCCCACTCCCAGATCAGTCACTGCCTCCCGGGTGCTTCTCCCTCTGGCTGCGCCTCTACGCCGCCTGCGCCAACCAGCTAGACTTCCTCCCAGGATGGGTTGGGGGGGAAGGTGTGGGCCCCCCTTCTGTGCCGTCTGCCCCCCTGGGCTCTGCCCCAGATCGGGCTCCGAAGGTCACCTGCCTGGTATGCTGGCTCCTGGTTCTGAAAACGGTCGCTGTCTGCCCGTATTTGTTCGTTTTCCGTCTCTAAGTCTGTGCTTGTTGTTCAGAGTTCATAGATTGTTATGTTTGTGATCGATTCCCTTGTTTTTCCGAGTGTTTGTTGCAAGAGGGATTCGCGGTAGCGTCCACCTAGTCCGCCATCTTGGCCCCGCTCCTGAATTCAATATTTTCATGTGTTTATCAATTTATGTTACTACATGTTGTTTCCATATGAATTCTGGTTGCTAATCTACTGTGTTCTCAATATATTATATGAAAAACAATTTGAGATAAGATGGTGTTATGTCACTCTTCACCATCATAAACTCGTTCACTTCAAACATATGACATAATAAAAAAAAAAAGAAGTCATAGTGGCTTCAAAAAGAAGAATGTAAACTTCTACTGAAAGCTTCCGTTCAGATAGAATCTGCCAGTCATAGTCCCCCTCCCTTTTTTAATTGTGTTTTAAGTGAAAGTTTACAGTTCAAGTTAGTTTCTCATACAAATGTTTATACACACATTGTCATGTGACGCTAGTTGCTCTCCCTGTAATGCGACAGCACACTCCTCCTTTCCACCCTGGATTTCCCGTATCCATTCAACCACCTCTTGTCCCTTTTTGTCTTGTCATCTCCTTCTCTCGACAGGAGCTGCCCATTTCGTATCATGTATCTACTTGAGCTAAGAAGCACTCTCTTCTCGACTACTATTTTATGTCTTATAGTCAAATCTAATCTTTATCTGCAGAGTTGGCTTTGGAATCGTTTCAGTTCTGGGTTAACAGAGAGTTGAGGGCCATGTCTTCTGGGGTCTCTCCAGTCTCAATCAGACTATTAAGTCTGGTTTTGTTTTTTTTTTTTACTAAAATTTTAGCTCTGCATTCCGTTTTTCTCCTGCTCCTTCAGGGACTCTGTTGTGTTCCTTGTCAGACCAGTCATTGAAGGTAGCCAGGCACCATCTAGTTCTGGTCTCAGGCTGATGGAGTTTCTGGTTTATGTGGCCCTTTCTGTCTCTTGGGCTCATATTTCTCTGTGTCTTTGATGTTCTTCATTCTCCTTTGCTCCAGGTTGGCTGGGAACAATTGATGCATTTTAGATGGCTGCTCACTAGCTTTTGAAACCTCGGAGGCCACTCACCAAAGTAGTATGCAGAATGTTTTCTTAATACACTTTGCTATGCCAATTGACCTAGATGTCCCCTGAAACCATGGTCCCCAGACCCCTGTCCCTGTTATTCTGTCCTTCAAAGTGTTTGGTTGTATTCAAAAAACTTCTCAGCTCTGGGTTTAGTCCAGTTGTGCTGACTGCCCCTGTATTGTGTATTGTCCTTCCCTTCAGTGAAAATAATTCTTGTGTGCTATCTAGTTAGTGAATACCCTTCTCCCCCCTCCCCACCCTCGTAACCATCAAAGAATGTTTTTTGTGTGTGTTTAAACCTTTAGTCGAGTTCTTATAATAGTGGTCTCCTGCAATATTTGTCCTTATGTGACTAACTTCACTCAGCAAAATGCCTTCCAGATTCATCCATGAAATATTTCACAGATTTATTATTGTTCTTTATCTTTGCATAGTATCCCATTGTATGAATATACTATAATTTGTTTATCCATTCATCCATTGTTGGGCACCTTGGTTGTTCTTATCTTTTTGGTATTGTGAACAGTGCTGCAATGAAAATGGGTGTGCATATATCTACTCATGTGAGGGCTCTTACTTCTCCAGGATACATTCCAAGGAATAGGATTGCTGGATTGTATGGTACTTCTATTTGTAGCTTTTTAAGGAAGTGCCAAATCCATTTCCAAAGTAGTTGTACCATTTTACATTCCCACCAGCAGTGCATAAGTGTTCCAGTCTCTCTATAACCTCTCCAGTATTCATTATGTTGTGTTTTTTGGACTAATGCTAGCCTTGCTAGAGTGAGATGGTTTCTCATTGTAGTTTTGATTTGCATTTCTCTAATGGCTAATGATCCTGAGCATTTCCTCATGTACCTGTTAGCCACCTGAATGTCTTCCTTGGTGAAGTGCCTGTTCATATCCTTTGCCCATTTTTTTTTTAATTAATTTTTATTGTGCTTAAAGTGAAAGTTTACAAATCAGGTCAGTCTCTCATACAAAAATTTACACACACCTTGCTAAAACCGAAAACCAAACCGGTTGCCATCGAGTCGATTCCACTTAATTTTCTGTGTTGAGTCATTTTTCTTTATGTATTTTCTTTTCATCTTTTTCATTTTTGTTCATTTTATATTTGCTGAGTCTTTATGTTTTTCTTGTTCTTTTTAATTTCTTCTATTTTGATGTGTAGGCTTGTTAGTCTCCTTGGTGTTTACCTTAATATTTACCCCTATTTTTCTAAGTTTAAACCAATCTTTTATTTCTTTATATCACCTTGACTTTCTCTCTATATGAAAGATCCAAGACTACATTGTTTAGTCCCTCTTTTTTGTTTGAATGTTGTCATCTCTTATGTACTGACATCTCTGTTTCTGTATTTTTAGTGTTTTGCTTTGATTTATTTTTATGACTTCCCTATCTGAGTTGATAACTAGTTATTCTTTCCTATGTTCTACTCTTGAGTTGTTATCCGATGTTATTGATTTTCTAGTTGGAGGACTCCCTTCAGTATTTCTTGTAATTTGGTTTGGCTTTTGCAAATTCCCTAAACTTTTCTTTATCTGGAAATGCCTTAATTTCACCATCATGTTTGAGATACAGTTTTGCTGGATATGTAAGTCTTGGCTGGCAAGTCTTTTTTTTTTTTTTCCTTCAAGGCTTTATATATGTCATCTCTTTGTCTTCTTGCCTACATCGTTTCTGCCAAATAGAGGCTAGTCTTATGGAATCTCCTTTGTAGGTTACTTTTTGCTTTTTCCTAGCCACTTTTCAAATTTTCTCTTTATCTTTGGTTTTGGCAAATTTGATTATAACATGTCTTTATGACTTTCTTTTGGAATCTACCTAGTGTTGGATTTGGTGAGGTTTTTGTATAGGTATCATCTCATCTTTTTTGATATCAGAGAAGCTTTCTGCCAACAAACCTTCAACAATTCTGTCTGTGTTCTGTGTTATCTTCCTCTGTTCTGCTACCCCAATCACTTGTAATTTATGTCTCTTGATATGTTGTTGTCGTTAGGTGCCGTCGAGTCGGTTCTGACTCATAGTGACCCTACGCACAACAGAACAAAACACTGCCTGGTCCTGAGCCATCCTTACAATCATTGTTATGCTCGAGCTCAGTGTTGCAGTCACTGTGTCAATCCACCTCGTTGAGGGTCTTCCTCTTTTCCACTGACCCTGTACTCTGCCAAGCATGATGTCCTTCTCCAGGAACTGATTTCTCCTGACAACATGTCCAAAGGATGTAAGACGCAGTCTCACCATCCTTGCTTCTAACGAGCATTCTGGCTGTACTTCTTCCACGACAGATTTGTTTGTTCTTTTGGCAGTCCATGGTGTATTCAGTATTCCTTGCCAACACGACAATTCAAAGGCATCAGTTCCTCGGTCTTCCTTATTCACTGTTCAGCTTTCACGTGCATATGCATAGGAACATTTAACATTTTAAAAATGTCTATTCTACAAAAACGACCTGTACATACAATGCAATTCCAGTTGAAATACCAACGACATTTTGTAATGAGATGGAGAAGCAAATCACCAACTTCATATGGAAGGGAAAGAGGCCCCGGAGAAGTAAAGCATTGCTGAAAATGAAGAAAAAGGTAGGCGGCCACACTCTTTCTGATTTTGAGCCTATTATACTGCCACAATAGTGACAACTGCCTGGTACTTGTATAAAAACAGATACATAGACCAATGGAACAGAATTGAGGATCCAGACTTAAATCCATCCGCACATGAGAAGCTCACATTTAACAAAGGCCCAGAGTCAGTTAAATGGGGAAAAGACAGTCTCTTTAAGCAACAGTGTTGGCATAACTGGATACCCATCTGCAAAAAAATGACACAAGACCCATAACTCACACCAGGCACAAAAACAAGCTCAAAATGCATCAAAGACCTAAATATAAAATCTAAAATGATAAAGATCTTGGAAGAAAAAATAGGGACAATGTTAGGAGCCGTAATACATGGCATAAACAGTATACAAAACATTACTAACAATGCAGAAGAGAAACTAGATAACTGGAAGCTCCTAAAAATCAAACACCTGTGCTCATCCAAAGACTTTACCAAACAAGTAAAAAGATTACCTACAGATTCGGAAAAAGTTTTTAGCTATGACATTTCTGATTAGTGCCTGATCTCTGAAATCTACATGATACTGCAAAAACTCAACTACAAAAAAACAAACAACACAATTAAAAAGTGGGCAAAAGATATGAACAGACACTTCACTAAAGAAGACATTCAGTGGCTTGCAGAAACATGAGGAAATGCTCACGTTCAGTAGCCATTAGAGAAATGCCAATCGAAACTACAATGAGATTCCATCTCATTCCAACAAGGCTGGCATTAATCAAAAAAACACAAAACAATAAATGTTGGAGAGGTTGTGGAGAGAGACTAAAAAACTTGTACACTGCTGGTGGGAATGTAAAATGGTACAGCCACTTTGGAAATTGATTTGACACTTCCTTAAAAAACTATAAATAGAAGTACCATTGGATTCAGCAATCCCACTCCTTGGAATATATCTTAGAGAAAAAAGAGCCTTTACACGAACAGATATAAGCACACCCATGTTCGTTGCAGCAGTGTTTACAACAGCAGAAAGGTGGAAGCAACCAAAGTGCCCATCAATGAATGGATAAATAAATTATGGTATATTCTCACAATGGAATATTACGCATCAAAAAAGAACAATGATAAATCCGTCAAACATTTCATAACATGGAGGAATCTGGAAGGCCTTATGCTGAGTGAAATTAGTCAGTCACAAAAGGACAAATATTGTATAAGAGCACTATTATAAGATCTTGAGAAACAGTTTAAACAGAGAAGAAAATATTGTTTGATGGTCATGAGAGGGTGGAGGGAGGAAAGGAGGGAGAGGGGTTTCCACTAATTATTTTAGGTGGAGGGAAAGACAACATACATACAGTTGAGGTCAGCACACCTGGAATAAACCAAAAGCAAAGAAGTTTTCTGAATAAACTCAGTGCTTCGAAGGCCAGTGTAGTAGGGGCGAGGTTTGGGGGCCATGGTTTCAGGGGACATCTAAGTGAATTGGCATAATCAGATCTATTAAGAAAACATTCTGCGTTCCACTTTGGGGAATGGCTTCTGGGGTCTTAAATGCTAGCAAATGGCCATCTGAAATGCATCAATGGGTCTCAGCCCAGCTGGAGCAAAGCAGAGTGAAAAACACTAAGCAATAAGATAATTATGAGCCCAAGAGACAGAAAGGACCACAAAAACCAGAGACTACATCAGCCTGAGACCAGGAGAACTAGATGGTGCCCAGCTACAACTGATGATTACTCTGACAGCCAACACAACAGAGAACCCCTGAGGGAGCAGGAGAGCAGTGGGATGCAGACCCCAAATTTGCAAAAAAAGACTGGACTTAGTGGTCTGACTGAGACTAGAATGACTCCGGAGGTCATGGTCCTGAGACCTTCTGTTGACCCAAGACAGAAACTATTCCCAAAGCCAACTCTTCAGACAAGATTGGACTGGAGACCTTCTGTTGACCCAAGACAGGAACTGTTCCCAAAGCCAACTTTTCAGACAAGGTTGGACTGGACTACGGGATATAAAATGATTCTGGTGAAGAATGAACTTCTCGGATCAAGTCGACACATGAGACTATGTTGGCATCTCCTGTCTGGAGGGGAGATGAGAGGGCAGAGGGAGTCAGAAGGTGTCCGAATGGACAAAAAAGAGAGAGTGGAGGGAAGGAGTGTGCTGTCTCTTTAGGGGGAGAGCAATTAGGAGTATATAGCAAGGTGTGTATATACTTTTGTATGAGAGACTGACTGATTTGTAAACTTTCACTTAAAGCAAAATAAAAACTAAAAACAAAGTCTTTTGCAGCAGATTTGATCAATGCAATGCGTCGTTTGATTTCTTAAGTGCTGCTTCTGTGGGTGTTTATCTAAATCCAAGTAAAATGAAATCCTTGACAACTTCAATCTTTTCTCCATTTCTCATGATGTTCCTTATTGGTCTATTTGTGAGGATTTTTATTTTCATTATGTTGAGGTGTAATTCATACTGAAGGCTGTAGTCATTGATCTTCATCAGTATGTACTTCAAGTCCTCTTCACTTTCAGCAAGGAAGGTTGTGTTATCTGCAAAACACAGGTTGTTAATGAGTCTTTCTCCAATTCTGATGTCATCTTCTTTATATAGTCCAGCTTCTTGGATTATTTCCTCAGCATACAGATTGGATAAGTATGGTGAAAGATACCACCCTGACACACACCTTTCCTGACTTTAAGTCACACAGTATCCCCTTGTTCTGTTTGAAAGACTGGCTCTTGATATCAGTACAAGTTCCTGATAAGCACAATGAAGTATTCTGGAATTCCATTTTTCACAAGGTTATCCATAATTTGTTATGATCCACACAGCAGAATGCCTTTGCATACTCCATAAAACACAGGTAAACATCCTTCCGGTAGACTCTGCTTTCAACCATGATCCATCTGACCTCAGCAATGATATCACTTGTTCAATGCCCTCTTCTGAATCCAGCTTGAATTTCTGGCAGTTCCCTGTTGATGTACTGCTGCAACCACTTTGAGTCATCTTCAGCAAAATTTTACTTGAGTATATTAATGATATTGTTTGATAATTTGCACAGTATAAAATATGAATATCTTCCAGTAGGTTGGCCAGATAGCTGTCTTTCAAATTTATCTGCATAGACGAGTGAGCACTTCCAGTGCTGCATCCATTTGTTGACACATTTCAGTTGCTATTCTGTCAATTCTTGGAGCTTGCTTTTTGCCAGTACTCTTGGTACAGCTTGGACCTCTCCCTTCAGACCATTGGCTCTCAATCATATCCTACCTCTTAAAATGGTTGAACATAGACCAATTCTTTTTTTGGTACAGTGACTCTTTGTATACCTTCCATCTTCTTTTGATGCTTCCTGCCTCATTTAATATAGAGTCCTTCTATGTCTGTACAGATAATAACAAGTGTTGGAAAGATGCAGAGAAATTGGAACCCTCATAGACAGCTGGTGGAAATGTAAAGTCATTCAACCACTTTGTAAAACAGTTTGGCAATTCCTCAAAGTGTAAAATACAGTGTTACTTTATAGCTCAGGAATTCCCACACCCAGGTACGTACTCAATGTAATTGAAAATCTATGCCTACACAAGAACTTGTACTCAAATGTTTATATCAGCATTAGTCACCATATATATATATATATAAACCTCAAATGTCTATCAGCCCATGAATTAATAACCAAAATGTGGTATGGCTTTAAAATGGAATATTATTCAGCCAAAAAAGGAATGAAGCTATGATACTTTCTCCAACGTGGATAAACCTTGAAAACGTTACCCTAAATGAAAGAAACCAGGCCAAATAAAGCCATATATTTTATGATTTCATGTATATGAAATACCCAGAATTGTCAAAGCCATAGAGAGAAATAAGATTAGTGGTTTCTACGGGGTGAGTGATCAGACCAATGTGCAGGTACTGCTAACAGGTATGGGGTTTCATTTTTGGGGGTGATGAGAATGTCTGGAATTACATAATGATGATTGATGAAAAACTTTGTGAATCACTGTAAAAATCACTGAATTGTACATTTGAAAAGGATGGGCTTTGTGGTACAGAAGTTATGTTTTAATGAAAATGGTATTAAAAGTAAAAATAAATTTAAAGCTTTTATAATTCAAAGCACCTTATCAAGGAAAGGAAGGGACAACCTACAAAATGGGAGAAAATATTTGGGAATCATGTATCTGATAAGGGATTCATGTACAGACAACTGAAAAAATTCTTACAACTCAATGAGAAAAAGACAGACAACCAAATTTGAAAATGGGCTAAGAACTTGAATAGACATTTCTCCAAAGAAGATATACAAATGGCCAGCAAGCACATAGAAAGATGCTGAACATCCATAGTCCTAAGGGAAATATAAATCAAAACTACAATCAGATACCCCCTCACATCTACCAGGATGGGTATCATCAGAAATTTGGAAATTAACAAGTATTGATGAGAATGTGGAGAAACTGGAATGCTCATTCATTGCTGGTGGGAATGTAAAATGGTGCAGCATGTTGGAAAACACTTTAGTGTTTCTTCAAAAAGTTAAACCTAGAATTACCACTTCTACTCCCACATATATATCCAAAAGTCTTGTAGGCAGAGACTCATGTTGCTTTACAACAGCATTGATTGCAGTATTTTTCACAATAGCCAAAATGTGTAAACAACCCAAGCATCAATCAACAAATGAATGTATAAACAATAAGTGGTTTCTATTTGTGGTGAGGAAAACCACTCAGAAATGGATACTGGTGATAGTTGTACAACTAGACACATGAACTTATTTATAACTGAACGAGGGGATACTGTGTGATTTAAAGTCAGGAGAGGTGTGTGCCAGGATTGTATCCTTTCACCATACTTATTCAATCTGTATGCTGAGCAAATAACCCAAGAAGCTGGACTATAAGAAAAAAAATGGGGCATCAGAATTGGAGGAAGACCCATTAACAAAGTGCATTATAAAGATGGCACAACCTTTGTTGCTGAAATTGAAGAGGACTTGAAGCACTTACTGATGAATACCAAAGACCACAGCCTTCAGTGTTGATTACATTGCAACATACAGAAAACAAAAATCCTCACAACTGGACTGATAAGCAACATCGTGATAAACAGAGAAAAGATTGAAGTTGTCAAGGATTTCATTTTACTTAGATTCACAATCAACGCCCATGGAAACAGCAGTCAAGAAATCAAAGTCGCCTAACATTAGGCAAATCTGCTGCAAAAGACCTCTCTGAAGTGTCAAAAAGCAAAGATGTCATCTTGAAGACCACGGTGAGCCTGACCCAAGGTATGGTGTTTTCAGTTGCCTCATATGCATGGGAAAGCTGGACAATGAATATGGAAAGCTGAAGAAAAATTGACACCTTTGAATTATGGTGTTGGTGATGAATACTGAATATACCATGGACTGGGAACAAATCTGTCTTGGAGGAAGCACAACCAGAATGCTCCTTAGAAGCAGATATGGCGAGATTACGTCTCACATACTTTGGACATGTTATAAGGAGGGATCAGTACCTGGAGAAGGACATCATGCTTGGTAAAGTAGAGGGTCAGCAAAAAAGAAGATCTTCAACAAGATGGATTGACAGAGTTGCTGAAATAATGAGCTCAAACATAGCAACAATTGTGAGGATGGCTCAGCACTGGGCAGTGTTTCATTCTGTTGTGGAAAGTGTCAGTATGAGTTGGAACAAATTTGACAGCACCTAACTTTTTTTTTAACAACAACAACATCCTTAAAAATGGTTTAAATAGCAAATGTTTTCTTATATATATTTTACCACAGTAAAAAAAAAAAAAAACTTCATTATGGGGTTTTACAAGGATGAGAAATGTGCAGAAGGAATGGTCCCTGGGCTCAGGTGTACAGTCCATGGACCTAGAAAGGGCTGTTGAATGTGTTGTCAAAGGTGTACTCTTTGCAGTCTTTATGGCCCTTGAACTTTCCAAAGCCAAAGTTCCTCATTAGTAAATGTTTTTTGCTATCATTTTGATCTTCAAAAACCAAAGCAAACCCATTGCCGACTAGTCCATTCCGACTCATAGCAACCCTATAGGACAAAGTAGAATGGTCCTATAGGGTTCCCAGGGAGCGACTGGTGGATTCAAACTGCAGACTTTTTAGTTAGGAGACATAACTCTTACCCACTGTGCAACCAGGGCTCCATTCTGATCTTAGAGCATTGCAGATCCTTGAGGAACAAGGCTCAAAGAAGGAATCATTTTACGTTGCATAATTCCCGTACCCACACCAGAAATATGCCATCCTCTCCCCCCAATTCTTCCTGCTCACACCCTTTTCAGGCCTTTGCACACATGGACAACCCTCCCTTCTGTAAATTAATTCTACTCTTCTTTCTTTAGGTGCATTTGAAGGCACCTCTGTCCTAATAACAATATCAAGAAGACTGATACCATGTATGGGCTTAAAAGACACTTTATTTTACTGCTGTATAGGTAGAGAGAGGGACAGACAGACAGACCCATAGAGATAGATAGATAGTACTTGTAAAAATCCAAGTGATAATATAGCAAATGTACCCTAAAAATACAGGTTCTAAAAGCTAATTCTACATATGGCTCATTGAACGTTAATGTCGTTTCTGCAGAATCTATTCTAGCCTTTCTAATACAGTGTTTGTAATCAAAATGGACTGAGTATGTAACAGATACTTTCTTTCCAACATTTCCTAATTCCAGACTACTAGGTTCAATATACATTCTTTTTTTTCATATTACACACCTTAAGTTGAAATTGTGGCTCTTTGCTGTCAAGATTTTTGTAGTAAATTGCAAATTATCAGGAAAACATTCAACCTGTGATACCTCTGTGGTTCTAACTGGATGATGTTGGAAATTGTTATGACAACAAATGTATTCCTAGCTGAACGTTATGTTAAAATAATTAAGACCTGAAATTGGAGTACATGGATAGGTCAAAGGACTTATTGATCAAGAGACAGTCCATATAAAGACCAGGATATAAAGGGACACTATTTATTGCAGCAGTGCCATTACAGTGAATGGATGGATTATTTAATAAAGGATTCAGCAACATAAAAATGAACTTGAATTCCTGTATCATATGAAAGGGAAAAGTAAATTACAGGTGGGTCCAGGCTTCAAATGTAAAAGAAAAGCTATAAATTCTTTAGTTTTTAGGTAACTAGTTCCAAAAACGAGATCTGTTGATTGAGCACAGTCCATCACGGAAAGTTGTGAGAAATAAAACTGTATTAAAACTAAGCACCTGTGTTCATCTGAAAACACTATAAAGGATATGCAAAAACAAGCCATGCATCTAAAGAAGAAATAGCTGTGCATATAACTGACATCCTGGTTGTATAAAGAATTGGTATGCGTTAGTAAGAAAAGGATAAACAGCTCAATAGAAACACAAGAGAGGAAATCTCCACAAGAGGAAAAATAAATGGCTCATAAATACGTGAGAAGGTGCTTGGCTTCATCGATAATAAAAGAAATGGCATGAAATAATCTAGAGGAAATAATTTCCACACCCACTGAATAGAATAAGTGAAAATGTATCAGCAATGACATGGATCATCAGGAACTTCTTACGGATGTTTAAATTCATTCATCCACTGAAGAAAACTCTTTGGAAGTTCTCAAAGCAGAGTAGGTGCTTCCCTACACCCCAAAATTCCACCCCAGTATGAAATTCACTATCATTTCCACCAAGAGACATACATGGGTATATTTAAACAGATTTATTCATAATAGAAAATTAGCTACCAAAATTTCCATCAACATCGGCAGGGATACATATTTTGTAATGTCACCACACATAATGTAAAAATATACAGCATTGAAAATAAATGAATTATGATTACACAAAGTAACATGATTGAATTTCAAAAGCGCAATCAGGACAGAGAATACATTGATGACAATTTCACTATTAGTAAGTTTAAAAATAGTCAAATTTATAAATTGTGTAGGAATACACCCAGGAGTGATAAAAGGACTATCTTGAATCATATTACCAGTTTTGTAGAGCAAGTACAATCAAATGCTGGCAATTTCACAGGTGTATCAAAGGAGCCCTGGTGGCTCAATGATAAAGCCCTTGGCTGCTAGCCAAAAGGATGGTGGTTGGAAACCATCCAAAAGCCCTGTGAGAGAAAGACCTGGTGATTTGCTTCCATAAAGATTACAGCTTATAAAACCCTATGGGGCAGCTGTACTCTGCTACATAGGGTCACTACGATTTGGAATTACTCAAAACAACAATATTAATTATACAGGGCTGCAATATCAAACTACCACAAAGTGAGTGGCTTAAAATGAGAAAAAAAAAATCTATCAAAATTCTGGAGGTTAAAATCCAAATTCAGGTTGTCAACAGGACTACGTACCGTCTGAACCTCTGAGGGAAGATCCTTTCTTGTCTCTCCCAACTTCTGGTATCCCTATGAATTCTTTAGCTTGTAGCTGCAGCGTAAATCCATCTCTCCCTTTGTCTTCACATGACATCCTCCTTCTTTGACTCTCTGTCTCAATATCTTCTCTTTTATAACGACACCACTCATATTGGTTTAAGACACTCCCTACTCCAGTATGACATTATGTTAACAGATAACATCTTCAAAGATTTTATTCCCAAACAAAGTCACATTAACAGGAGTTAAGACTTCAACCTCTCTTTTCAGGAGGCATAATTAAATCCATAACAATAAGATTCAACAAAAAGAAGAACTTCAGAGAAAATGATAAATATAGATTTCAAGGTAGTGTTTGCCAACAGGAGGGTACAGAGCAAAAGACTGGGAGAGTATTCATTGAATTATATGGCGATGTCATTACTTTATTTTGTAACCCAGGTCATGGGTATGTGAGTTTTCATTATATTACTATTCCTTAAGAGCTATTGATACATTTCATATGGTACTTTGCACATGATATTTTAATAATAAGTAAAATTGAGAAGATTCCACTTTCCAGATTCTTTTATATTCTAGATTCTAAATCCATTCTCTTATCGTCTAATATTAAAGCTGTACTTCTGAAACTTCAGCCTGCATCAAAATCTCAAAGAAGTAATTATTTAGAATGTTCATCCTTCAGATGACTCCCCAGATATCAAAGTCAGTAGGTCTTGGGTGAGGTATGGAAAACAGCAATATGAACAAGGCCTCAGGTGACTCATCTCTGCAAGTGTTTAATGAATGCAAAGGGAGAAAACTTTGTACTACAGTACACCTGTGTGTCTGGGGAGGAGCTGACCTCCTGATTTAGTGCTGAACACAATCCCACTGCCACTATCAATGGTGATCGGAAGTCTCTCCAGCCACGTCATTAATTCTCCTATGAGATCTGTTTTGTTGTCACCCCAGCACCCAGAGACGGTTCTGACTGATGGCTCTGCTTCTTTGTAGTTGTGGAAAAGTGATCTCCCTAAGTCTGCCAACTTCCCCTTTGTCCCATTCTATTTTACACTGTATACATCTTCCTCAAAATAAAGTTCATGTCCACAGAAAAAATTATTTTCCTCATAAAAATACATTACAAACTTTTGTATGAGATCCCTAAGAGTACAACCAATCCCCTAAAACTTCAATGATTCCGTTAATTTTACTCAGCCTCTGTGTGGACTCACCAGAGATGAGAAAGAAAAACAGCAAAATAAGGTGACTAAAGAGAAAAGTGACATCTCATATACATTCTGATGAATATTTTTGTTTTTTTTAATAAAGATCCAAGCAAATGTGGTTCCAAAACAGACTCCCAACCCTTCCCTGCCTGCTCAACAATTACTCATCTGATCTAATTACAAAGATGAGTAAAATGTGCTAATGTCGTTGTTGTTCGGTGCCGTCGGGTCAGTTCCGACTCACAGCGACCCTGGGAACAACAGAACGGAACACCGCCCGGTCCTGCGCCATCCTTAAAATCGTTGCTTTGCTTGGACTCATTGTTGCAGCCGCTGTGTCAATCCACTTCGCTGAGGGTCTTCGTCTTTTCCGCTGACCCTGTACTCTGCCAAGCATGGTGTCCTTCTCCAGGGACCGAGCCCTCCTGACAACATGTCCAAAGTGTATGAGATGCAGTCTCGCCATCCTTGCCTCTAAGGAGCATTCTGGCCGCACTTCTTCCAACACAGATTTGTTCCTTCTTTTCGCGGTCCATGGTATAGCCGATATTTTTCACCAACACCGTAATTCAAAGGCGTCAACTCCTCTTCCGTCTTCCTTATTCATTGTCCAGTTTTCACATGCATACGATGTGATTGAAAATACCATGGCTTGGGTCAGGCACACCTTAGTCTTCAGGGTGACATCTTTGCTCTTCAACACTTTGAAGAGGTCCTTTGCAGCAGATTTGCCCAATGCGTCTTTTGATTTCTTGACTGCTGCTTCCATGGCTGTTGATTGTGGATCCAAGTAAAATGAAATCCTTGACAACTTCCATCTTTTCTCCGTTTATCATAATATTGCTCATTGGTCCAGTTGTAAGGATTTTTGTTTTCTTTATGTTGAGGTGCAATCCATACTGAAGGCTGTGGTCTTTGATCTTCATCAGTAAGTGCTTCAAGTTCTCTTCACTTTCAGCAAGCAAGGTTGTGTCATCTGCATAACCCAGGTTGTTAATGAGTCTTCCTCCAATTCTGATGCCCCGTTCTTCTTCATATAGTCCAGCTTCTCGGATTATTTGTTCAGCATACAGATTAAATAGATATGGTGAAAGAATACAATCCTGACACACACCTTTCCTGACTTTAAACTGATCAGTATCCCCTTGTTCTGTCCGAACAACTGCCTCTTGATCTATGTAAAGGTTCCTCATGAGCACAATTCAGTGTTCTCGAATTCCCATTCTTCACAGTGTTTCCCATAGTTTGTTATGATCCACACAGTAGAATGCCTTTGCATAGTCAATAAAACACAGGTAAACATCTTTCTAGTATTCTCTGCTTTCAGCCAGGATCTATCTGACATCAGCAGTGATATCCCTGGTTCCATGTCCTGTTCTGAAACTGGTCTGAATTTCTGGCAGTTCCCTGTCGATATACTGCTCCAGCCATTTTTGAAGGATCTTAAGCTTACTTGTGATATTAATGACATTGTTTTGTAGTTTCCGCAATCGGTTGGATCACCTTTCTTGGGAATAGGCATAAATACGGATCTCTTCCAGTCAGTTGGCCAGGAAGCTGTCTTCCATATTTCTTGGCATAGACAAATGAACATCTCCAGACCTGCATCTGTTTGTTGAAACATCTCAACTGATATTCCATCAATTCCTGGAGCCTTGTTTTTCGCCAATGCCTTCAGAGCAGCTTGGACTTCTTCTTTCAGTACCATCGGTTCCTGATCATATTCTGCCTCTTGAAATGCCTAAATATCGACTAATTCTTTTTGGTATAATGACTCTGTGTATTCTTTCCATCTTCTTTTGATGCTTCCTGCATCATGTAATATTTTTCCCATGGAATCCTTCACTATTGCAAATCGAGACTTGAATTTTTTCTTCAGTTCTTTCAGCTTGAGAAATGCCGAGCGTATTCTTCCCTTTTGGTTTTCCATCTCCAGCTCTTTGTACATGTCATTACAATACTTTACTTTGTCTTCTCGAGAGGCCCTTTGAAATCTTCTGTTCAGTGCTTTTACTTCATCAATTCTTCCTTTTGCTTTAGCTGCTCGACACTCAAGAGCAAGTTTCAGAGTCTCCACTGACATCCACCTTGGTCTTTTCTTTCTTTCCTGTCTTTTCAGTGACCTCTTGCTTTCTTCATGGATGATGTCCTTGATGTCATTCCACAACTCATCTGGTCTTTGGTCACTAGTGTTCAATATGTCAAATTTATTCTTGAGATGGTCTCTAAATTCAGGCGGGATATACTCAAGGTCATATTTTGGCTTTCGTGGACTTGCTCTGATTTTCTTCAGCTTCAGCTTGAATTTGCATATGAGTAATTGATGGTCTGTTCCACAGTTGGCCCCTGGCCTTGTTCTGACTGATGATATTGAGCTTTTCCATCGTCTCTTTCCACAGATGTAGTCGATTTGGTTTCTGTGTTCCATCTGGTGAGGTCCATGTGTATAAAAAAATATATATATATATAGTCTCCGTTTATGTTGGTAAAAGAAGGTTTTTGCAATGAAGAAGTCATTGATCTTGCAAAATTCCATCATTCTATCTACAGCATTGTTTCTATCACCAAGGGCATATTTTCCAAACTACTGATCCTTCTTTGTTTCCAGCTTTTGTATTCCAATCGCCAGTAATTATCAATGCATCTTGATTGCATGTTTGATTAATTTCAGACTGCAGCAGCTGATTAAAATCTTCTATTTCTTCATCTTTGACCTTAGTGGTTGGTGCATAAATTTGAATAATAGTCATATTAACTGGTCTTCCTTGTAGGTGTATGGATATTATCGTATCACGGACAGTGTTATACTTCAGGATAGATCTTGAAACGTTCTTTTCGATGATGAATGCAACACCATTCCTCTTCGAGTTGTCATTCCCAGCATAGTAGACTATATGATTGTCCAATTCAAAATGGCCAATACCAGTCCATTTCAGCTCACTAGTGCCTGGGATATTGATGTTTATGTGTTCCATTTCACTTTTGACAATTTCCAATTTTCCTAGATTCATACTTCTTACATTCCAGGTTCCGATTATTAATGGATGTTTGCAGCTGTTTCTTCTCATTTTGACTCGTACCACCTGTCTGTCAGTTTGTCATACTGTGGGGGCTTGTGTGTTGCTGTGATGCTGGGAGTTATGCCACTGGTATTCAGATACCAGCAGGGTCACTCATGGAGGACAGGTTTCAGCTGAGCTTCCAGACTAAGACAGACTAAGAAGAGGGACCTGGCAGTCTACTTCTGAAAAGCGTTAGCCAATGAAAACCTTATGAATAGCAGCTGAGCATTGTCTGATATAGTGCTGGAGGATGAGCCCCCCAGGTTGGAAGGCACTCAAAAGATTACTGGGGAAGAGCTATCTCCTCAAAGTAGAGATGACCTTAAAATGTACAATAATGGTAAACCAATAAACATCCTGAGGAAAGTGGAAAATATGTGAGAACAAGAAATAATAAGCCTTATATATTATGGCAACATATAGAACACAGTGGTCCTAGTTAAATTTTATTGAGTATTAGGTGCCAGGCATTGTATTAAGTGCTTGTGGTGGTTATACGAATTAACTTCTCAAGAGAAAACATACTCTGCATTGTTAGTATAAAGCTCTCATAGCAATTATTTTCTCCCAGACAGAACTTTGATTAGAAAGGGATATATGATGCTATCCTCAGTGATCATATGGGAGGAGATATCCTCTGTATGATTCTATGGAAAGGTCTATTAATACTAAGTCCTCTATTAACAATAGGTCCAAGGACAGTCTATTTTGTGTCTCTGAGCTTGATGTCTGGATATGACAGCTGAGTCTGTTGCAGCCATCTGTGACTCTGTCACTTTGATGCAATCTAGAAATCCAAACCCAAAGGAGATAATATAATCACTGAAAAGCAGGTGTGCATCTGATAATGCTCCTAAAGGCTCCCTTCATGTCCCTGTTTCTCAGACTGTAGATGAAGGGGTTCATCATGGGAGTAACTACAGCGTACAGCATTGAAGCTACTGCAGTCTTCCTGGAAGAGTGTGTAAATGTTGTACTCATATACGCACCTAAAGTTGTCCCATAGAATAAGGAAACAACTGAAAGGTGAGAACCACAGGTAGAAAAAGCTTTATACTTTCCACCTGCTGAAGGTATTCTCAAAATGGAAGAGACAATTTGAGTATAAGAGAAAATGATTCCAGAGAAAGGAAGAGCACCCAGTATGCTAGCCGTAAAACATAAGATGATGTTATTGATGAGGGTTTCAGAACAGGCAACTCTGATCACCTGAACAACTTCACAGAAGAAGTAAGGAATTTCCAGGTCTGTGCAGAAGGACAGTTGCAACAACATCAGACTGTGGAGCAGGGCATCCAAAATGCTAAAGAGCAAGGAGACTAGGTTCAGCAGGCCACAGAGGTGGGGATTTATGATAGCTGTGTATCTCAGTGGGTGACAAATGGCCACATAGCGGTCATAGGCCATTACTGAAAGGAGAAAACTTTCCAAACTACCAAAAATCAGGACAAAGCAGGCCTGGGTGAGGCATCCTGCATAAGTGATGCTCTGATTCTGTGCTTGGAGGTTCACCAGCATCTTTGGAATCGTGGTGGTGCTGAAACAGATGTCAGTAAATGAGAGATTGGAAAGAAAGAAGTACATGGGGGTGTGGAGGTGGGGGTCAGAGCTGACAGCCAGGATGATGAGCAGGTTTCCCAGGACAGTGACCAGATATGTGGACAAAAACAGGCTAAAAAGGAGAGGCTGCACTTTGGGATCCTCTGTCAGTGCCAGGAGAAGGAATTCTGAAACTCCTGTTTGGTTTCTAGGTTCCATATTGTTGATGGATCTGATAGAGATGATGAGGTGACTTACAATCAAATGTCAGCAAACACTATCTTGGGATGGGAATGGGAGGAATGGAGGGGAATACAGGAATACAATGGTGATACTGTCAGTGTGCACATTATTTGGCAAAACAAAAACCAAAAAAGACCAGAAGCTGATATAGCAGAGTGTAAATATTTATTTAGTTTGGAAAGGGGTGAAAGGGTAGTCATTTTTTTTTTTTATGGGAACAAGAGGAGTGGAGGTGAATACAGAAGCGCTACCATCTGCATGCATATTATTTGGTTATTTAAAAAAGATGCAGAAGCTGATATAGCAGAGTGTGAACATTTATTTATTTTGGAAAGGGTGAGAGGGTGGTTTTTTTTTATTACTCTCTTCGTGCTATTATCATTTTAAATATTCGGTAATTTTATAGAGAAAATTAGATACACTCTGGAGGCAGCCTGATGAGTCTGTGTCAGATTCCACTGCTTTCCTCAGAAATCAGAATTGGGCAACAGAAATACAGGTATCCCCTGTTTTTGAAAGTTCACTTTATGCCACTTTGCTTTTTCAAAAGACCCACATCAGTGCTTGTTTGCTTTGCTAACTAAAAGAAATTTGACTTGGATTTTCACTTTTACAAAAAAAGGAGAAACTCGAAACCAGCGTTCAGTGTTTTGCGGTGGGCCTTTAAATAGGCATTGAACCCTTTCTAGTGATAAGAGACTCTCCCAGAGCTCCTTCTCTTAAAACTACGCTCAGCATTAAACTGCCATAGCTTTGAAATGTGTGTATCAACACTATATGTTAGCATTATTTTAGGTTATATATGTTATTTGGTATGAAATAATGGGTTATGTTTTGAGTCTGGCAACTCTCAAAAATTTTTTTCAAATAAATTTATGGTAATTGCTTCTTCATTTTACAACATTTCGACTTATGAAAGGATTCATAGGAATACTCTACTTTCAGATAGCGGGGGAAACCTGTAATACAAATGTGTGTTAAAAACCAGGAAAGGGAAAATAAGGTGATGTTGATAAACCCTCTTCA
The DNA here is from genome assembly GCF_024166365.1 of Elephas maximus indicus. Taxonomy (NCBI): domain Eukaryota; kingdom Metazoa; phylum Chordata; class Mammalia; order Proboscidea; family Elephantidae; genus Elephas; species Elephas maximus. The sequence goes on from NC_064821.1 coordinate 21,349,031, forward strand.
CCACTACAAGAGTGTTAGTAAATGTCAGAATCTTAAAACAGTCATCCGGTTTGAGATGGGGCAGGCTTCTGGTCGGGAGGAAAACGGTCCTTGCCGTTGTGGAGAGAGAGGAGGACACTAGCAGAATCACAACTCCTTGCCATCAGTGCGAAGATTCAAGGAAACATGTCAGGAAGTTGGGAGACAGGCAGGAGGTTAGGGGTGACTTGATTCCAATCATTTCATGCTCATACTATCTTCACATGCATCATTCTGCTGGATGAACCTGTATTGAAACACCTGTCCTCATTTCAAAACATTAACTATGGGATTCAGGTTACCTGACTGGCATCAGTGAGGAATAACGTTTGGCATCTGCCCTGGATGTTGGATGGTGTAGATGGAAGAGCTTTCCTTAGGAAAGGCAGAGGGACCAAGTTGAGGCACCAGGCTCCCCGGCAAGAGGGTCATCTGTGGGTGGGCTATCAGGTGTGCTGCTTCTTGATGGGAGAGGAATACAAAAGTGGTACCGTCTGCATGCATCTTCGGTATTAAAGTGAGTGAGTGAGGTGGTTACACGTAGATTATTTGCAGTCTCTGTGTCCCTGGGGGCTCAATATCCAAAGCTCCTCATTAACCAAACACTTTTACTGACATTCTGATCCCACTGCAAATCTTAAAAGACCAAAACAATAGAAGGTAGAGTTCAGGATGGCTGATTCCCAGCCCCTAGGAGACCAGCTCCAAGCCATTTACCTCTTTCTACCTGTTTTTCTCACCTCCAAGTCACATACCTTGTACAGGTGGATATACCATACTTCTCTAATTGGATTGCAGTCGTTTTTGAGTACAACTGAAAGCATCTCTATCTTACCAATGATGTTAGAAAGCCTGATTCCAATTTTAGCTGTGAGGTTTTAATGTATGTATGAGGGTACAAATATTATATTTAGAAATATAGCTAAGTTATAGTAAAATGCAAATTGTTTCTTTCTAAGTGTCATTGAATATCCCTGATCCTTAATCTTTATACATTTGCGTAGAGCATATTTCAAGCCATTCTCTGTGATCACTTCTGACTGTGATCACTACACACAGACCTGTTACTCCCTTTTTAGGGTTTCATAATCAGCTTTTTTTTTGCTGTGTCCCAATAATTTTGATACACATTTTTCTTCACATTAGTGGAATGTGGGTTGATATTTTGGCTCTTGATTTTTAATGGAGTTATTTTTTTTTTATGAGAAATCACAACATCACTGGCTAGGCACTAGTATGGAGGTTTATCCTTACTCTCAGTGGATTTAGTTTGATGACAAAAAGTATTTAATATACGAAGATGGTGTTCCATGTGAACATTCACTTAAAAATCTTCATCTTTAATGGATTCAATATTTTCATGTGTTTATCAATTTATTTTACTACATGTTAACTGTTTCTGTATGAATTTTGCTTTCTAATCTGTAGTATTCTTGGTATATTATTTGAAAAACAATTTGAGATAAGATGGCTTTATGTCTCTCTTCATCATCTTAACCTCATTCACTTCAAACATATGACATAATAAAAAATAAGAAGGCATAGTGGCTTCAAAAAGAAGAATGTAAACTACTGAACTCTTCCATTCAAATAGAATCTGCCCGTCATAGTTTTTTTCCACTGTTTTTTTTTTCTTCTGCTTTAAGTGAAATTTTACAGTTTAAGTTAGTTTCTCATACAAATATTTATACACATTGTCATGTGATGCTAGTTGCTCTCCCTGTAATGTGACAGCACACTCCTCCTTTCTACCCTGGATTTCCTGTGTCCATTCAACCAGCTCTTGTCCCTTTTTGCCTTCTCATCTCTTCCTCTGGACAAGAGCTGCCCATTTAGTATCACGTACCTACTTGTTATTATTACCTACTTGAGCTAAGAAGCACTGTCTTCATGAGTATTATTTTATGTCTTGTAGTCAAGTCTCATCTTTGTCTACACAGTTGGTTTCGAGAATGGTTTCAGTTCTGGTTAACAGAGAGTTGGGGGGCCATGTCTTCTGGGGTCCCTCCAGTCTCAATCAGACCATTAAGTCTGGCCTTTTTACTAGAATTTGAGTTCTGCATCCCATTTTTCTCCTGCTCCATCAAGGACTGTCTGTTTAGTTCCCTAGGGGTCAGGGCAGTCATTGGTGGTAGCTGGACACTAACTAGTTCTTCTGGTCTCAGGCTGATGGAGTCTCTGGTTTCTGTGGCCCTTTCTGTCTCTTGGGCTCATATTTCCCTTGTGTCTTTGGTGTTCTTCATTCTCCTTTGCTCCAGGTGGGTTGGGAACAATTGATGCATTGTAGATGGCTGCTTGCTGGCTTTTAAAACCCTAGACATGACTCATCAAATTGGGATGCAGAACATTTTCTCAATAAATGTTGTTATGCCAATTGACCTAGATGTCCCCTTAAACCATGGTCCCTAGACCCCCGTCTCTGCTACTCTGTCCTTTGAAGTGTTTGGTTGTATTCAGGAAACTTCTTACCTTTTGGTTTAGTCCAGTTGTGCTGACTTTCCCTGGTATTGTATGTTGTTTTTCCCTTCACCTAAAATAATTCTTGTCTACTGTCTAGTTAATGTTTAAACATTTTCTTCAGTTCTTATAATAGTGGTCTCCTACAATATTTGTCCTTTTGCGACTGACTAATTTCACTCAGCATAATGCCTTCCAGATTCATCCATGTTATGAGATGTCTCGCAGATTCATCATTGTTCTTTATCATTGCATAGTATTCCATTGTGAGAATATACCATAATTTGTTCGTCCATTTGTCTGTTCATGGTACCTACATTTTTTTAATTTTTTGCTATTGTGAACAGTGCTGCAATGAACATAGGTGTGCATGTATCTATTCATGTGACAGCTCTTCTTTCTCTACGATATAATCCAAGGAGTAGGGTTGCTGGATTGTATAGTACTTCTCTTTTTTTTTAATTGTGGTTTAAGAGGACATTTACAATTCAACTCATTTTCTCATACAAAAACGAATGTACATATTGTTATGTGACCCTAATTTCTCTCCCTATAATGTGACAGCACACTCCTCCTCTCCACCCTGTATTTCCCATGCCCATTCAACCAGCTCCTGTCCCCCTCTGCCTTTTCATCTTGCCTCCTGACAGAAGCTGCCCACATAGTCTCATGTGTCTACTTGAGCTAAGAAGCACACTACTCACCAGTATCATTTTATGGCTTATAGTCCAGTGTAATCTTTGTCTGAAGAGTTGGCTTCAGGAATGGTTTTAGTTTTGGGCTAACAAAGAGTCTGGGGGCCATGTCCTCTGGGGTCCCTCTAGTCTCAGTGAGACCATTAATTCTGGTCTTCATACTAGAATTTGAGACCTCCAATCATAGTTTTCTCCTGCTCCATCAGGGATTCTCTGTTGTGTTCCCTGTCAGGGCCCTTACTGGTGGTAGCTGGATACCATCTAGTTCTTCCAGTCTCAGGCCGATGGAGTCTCTGGTTTATGTGGCCCTTCCTGTCTCTTGGGGTCATATTTTCCTGTTGTCTTTGGTGGTCTTCATTATCCTTTGCTCCAGGTGGTTTGAGACCAATTAATGAATCTTAGATGCCTGCTTGCTAGAATTTAAACCCTAGACATCACTCGCCGCAGTGGGATGAAGAACATTTTCTTAATACACTTTGTTATGCCAGTTGACCTAGATGTCCCCTGAAACCATAGTCCCCAGACCCTGCTACTCTGACCCTCGAAGTGTTTGGTTGTATTCAGGAAACTTCTTAGCTTTGGATGCAGTCCAGTTGTGCTGACTTCCCTTGTATTGTGTGTTGTCCTTCCCTTCACCAAAAAGAATTCTTTTCTACTACCTAGTTAGTGAATATCCCTCTCCTTCCCTCTCACCCTCATAACCATCAAAGAATGTTTTCTCCTGTATTTAAACATTTTCTTGAGTTCTTATAATAGTGGTCTCCTCTAATATTTGTCCTTTCTTGACTGACTAATTTCACTTAGCATAATTCTTCCGGCTTCATCCATGTTATGAGATGTTTCACAGATTTATCCTTGTTCTTTATCTATTCCTTTGTGTGAATATAGCATAATTTGTTTATCCATTCATCTGTTGATGGGCAGCTTGGTTGTTGCCAACTTTTTGCTATTGTAAACAGTGGTGCAATGAACATGGGTGTCCATATATCCATTTGTGTGAGGGCTCTTATTTCTCTAGGATACATTCCAAGGAGTGGGATTGCTGGATTGTATGGTACTTCTATTCGTAGCTTTTTAAGGAAGCGTCAAAACGATTTCCAAAGTAGTTGTACCATTTGACGTTCCCACCAGCAGTGTGTAAGTGTTCCAGTCTCTCCACGACCTCTCCAACATTCATTATTTTGTGTTTTTTGGATTAATGCTAGCCTTGCTGGAGTGAGATGGTATATCATTGTAGTTTTGATTCGCATTTCTCTAATGGCTAATGATCCTGAGCATTTCCTCTTGTACCTGTTAGCCACCTGAATGTCTTCCTTGGTGAAGTGCTGTTCATATCCTTTGCCCATTTTTTAATTGGGTTGTCTTTTTGTTGCTGAGGTTTTGCAGTATCTTGTAAATTTTAGAGACTAGACTCTGATTGGATTGCCAAAAATCTTTTCCCAGTGCATAGGTTGTCTTTTTACTCTTTGGGTGACTTTTTTGGTTGAGCATAAGTGTTTGATTTTTAAGAGCTCCCAGTAAACTAGTTTCTCTTCTGGTGTTTGTGCATTGTTAGAAATGTTTGTATTCTCTATGCCATGTATTAGGGTTCCTAGCATTGTCCCTATTTTTTTTTTCCATGATCCTTTTCATTTTAGAGTTTATATTTAGGTCTTTGCTCCATTTTGAATTAGTTTTTGTGCTTGGTTTGAGGTATGGGTCTTGTTTCTTTTCTTTTTTTTGCAGATGGATATCCAGTTATGCCAGCACCATTTGTTAAAAAGAGACTCTCTTTTTCCCACTTAACGGACTTTGGGCCTTTGTCAAATACCAGCTGCTCATAAGTGGATGAATTTACGTCTGGACTCCCAATTCTGTTCCATTGACCTATATATCTGTTGTTGTACCAGTACCATGCTGTTTTGACTATTGTGGCAGTATAATAGGTTCTAAAATTAGGTAGTGTGAGGCCTCCCACTTTGTTCTTCTTCTTCACTAATGCTTTACTTATCTAGGGCCTCTGCCCTTTCCATATGAAGCTGGTGATGTGTTTCTCCATCTCATTTAAAAATGTTGGAATTTGGATTAGGATCACATTGTATCTGTAGATCACAATGGGTAGAATTGACATTTTCTCAGTGTTGAGTCTTCCTATCCATAAGCAGTGCATGTTTTTTCCCTTATGTAAGTCTCATTTGGTTTCTTGTGGTACTGTCTTGTAGTTTTCTTTGCATAGTTGTTTTACATCTCTGGTTAGACTTATTCCTAAGTATTTTACACTTTTGGGTGCTATTGTAAATGGTATTGACTTGGTGATTTCCTCTATGTGATGTCCTATGTTCATGAGGGATATTGGTCTGTAATTTTGTGATTTTTTACCTGGTTTTGATATCAGGGTTATGCTAGCTACTTAGAATGAGTTTGAGAGTATTCCGTCCTTTTCTTTTGTCTGAAATATCTTTAGTACTAGTGGTGTTAACTCTTCTCTGAAAGTTTGGTAAAATTCTCCAGTGAAGTCGTCAAGGCCAGGGTTTTTTTTTTTTTTTTTTTTTTTGAGAGTTTTTTAATAACTTTTCCAATCTCTTCTCTTGTTATGGTTCTGTACAGGTTTTCAACATTACTTTGTGTAAGTTTGAGTAGGTAGTGTGTTACTAGAAATTTGTGCATTTCCTCTAGATTTTTGAGTTTGTTGGAACATAATTTTTCATAGTATTCTGCTATAATTATTTTATTTTCAGTTGGGTCTGTCATGATATTACCCATCTCATTGCTTATTTGGGTTATTTGCTTTCTCTCCTGTTTTTCTTTTGTCAGCTTGGCTAATGGTTTATTGTAATTTTTTTTTTATCTTTCCCAAGAATCAACTTTGTTAAATCTTTCAATTGTTTTTCTATTCTCTATTTCATTTAATTCTGCTCTAGTTTTTTGTTATTTGCTTTCTTCTGGTGCCCATGGACTTCTTTTGCTGTTCCCTTTCTACTTGTTAAAGTTCTGGGTTACCGTTTTGATTTTGGCCCTCTCTTCTTTTTGGATGTGTGCCTTTTTTGTTGTAAACTGACCTCAGAGCACTGCTTTTGCTGTATCCCAAAGGTTCTGGTACAATGTGTTTTCATTCTCATTTGATTCTGTGAATTTTTTTTTATTCCAACCATAATTTCTTCTATAACCCAGTAGTTTTTGAGAAAGCCGTTGTTCCCTTTTCATGTGTTTGTTTTTTTTCCTTTTATTGATTTCCACTTTTTTGGCTTTATGACCAGAAAAGATGCTGTGTAATATTTTGATGTTTTGGATTCTGTTAAGGCTTGCTTTGTGGCCTAATATGTAGTCTATTCTGGAGAATGTTCCATGCGTGTTTGAAAAGAAAGTATACTTGGCTGCTGTTGGGTGGAGTGTCCTGTATAAGTGTATGAGATCCAGTTGGTTGATTGTGGCATTTAGATCTTCCTTTTTTCTTTACTGAGGTTCTTTCTGGATGTTCTGTTCTTCCCTGGAAGTGGAATCTTGAAGTCTTCTACTATTATTGTGGAGCTGTCTGTTTCTCTTTTCAATGCTGTTAGAGTTTATGTATTTTGGAGCCCTTTCATTGGGTGTATAAATACTTATTATGGTTATGTCCTTCTGGTATATTGACCCTTTAATCATTATATAGTGTCCTTCCTTACTTAACCTTTGTGGTTGATCTTGCTTTAAAGTCTGTTTTGTCAGACATTAATATTGCCACTCCTACTCTTTTTTTTATTGTTGTTTGCTTGATATATATTCTTTTCTCCATCCTTTGAGTTTTAGTTTGTATCTTTAAGTCTAAGGTGTGTCTTCTGTAGGCAGCATATAGAAAGATCGTGTTTTTTAATCCGTTCTGCTACTCTCTGTCTCTTTATTGGTGCATTCAGTCCACTTACATTCAGCATAATTATTGATAGGTATGAGTTTAGTGCTGTCATTTTGATGTTTTTTGTGTGTGGGGGGGTTTATTTGTTCCACTTAATTTTCTGTGCTCATTCTTTTTTTGTATGTATTTTTCTTTTCATCTTTTGCATTTTTGTTCATTTTGTATTTGCTTGGTCTTTATATTTTCCTTTTTTAATTTTGATGTGTAGGATTGTTAGTTTCCTTTGTGGTCACCTTAATATTTACCTCTATTTTTCTAAGTTTAAACTAATCTTCTATTTCTTTATATCACCTAGACTTTTTCTCCATATGAAAGACCTATGACTACATTGTTTAGTCCCTCTTTTTTGTTTTAATGTTGTCATCTTTTAGGTATTGACTTCTCTCTTTCCCTATTTTTAGTGTTTTAGCTTGGATTTATTTTTATGACTACCGTATCTTAATTGATAATTGACTGTTTTGTCCTGTGTTCTAGTCTTGAGTTGTTATCTGATGTTATTGATTTCCTAATCAGAGGGCTCCCTTTACTGTTTCTTGTAATCTTCATTTGGTTTTTGCAAATTCCCTAAACTTCTGCTCATCTGGGAATGCCCTAATTTCACTACCATATTTGAGAGATAGTTTTGGTGGATACATAATACTTGGCTGGCATTTTTTTTTTTCTTTTTCCCTTCAAGGCTTTATATATGTCATCCAATTGCCTTCTTGCCTGCATAGTTTCTGCTGAGAAGTCAGAGGGTACTCTTATGGACTCTCCTTTGTCATTTACTTTTCACTTTTCCCTAGACACTTTTAAAATTTTTTCTTTACCTTTGGTTTTGGCAAGTTTGTTTATATTATGTCTTTATGCTTTTCTTTTGGAATCTACTTCATGTGGGTTCAGTGATCTTTTTGTATAGATATTTTCTCATCTTTCGGGATATCAGAGTTTTCAGCCAATAAATCTTCAAAAATTCTCTCTGTATTCTGTGTTATCTTCCCCTGCTCTTGTACTCCAATCACTTGTAGTTTATTCCTCTTTAATTCACAGCATTTCTTCATTTTCTAAAATTCTTTACCTGATTTTTCCACAAATAAGTTGGTGTTAAGTGCTTTACTTCAATATCACGAATTTTGACTTCCATTGCCTCAATTCTGCTCCTATGACTATCTATTGAGTTGTCTAATTCTGAAATTTTACCGTTAATCATTTGGATTTCTGTTTGATGTCTCTGTATAGATTCTTGCAGCCTGTAAAATTTGTCATTAGGCTGCTGTATAACCTTCTTAGGTTCCTCTATTGCTTTGTCTGTGTGTTCTTTGGCTTCTCCTGCCTTTTGCCTGATCTTCCTGATCTCTTGAAGAGTTCTGTGTATGAGGCTTTTGAATTCTACCTCTGATAATTCCAAGAAGTTCTCTTCCTTCTAAAGATTTCTTGATTCATTGTTTTGGTGGCTTGCTGAAGTCATCATGGTCTGCCTCTTTATGTGATTTGATATTGACTGTTGTCCCTGAGCCATCAATAAGTTATTGTATTTATTTATTTTATGTTTGTTTAGACTGTCTTAGTTTCTTCTTTTGTTTTGTTTTGATATGCCCAAATATGCTGCTCATGTGAGCTAGTTTAATTATTGGCATCTTTGAAGCGCTCACGTCCTGTCTCCAGGTGGCTAAAGCTGTTATTAGGTATGGAAGCCTAGGAGTCTATTTACTTTACTTGTGTGAATTTAGCTCAGGTGTCCAGGTCATTGGTCACTGAGTGTGTGGTGCAGGGTCTCACCTACAGCCCTAGATGGGCAGAGGTGATTGGCATAAGCACAGGTATATGGCTGCAGTAGGAGGTCATGTACTTGTCAAGGAAGGGGGCTTATTGCTGCCTCTGAGTGTCTGGCTGGAAGGTGTGTTTGTGTTCCCTAGAGCGTGTACATAGGTGGGTTTTGCATCTGGACTATGGGCATCCGGTGGTGTTAGCTGTAACGACTGGGAGTCACCGCTTATTCTTGGATCCCTGTCACAGGTGACTCAGTGGAGTGGGTGGAGCCACCAGTTCTCAGGCCCCTGATGTGGGTAGGTGAGGACTCTGCTTAACAGGGTGAGTGGTAGCAAATTTCACAAATCTGTCACTCCACCTAATTGCAGATATAGATGAATATAGGTTTCAGTTATATACACTGTAATACTATGCTTATGACGGCCTACACTGTTGAAGTGGGCCCACACAGGTCTATGCAGTGTGAAAGGTATTCAAAATCCGTATTCCCCTTAAGCCTGTGCCTAGGCAAAGGGGCTATGGATGACCTGAGTTCCCAGTTTAGGGGAGCTGGTAGATTAATTTTTCCTGTTTGTTAATTTGTTCCCTCTCCAAAGCCAGGAGAATGGCTGGGGGTGCAAAACAAGTCCAACTTCAGGCCTAGGGAGTGCAACAATAGCTGAAGCTGACAAGGAACCTGCAACAGAGTGTGGAGTGGGCAGGTAAATGGGAGAGAGGTATTTCCTAAAAGGTTTTTTCTTCTTCTTTTTTCAATCCATGTGGTTTGTTAGACGCTTATACTTATCTTTTGTCAATTGAGTGCTGTTTGTCTCTGGTTCTGGAGATTTGAGAAGACTCTCCACCACTCAGTGGAGAGTCTACTGATGTGGAAAACTTGTCCTGAGTGCCACCACTTGCCTCACCATTTGTACCTGCCAACCCATCCTGCAAGGTTCTGGTTCCCACCAGGTCAGGTCTGGCAACTCATCTCTGCTTCTCAACCATCTCTCCCTTGCCCTGCCACCCAGTCTGGTCCCTCAACTTTGTCTTTGATGTTCAGAGCTCCTAGATTTTCACATATAATTGGTTGACTTTTTTTTTTTTTGTAAAAGGGTCTACCAGAAGCATCTGACTACTCCTTCATCTTGGCTCTGCCTCCTCCAGCCATGCTTATTGGATCAAGTTAAGTTTCCTGGGAGGCAGAGATTAGGATGCCAAAGGTTTGTTAGGGAATACTCCTTGGATCATCACCTGTGAAAGAGAAGGGAAAGAAGAAGGATAGGGCAGAGGAAGAAGTTGAGTTGCAATGCAGTTTCAAGATCAGCCTCTGTGACCCTGCAGGAAGCTCTGGAGAGAGAATGACCCTTATTTTTTTTAATTATTTAAATAATTTTTATTGTGCTTTAAGTGAAAGTTTACAAATCAAGTCAGTCTCTCACATAAAAACTTATATACACCTTGCTACATACTCCCAATTACTCTCTCCCCAGTGAGACAGCCCGCTCCCTCCTTCCACTCTCTCTTTTCTTGTCCATTTTGCTAGCTTCTAAGCCCCTCTACCCTCCCACCTCCCCTCCAGGCAGGAGATGTCAACATAGTCTCAAGCGTCCACCTGAGCCAAGAACCTCACTCCTCACCAGCATCCCTTTCCAACCCGTTGTCCAGTCCAATCCATGTCTGAAGAGTTGGCTTCGTGAATGGTTCCTGTCCTGGGCTAACAGAAGGTCTGGGGCCCATAACAACCAGGGATCTTCTAGTCTCAGACGGACCATTAAGTCTGGCCTCTTTATGAGAATTTGGGGTCTGCATCCCACTGTTCTCCTGCTCCCTCAGGGGTTCTCTGTTGTGTTCCCTGTCAGAGCAGCCATATTTGTCCTTTTGCAACTGACTAATTTCACTCAGTATAATGCCTTCCAGGTTCCTCCATGTTATGAAATGTTTCACAGATTCATCACTGTTTTTTATTGATGCATAGTATTCCCTTGTGTGAATATACCATAATTTATTTACCCATTCATCTGTTGATGGGCACCTTGGTTGCTTCCATCTTTTTGCTCTTGTAAACAGTGCTGCAACAAGCATGGGTGTGCATATATCTGTTCGTGTAAAGACACTTATTTCTCTAAGATATATTCCAAGGGGTGGGATTGCTGAGTCATATGGTAGTTCTATTTCTAGCTTTTTAAGGAAGCACCAAATTGATTTCCAAAGTGGTTGTACCATTTTACATAAAATGGCCTTTCTGAGTTATTCTAGTTGGAGGAAGAGGGCCAGGCCTTTCATTAGGTGCAACCCGGGAGGCAGTTTGACCTTGGGTGCAGAAGCTCTTTCGTACTGAGGCACTTCCAAATAGGGCTAACAGTTAAAGGCACTGTGCTAAGCTAAGTGCTGAAGCAAGTGCTTAAAATATGTGAAAGTAGCAGGAAAGAAAGGAACAGAATGAGAATGCCAGACCTGGAATAAATTTGTGCTGGTTCACACTCATTGAGTACACTGAGTACCCGTTAGGTAGAAGGTGTTATATTTGTTGCTGTTTCTTGCTATTGAGTTAGCACCAACTAATTGGATGCCATGTATAACCAAATGAAACCCTTCCCAGTCTTTTGCCATCTTCATAATTTTTGGTATGTTTGAATTCATTGTAGTGGCCATTGTAAATCCATCTCCTTGAAGGTTTCCCAGGCCTTTGCTGTCCTTTAACTTTATCAAGCATTATATCTTTCTAGTGATTGATCCCTTTTGATGATGCATCCAAAGTAAGTGAGTTAAAGACTCAGATCAATATTCTGTTCTCCATTGAGTTTTCACTGGCTGATTTCTAGAAGTAGATTGCTAGGCCTTTCTTCCTAGTTTGTCTTAGTCTGGAAGTTCCACTGAAACTTGTCTACAGTGGGTGACCCTGCTGGTATTTGAAATACTAGTGGCATAGCTTCCAGCATTATAGCAATGTGCAAGCCACCACAGTAATACAAACTGACATCAAACACTCGTAGTCATTTTGGTGATTGACTCCACATCAGACTTTCCTAATAAGAGAATTAGCCTAAGCCTCCCATGGTAATGAAATTTCTCTTGCTAGTAATTATTTCTGGAAGGGGCATATGTCCCATACCAGGCTAATAGTATGGGCTGTCTTCTAAATGATTTCTTGGGAAGGTTATCTTTCTATTACAAAGAGTCCAAATAGAGACAGTCAGTTTTCCGTTCCTATTATTGTTTCTGAACTGACCCATGTATTGTTGCAACCTTTGGTGACCATAAGAACAACAGCCTTAGAAAGAAATCAACACATGAAGACTGAAAATGCAACACCATAGTTCTGTGCCTGGACCTACCCTGTCTCTGAAACCATTGTTAGGAGTGAAGATTGTTTTTAACGTTTGACCCTGCTTGTGTCACTGATAAAGTTGAGGTATCTCATACCTTCCCCAACACGGGAACTAATATATTTATGCCAACTTTACAGATGGTGAAACTTAGCTTGGAAACAAACTGTCAAAGGTCAGACAGCTACTATGGAGCAGAGGTAGGATTCAACTTGAAGTGCAGGATGAAGATCATGTTCCCGAGTTCTTTGACCAGATACTTGGATAGGACCAGCCTAAAGAGGAGGGGCGGCAGTGCTGGATTCTCTGAGAGGACGAAAGGGAGGCGCCCTGGTTGGTTTTCACATATTTGGTTTTCTGATTCCATGCTGTTGATGACTACAATGGGAAAAATAGACGTGATGAGACACATGATAGACATACAAGAACCCCTCATTTTACAGCCATTCTCACATCAAAACTATGAACAAAATGAATATTACAAATCTTCCTCTATATTCACTTTATTTCTCTTTTTCCTCTCCTTCATTCTTCCCTTCCTCTTTCACTCTTTTTCTCTCAATTCTCCTCTCTCTTCCACTACCACATTCTTCAAATTTTAATTATTGAATACCCTAATGCCTAGGGACTCACAAAATTCCAGACTGTAATTGCCTCTGGGAAGCAAAGGGGAAGAATGGACAGGAACAAAAAGAATGTGTCTTCTTTATGCATGTTGTTGTTGTTGCTCGGTGCCATCAAATCGGTTCCGACTCATAGCAACCCTATGCACAACAGAACGAAACACTACCTGGTCCTGAGCCATGCTTACAATCGTTGTTATGCTTGAGCTCGTTGTTGCAGCCACCGTGTCAATCCACCTCGTTGAGGGTCTTCCTCTTTTCCACTGACCCTGTACTCTGCCAGGCATGATATCCTTCTCCAGAGACTGATCCCTCCTGACAACATGCCCAAAGTATGTAAGCCGCAGTCTCGCCATCCTTGCTTCTAAGGAGCATTCTGGCTGTACTTCCTCTAAGATTTGTTCTTTTTTTGGCAGTCCATGGTATATTCAATATTCTTCACCAACACCACAATTCAAAGTTGTCAATTCTTCTTCAGTCTTCCTTATTCATTGTCCAGCTTTCACATGCATATGAGATGATTGAAAACACCATGGCTTGGGTCAGGCACACTTTAGTCTTCAAAGTGACATCTTTGCTCTTCAACACTTTGAAGAGGTCCTTTGCAGCAGATTTACCCAATGCAATGTATCTTTTTATTTCTTGACTGCTGCTTCCATGGCTGTTGATTGTGGATCCAAGTAAAACGAAATCCTTGACAGCTTCAATCTTTTCTCCATTTATCATGATGTTGTTCATTGGTCCAGTTGTGAGGACTTCTGTTTTCTTTATGTTGAGGTGCAACCCATACTGAAGGCTGTGGTCTTTGATCTTCTTTAGTAAGTGCTTGAAGTCCTCTTCACTTTCAGCAAGCAAGAACGTGTCTGCCAGTTTGTCATACTGTGGGGGCTTGCATGTTGCTCTGATGCTTGAAGCTATCCCACTGGTATTCAGATATGAGCAGGGTCACCCATGGAGGACAGGTTTCAGCTCAGCTTCCAGACTAAGACAGACTAGGAAGAAGGACCTGGCAGTCTACTTCTGAAAACATTAGCTAGTGAAAACCTTATGAATAGCAGCAGAACATTGTCTGATATAGATGAGCCCCCCAGATTGGAAGGCACTCAAAAGATGACTGGGGAAGAGCTGCCTCTTCAAAGTAGAGTCAACCTTAATGATGTGGATGGAGTAAAGGTTTCAGGACCTTCGTTTGCTGATGTGGCATGACTTAAAATGAGAAGAAACAGCTGCAAACATCCATTAATAACCTTTATGCATACTATTGTGTTAATTTAAGAAGGTAGTTGTTATGGCAAAATATCAAAATTTATTAATTCTGGAAACATAAATGCATGGGTATTTCTCCTGTTCTTCTGTGCTTTTATGCCTGTTAAAATACTTCATTGATTAATAAATGGAAAGAGGTAAATGGCTGATTTAGCCTGTGGGTTCTGCCTGGTTTTCCACCTCCTCCCACAGAGTTCTTATGAACAAGTAGCAGAGTAAAGGCCAATGATCTTCCCTACAAAGTAGTATTAAGAATCATGTATAAAAATGTAAGGAGAAGGTCACCATACACCCCTGCTTCTCAAAACAATATTAAGGGAAATTTTGGAAAAATCTAGAACATTCATCAAAATCAAGCAAGGGTAAGTTTGTGTTTAGATGGGAAAAGCCCCTGGAATTTTAGGGTCAGAGTAGGATACTAGCAGAATGAGAGCTATTGAAGTATTGGTGCAAAGGTTCAGGGAAACATGGCAAAAAGATCAATAATTTGGCAGGAATCTCACAGCTGACTCTGCTTTTCTCATCTTCTGCAAGTACTTTCCTCACATTTGCCCCCAGATGGACAGTTAGACAAAGATCTCTCCCTATTTGCAAAACAGAAACTAGGGAACTTCTGATTACTCTGGTGCTAGCACTAAGGGGTGGCATTAAGTTCTCCTTGGAGACTGAATTATAAAAAAGGAAATGCTGTACTCAGGGAGCACAGAAAGACAGAAAGACCAGGTTTTTGTGTACAAATGATGATCTTTTCTTCTTAGTTGTGCTGCCTACTGACCTGAGCAAAGCTGTTGAGTGTGTGATCATAACAGACTATTTGCAGTCTCTGTGACCCTTGAGGCTTCAATACCCAAAGCTCCTTATTAGTCAAACTCTTCTGTTGTCATTCCAATCTCAGGGCAATGAAAATCCCTAAGGGACAAGGCTCAGAGAAAGAAGTCTTTCTGCTCACATCCATTGCAAGTACCATGTACACATGGACACAGAACACTCATGCAATTAGATTCTAGTCTTCTTTTTTTAAGGTATATTCAAAGGCATTCCCCTTCCAACAAAAATATCAGGGAGACTGACATCATGTTTAGGCTCAAAAATGTAGTTTATTTATATGGTTTTTTTTATTATATATATTCATATATACATATATAACTTTTAAAAAGACAAGTGATAGTATATATCAGTTCAACTTTATCAACTTCAACTCTAAAAAATTCCAGCTGTAAGAGCCAGTTCTACATATGGCTCACTGAAGGTTGATCCTGTTTCTGCATATTATACTCAGGTTTCTAATATATTCTCTGCAATTAATTTGGACTTAGCGTGTAACAGACATTTTACTCAGTTTTTAGAATTTTGCTACTAACTTTTCTCAAATTCAATGCTGTTTTTGTGGTTAAGTGCCATCAAGTCAGTTCCAACTCATAGCGACCCTATGTACAACAGAATGAAACACTGCCTGGTCCTGTGCCATCCTCTCAATCCTTGTTATGCTTGAGCCCATGCTTGAAGCCACTGTGTCAGTCCATCTCATTGAGGGCCTTTCTCTTTTTACTGACCTTCTACTTTACCAAGCATTATTTCCTTCTCCAGAGACTGATCTCTCTTGATAACACGGCCAAAGTATATAAGACAGAGACTAGCCACCCTTGCTTCTAAGGAGCATCCTGGTTGTACTTCTTCCACGAAAGATTTGTTTGTTCTTTTGGCAGTCCACGATATATTCAATATTCCTCACCAAAACCACAATTCAAAGGCTTCAATTCTTCTTCTGTCTTCTTTACTCATAGTCCAGCTTTCAAATGCATATGTGATGATTGAAAATACCGTGGCTTGGATCAGATGTACCTTAGTCTTCAAGGTGACGTCTTTGCTCTTTAACACTTTAAAGAAGTCTTTTGCAGTAGATTTGACCAACGCAATGCGTCCTTTGTTTTCTTGACTGCAGCTTCTATGGGTGTTTATCTAAACCCAAGTGAAATGAAATTCTTGACTTCAACCTTTTCTTCATTTATCATGATGTTGCTTATTGGTCCAATTCCGAGGATTTTTATTTTCTTAATGTTGAGGTGTAATTCATACTGAAGGCTGTGGTCATTGATCTTTGTCAGTATGTAGGTACTTCAAGTCCTCTTCACGTTCAGCAAGGAAGGTTGTGTTATCTGCATAGCACAGGTTGTTATTGAGTCTTTCTCGAATTCTGATGTCATGTTCTTCTTCATATAGTCTAGCTTCTTGGATTATTTCCTCAGCATACAGATTGAATAAGTATGGTGAAAGATACAACCCTGACACACACCTTTTCTGATTTTAAATCACACAGTGTCCCCTTGCTCTGTTCAAAAGACTGCCTATTGATATAAGTACAGGTTCCTGATAAGCACAATTAAGTGTTCTGGAATTCCCATTTCTCACAATGTTATCCATAATTTATTACGATCCACACAGTCGAATGCCTTTGCATAGTCAAGAAAACACAAGTAAACATCTTTTTGGTATGCTCTGCTTTCAACCGAGATCCGTCTGACATGAGCAATGATATCCCTTGTTCAATGCCCTTTTCTGAATCTGGCTTGAATTTCTGGTGGTTCCCTGTTGGTGCACTGCTGCAACCACTTTGGAATGATCTTCAGCAAAATTTTACATGAGTATATTAATGATATTGTTTGATAATTTGCACAATACAAAATATGGATCTCTTCCAGTAAGTTGGCCAGATAGCTGACTTTCAAATTTATGGGCATGGATGAGTGAGCACTTCCAGTGCTGCATCCGTTTGTTGAAACATCTCAGTTGGTATCCCGTCAATTCCTGGAGCCTTGCTTTTTGCCAGCCAATACTCTCAGAGCAGCTTGGACCTCTTCCTTCAAACCATCGGTACTTGATCATACGCTACCTCCTGAAATGGTTGAACATTGACCAATTCTTTCTTGGTACAGTGACTCTGTATTCCTTCTATCTTCTTTTGATGCTTCCTGCATCATTTAGTATTTTCCTCATAGAATCCTGCTATATATACAGATAATATTAAGTGTTGGAAAGGTACAGAGAAATTGAAACCCTCATACACTGTGGGTGGGAACGTAAAGTCATTCAGCCACTTTGTAAAACAGTCGGCAATTCCTCAAAATACTAAATACAGTGTTACTTTATAGCTCAGCAATTCCCCTCCTAGGTATATACTCAAAATAATTGACAATCTATGTCTACACAAAAACTTGTACTCAAATGTTTATAGCAGCATTAGTCACAAAAGCAATATACAGAGAAAACTGAAATTATCAACCCATAAATTAATAACCAAAATGTGGTATAGTTATATAATGGAATATTATTCAGCCAAAAAAGGAATGAAGTTATGATACATTCTCCAACATGGATGAACCTTGAAAACATTACACTAAATGAAGGAAACCAGACTAAAAAAAGGCATAAATCCTATGATTTCATGTATAAGAAATATCCAGAATAGTCAAAGCCATAGAGAGAAATAGGATTAGTGGTTTCCAGGTGATGGGTGGTCAGAGGAATGTGCAGTGACTGCCAATGGGTATGGGGTTTCATTTCTTTGGGTGATGAGAATGTTTTGGAATTAGATAATGATGATCAATGAACAACTTTGTGAGCATACTAAAAATCACTAAATTGTACATTTTATAAGGACGAACTTTGTGGTACATGAATTATATTTTAATAAAAATGTTATTAAAATTAAAAATAAATTTAAAGCTTTTGTGATTCAAAGCACCTTATCAAGGAAAGGAAGGGACAACCTACAAAATGGAAGGAAGTGTTTGGGTACCATGTATCTGATAAGAGATTCATGTCCAGAATACTGAAAGAATTCCTACAACTCAAGGAGAAAAACACAACCAAATTTGAAAATGAGCTAAGGATTTGAATAGATATTTCTCCAAAGAAGATACACATATGGCCAGCAAGCACATAGAAAGATGCTGAACATCAATATTTCTAAGGGAAATACAAATCAAAACCGCAATCAGATACCCACTCACATCCACCAGGATGGCTATTATCAGAAATTTGGAAATTAACAAGTATTGATGAAGATGTGGAGAAATTGGAATGCTCATTTGTTGCTGGTGGGAATGTAAAATGGTGCAGCATTTTGGAAAACACTTTAGTGTTTCTTCAAAAAGTTAAACCTAGAATTACCATACGACCCAGCAATTCTACTCCCACATATATATCCAAAAGACTTATAGGCAGGGACTCTTGTTGTTTTACAACAACTTTGATTGCAGTATTTCTCACAATAGCCAAAATGTGTAAACAACCCAAGTGTCAATCCACAAATGAATGAATAAACAATATGTGGTTTCTATTTGTGGTGATGAAAACCATTATGAAATGGATAGTGCTGACGGTTTTACAACTAGATGCATACAACTATTGTTACTGAACAAGCGGATACCGTGTGACTTAAAGTCAGGAAAGGTGTGTGCCAGGATTGTATTCTTTCACCACACCAATTCAATCTGTATGCTGAGCAAGTAACTCAAGAAGCTGGACTATAAGAAGAGAAATGGGGCATCAGGATTGGAAGAAGACTCATTAACAAAGTGTATTATGCAGATGACACAACCCTGCTTGCTGAAAGTGAAGAGGGCTTGAAGTACTTACTGAGGGAGATCAAAGACCACATCCTTCAATATGGATTACACCTCAACATACAGAAAACAAAAATCCTTACAACCGGACCAATAAGCAACATGATGATAAACAGAGAAAAGATTGAAGTTGTCAAGGATTTCATTGCACCTAGATTCAAAATCAATGCCCATGGAAGCAGAAGTCGAGGAATCAAAAGATGCATTGTATTAGGCAAATCTGCTGCAAAAGACCTCTTCGAAGTGTGGAAAAGCAAAGATGTCATTGTCAAAGATGAAATTATGTCCCCCCCAAAATGTGTGCATCAGTTGGACTGGGTTATGGTTCCCAGTATCGTGTGATCTTCCTATATTTTGTAAATTCTACCTCTATGATATTAATGAGTGAGGATGGGCATCAGTTGTGTTAGTGAGGCAGGATTCAACCTACAAGATTAGATTGTGTCCTGAGGCAATCTCTTGAGATATAAAAGATAAAAGCAAGCAGAGAGACAGGGGGACCTCATACCACCAAGAAAGCAGCACCAGGAGCAGAGTGTGTCTTTTGGACATGGGGCCCCTGCCTATGCCTGAGAAACTCCTTGACCAGAGGAAGATTGAGGAAAAGGACCTTCCTCCAGAACTGACAGAGAAAGCTTTCCCCTGGACCTCATGCTCTGAATTTGGACTTCCAGCCTGCTAGACTGTGAGAAAGTAAATTTCTCTTTGTTAAAGTCATCCACTTGTCGTATTTCTATTATTGCAGCACTAGATGACTAACACAGGCATCTTGAAGACCAAGGTGAGTTTGACCCAAGCTATGGAGTTTGCAGTTGCCCATATGCATGGGAAAGCTGGACAATGAAGAAGGAAAACCTAAGAAGAATTAACACTTTTGAATTGTCGTGTTGGTGATGAATATTGAATATACCATGGGCTACGAACAAATCTGTCTTGAAAGAAGTACAACCAGAATGCTCCTTAGAAGCAAAGATGACAAGATTACATCTCACATACTTCGGACATGTTATAAGGAGGAATCAGTCCCTGGAGAAAGACATCATACTTAATGTAGGCAAAAAAAGGAAAAAGACCCTCAAGAGATGGACTGATACAGTTGCTGAAATAATGGACTCAAACATAGCAACAGTTGTGAGGGTGGCTCAGCAGTGATTTGTTCTGTTGTACAAAGGGTCAGCATGAGTTGGAACTGATTTGACAGCACCTTTTTAACAATAACAACAGCATACTTAAGAATGGTTTAAATGGCAAATATTTTGTTATATATATTTTACCGTGGTAAAATTAAAAAAAATAATTATGGGTTTTACAAGGATGAGAAATGTGCACAGGTGCTTGCCTTTCCTATGATGCAAGAATTCAAGTTCCTTTTTATGTTGCAGAATCTTTTATTAAATCATCCATTTACTGTAATGGCGCTTCCGCAATAAGTAAAGCATCCCTTTATGTGCTGGTCTTTATGTGGACTGTCTCAGGGCTCAGGTGCACAGTCCATGGACCTTGAAAGGGCTGTTGAAAGTGTTGTCAAAGGTGTACTCTTTGCAGTCTTTATGGCCCTTGAGCATTCCATAGCCAAAGTTCCTCATTAGTAAGTGTTTTTTGCTATCATTCTGATCTTCCAAAACCAAACTAAACCCATTGCCGCCTAGTCCATTCCGACTCATAGCAACCCTATAGGACAAAGTAGAATGGCCCTATAGGGTTCCCAAGGAGCGACTGGTGGATTCAAACTGTGGACCTTTTGGTTAGCAGACATAGCTCTTACTCACTGTGCAACCAGGGCTCCATTCTGATCTTAGAGTATTCCAAATCCTTAAGGAACAAGGCTCAAAGAAGGAAGCACTTTACATTGGATAGTTCCCATACACACACCAGGAATATGTCATCCTCGCCCCCCAATTCTTCCTGCTCACACCCTTTTCAGGCCCTTGGCACATGTGGACAAACCTCCCTTCTGTTAATGAATTCTAGTCTTCTTTCTTTAAGCACATTTGAAGGCACCCCTATTCTAATAACAATATCAAGATGGCTCATACCATGTTTAGGCTTAAAAGATCGTTTATTTTGTTGATATATATCTTGTATGAATACAAGTGATAGTATAGCAAATGTACCCTAAAAATACAGATTCTAAAAGCTAATTCTACATGTGGTTCATTGAATGTTGATGTCCTTTCTGAAAATGTATTCAGCACTTTCTAATACAGTGTTTGTAATCAAAATGGACTGAGTATGTAACAGACATTTGCTTTCCAACTTTTCCTAATTCCAGACTACTAGCTTCCGTATATTTATTTTTTCCATATTACACACCATAAGTTGAAATTATGGCTCTTTGCTGTCAAGATTTTTGTGGTAAATTGCAAATTATCAGGAAAGCATTCAACCTGTGATACCTCTGTGGTTCTAACTGAATGCGGTTGGAAATTGTTATGACAACAAATGTATTCTTAGCTGACTGTTAGGTTAAAATAATTAAGAACTGCAATTGGAGTACATGGATAGATACAAAGAACTTATTGATAAAGAGACAGTCCATAAAAAGACCAGCACATAAAGGGACACTTTATTTATTGCAGAAGTGCCATTACAGTGAATGGATGGATTATTTAATAAAAAGATTCTGCAACATAAAAATGAATTTGAATTCCTGCATCATAGGAAAGGCAAAAATAAATTACAGGTGGGTCCAGGCTTCAAGAGTAAAAGAAAAATTATAAATTCTTTAGATTAAGGTAATTAGTAGTTTCAAAAATGAGATCTGTTGAGCACAATCCATTAAGGAAAATTGGGAGGAATAAAACTATACTAAAACTAAGCACCTATGTTCATACGCAAAAAAAAAAAAAAAAAAAAATCCATTCATCCAAAGAAGAAATAGCTGTGCATATAACTGACAAAGGTTTACTTACTGGTTGTATAAAGAATTGGTATGAATTAGTAAGAAAAGGATAAACAGCTCAATAGAAATGCCAGAAAGGAAATTTCCTCAAGAGGAAAAATAAATGGCTCTTAAATATGTGAGAAGATGCTTGGCTTCATCAATAAAAGAAATGTCATGAAATAATCTAAATGAAATAATTTTCACAACCACTAAATAGAACAAGGGAAAATGTATCAGCAATGATACGGCTCATCAGGAACTTCTTACGGACGTTTATATTGGTTCATTCACTGAAGAAAACTCTTTGGAAGTTCTCAAAGCACAGTAGGTACTTCCCCACACCTCAAAATTCCACCCCAGGTATGAAATTCACTCCAGTTTCCACCAAGAGACATATAAGAATATATTCAAACAGATTTATTCCTAATAGCAAATTAGCTACCAAAATTTCCATCAACATCAGAAGGAATACATATTTTGTAATGTCACCATACACAATGGAAAAATATACAGCATTGAAAACAAATAAATTACAATTACACACAGCAACATGATTGAATTTCAAAAGCACAATCAGGACACATAATTCATTCATTGAAATTTCACTATTAATAAGTTTAAAAATAGTGAAATTTATAAATTAGATGGGAATACACCCAGGAGTGATAAAACAACTATCTTGAATCATATGGCCAGTTTTGTAGAGCAAGTACAATTAATTAGTGGCAATTCCATAGGTGTGCCAAAGGAGTCCTGGTGGCTCAATGATTAAACACTTGGCTTCTAGCCAAAAGGATGATGGTTTGTAACCACCCAAAAGCCTCGTGACAGGAAGACATGGCGATTTGTTTCTCTAAGGATTACAGCCAATAAAGCCCTATGGGGGTGGGACCAAGATGGCTGACTAGGCAGAGGCTTCTGCTGATCCCTCTGGTAACAAAGGCTTGAAAAAACAAGTGAATCGATTACATACATGACAATCTATGAATTGTGACCATCAAATACAGAACTAAGGAATTGACCTGAGTGACAAGGGAGCGAGAATCTCATTCTGAAGCAGCGACCAGTTTCAGAGCCTCGCTAGCCACGCCCCAGACCTGAGCCCTTGTGGAGCTTTGGGGCCAGAGTGGTGAGGCTGACTGTGGCTTCCTGAGTCAAGGCAAGCATGGGAGGCAGCCCTAACCGCCTGGGGTAATCTCGGCAGGACCCAGCCAGCACACACAGTCTACACACCCCTCTGGAATGTCAGATAAAACAGTCCTCACCAAATAACAAAAGTGACTTTGTCTACTTTACCAGGCTACTCTCTCCAATCTATCTGATCCCTCCCCTCCCTGCCCCAGCTGGCTTCATTAACATTGGAATTCCCTGAGCCAGAGAGTGAAGTGCTCTGCGGGATTTTTTTTTTTCTTTCTAACCCATTCTCCTGGCCTGGGAAAAGCAGCAATTAACAATCAGGGAAAAAAAATCCTTTCCTGAGTTCTCTAAACTGGAGTAACAGTACAGAACCAGCTCCATCCAGGCATAAGAGACACAGTTTTTGGCTATCACTCCTATATGGAACCAGGTGGCCATTTTAATACAAAAGCAATTCTTTTAGAGATCTGACTGTAATTATTGTAGCTTAGAAGTGGAAAGACAAGTTTTGGAGGTCTAATATGGCTCTACCTATTAAACAGAGCCCTCACTAATCCACAGCAGGGAACTGAGGGCTGAGACTCCATCCACACCACATAGCCACCTGCTAAAGGGGTCTGAGGATAATGACACCGACCAATCTTTAGAGGTACAAGCATTGGGTGCCTAAGGTACAGCTGTAGAGACCACCCACCAGAGTCCTCTAGAGAGCATAGAGGCTCCTTCCTCACTGGCACTTGGGGGAAGGCTGTCAGCACCCTGCCCTCCTTGGAGTGTGTGACCCCTTGCCGCTACTAGAAACTGGTGCATACAACCATCACCACTACTCCTCTAAGATAGTAGGTGAGAGCCTACACCACACACTAGGTGACCCACTATCAGGACACCTGAGCTGATTCTATTCAAGAATAGTGAATGGACTCATACACTCATATACCGGGTAATAGCTCAGACCATGAGGCCATAAAAGCAGAAATCAATAACAGAAAAACCAGGGAAAAGAAATCAAATACTTGAAAACTCAACAATACCCTGCTCAAAAAAGACTGGGTTATAGAAGACATTAAGGAGGGAATAAAGAAATTCATAGAATCCAATGAGAATGAAAACACTTCCTATCGGAACCTT
The DNA here is from genome assembly GCF_024166365.1 of Elephas maximus indicus. Classification (NCBI taxonomy): domain Eukaryota; kingdom Metazoa; phylum Chordata; class Mammalia; order Proboscidea; family Elephantidae; genus Elephas; species Elephas maximus. The sequence goes on from NC_064821.1 coordinate 21,372,786, forward strand.
TGGGACACAGATAAAGCAGTGCTCAGAGGTCAATTTATATCAATAAATGCACACATACAAAAAGAAGAAAGAGCCAAAATCAAATAACTGTCCCTACAACTTGAACAAATAGAAAGAAAGCAACAAAAGAAACAGCCAGGCACCAAAAGAAAACAAATAATAAAAATTAGAGCAGAATTAAATGAATTAGAAAACAGAAAAACAATTAAAAGAGTTAACAAGACAAAAAAAAGCTGGTTCTTTAAAAAAATTAACAAAATTGATAAACCATTGGCGAGACTGACTAAAGAAATACAGGACAGGAAACAAATAACCAGATTAAAAAATGAGATGGGCCATATCATAACAGACCTAACTGGAATCAAAAGAATCATGTCAGATTACTATGAAAAATTGTATCATAACAAATGTGAAAACCTAGAAGAAATGGATGAATTCCTACAAACACACTACCTACCTAAACTGACACAAACAGAGGTAGAACAACTAAATAAAAAAAATAGACCCATAAAAAAAGAAGAGATTGAAAAGGTGATCAAAAAGCTCCCAACAACAACAACAACAAAAAGCCCTGGCCATGACAGCTTCACTGCAGAGTTCTACTAAACTTTCAGAGAAGAGTTAGCACCACTACTACAAAAGGTATTTAAAAGCATAGAAAAGGATGGAATACTCCCTAACTTATTCTATGAAGCCAGCATATCCCTGATACCAAAACCAGCTAAAGACACCACAAAAAAAGAAAATTACAGACCTATATCCCTCATGAACATAGATGCAAAAATCCTCAACAAAATTCTAGCCAATAGAATTCAACAACATATCAAAAAAAAATTCACTATGACCAAGTGGGATTTATACCATTTATGCAAGGATGGTTCAATATTACAAAAACAATTACTGTAATCCACCATATAAATAAAACAGAAGACAAGAACCACCCAATTTTCTCAATTGATGCAGAAAAGGCATTTGACAAAGTCCAACACCCATTCATGACAAAAACTCTCAGCAAAATAAGAATAGAAGGAAAATTCCTCAACATAATAAAGGGCATTTATACAAAGTCATTATACCTCAGCATAAAGAAAACAAAAATCCTCAGAACTGGACCAATGAGCAACCTCATGATAAACAGAGAAAAGATTGAAGTTGTCAAGGATTTCATTTTCCTTCGATCCACAATCAACAGCCATGGAAGCAGCAGTCAAGAAATCAAAAGACGCATTGCACTGGGCAAATCTGCTGCAAAGGACTTCAAAGTGTTGAAGAGCAAAGATGTCACCCTGAAGACTAAGGTGTGCCTGACCCAAGCCATGGTATTTTCAATCACATCTTATGCATGTGAAAGCTGGACAATGAATAAGGAAGACTAAAGAAGAGTTGATGGCTTTGAATTGTGGTGTTGGCGAAGAATATTGAATATACCATGGACTGCCAAAAGAACAAACAAATCTGTCTTGGAGGAAGTGCAGCCAGAATGCTCCTTAGAGGCAAGGATGGTGAGACTGTGTCTTACATACTCTAGACACGTTGTCAGAATGGATCAATCCCTGGAGAAGGACATCATGCTTGGCAGAGTACAGGGTCAGCGGAAAAGAGGAAGACCCTCAATGAGGTGGATTGACACAGTGGCTGCAACAATGAGCTCAAGCATAACAACAATTGTAAGGATTGCGCAGGACCGGGCAGTGTTTCGTTCTGTTGTGCATAGGGTCGCTATGAGTTGGAACCAACTTGCTGGCACCTAACAACAACAACAACATACAAAGCCAACAGCCAACGTCATTCTTAATGGAGAGCTTCTGAAAGTGTTCCTCTTGAGAACAGGAACCAGACAAGTATGCCACTTATCACTACTCTTATTCAGCATTGTGCTGGAGGTCCTAGCCAGAGCAATTAGGGTAGATAAAGAAATAAAGGGCGTCCAGATTGGTCAGGAAGAAGTAAAAATATCTCTATTTGCACATTACATGATCTTATACACAGAAAACCCTAAAGAATCCGCAAAAAAAAAAAAAAACTACTGAAACTAATAGAAGAGTTCAGCAGAGTATCAGGTTACAAGATAAACATACAAAAATCAGTTGGATTCCTCTACACCGACTAAAAGAATATCAAAAAGGAAATCACCAAATCAATACTATTTACAGTAGCCCCCAAGAAGATAAAATACTTAGGAATAAACCTAACCAGAGATGTAAAAGACCTATACAAAGAAAACTACAAGGTATTACTGCAAAAAACCAAAAGAGACCTGCATAAGTAGAAAAACATACCTTGCTCATGGATAGGAAGAGTTAACATTGTAAAAACGTCTATTCTACCAAAAGCCGTCTATAGATACAATGCAATTCCAATCCAAATTCCGATGACATTTTTTAATGAGATGGAGAAACAAATCACCAACTTCACATGGAAGGGAAAGAAGCCTTGGATAAGTAAAGCATTACTGAAAAAGAAGAACAAAGTGGGAGGCCTTACTCTACCTGATTTTAGAACCTATTATACAGCCACAGTAGTCAAAATAGTCTGGTACTGGTAAAACTACAGACACATAGGCCAATGGAACAGAATTGAGAATCCAGACATAAATCCATCCACATATGAGCAGTTGATATTTGACAAAGGCCCCAAAAGAGTTAAATGGAGAAAAGTCAGTCTTTTCAACAAATGGTGCTGGCATAACTGGATATCTATGTGCAAAAAAATGAAACAAGACCCACACCTCACACCATGCACAAAAACTAACTCAAAATGAATCAAAGACCTAAACATAAAGTCTAAAATGATAAAGATCACGGAAGAAAAAATAGGGACAATGGTAGGAGCCTAATACATGGCATAAACAGAACACAAAACATTACTAAAAATGCCAAAGAGAAACCAGATAACCGGGAGCTCCTAAAAATTCAAACACCTATGCTCATCCAAAGACTTTGCCAAAAGAGCAAAGAGACTACCTACAGATGGGGAAAAACTTTTTGGCTACGACATCTCTGACCAGTGGCTGATCTCTAAAATCTACATGATTCTGCTAAATATCAACCACAAAAAGGCAAATAACCCAATTAAAAAATGTGCAAAGAATATGAACAGGCACTTCATCAAAGAAGACATTCAGGCAGCTAACAGATACAGGAGGAAATGCTCTCAATCATTAACCGTTAGAGAAATGCAAATCAAAAGTACAGTGAGATTCCATCTCACTCCAACAAGGCTGACACTAATCCAAAAAACACAAAATAGTAAATGTTGGAGAGGCTGTGGAGAGATTGGAACACTTACACACTGCTGGTGGGGATGTAAAATGTTACAACCACTTTGGAAATTGATTTGGCGCTTCCTTAAAAAGCTAGAAATAGAACTACCATAAAAAAACGATCCAGCAATCCCACTCCTTGGAATAATTCCTAGAGACATAAGAGCCTTTACACGAAGCAATATATGCACACCCATATTCATGGCAGCAGTGTTTACAATAGCAAAAAGTTGGAAGCAACCAAGGTGCCCATCAATGGATGAATGGATAAACTATGGCATATTCACACAATGGAATACTATGCATCAGTTAAGAACAATGTTGAATCCATGAAACATTTCATAACATGGAGAAGTCTGGAAGGCATTACGCTGAGTGAAATCAGTCAATTGCAAAAGGACAAATATTGTATAAGACCACTATTATAAGAACTGGAGAAACAGTTTAAGCAGAGAATACTCTTTGACAGTTACGAGAGGGAGGAGGGCGGGAGGGAGGAGAGGGGCATTCACTAATTAGATGGTGGATAAGTTTCATTTTAGGTGAAGGGAAAGACAATACACAATAAAGGAGAGGTCAACACAAATGGACTAAACCAAAAACAAAGAAGTTTCCTTAAAAAACTGAACACTTCAAAGGCCAGCATAGCAGGGGCAGGGGTTTGAGGGCTATGGTTTCAGGGGACATCTAAGTCAATCGGCATAATAAAATCTATTAAGAAAATATTCTGCATCCCACCTTGGAGAGTGGCTTCTGCGGTCTTAAACACTAACAAGCGGCCATCTAAGATGCATCAATGTGTCTCAACCCACCTGGAACACGGAAGAATGAAGAACACCAAAGGCACAAAATAATTATGAGCCTGAGACAAAAAGGACCACATAAACCAGAGATTACATCAGCCTGAGACCAGAACAGCTAGATGGTACCTGGCCACAACTGATGACTGCCCTGACAGGGAACTCAACAGAGAAGCCCTGAGGGAGTAGGATAGCAGTGGGATGCAGACCCTAAATTCTCATAAAAAGACCAGATTTAATGGTCATACTGGGACTGGAGGAACCCCGGAGGCCATGGGCCCCAGACCTTCTGTTACCCCAGGGCAGGCACCATTCCCAAACCCAACTCTTCAGACAGGGATTGGACTGGAATAGGGGATGGAAAATGACACTGGTGAAGAACAAGCTTCTTGGATCAAGTCGACACATGAGACTATGTTGGCAACTCCTGTCCGGAGGGGAGATGAGAGGGCAGAGGTAGTCAGAAGCTACCTGAATGTACACGAGGAGAGAGAGGGGAGGGAAGTACTGTGCTATCTCATCAGAGGGAGAGCACTTAGAAGTCTATAGCAAGGTGTATATAATTTTTTTATGAGGAACTGACCTGATTTGTAAACTTTCACTTAAAGCACAATAAAAACTAATTAAAAAAAAAAACCCAAAAACCCTATGGGACAATTGTACTCTGTCACTTAGGGTCGCTATGAGTTAGAATCACTTAAAACAATAAGAATTATACAAGGCTGCAGTATCAAACTATCACAAAATGGGAGGCTTAAAATTAGAAAAGAAAATATTGTCTCAAAGTTGTGGAGGCTAAAAGTCCAAATTCAGGCTGTCAACAGGACTATGTACCCTCCGAATCTCTGAGGGAAGATCCTTTCTTGTCTCTCCCAATTTCTGGTATCCTTATGAGCTCTTTGGCTTGCAGGTCCAGCATAACTCCATCTATTCCTTTGTCTTCACATGACCTCCTCTTTCTTTGACTCTCTGTCTCAATATCTTCTCTTTTATAAGGACACCACTCATATTGGTTTAGGATGCTCCCTACTACTGTATGACCTCATGTTAACACATAATATCTTCAAAGATCTTATTTCCATACAAAGTCACATTTACAGGAGTTAAGACTTCAACCTATCTTTTAAGGAGGCACAATTAAATCGATAACAATAAGATTCAACAAAATACAAGAACTTCAGAGAAAGCAATAAATATAGATTTCAAGATAGTGTTTGCCACCAGGAGGGTACAGGACAAAAGAGTGGGAGAGTATTCATTGAATTATATGGTGATGCCATTATTTTATAACCCAGGTCATGGGTATATGAGCTTTCATTATACTACTATTCTTTAAGAACTACTGATACATTTCATACAGTACTTTGCATATGATATTTTAATAATAAGTAAAATTCAAAAAATTCCACTTTCCAGATTCTTTCATATTCTAGATTCTAAACCCATTCTCTATCATCTAATATTAAAGCTGTACTTCCGAAACTTCGGCATGCATCAGAATCTCAAAGAAGTAATTACTTAGAATGTTCATCCTTCAGATGACTCCCCAGATATCAAAGTAGGTCTTGGGTGAGGTATGGAAACCCACAGTATGAACAAGGCCTCAGGAGACTCATCTCTGCAAGTGTTTTATGAACATAAAGGGAGACAACTTTGCACTACAATATACCTGGTGTGTCTGGTGAGGAGCTGACCTCCTGATTTAGTGCTAGACACAATCCCTCTGCCAACTATCAGTGGTGATCAGAAGTCTCTCCAGCCACATCATTAATTCTCCTACAAGATTTGTTTTGTTGTCCCCCCAACACCCAGAGACAATTCTGACAGATGGCTCTGCTTCTTTGTAGTTGTGGAAAAGTGATCTCCCTAAGCCTGCCAACTTCCCCTATGTCCCATTCTATTTCACGTTCTATACATCGTCCTTCAAATAAAGTTCATGTCCATAGAAAAATTCTTTTCCTCATAAATATACATTACAAACATTTGTATGAGATTCCTAAGAGTACAGCCAATCCCCTAAAACTTCAATGATTCTAATAATTGTACTTAGCCTCTGTGGACTCACCAGAGATGAGAAAGAAAAACTGCAAAATAAGGTGACTAAGGAGAAAAGTAACATCTCATATACGTGCTGATCAATATTTTTTTGTTTTTGGTTTTTTAAGGATCAAAGCAAATGTGGTTCCAAAACAGACTACCCGCTCCACCCTGCCTACTCAACAATTATTCATTTGACTTAATTACTAAGATGAGAAAAACATGCTAATAGATACTACAATAATGGTAAACCAAAAAAACTTTGGAGAAAGTGGAAAATATGTGAGAACAAGCAAAAATAAGCCTTATATATTAAGGCAACATATAGAACACTGTGGTCCTAGTTAAATTTTATCGAGTATTAGGTGCCAGGCAACATATTAAGTGCTTGTAGTGGATATAGGAATTAACTTCCCAACAGAAAACATACTCTACATTGTCAATCTAAAGCTCTCTCAGTAATTATTTTCTCCCAAACAGAACTTTCGTTAGAAATGGATATGATACTATTCTCAGTGATCAGATGGAAGTAGATGTCTTCTGTATTGATTTTATGGAAAAGTCTATTAATAATAAGTCCTCTATTAACAATAGGTCTGGGGACAGTCTATTTGGTATCTCTGAGCATGATGTCTGGATATGACAGCTGAGTCTGTTGCAGCCATCTTTGGTTTGATGAAAAAATCTAGAGATCTAGAAATCCAAACCCAAAGTAGGTAATATAATCACTGAAAAGCAGGTGTGCACCTGATGATTCTCCTCAAGGCTCCCTTCATGTCTCTGTTTCTCAGGCTGTAGGTGAAGGGATTCATCATGGGAGTTACCATAGTGTACATCATTGAAGCTACTGCAGTCTTCCTGGAAGAGTGTGTAAATGTTGTACTCATATACGCACCAAAAGCTGTCCCATAGAATAAGCAAACAACTGTAAGGTGAGACCCACAGGTAGAAAAAGCTTTATGCTTTCCACCTGCTGAAGGTATTCTCAGAATGGAAGATACAATTTGAATATAAGAGAAAATGATTCCAGAGAAAGGAAGAGCACCCAGTATGCTAGCTGCAAAATATAAGATGATGTTATTGATGAGGGTTTCAGAACAGGCAACTTTGATGACCTGAAAAACTTCACAGAAGAAGTAAGGAATTTCCAGGTCTGTGCAGAAGGACAGTCGCAACAACATCAGACTGTGGAGAAGGGCATCCACAATGCTAACGAGCAAGGGGACTAGGCTCAGCAGGCCGCAGAAGTGGGGATTTATGATAGCTGTGTATCTCAGTGGGTGACAAATGGCCACATAGCGGTCATAGGCCATTACTGAAAGGAGAAAACTTTCCAAACTACCAAAAATCAGGACAAAGCAGGCCTGGGTGAGGCATCCTGCATAAGTGATGCTCTGATTCTGTGCTTGGAGGTTCACCAGCATTTTTGGGATCGTGGTGGTGCTGAAACAGATGTCAGTAAATGAGAGATTGGAAAGAAAGAAGTACATGGGGGTGTGGAGGTGGGGGTCAGAGCTGACGGCCAGGATGATGAGCAGGTTTCCCAGGACAGTGACCAGATATATGGACAAAAACAGGCTAAAAAGGAGAGGCTGCACTTTGGGATCCTCTGTCAGTGCCAGGAGAAGGAATTCTGAAATTCCTGTTTGGTTTCTAGGTTCCATATTGTTGATGAATCTGATGGAAAAGAAGAGGTGACTTACAATCAAATGTCAGCAAGCAGCATCTCGGGATGGGAAGGAGAGGGATGGAGCGGAATTCAGGAATACAAAGGTGGTGCTGTCTGTGTGCATATTTTTTGGTTAAAAAAAAAAAAAAAGACCAGAAGCTGATATAGCAGAGTGTCAATATTTATTTGTTTTGAAAGAGATGAAAGGGTGGTCTTTTTTTTTTTAATTACACTATGTTCATTTAAAATATTTGGTAATTTTATAGAGAAAAATACAAAGAGGAGGCAGCCTGATGAGTCTGTCTTGGACACCACGTGTTTCCCCAGAGGTCAGAACTGGGTAACAGAAATAAGAGTATCCCCCGCTTTTTGAAAGGTCACTATATCCAGCTTCACTTTTATGAAAAATCCACATTAGTATCTGTTTTCTTCACATTCAGTGTTTGTTCTACAGTAAGCCATTAAAGAGGCAGTGCATACCCTGAGCAGCCGAAGTCACAGGGCCAAGCTCCTTCCCTGGGAACTACACTCAGCATCTCAATATAAAATGCCATGGCTTTGAACTGTGTCCATGAACATTGTATGTTAGTGTTATTTTAGGTTATATGTATTATTTGGTGGGTTAGTTTTTGGGTCTGGGGATGCTGAAAATTTTTTCTCATATAAATTAATGGTAATCTTCCTCACTTCATCCCATTTCAGCTTATAAGTTTCATAGGAACACTCTACTTTTGGATAGTGAGGGAAACCTGTAATGTAGATGTGTGTTAAGAGCCAGGAATGAGAAAACAAGGTGATGTTGATAAAACCTCCTTAACCACCACAAGAATGCTAGTAAATGTCAGAAAATTGTAAAATGGTCATCATGCTTGAGAAGGGGCAGATTTCTGTTCAGAAGGAAAATTGTTGTTGCCATTGTGGAGAGAGAGGAGGATGCCAGCAGAATGTCTACTCCTTGATATCGGTGCAAAGATATAAGAAAACATGTCAGGAAGATGGGAGACAGGTTGGAGATGAGGGGTGACTTGTTTCCAATCTTTTCATGCACATACTATTGTCACATGCAACATTTCCGGGTGAACCTGTATTAAAACAGCTGTCCTCATTTCCAAACATTAACTAAGGGATTCGGGTCACCTGGCTGGCATCACCGAGGAATGACGCTTGGCATCTGCCCTGGATGTTGGAGGGTGTAGATGGAAGAGCTTTCCTTAGGAAAGGCAGAGGGATGAAGTGAGGCACCAGGCTCCCCGGCAAGAGAATCATCTGTGGGTGGAGTCTCAGGTGTGCTGTTTCCTGACTGGAGGGGGACTGTTGAGTGAGATGGTCACAGGCAGACTATTCGAGGTCTCTATGTCCCTTGGGGGCTCAATATCCAAAGCTCTTCATTAAGCAAACACTTTTCTTGTCATTCTGATCCCAGGACATTGCAAATCTTTAAAGACCAAGACAATATATAAGGTAGAATTCAGGATGGCTGATTCTCAGCCCCTGGGGGACCATCTGCATGCCATTTACCCCTCTCTACCTATTTCTCTCACCTCCAGATTACATACCTTGCACACACGGATATACTATACTTCTCTAATTGCATTGCAGTCTTTTTAAGTACAACTGGAATCATCTCTATCTTACCAATGGCATTAGAAAGCCTGATTTCAATTTTAGCTGTGAGATTTTAATGTATGTATGAAAAAAAAATAATTTTTATTTTTTTTTATGAGGGTACAAACGATATATATTTAGGAATATAGTTAAGCTACGGTAAAATGCAAAAAATATAGCATTGTTACTTTCTAAGGGTCATTGAATGCATCCTGATCCTTAATCTTTATTCTGTATATTTATAGAGCATGTTTTAAGCTATTCTCTGTGATCAATTCTGACTGTGTTCACTGAAGATAGACCTATTACTTCCTTTTTAGAATTTCATAATAAACTTTTCCTGTGTGTCCCAATAATTTTGGTGTACATTTTTCTTCACATTAGTGGAATGTGGGTTCATGTCTTGGCTGTTGATTTTTAATGGTGTTGTGAGAAATCGCAATGTCACTGGCTAGGCACTGTTATGCAGGTTTATCCATACTCTCAGTAGATTTAGTTAGATGACAACCATTATTTAATAGATGCAGATGGTATTCCATTTGAATATTCACTTAAAAGACTTTATCTTTAATGATTTCAATATTTTATGTGTTTATCAATTTATTTTACTACACTTTGATTGTTTCCATATGAATTTTGTTTGTTAATCTACAGTGTTCCCAACATATTATATGAAAACAATTTGAGACAAGATGACATCATACTGTCACTCTTCATATTAACCTCATTCATTTCAAAAATATGACATAATAAAAACATAAGAAAGGACAGGGAGTTCAAAAAGAAAAAATGTAAATTTTTACTGGAATCTCCCCATTCAAATAGAATCTGTCAGTCATAATTTTAATAGCCAGGAAGAAAAGCAATGCAAAAGTGATAACCAACAAAAACAAGACAAATTTTCCAGTTACCATAATCAGAATTCAAACACAAAATTATAAGTAGACTGCACCAAGGGGCTTTGTAAATTTATGGCCTTAGCAAGAAATTTTAGCTGGATGGTTGCTCTTTCCAGGTAATAAGGGCTAAATGTTCTGGAAAATGAGTAGGTATTTGAAGCCAAGGTCAGAGGTGGTGCTACTTGATTTGAGAAGTGTGAGTGAACACAGGAATTGTGGACATTGCTTGGCTCGTGACTGCGGACTTTGATCAACTGAAAGTTTCTTAAAAGCCTTCAGGGAGAAACTGAACCAAGCTCCCTCCTGTCTTGGTGGCTGGATTTGTGATTTTCTCACTATTACCAACAGGAAAAGGCAGGAAATAGAATTCAGGACTTGAGTGTTGGTGATTGGTGAGAGCTACTGTGAACCTGCTAGACAGAAAGAGTGAACCCATCAGTGAGAAAAGAGAGAGAGAGAGAAAAATCATTCCATTCAAAGAGAATATGCAAGTCGTAATTTATATAGCCAGGAAGAATAATAACGCAAAAACAATAACCAATAAAAGTATACTCAGAAAAAAAAAATCATGATTCAGAACATACAAGCAAGCAAGGCTGTAATGGAATGTGTGATGGAGAGCATAGAAAGATGAGATCAAAGAAGTAGTGTTAGGTAAATTATACAAAAAGCATACTGATGGAAAGAGCAGGTGCAGGATGGCCTAATAATCCTAAATGATGGTGGCTTGCACCATGGTTGTAATGGTGGAGGTGGTAATATTTGGTGGGATTATGGATATATTTGGTGGTATAGACAACAGGGTTTTCTGAAAAATTGGGCACTGGAGGTAAGAAAGGGAGAGGAATAGAAGATGATGCTGGGCTTGTAGTTTTGGATCTGGTGAGTTTGAGGTGCCTGTTAGGCAACTACATGGAGATGCCAAGTGAGCAGTTGTGTATAAACCTGGAATTCAGGTGAATGTTCCTCTCTGCAGACATAAATCTGCAAGTTGCTAGAGTGTACAGTGTAGACTGTAGTTGTTAGAGTGGAGTGTAGAAGGCCGAAGAAGAATTGACCTTTGAATTGTGGTGTTGGGGAAGAATTTTTGCATATACCATGGACAAATGAGCAAATCTGTCTTGGAAGTACAACCAGAATGCTCCTTAGAAGCAAGGACGACAAGGTTACGTCTCACATACTTTGGACATGTTATTAGGAGGGACCGGTCCCTGGAGAAGGACATCATGCTTGGTAAAGTAGTGCGTCCGCTAAAAAGAGGAAGACCCTCATTGAGGTGGATTGACTTGGTGGCTGCGACAATGTGCTCAAGCAAAACAACCATTGCAAGGATGGAGCAGGACTGGGCAGTGTTTCTTTCTCTTGTACATAGGGTCGCTCGAGGGAACCTAACAACAACAACAGAATGTGGACAACTTTTAAAGCCTTGAGTATGGATGCTGTTGCAAAGGAGTCAGGGTAGTTAGGACTGCGCCTTAAGGCACTCCAGTGTGTGAGGTTGTGAACATGAGAGAGACATATCAAAGGAAATTGAGAACTAGTATCCAGTGAGGTAGGAGTAAAACCAAGACAATGTAGAGTGCTGGAAAACAAATGTATTATTTTCCGTGACTTCTGTAACAGATAAGCACAAACTTGGCAGCATAATACAACAGAAATGGAGGACAGAAGTCTGAAATCAGTTTCACTGTTCTGAAATCAAGATTTGTGCAGAGTACTGCTCCCTCCAGAGACTCTACAGACAAATCTGTTTGTTGTCTCTTTGAGCTTCTGGTGGTTTTAGGTTTTCCTTGGTTTGTGACCCCACCATGTCATCCAAGCCTCCACGGGCATATTATCTTTCCTTCCATCTGAGTCAAATCTCTCTCTGCATCTCTGTCATAAGGATATTTTTTATTATATTTAGGGTCTACTCAGATAATCCAAGACATGATCCATAACTTAATCCTATCTGCCAAGAACCTTTTTTCCAATAAGGTAAAATTTACAAGGTCTACACATTAGGACCTGATATCTTTTGGGCTGTTATCCAATGTATTACACCAAGTGAAGAAAGTATTTCCAGTAAGTACTAAACTAAGTCAATGTAGGTGACAAATGAAATGGAGAACTGAAGCCTGGATTTAACAAGGTAGAGAACCCTGGTGACTCTCAGAAGCACTTTCTGTTGCATGCAGGTGCAAGAGTCTGATTGGACTGACCTCAGAAAGAAATGGGAAGTCAGAATACACGATCAGGAATATAGACAAAATTAAAGTTATTTCAGAGAATTTAAGGAAAAGGATTTTATTTATTTCATAGTAGACAACCTTTATAGCAAAAACAGTCATAGATGAGAATGAAAATACCAAGTTGCTCTCACTCCTGTAAAATGCTAACAGAATTTCAAAAAATCAAATCCAGAAATGAATGAGAAAAGGGAATACTTCTGTCAAATTTGGTTTAATTCCATGAGTGCAAGGTTGGTTCTTTCTCCATACTACCAGTGTTCACTCTCATTCTTCCTTTACTTGGAAGTCAACTTCTCAGTGAGGCTTCTTCCATCCCTCCTACCTAAATTACAACACCTTCATATTTTCTTACCCTATCTCCTGATGTATATTCTCCATAACACTTACCACCACCCAAGTCATGCATTTCTAATTGCATCAGGTTGGGTGTCCTGGGGAGCAGAGATTAGGATGCCAAAGGTTTGTTAGGGAGTACTTCTTGGACCAGCACCTGTGAAGGAGAAGGGAACAAAGAAGGATTGGGCAGGGGGAGAAACTGAGTTGGGATGCACTCTTGAGATTAGGAGGGAGCTCCGTAGCTGGAATGGCCCTTCAGAGTTATTCCAGTTTGGGGAACAGGGTCAGGCCTTTAAAGGGTGTATTGATCATACATTGGGTACAACCCTGGGAGGAGGTGTGACCTTGAGTACCCAGGCTCTCTTCTACTGAGGCCCTCCCAAATGAGGCTAACAGTTAAAGGTGCTCTGCTGGCCTAAGTGCTGAAGCAAATGCTTAAGATATGTGAAAGTAGCAGGAAAGAAAGGACCAGAATGAGAATGCCAGACCTGGAATAAAGTTGTGCTGGCTCACATTCATTGGGTACACTATTTCAGTACTCATTAGGTGGCAGGCATTGCATTTGTTGTTGTTCATTGCTACTGAGTCAGCACCGACTAATTGGGATTCCATGTAAAACCAAATGAAATGCTCCCCAGGCTTGTGTCATCTTCATGGTGGCTTGTATGTTTTAGTCCATTGTAGTGGCCATTGTTAATCCCACCTTCTTGAAGGTTTTCCTGGCCTTTGCTGTCCCTCAACTTTATCCAACACAAAGTCTTTTAGTGATTGGCCCATTCTGATGATGCATTCAAAGTAAGTGAGTTGAAGACTCAGATCAATGTTCTGTTCTCAATTGGGTTTTCATTGGCTGATTTTTAGAAGTAGATTACTAGACCTTTCTTTCTAGTTTGTCTTAGTCTGCAAGTTCAGCTTAAACCTGTTCATGATGGGTGACCCTGCTGATGTTTGAAATACTGGTGGCATAACTTTCAGCATTGTTGCAACATGCAAGCCATCACAGTACAACAAAGTGACAGACAGGTAGTGACATTACAGTAAGCACTTGTAGTCACTATGATGCTTGACTCCACATCAGACTTTCCCAATAAGAGGTTTAGTCTAAGCCTCCCATAGTGATGAAATTTCTCTTGCTGGTAATTAGTTTCGGAAGGTTCATATGTCCCATACCAGGCTGATAGTATAGGCTGTCGTCTAAATGATTCCTTGGGAAGATTATTTCTCTGTTACAAAGAGACCAAATAGAGGCAGTCAGTTTTCTGTCCTTTTATTGTTTCTGAGATGACCTATGTGCTGCTGCAGCCTTTGGTGATCATGAGGAGAACAACCTCAGCACGAAGCCAACGCGTGAAGAGAGAAAATGCAACACTGTAGTTCTGTGCCTGAATCTATTCTACCTCTGAGACTCTTGTTAGGAGTGATAATTGTTTTTAATGCTTGACCCTGTTTGTGTCACTGATAAAGCTGAGGTGTCTCAAACCTTCTCTAACACATGAACTAATATGTTTATGCCAACTTTATAGATGATGATACTGAGCTTGGAAGCAAATTGTCGAATGTCAAACAGCTACTACTGAGCAGAGGTAAGATTCAACTTGATGTCCAGGATGAAGACTAGGTTCTCAAGATCAACGACAAGGTACATGGATGGGAACAGCCTAAAGAGGAGGGGCTGCCATACTGGATTCTCTGAGAGGACCAGGTGGGAGGAATCTTGCTTGGTTTTCCCATGTTCAGTGTTCTGATTCCATGTTGCTGATGAGTCTGATGGAGAAAAATAGAGGTGATGATACACGTAATAGATATGCAAGGAGTGCTCATTTAGAGGAAGTCTCACATCCATCTTGTGAAACCAAATGAATATCACAAACCTTTCTCTATGCTCTCTCTGTTTTTCTCTCTTTCTCCTCCACTTCCTTCTTCCTTTCCTCTTTCACTCTTTTTCTCTCAGGCCTCCTCTCTCCTCCACTACCTCATTCCTCAAATTTTAATTATTGAATATCCTACTGCCTAGAAAATCACCAAATTCAAGACTATAGCTGCCTCTGGGAAGCAAAGGAGGAGAATGGGCAGGAATAAAAAAAAAGTCCTCTTTATGCATACTATTGTATTAATTTAAGAAGATAGTTGTTATGACAAAATATCAGCATTTTTTAAATTCTGGAAACATATGTGGGTATTTCTCCTATTCTTCTGTGCTTTTGTGCCTGTTAAAATAGTTCATTGATCAATAAAGGGAAACAGGTAAATGGCTGATTTAGCCTGTGATATCTGCATATAAAAAAAAAGTTTTTTTTTTTTTTTTTAATCTGCGTAGTTTTCCACTTTGTCATGGATAGAATTATGTCCCCCTACCAAAAAAATGTGTGTATTAACTTGGTTAGGCCATGAATCCCAGTATTCTCCATTTTGTGATTGCAATTTTATGTCAAAAAGGATTAGAGTGGGATTGTAACACATTTACCAGGTCACATCCCTGATCCAATGTAAATGGAGTTTCCGTGGGGTGTGGTCTGCACCACTTTTTATCTCTCAAAAGGTAAATGGAAAGGGAAGCAAGCAGAGAACCAGGGACCTCATACCACCAAGAAAGCAGCACCAAGAGCAGAGTGTGTCCTTTGGACCTGAAGTTCCTGTGCTGAGATTCTCCCAGACCAAGGGAAGACTGATGACAAGGACCTTCCTCCAGATGCATCACAGACAGAAAGCCTTCCCCTGGAGTTAGCTCCCTGAATTCAGACTTCTAGTCAATCAGACTGTGAGAAAATAAGTTTCTCTTTGTTAAAGCCATCTACTTGTGGTATTTCTGTTATAGCAGCACTAGATGTCTAAGACACACTTCTTCTCACATAGTTCTCATAACCAGGTAACAGAGTGAAAACCAAAAGGAATATTAAGAATCATATATAAAAAAGTAAGAAGAAGATCAGCGTACAACTCTGCTCTCAAAAAACATTAAAGGAAATTTTGGAAAAATCTAGAACGTTCAAAATTGAACAAGGGCAAGTTCCAGGAATTTTAGGGTCAGGGTAGGATATTAGCATAATGAGAGCTGTTCAAGTACTGGTGCAAAGGTACAAAGAAGTATGTCAAGAGGATGGACAATTAGGCATGTGTCTCACAAGTGACTCCATTCTGCTCATCTCCTGCAAATATCTACCTTACAGCTGCCCCCAAATGGACTGTTAGACAAAGATCTCTCCCAATTTGGAAAACATAAACTAGGGATCTTCAGATTACCTGGGTGCTAGCACTAAGGAGTGAGATTAAGTTCTCCAGAGATTAAAGGATAAAAATGGAAGTGCTGTACTCAAGGAGCGCAGAAAGACCAGGCTTTTGTGAAGAAATGATGATCTCTTCTTTTTAGGTGTGCTACCTACTGACCTGGGCAAGGCTATTGAGTGTGTGGTCATAGACAGACTACTCGTAGTCTCTGTGACCCTTGAAGTTTCAGTATCCAAAGCTCATCATTGGTCAAACTCTTTTGTTGTCATTCTGATCCCAGGTTAGTGAAAATCTTTAAGGAGCAAGGCTCAGAGAAAGAAGAACTTAGCATTGACTGATTCCTTCACCAGGGATATGCCATCGTCTTTCTTCCAAGTCTTTCTGCTCACATCCATTGCAAGTACCATGCACAAATGTACACAGAGCACTTCCATAATTAGATTCTAGTCCTTTTTTCAGATATATTCGAATGCATCCCTTTTCCAACAAAAATACCGGGGAGACTGACATCATGCTTAGGGTCACAAATACAGTTTATTATACTGGTATACATATTCCCTGTATAGAGACAGGTGATAATTTTTATCAGTTCAACTTTATGGGCTTCAACTCTAAAAAATTCCAGCTATAAGAGCCAGTTCTACGTATGGTTCACTGAAGGTTGCATATTGTATTCAGCTGTTTCTAATATGTTTTCTGTAATCAACATGGACTTAGCATGTAACAGAGATATTACTCATTTTTTAGAATTTTGCTACGAAGTTTTTTCAAATTCATAGTAGTAACTTCAATATACACCTTTTTTGTTTCCCACATTACTCACCATAGATTGAAATTGTGACTTTTTGTTATCAATATTGTTGAAATAAATTACAAATTCCCCAGAGAGGAATTAACTGTGATACAATAGTTGTAACATACTATGATTTTGGGATTTCTTGCTACCACAACAAACTTATTTTTCGCTGATTGGTATGCTACAATAATTAAAATTCATGACAATGGTGTAGGGATAGAAACAAGAGACTTGTTGATTGGAAGAGAGAACCCAGAAGAGGACCAGCACATAATAGTAACTATTTATGAAGACGTGGCATTACAACGAATGGATGGGCAATTTAATAAAAGTTTCAGGGACATAAAAATGAATTTGAATTCCTGCCTCACATCAAAGGCAAAAATTATTCCAGTGGGTTCACCCTTCAAATGTAGAAGGTAATACTATAAATATTTCAGATAAAGATAGATACGTAGAGGTTTCATAAACAAGACCTATTGAGGACAAACCATTAAGAAAAATATTGACAAATTCAACCATGTTAAAACTAAGCCCTTCTGTTCAGCCAAAAACACTAAAGGATATCCAAAACAAACCATACACCTTAAGAAGAAATTTTCCATGCATATAACCAACAAAGTATTAATATCCCAATTAAACAAAGCTTATAAATTAATAAGAAAAAAGATAAACCACTCAAAAGAAACACCATGAACAGATATTTCACAAAAGGGGAAAAATAAACAGCCCATAATACGTGAAAAACCTGTCAATCACGTAATAAGAGAAATAGAAATCAATTAAATAATGTTTTACACCCAGCGGATTGATAAATGAAAATGTGTTGGTGATTAGGTGAACATGAGGAACATTGAACATTAGTGTAAATTAGTTCAACCACTCAGGAAACTCCTTGTAACTACTCAAAGGATAATAGGTGCTCCTCCATACCCAATAACTACCCTCCTCCAAGTATAAAACTCTTGCTCATTTCTGCCAGAAGATATGTATGGAACTATTGAAACAGCCCTATTCATAATAGCAGAAAACTAGTAAGCAAAATTCCCATGAACATCAAAAAGGAGAAATTTTGTGATATTACTATATATAATGTGAAAACACACAGCATTGACAATAAATTAGGTAGTGCTACACTCAACAAGAGGTTTGAATCTCAAAAGCACAATGATGAGAAAAACAAGGGCGACAGAGAATTCTTATATTAAGATTAAAGAATTAGTGCCAGTACCATTCAATAGGAAAATAAAAATCTCTTCAACAAATGGTACTGAGACAACTGGATAGCCACATGCAAAAGAGTAAAAGTGAATTCTTACCTCATAGCTTATATAAAAATTAACTCAGAATGGATCAAGACCTGAATATAAGCACTAAAATATAGACTTCTTAGAAGGAAACATAGAGGCAAATCTTCAAGAACTTGAATTGGAAATGGTTTCTTAAATATGACACCAAAAGTACAGGCAACACTATTCACTTTTTTACTATAACAGGTAATATTCACAGGTTCCAGGGCTTCCTATATGTTTTGGGGGAACCAGTATTTAACCCATACAGGGGAGATGTCTTCTGAGGACTCCATGGACAGGTCTATCAACAATATATCCAATGAAGAACAGTAAATTTTCTCTCTGGACATCATGTCTGGATATGACACTATCATCTGCTAAAGCAATGAATATGACCATGAGGGAGACCAGTTCTATGATGAAGCCTACTCTCCTGTCCCTGTACATTCCCTGCCTCTGGAAGGCCTTTCCCTGTAGTGAGATATAACTCTATTGTTCGAGAATATTAGAGTCAGTTCTTTTTCTTCTTAAAACCAAAGAATTCCTCACTGATGAAGTTCAGATACCTTATACTCATCTCAAGTCACAAAGACAATGTATTTATGCCATTTCGTAGATGCTGAAATTGAGTATAGTGGATGCTAATGTTGCCCTGAAGAGACAGAAATGGATATCACTAATTAACAAATTTGAGTATAACCACGGCCAGCTCCCTTATATGACAGTGTGGCTAAATTGTTGTTAGATTGTTAGGTATCGTCAAGTGAGTTCCGGCTCATAATAACCCTATGTACAACAGAATGAAACACTGCCGGGTCCTGCACCATCTTCATAAGGTTGCTGTGTTTGAGCCCATTGTTGCAGCCACGGTGTCAGTCCATCTCATTGAGTCTCCCTCTTTACACTGACCTTCTATCTTACCAAGCATGATGTCCCTTACTAGGGACTGGTCGCTGCTCATAGTATGTCCAAAGTACTTAAGAAGAAAGTTCACCATCCTTGCTCCCAAGAAGCACTCTGGTTGTACTTCTTCCAAGACAGGCTTATTTATTCTGGCGGTCAATGGTTGTGATCATTAAGGTTGTGTGTCAATTTGGCTGGGCCATGATTCTCAGAGGTTTGGCAGATACGATGTAGTTTGGCAGTCTTATGATGATGCGATCACCTCCATGATGAAAATTCATATAGTGGGATCACCTTCGTGATGGGAACTGCTCTGAGTAGCCAATCAGTTGAAATGGAGTTTCCTTGGGGGTGTGGTCTGCATTCAACATAAGTAGGCTTTCTAGCAAGGCTTGGGGGGTTTGCTCACACTGAATCCTTCAGTTGGCTCCTGATCATCTGACGTCTGGTTCTTAGGACTTTTGCTAGCAGCTTGCCTGCTGTCTTGCCTGCCTATTTTCGAATCGGTATATCTTCCTAGGCTGTGAGCCAGAGCCCTGCTGTCTGGCTTGCTGATCTTGGGTTCCCCAGACTCTGCTGCTACATGAATCAGGAGAAGCCTCCAGCCGGACCCACATTCCAGCCTCTAAAACTCCATGAGCCATTTCCTTAATATAAACCTCTCTCTCTATATATATTTATATGCTTCCCTTTCATGTGGTACCTGAGGGCTTCTTTTGCTGCTCTATTTGTTCAAGTTGTAGGGTTAATGCCTGGATTTTGGCCCTTTCTTCTTTTTGCATGCGTGTATTTATTACAATAAATTGACCTCTGAGCATTGCTTTTGCTGTTTCCTGAAGATTCTGGTAGGAGGTGTTTTCATTCTCATTTGATTCTATGAATTTCTGTATTCTGTCCATGCTTTCTTCTATAGCCCAGTAGTTTTTGAGCAAGATATTTTTCATTTTTCATGTATTTGATTTTGTTTTTCCCTTGCTTTTTCTGTTGTTGATTTCTACTTTTTTGGTTTTATGGTCAGAAAGATGCTTTGTAATATTTCGATGTTTTGGATTCTGTTAAGGCTTGTTTTGCGGTCTAATATGAGGTCTATTCTGGACAATGTTTCATGTGCACTGGAAAAGAAAGCATACTTGACTGCTGTTGGGTGGAGTGTTCTGTATATGTGTATGAGATCAAGTTGCTTGACTGCGACATTTACATCTTCTGTGTCTTTATTGAGCTTCTTTCTAGATGTTCTGCACTTTGCCAAAAGTGGCGTATTAGAGTCCTACTACTATTGTGGAGCTGTCTATTCTTTTTTCACTGCTGTTAGAGTTTGTTTTATATATTTCAGAGCCCTGTTGTTGGGTAGCTATAAACTTATTACAGTTATGTCCTCCTGGTGTGTTGGGCCTTTAATCATTATGTAGTACCTTCCCTTATGCTTTGTGGTGGATTTTGCTTTAAAGCCTATTTTGGCAGAGATTAATATTGCCACCCCTGCTCTTTTTTGGTTGTTGTTTGCTTAATATATGTATTTTTTTTCCATCCTTTGAATTTTAGTTTGTGTCTCTGAGTCTAAGGTGTGTCTCTCTTAGACAGCATATAGATGGATCATATTTTTTTATCCATTCTGCCACTCTCTGTCTGTTTATTGGTGCATTTAGTTCACATACATTCATGGTAAGGTATGCGCTTAGTGCTGCCATTTTGACCGTTTCTTTGATCCACTTTGTGCTGAGTCGTTTTTCTTTATGTATTTCCTTTTCATCTTTTTCATTGTTGTTGATTTTGTATTTGCTGAGTCTTTATGTTTTTTTCTTTTGGTGTGTAGATTTGTTAGTTTCTTTTGTGGTTACCCTAAAAATAAACTGTATTTTTGTAAGTTTAAATCAATCTTTTATTCCTTAACTTCCTCTCCATATGAAACTTCTATCACTACACAATTAGTCCCTCTTTTCTATTTTAATGTTGTCATCTTTCACATATTGACATCTCTGTTTCCTGATTTCCAGTGTTTTAGCTTTGGCTTATTTTTGTGAATTCCCTATCTGGTTATACTGTCCCCTGTGTTCTAGTCTTGGGTTTTTATCTGGTATCATTGATTCTCTAGCCAGATGGCTCCCTTTAGTATTTCTTGTAATTTTGGCCTGGTTTATACAAATTCTATTAGCTTCTCTTTATCTGGAAATGCCCTAATTTTGTCTTCATATTTGAGAGATAGTTTTGCTGGATATATAATTCTTGGCTGGCAATTTTATTTTCCTTCCAGGTTTTGTATATGTTATCCTATTGCCTTCTTGCCTGCATGGTTTCAGCTGAGTATTCTGAGCTTATTCTTATTGACTTGTCTTTGTAGGTGACTTTTTGTTTTTCTGTAGCTGCTCTTAAAGTTCTATCTTTATCTTTGGTTTTGGCAAGTTTGATTATATGTCTTAGTGAATTTCTTTTGAGATTTATCCTGTGTGGAGTTTGGTCAGTTTCTTGGGTAGGTATCTTCTCATCTTTCATGATATCAGGGAAGCTTTCTGCCGGCAAATCTTCAAGAATTCTCTCTGTATTTTCTGTTATCCCCAACTGTTCTGGTACTTCAATCACTCATAGGTTATTCCCCTTGATAGAATCTCACATAATTCCTAAGGTTTCTTTCTTTCTTTTTTCTGATTTTTCCTTGAATAAACAGCTGTCAAGTGCTTTATTGTCAGCCTCACTAATTCTGACTTCCAATTCCTCAATTCTGCTCATATGACTTTCTACTGAGTTGTTTCATTCTGAAATGTTATTGTCAGTTTTTTGAATTTCTATTTTCTGTCTCTCTATGGATTCTAGCAGCCTGTTAAATTTGTCACTCTGCTCTTGTATAGCTTTCCTGAATTCCTCTATTGCTTTGTCCATGTGCTCCTTGGCTTGGTCTGAGTTTTGCCTGATCTCCTTTCTGATCTCTTGAAGAGCTCCATATATTAGTCTTTTGAATTCTACCTCTGGTAATTCCAAGACCTTCTCTTCCTCCATGAAGTTTCCTGCTTCTTTGTTTTGGTTGCTAGCTGGAGCCATCATGGTCTGCCTTTTTATGTGATTTGATATTGACTGTTGTCTCTGAGCCACTAATAAGTTATTATATTTATTTATTGTATATTTGCTTATTGTATCCTAGCTTCTTATTTTGTTTTGTCTTGATATGCCCAAATAGCCTGTGCATATGGGCTACTCTGATTATAGGCATCTTTGAAGCTCTCACATCCTGTCACCAGGGGGTTAGGGCTGCTATTAGGTATGTGAGCCCAGGAATCAGTTTACTTTTTTGGGTAGACTCAGCTCAACTGTTCAGGTCATTGGTCACTGAGTAGGTGGTTCAGGCTCTCACCTACAGTCCTAGATGGGCAGGGCTACATATGGGTGATCGGAGTACAGGCACAGGTATCTGGCTGCAATAAGTGGTTATGTGCTGGGCAAGGTAGGGGGCTAATAGCTGCCCTTGAGTGCCTAGGTGGGATGTGTGTCCCTGTCCCCAAAAGTGCATAGGTGGGCGGGTTTTGCAGCCAAACTTTGGGCACGCAATGCTGTTTGTTTGCTGTAAGGACGGGGAAGCACCACTTATTCTCAGATCCCTCTAGGGGATGGCTAGGTGGATTGGGCGAAGCCACCAGTCCTCAGGCCCCTGATGTTGTTGGTTGAAGATCCTGCTTAATGGATAGGGTGGTGTCAAAACGTACAAATCCACCACTCCCTCTTAGTTGTTGCAGTTGAAAATAGGCTTCTGGTATATACCCTGTTGTACTATACTAATGAGGGCCAACACTGTTGAAATGGCCCATGCAGTTCTAGGCAGGAGTGAAAGACATTCAAAGTCCATGGACCTCTTACAGGCAAAGGGACAGTGCCTGTCCTGAGTCCCTGGGTTAAGGGGCATAGTGATTTTTTTAATTTGCAAGACTGGTGTGGGTGCAGTTAGCCCTGAGCTCCCAGCTTAGTGGAGCTTGTGGCCAACTTTGTTTGTTCATTTGTTTATTTGTTCCCTCCCCAAAGCTGAGGGACTGGGTTGGGTGTAACAGGTTCTACTTCTAGCCTAGGGAGCATGAGACTGCTGAACACTGCTGGACCAGCACCAGAACAAAGCAGGGAGGGTGCAGATGAGGGGAAGAGAGACATTTTTCCCTTACATAAGTTCCATAGGAAAAAGGGCTATTTCGATCCCATGTAGTAGGTTAGACACTTGCACTTAACTTTCACCCATCAAGCACCACTTCCTCCTGGCTTCAGATGCTCCAAATGTTCCAGCCTACAATGTGCTGGCTAGGTCAAGTCTGGCACCTCTTCACTGCTTCTAAACTGTCTCTTCCTCCCTCTGCCACTCAGTCTGTCTCCTCAACTTTGTCTTTGATGTTAAGGGCTCCTAGATTGTCATATATAATTGATTCACTTGTTTTTTTTCTTTTGGGTCTGTATTGTAAGAGGGACCTCAGGAATATCTGACTATTCCAGCCACTTGGTCCTACCTGTGAATTATATTTAAAAAAAAAATGCTATTAGAAGTAAAAATAAATTAAATTTTTGTGCATCAAAGCACCTTATCAAGGAAAGGGATAACCTACAAAATGGAAGAAAGTATTTGAGAACAATGTATCCAATAAGGCTTTCATGCCCAGTATACAGAAAGAACTCCTACAGCTCCATGACAAAAAGACAACCCAATTTGAAAATGAGCCAAGAACTTGAATAGGTATTTCTCCAGAGAAGATGTACAAATGACCAAAAAGGACATAGAAAGATGCTCAACATCAATAGTCATAATGGAAATACAAATCAAAACCACAATGGGGTATCCTCTCACACGCACCAGGATAGCTGTTATCAGGAAAATAGAAGTTAATAAGTATTGATGAGGGCGTGGGGAAATTGAAATGCCCATCCTTTGCTGGCGGGAATGTAAAATTCCACACAGTTTTGGAAAACACTTTTATGTTTCTTCAAAAGTTGAGCATAGAATTATCATAAGACCCAGCAAATCTACTCCCACACGTATATCCAAAAGACTTGTAAGCAGGGACTCAAGTTGCTTTACGTCAACGATGATTATGGCATTTTTTACAATAGCCCAGATGTGTAAACATCTCAAGTGTCAATCAACAAATGAATGTACAAACAAAATGTGGTTTCTATTTTGGGTGATAGAAACCATCATGAAGTAGATAATGGTAATGGTTGTGCAACTAGATGCAAGTACTTATTGTTACTGAATTGTATACTTAAATATGGTTTAAATAGCAAAGTTTTCTTATATATATATATCTTACCATGATAAAATTTCAAAAAACAAATTATATTATGTCCCTATTTGTGAATGATATGATACTATACATCAATAACACAAAAGACTCCATGAGAAAACTACTGCAACTAATAAATTCAGAGAGTTGCAGGATACAAGATAAACATAACAAAAATCATTTGGATTCCTATACACCAATAAAGAGAACAATGAAAAGGAAATCGGAAAAAAAAATACCATTTATAATAGCTCCTAAAAAAATAAAATACTTTGGAATAAATCTAACCAGGGATGTAAAAGACCTATACAAAGAAAACTACAAAACGCTACTGTAAGAAACCAAAAAAGATCTACATAAATGGAAAAACATACCATGCTCATGGATAGGTAGACTCAACATTGTGAAAATGACAATTCTACCCAAAGTGATTTACAAATGCAATGTAATACCAATCGAAATATCAACAACATTCTTTAAAGAGATGGAAAAACATATCATTAACTTTATATAGAAGAGAAGAACCCCTGGATAAGTAAAGCACTACTGAAGACAAAGAGTAAAGTAGGAGGACACGCACTATCTGATCTCAGAACCTACTATACAGCTACGGTAGTCAAAACAGCCTGGTACTGGTACAACAACAGATATATGGGCCAATGGAACAGAATTGAGAGCACAGATGTAAATCCATCCACCTATGTTCACCTGATCTTCAACAAGGACTCAAAGTCCATCAAATGGGGAAAAAACAGCCTTTTTAACAAATGGTGAGGCAAAACTGGATGTCCATCTGCAAAAAAAAAAAAAAAAAATGAAACAGGACCCATATCTCACACCATGTACAAAAATTAACTCAAAATGGATCCAAGACCTAAATATAAAGCCAAAAACTATGAAGTTCGTAGAAGAAAAAATAGGATCAATGCTAGAGTCCCTAATAGACAGCATTAACAGGATACAAACCACAACAACAACACACAAGCTCCAGAGGATAAGCTAGTTAACTGGGATCTTCTAAAAGTTAAAGACTTCTGCTTATCAAAAGTTTTCACCAAAAGAGTAAAAAGAGAACCTACAGACTGGAAAAAAAATTGGGCTATTATAAATCAGACAAAGGTCCAATCTCTAAAATCTACAAGAAAATCTAACACCTCTACAACAAAAAGACAAATAATCCAATTAAAAAATGGGCAAAGGAAATGAACAGACACTTCTCCAAATAAGACATTCAAGCAGCTAACAGACACATGAGGAAAAGCTTGCAGTTATTAGAGAAATGTAAATCAAAACCACAATGATATACCATCTCATTCTGACATTATTGGTGCAAATCCATAAAACAGGAAATAACAAATGTTGGAGAGGCTGTAGGTAGATTGAAACACTTATTCACTGCTGGTGGGAATGCAAAATGATACAACCAATTTGGAAAATGATATGGTACTTCCTTAGAAAGCTAGAAAGAGAAATACCATATGATCCTGCAATCCCACTCCTAGAAATACATCCTAGAGAAATAAGAGTCATCACAGGAATAGACATATGCACACCCATGTTTAGTGCAGCATTGTTCACAATAGCAAAAAGATAGAAACAACCTAGATGCCCATCAACAGATGAATGGATAAACGAACTGTGGTACATTCACACAATGGAGCATTACGCAATGTTAAAGAACAATGATGAATCTGTGAAGCATCTCATAACATGAAGGAATCTGGAGGGCATTATACTGAGTGAAATAAGTCAATACAAAAGGACAAGTATTATATGAGACCACTAGTGTAAAAAGTCATGAAAAGGTTTACATACAAAAAGAAACAATATTTGATGGTTATGAGGGAGGAGATATGTGGGGATGGAAAAACACTTAATGGACCATAGATAAGTGGTAACTTTGGTGAAGGGTAAGACAGTACACAAAACTGGGGAAGCCAGCACAACCTGTGCAAGTCAAGCTCATGGTAGCTCCACAGACACATCCAATCTACCTGAGGGGTGGAATTGCTTGGCTGAGGGCTGTGGGGACCTTGGTCTTGGGGAACATCTAGCTCAATTGGCATAAAATAGTTTATAAAGAAAACCTTCTGCATTCTACTTTGGCGAGTAGTGTCTGGGGTTTTAAAAGCCTGTGAGCGGGCATCTAGATACTCCACTGGTCTCACCCCTTCAGAAGCAAGGAGGAATGAAGGAAGATAAAGATATAAGGAAAAGGTTAGTCCAAAAGACTAATAGACCATATCTACCACGGCCTCCGCAAGACTAAGAGTGGTACAACTAGGTGGTGCCTGGCTACCACCACTATATTGCTCTGTTAGGAATTAAAATAGAGGGTTCTGGCCAGAGCTGGACAAAAATGTAGAAAAAAATTCTAACTCAAACAGAAGGGCCAGAGTTGCTTGTCCTGACAGAAACTGGAGAAACCCTGAGAGTCTGGCCCCTGGACACCCATTCAGCTCAGTAATGAGGTCACTGCTGAGATTTACCCTTCAGCCCAAAGTTGAATAGGCCCATGGAACAAAACAAGACTAAAGTTAGGGCACACCAGCCCTAAGGCAGGGACTGGCAGGCAGGAGGGAACAGGAAAGCTGGTATTAGGGAACCCAGGGTTGAAAAGGGAGAGTGTTGACATGTTGTGGGGTTATTAACCAATGTCATACAACAATGTGTATACTGTTTTATAAGAAACTAGTTCTGTAAACTTTCATCTAAAGTACAATAAAAAAATTTTTCATCAACATCAGAAGGGATACATATTTTGTAATGTCACCATACATAATGTAAAATTATACAGAATTGAAAATAAATGAATTAAGATTACATGCAGCAACATGATTAAATTTCAAAAGCACAATCAGGACACAGAATTCATTCATTAAAATTTCACTGCTAATAAATTTAAAAATAGGCAAATTTATAAATCAGACAGGAATGCACCTAGGAATGACTAAAAACTTCCCTTCAGTCATATTGCCAGTATTGCAGCGAAAATACAAATACTGGCAATTTCACAGGTGTATCAAATGACACTTCTTGGCTCAGTGGTTAAATGCTTGGCTGCTAGCCAAAAAGCTGGCAGTTCAAAACCACACTGCTGCCCTCTGAGAGGAAGAACATGTGATTTGCTTTCATAAAGATTCCAGCCTATAAAACTCTGTCACATGGGGCTGTTATGAGTTGGAATTGACTGGACAACACCCAACAACAACAACAACATTAATTATATATGGCTGCAATATCAAACTATCACAGAAGTGGGTGGTTTAAAATGAGAAAAACATTATTGTCTCAAAGTTCTATAGGCTATAAGTCCAAATTCAGGTTGTCAATAGGACTATGTTCCCTCTGAATCTCCGGGGGAAGATCCTTTCTTGTCTGTCCCAACTTCTGGTATCCCTATGAATTCTTTGGCTTGCAGCTGCAGCTTCACTCCATATCTTCCTTTGTCTTCACAGGATGGCCTCCCTCTTTGACTCTCTGTCTCAATATCTTCTCTTTCATAAGGATAACACTCATATTGGTTTAGGACTCTCCCTACTCCAGCATGACCTCATATTAACAGGTAACATCTTCAAAGATCTTATTTCCAAACAAAGTCACATTTGCAGGTACCAGGAGTTAGGACTTCAACCTATCTTTGTAGGAGGCATAATTAAATCCATAACAATAAAATTCAACAAAATAGAAGAGCATAGGAGAAAATGATAAATACAGTATTCAGGATAGTGTTTGCCACTGGGAGGGTAGAAGGCAATAAGACTAGAAGACTATTCATAGGATTATATGGTGATGTCATTATTTCATAACCCAGGTCATGGGTATATGAGTTCTCATTATATTACAATTCTTTAAGAACTGCTGATACATTTTCTACGGTATTTGCATATGATATATTAATAATAAGTAAAATGGGAAAGATTCCACTTTCTGGATTCTTTCATATTCTAGATTCTAAATCCATTCTCTCATCTTCTTCTAATATTCAAGCCACGCTTGTCAAACTTCAGCATACATCAAAATGTCAAAAAAGTAATTATTTAGAATGTTCATCCTTCAGACATCTCCCCAGATATCAAAGCCTGTAGGTAGTGGGTGAGGTATGGAAACAAGCAGTAGGAACAAGGTCTCAGGTGACTCATCTCTGCAAGTGTTTTATGGACATAAATGGAGACAACTTTGCAATACCAATACACCTGGTGTGTCTGGTGATGAGCTGACTTCCTGGTTTAGTGCTGAACACAATCCCACCACCACCATCAAGGATGACCAGAAGGCACTCCAGACACTCCATTAATTCACCTCCAAGGTCTGTTTTATTGTCAACTCAGCACCACAGAGATGATTCTGAGTGAGGATCCTGATTCTTTGTGGTTGTGGGAAAACTGATCACCCTAAACCTGCCAACTTCCCTTTTGTCTCATTCCATTTTACACTCTACATGTCTTCCGCAAAATAAAGTCCATGTCCATAGAAAAACTGTTTTCCTCATAATTACACATTACAGAATTTTCCATGAGATCCCTAGGACAGAAGCCAACCCTCTAAGTCTTCAATGGTTCAATTAATTTTACTCAATCTCTGTGTTGACTCACCAAAGAAAGAAAAACTGCTAAATAAGGTGGCTAAGGAGAAAAGTAAAATCTCATAGACACTCTGGTCAATAAATCAATGGGTAAGGATCAAGTCAAATATGTTTCCAAAAAAGATGACCAATTCTACTCTAACTCAATAATTATTCATTTGACTTTATTGCTAAAACAGGTAAAACTTACTAATAGATATTGCAATAATGGTAAACTAATAAAAGTACTGAAGGAAGTGGTAAAAATATGCGAGAGCAAAGTATAATAAGCCTTATAAATTATGGCCAAATACAAAACATAATGGTCCTAGTTAAATTTTATTGAGTATTATGTACCAGGCATTGTATTAAGTGCTTGTAGTGGTTATAAGAATTAACTTCCCAACAGCAAAAAATACACTACATGGTCAGTCTAATGTGCTCATAGTAACTCTTATCTCCCAAACAGACCCGTGATTAGAAACAGATATATGCTGTTCTCAGTGATCAGATGGGAGAAATTGTCTTCCGTATGATTCTATGGGAAAGTCTATTAACAATATGTACTCTATTAACAATTTTTATTAAAAAATTTCTGTTGTACGTAGGGCCACCATGAGTTGGAATTGACTCAATGGCACCTAACAACATTAATAATAGGTCCAGAGACGTCAGTTTTGTGTCTCTATGCATGATGTCTAGAAATGACACCTGAGTCTGTTGCAGCCACCTGTGTGACAACAAATAGAACGATTCCTAGGATGAAGGCATTTCATGGGGAAATGTATGAAGTCCTACTGTCCTGTTCCTGTGCATTTCAAAACTCTGACATCCTTGTAATGAAAGATACCTCTCTGTTGTTTGGAAACTCAGAGTCGGGGTTATGCTTCCTCAATAGAAACAAAGCCTTCCTCATCGGTAAGGTCCAGTTATTATCTCACAATCATCTCAAGTCACTGCAATATTCCATTCAGCCAATTTTTTACAGGAATATATGCTGATGATACCAGGAACACATGTGGTTTACCAGTGACAGTCTTGATAATTACTAAATTGGGGCATGAAAGGTCAGATCCCTTCCTAAGTGGGACAAATTCTGTAGTGACATTCACACAAATCTATCAGTGGGATAAAGCTGAAGATAGCCTGTGTCTATAGCTTGCTTACACTCTTCTTCTATAGAACCTGACCAAAGAAATAGAACCTGACCAAAGAAACTGAGTTTAAGAGTTGAAATCATTTATCTGACACCACAAAGCTACAAAAAGAGCAAAGTCAGGTTTCAATCCCAAGTTGAATTACACTTAGCTATTTTTTATTATGTTATCTCTTCATTTTAGAAGAACGTGGTGGTGCAAAATCAAGCATTCTGGCTCAAGAGAATTCTGTCACTTTGATGAAATCTAGAAATCCCAAATAAAAGCACATAATATAATCACTGAAAAGCAGTTGTGCCCCTGATAACACTCCTCAAGGCTGCCTTCATGTCCCTGTTTCTCAGGCTGTAGATGAAGGGGTTCATCATGGGAGTTACCATAGTGTATATCCTTGAAGCTACTGCAGTTTTCTTGGAAGAGTTTGTAAATGTCGTACTTATATACGAACCAAAAGCTGTCCCATAGAATAAGGAAACAACTGAGAGGTGAGACCCACAGGTAGAAAAAGCTTTATACTTTCCACCTGCTGATGGCATTCTCAAAATGGAGGAGACAATTTGAGTGTAAGAGAAAATGATTCCAGAAAAAGGAAGAACACCCAGTATGCTAGCTGTAAAATATATGATGATGTTATTAATGAGAGTTTCAGAACAGGCAACCTTGATGACCTGAAAAACTTCACAGAATAAGTAAAGGGTTTCCAGGTCTGTGCAAAAAGACAGTCGCAACAACATCAGACAGTGGAGCAGAGCATCTGCAATGCTAATGAGCAAGGAGACTAGAATCAGCAGGCCACAGAAGTGGGTGTTCATGATGACCCTGTACTTCAGTGGGTGACAAATGGCCACATAGCAGTCATAGGCCATTACTCCAAAGGAGGAAATTTTCCAAAGTACTAAAAATCATGACAAAGCAGACCTGGGTGAGGCATCCTCCATAAGGGATGCTCTGATTCTGTGCTTGGAGGTTCGCCAGCATCTTTGGGATCATGGTGGTGCTGAGACAGATGTCAGTAAAGGAGAGATTGGAAAGAAAGAAGTACATGGGGGTGTGGAGGTGGGGGTCAGAGCTGACAGCCAGGATGATGAGCAGGTTTCCCAGCACAGTGACCAGACACATGGACAGAAACAGGCTAAAAAGGAGAGGCTGCAGTGTCCGATCCTCTGTCAATGCCAGGAGAAGGAATTCTGAAGCACCTGTTTGGTTTCTAGGTTCCATATTGTTGATGAATCTGATGCAAAAGATGGAGGTGACTGACAATCAAACGTCAGCAAGCAGATCTTGGGATGGGAATGAGAGGGATGGAGGGGATTGCAATGGTGGTACTGTCTGTGTGCATATTATTTGGTTAAATAAAACAGACCAGAAGCATATATGTCAGAGTGTCAATATTCATTTATTTTGGAAAGGGGTGAGAGGGTGGTCATTTTTTTTTTATTACACTATTTTTGCTCATTTTAAATATTTGGTAATTTTATAGAGAAAAAGACACACTGGGGAGGCAGCCTGATGAGTCTGTCTTGGACATCACCTCTTTCCCCAGAGGTCAGAACTGAGTAACATAAATAAAATATCCCCCGCTTTTTGAAAGTTTGCTTTATCCAGCTTCACTTTTATGAAATATCCACATTAGTACTAGTTTTCTTCGCTAACCGAAAGATAACTTAAGAGGATTTTTACCTTTATGAAAAAAGGCTAAGAGCAAAACTAGCATTCAGTGTTTATTCTACAGCAAGCCATTAAAGAGGCAGTGCACACCCTGAGCAGCCAGAGTCACATGGCCAAGCTCCTTCCCTGGAAACTACACTCAGCATCTCAACATAAAATGCCACAGCTTTGAGCTGTGTCTGTGAACATTGTATGTTACTGTTATTTAAGATTATATGTGTTCTTTGGTATGATTTGGTTGGTTATTTTTGGGGTCTGCGGTGCTCAAAAATTTTTCATATATAAATTAATGATAATTTTCCTAACTTTAAGCCATTCTTTTAGCTTGTGATATGTTTCCTAGGAACACTCAACTTTTGGATAGTGGGGGAAACTTGTAATGGCAATGTGTGTTAAGAGCCAGGAATGAGAAGGTAAGGTGATGTTGATAAACCCTTCTTAACCACCCAGAAGAATGCTAGTAAATCTCAGAGAATTTTTAAATGGTCATCACGCTTGAGAAGAGACAGATTTCTGTTCCAGACGAAAATTCTCCTTGCCATTGTGGAGAGACGAGGACACTAGCAGAATGACAGCTCCCTCACATTGCTGACAAGATAGAAGGAAACACATCAGAAAGATGAGAGACAGGCAGGAGTTCAGAGGAGACTTGAATCTAATCATTTCATGCACATAATATCTTGACATGCATCATTCCCCTGAATGAACCTGTATTAAAACACCTGTCCTCATTTCCAAACCTTAACTAAGGGATTCGGGTTACCTGGCTGGCATCACTGAGGAATGATGCTTGACATTTGCCCTGGATGTTGGAGGATGTAGATGGAAGAGCTTTCCTTAGGAAACAGAGGGACCAAGTGAGGCACCAGGCTCCCCGGCAAGAGGGTCATCTGTGGGAGGATTCACAGGTGTGCTGCTTCCTGACTGGAGGAGGACTGCTGAGTGAGGTCGCCACAGATAAACTATTTGAGGTCTCTATGTCCCTGGGGGCTCAATATCCAAAGCTCCTCATTAAGCAAACACTTTTCTTGTTATTCAGATCCCAGGACAAGGCAAATCTTTAAAGACAAAAACAATATAAGGTGGAATTCAGTACGGCTGATTCTCAGCCCCCAGGGGATCAGCTGCATGCCATTTACCTTTCTGTACCTGTTTCTCTCACCTCCAACTTACTTACATACCTTGCACACACGGTTATACTTCTTTAACTGAATTGTAGTCTTTTTTAAGTACAACTGAAAGCATGACTATCTTACCAATGGTGTTATTAAGCCCGATTTCAATTTTAGCTGTGAGATTTTAAAGCATTATGAGAGTACAAATAAATATTTAGGAATATAGCTAAGTTATTGTAAAATGCAAATATGTAGCATGGTTACTTTCTAAGAGTCTTTGCATACCCCTGTTCCTTAATCTTAATTCTGTATATTTATAGAGTGTATTTTCAACTTGGGGGCTTTTGCTCACACTGGATCCTTCAGTTGACTCCTCTTCATCTGTCTTTTGGTTCTTGGGACTTGAGCTAGCAGCTTGTCTGCTGTCTTGCCTGCCAATCTTTGAATTCATAGATCTTGCAGAGTGTAAGCCAGAGCCCTGTTGTTTGTCTTGCTATCTTGGGTTCCCCAGCCACTGCCACTATGTGAAACAGGAGACGCCTCCAGCCTGACTCATGTTCCAGCCTTGGCAAGTCCAATGAACCTCTCTCTAGAACTTCTTTATTTCACCCTTAATTTCTTCTATAGCCTAGCAGTTTTTGAGTAAGATACTGTTCAATTTCCAGGAATTTCATTTTTTTTTTCCTTGCTTTTTCTGTAGTTGATTTCTACTTCTTTGGCTTTATGGTCAGGAAAGATGCTTTGTAATATTTCGATGTTTTGGATTCTGTTAAGATTTTGTGGCCTAATATATGGTCTATTCTGGAGAATGTCCCTTGAACACTGGAAAAGAAAGTATACTTGACTGTTGCTGGGTGGAATGTTCTGTATATGTCTATGTCACAAGTATGTCAAAGAAGCCCTGGTGGCTCAATGATTAAACGTTTGGCTGCTATCCTAAAGGCTGTTGGTTCAAAACGACCCAGCTGCCCTGTGAGAGAAAGACCTGGTGATTTGCTTTCATAAAGATTACAGCCTCTAAAACTCAGTGGGGCAACATGGGGGTTGCTATGTGTTGGAATCGACTGGACAACACCCAACAACAGCATTAATTATTTAGGGCTGCAATATCAAACTATCACAAAAGTGCATGGCTTAAAATCAGAAAAAAAAGTATTATCTCAATGTTCTGGAGGCTAGAAGTCCAAATTCAAGTTGTCAACAGGACTACATTGCCTCTGAATCTCTGGGAGAGATCCTTTCTTGTCTGTCCCGACTTCTGGTATCCCTGTGATTTCTTTGGCTTGTAGCTACAGCTTCACTCCATATCTTCCTTTGTCTTCATAAGATGTCCTCCCTTTTTTACTCTCTGTCTCAATATCTTCTCTTTTATAGGGATAACACTCATATTGGTTTAGAACCCTCCCTACTCCAGCATGACCTCATGTTAACAGGTAACATCTTCAAAGATCTTATTTCCAAACAAAGTCGCATTTGCAGGAGTTAGGACTTCAATCTATCTTATTAGGAGGTATAATTAAATCTATAACAGTAACATTCAACAAAATAGAAGAACTTAAGAGAAAATGATAAATACAGAATTCAGGATAGTGTTTTTCATTGGGAGGGTAGAAGGCAATAAGCTAGGAGACTATTCATGGGATTATATGGTGATGTCATTACTTTATTTCATAACCTGAGTCACGAGTATATGAGTTCTCATTGTATTACAATTCTTTAAGAACTACTGATACATTTCATACAGTTCTTTGTGTATATTTTGATAATAAGTAAAATTGAAGATTGTGTTTTCCAGATTCTTTCATATTCTGCATTCTAAATCCATTCTCTTATCTTCTTCTAATATTAAAGTCATGCTTCCCAAACTTTAGCATGTATCAAAATCTCAAAAAAGAAATTATTTAGAATGTTCATCCCTCAGATGTCTCCCCAGATATCAAAGTCAGTAGGTCTTGGGTGAGGTATGGAAACCAGCGGTATGAATGAGGTTTCAGGTGATTCATCTCTGTAAGTGTTTTATGAACATACATGGAGACAGCTTTGCCTTTAATACACCTGGTGTGCCTGGTGAGGAGTTGACCTCCTCGTTTAGTGCTGAACACAATCCCACCATCAATGATGACCAGAAGGCACTCCAGACACTCCATGAATTCTCATACAAGATCTGCTTTTTTGTCACCCCAACATGACAGAGATGATTCTGATTGATGGTCCTGATACTTTGTGGTTGTGGGAAAACTGATCTCCCTAAGCCTGTCAACTACCCTTTTGTCTTATTCCATTTTACACTTTACATGTCTCCCTTAAAATAAAGCCCATGTCCATAGGAAATTTGTTTTCCTCATAAATACACATAACAAAATTTTGCATGAACTCCCTAAGAGAGCAGCCAACCCTCCGAAACTTTAATGGTTCAATCAGTCTTATTCAATCTCTGTGTAGACTCACCAGAGATGAGAAAGAAAAACTACAAAATAAGGTGACAAAGGAGAAAAGTAAAATCTCATATACACTCCGATCAATAAATCAATGAGTAAGGATCAAAGCAAATGTATTTCCAAAAAAGGTACCAATTCTACTTTGCCTACTCAATAACAATTTGTTTGACTTTATTACTGAAACAGGTAACACCAGCTAATATATATTACAATAAAAGTAAGCCAATAAAAATGCTGAAGGAAGTTATAAAAATATGTGAGAGTAAGGAATTTTAAGCCTTAAAAATTTGGCAAAATGTAGAACACAATGGTCGTAGTTAAATTTTGTTGAGTATTGTGTACCATGTATTTTATTAAGTGCTTTTAGTGGTTATAAGAATTAACTTCCCAACAGAAAAAATACACTACATGGTCAGTCTAAGGCTCTCATAGTAATTATTTTCCCCTAAACAAAACTGTGATTAGAATGGGATATATGCTATTCTCAGTGATCAGATGGGAGCAGATGTCTTCTATACGATTCTATGTAAAAGTCTGCTAACAATAATAGGTGCTATATTCACAATTTTTATTAAAAAATTCCTGTTGTAAATAGAGTAACTATGAGTCAGAATCGACTTGATGGCACCTAACAACAACATTAACAGTAGGTCCAGAGACAGTCAGTTTTGTGTCTCTACGCATGATGTCTGGTTATGATATCTGAGTGTGTTGCAGCCACCTGTGACAATGAGGAGAACCATTCCTAGGATGAAAGCACTTCATGGAGAAATGAATGAAGTCCTACTGTCCTGTTCCTGTGCATTTCGAATCTCTGGCATCCTTGTAATGAAAGATACCTCTCTGTCGTTTGGACACTCAGAGTCATGGTTATACTTTCTTAATGGAAACAAAGCCTTTCTCATCGATAAGGTCCAGTTATTATCTCATAATCATCTCAAGTCACTGCAATATTCTAATCAGTCAGTTTTATACAGGAATATAAAATTGAATATGGTAAATGCTGATAATACCAGAACACATGCAGTTTACCAGTGACAGTCTTGATAATTACTAAATTGGGGCATGAAAGGTCAGATCCCTTCCTCAGTGGGACAAATTCTGCAGTGCCATTCACATGAATCTATCAATGGGATAAAGCTGAAGGTAGTCTGTATCTATTGCTTGCTTACATTCTTCCCCAGCTCAATCCACCTTCTCATACTATCTTCTAAGAATATTCCCCCAAAATCACTATAACAAAAAACCCTGCCTCAGGCTCAGCTTCTATAGAACCTGACCAAAGAAACTGAGCTTAGAGAGTTAAGATCATTTATCTAACACCACATAGCTACACAAGGAGCAACGTCAGGTTTCAACACCAAGTTGAATTACACTTAGCCATTGTGTTATCTTTTCATTATAGAAGAACGTGGTGGTGCAAAATCAAGCATTCTCGCTCAAGTGTATCCTGTCACTTTGATGAAGCCTAGAAATCCCAAACCAAAGCTCATAATATAATCACTGAAAAGCAGTTGTGCCCCTGATAACACTCCTCAAGGCTGCCTTCATGTCCCTGTTTCTCAGGCTGTAGATGAAGGGGTTCATCATGGGAGTTACCATAGTGTATATCATTGAAGCTACTGCAGTTTCCTTGGAAAAGTGTATAAATGTTGTACTTATATACGTACCAAAAGGTGTCCCACAGAATAAGGAAACAACTGAGAGGTGAGACCCACAGGTAGAAAAAGCTTTATGCTTTCCACCTGCTGATGGCATTCTCAAAATGGAGAAGACAATTTGAGTGTAAGAGAAAATGATTCCAGAGAAAGGAAGAACACCCAGTATGCTAGCTGTAAAATATAAGATTGATGTTATTGATGAGGATTTCAGAACAGGCAACTTTGATGACCTGAAAAACTTCACAAAGTAAGTAAAGCATTTCCAGATCTGTGCAGAAGGACAGTCTCAACAACATCAGACTGTGGAGCAGGGCATCCACGATGCTAACGAGCAAGGAGGCTAGAGTCAGCAGGCCACAGAAGTGGGCGTCCATGATGACCATGTACCTCAGTGGGTGACAAATAGCCACATAGCGGTCATAGGCCATTACTCCAAGGAGAAAATTTTCTAAAGTACTAAAAATCATGACAAAGCAGACCTGGGTGAGGCATCCTGCATAAGTGATGCTCTCATTCTGTGCTTGGAGGTTCACCAGCATCTTTGGGATCATGGTGGTGCTGAGACAGATGTCAGTAAAGGAGAGATTGGAAAGAAAGAAGTACATGGGGGTGTGGAGGTGGGGGTCAGAGCTGATAGCCAGGATGGTGAGCAAGTTTTCCAGGACACTGACCAGATATATGGACAGAAACAGGCGAAAAAGGAGAGGCTGCAGTTCCCGATCCTCTGTCAGTGCCAGAAGAAGGAATTCTGAAACATCTGTTTGGTTTCTTGGTTCCATATTGTTGATGAATCGGGTGGAAAAGATTGAGGCGACTGACAATCAAATGTCAGCAAGCAGCATCTTAGGATGGAAACAAGAGGAATGGGTGGGAATATAAAGGTGTTGCCTTCTGCATGTATATTGTTCGGTTATTTAAAAAAAGTGGAGAAGCTGATATAGCAGGGTATCAACATTTATTTCTTATTTGGGAAAGGAGTGGGGGGTCTTTTTTTTTATTACATTCTTTGTGCTCTTATTAGCATTTTAAATATTTGGTAATTGTGTAAAGAAAAACATATTCTGGAGGCAGCCTGATAAGACTGTCTCAGACACAATTGCTTTCTTTCAAAATTGGAACTGGGCAACAGAAATACAAGTATTCCTTCTTTTTGAAAGTTCACGTTATGCTACTTTTCAAAAGATTCACATCAGTACCTGTTTTCTTCACTAACTGAAAGAAATTCAAAGAGTATTTTCACTTCAAAAAATAAAGATCAAAATCAAAACTCGCCTTCAGTGTTTTTTTTTCAACAATTCTGTAAAGAGGTATTGCACACCTGCTAGCGATGAGAGTCCATTCCCAAGCCCCTTTCCGGAAAACTACACTCAGCAGTTGTCATACCTTTGAACTGTGTCTGTGAACACTCTATGTTAGTTTTATTTTAGGTTATATGTGTTATTTTGTATGCTTTGGTGTGTTATTTTGGGGTCTGAGAATGCTCAAAATTTTTTCCCATATAAATTAGTGGTAATGGCTTCTTCACTTAAGGCCATTTCAACTGATGAAAGCTTTTGTAGGAACACTCTATTTTCAGATAGTGGGGGAAACCTGTAAGAAAAATGTGCGCTAACAACTAGGAATGGGAAGATAAGGTTATGCTGATAAATCTACTTTTGCCACCACAAGAATGCTAGTAAATATCAGAGAATTTTAAAATAGTCGTCATGATTGAGAAGTGGCAGATTTCTTTTCAGGAGGAAAATGGTCCTTGGCATTATGGAGAGAGAGGAGGACACTAGCAGAATGACAGCTCCTTGCTATTGGTGCAAAGATACAAGGAACCATGTCAGGAAGATGGAAGACAGTCAGACAGGAGTTCAGGGATGTCTTGATTCCAATCATTTCATGTACATACTATCTTCACATGCATCATTCCTCTGATGTTCCTATATTAAAATACCTGTCCTCACTTCTAAATATTAACTAAGGGATTTATGTTACCTGGCTGACATCATTGAGGAATGATGACTGACATCAGCCCTGGATGTTGGATGATGTAGATGGGAGATCTATCCTTCGGAAAGGCAGAGGGACCAAGTGAGGCACCAGGCTCCTGGGCAAGAGAATCATCTGTGGCTAGAGTCTCGGGTGTGCTGCTTCCTCACTGGAAGGGGACTGTTGAATGAGGTGGCCACAGGTAGACTATTTGAGGTCTCTATGTCCCTGTGGGCTCAATATCCAAAGCTCCTCATTAACTAAACACTTTTCTTGTCATTCTGATCCCGGGACAGAGCAAATCTTTAAAGACCAAGAAAATAGAAGGTAGAATTAAATGTGGCTGAATCCCAGCCTCTGGGAGACCAGCTGTATGCCATT
Organism: Elephas maximus indicus; assembly: GCF_024166365.1. Taxonomy (NCBI): domain Eukaryota; kingdom Metazoa; phylum Chordata; class Mammalia; order Proboscidea; family Elephantidae; genus Elephas; species Elephas maximus. Next base: position 21,412,048 of record NC_064821.1, read on the forward strand.
TATCTCTCTCTACCTGTTTCTTTTAGTTCCACATCACATACCTTTTACATATGGATACACCATCCTTCTCTAATTGCATCACAACCTTTTTTTAGGTACAACTGAAAGCATATCCACCTTAGTAGTGATGTTAAAAAGCCTGATTCCAATTTTAGGCGTGACAATATAATTTATGTATGAGGGTACAAATAATATATTTAGAAATATAGGTAAGTTATTTTAAAATGCAAATACATAGTCTTGTTACTTTCTAAGTGTCATTGAATATTCCCACATTCTTACTCTTTATTCTGTATATGTCTATAGAGCATATTTGTAAGTCATTCTGTCTGGTCAATTCTGACTGCGATCAGTAGAGATAGTCCTATTACTCCTTTTCTAGTTTTTCATAATCAACTTTTCCAGTTGTGTCCCAAAAATATTTATGTACATTTATCTTAATATTAGTGGAATGTGGGTTGATATTTTGGCTCTTGATTTTTAATGGAGTTGTGAGAAATCACATTTTCACTGGCTAGGCACTAGTATGCAGGTTTATCCATATTCTCAGGAGATTTAGTTAGATGAAAACCATTACTTAATAGATGAAGATCATATTCCATGTGAATATTCACTTAAAAACCTTCATCTTTAATGAATTCAGTATACTCATGAATTTATCAATTTATTTTACTACATGTTAATTGTTTCCGTATAAATTTTGTTTGCTAATCTACAGCATTCTCAGTATGTTATTTGAGAAACAATTTGAGACAGGATGGCATTATAGTGTCACTCTTCACTATCTTAACCTCATTTATTTCAAGCATATGGCAGAATAAAAAAGTAAATTTCTACTGGAATCTTCCCACTCAAATAGAATCTGCCAGTCATTATTTTAATAGCCAGGAAGAAATATAATGCAAAAATGATAACCAAAAAAACAAGATTAACTTTTCAGGTACCATAATCAGAACTCAAACACAAAATGATAAGTAGGCTGCACCTCCAAATTTATGGCCTTGGCAAGGAATTTTAGCTGGAAGATTGCTCTTTCCAGGTAATAAGGGCTAAATGCTTTAGAAAGGGTTAGATATTTGGAGCCAAGGTCAGAGGTGGTGTTACTTGATTTGAGAAGTGTGAGTGAACACAGAAATTGTGGACGTTGCTTGGCTCATGGCTGTGGATTTTGATCAACTAAAAGTTTCTTAAAAGCCTTCGGGAAGAAATTGAACCGAGTTCCCTACTGTCTTTGTGGCTGGATTTGTGACTTTCTCACTATTACCAACAGGAAGAGGTAGGAAATGGAACTCATGAGTTGAGTGTTTGTGATTAGTGAGAGCTACCCTGGACCTGCTAGACAGAAAGAGTGAACACATCGGTGAAAAGGGAGAAAAAAAAATCTTTACATTCGAAGAGAATATGCAACTCGTGATTTACATAGCCAGAAAGAATAACAATGCAAAAATAAGAACCAACAACGAGTATAATCAGAGAAAAAAAGTCAAGATTCGGAACATTCAGGCAAGTTCTGAAACTTGATTTTTTTCTCTGATTGTACTTGTTGGTGTGCGATGAGGAGAAGAAAAAGATGAAATCAAAGAGGTAGTGTTAGGCAAATTATACAAAGAGCATCCTGAGGGAAAGAGCAAATGCAGGATGGCCAAGTGTAGTGCTTTTGTAGTAATCCTAAATGATGGTGGCTCACCCCATGCTGGTAATTGTAGAGGTGTTAAGATTTGGTGGCATTATGGATATATTTTGGTGGTATAGGCAACAGGGTTTTCTGAAAAATTGGGCACAGAGAGTAAGAAAGAGAGAAGAATAAAAGATGATGCTCAGTTGGAGAGAACTGCTCAGCACCTGAAAAAATTGTGTTATTATTCACTGTGATAGGAAAGACTGTGGGAAATGCATATCTAGGAGTTTAATGTCAGGGTTGTAGTTTTGGACAAGTTGAGTTTGAGATGTCTGTTGGAGAAGCCAAGTGGGCAGTTGTGTGTAAGTCTGGAATGTTATATAGGGGAACGTTATATGTAAGTCTAGAATTTAGGAGAGTGATCCTCTCTGGAGACATAAATTTGGGAGTTATTAGAGTTAGATAACTTTTAAAGCCTTGAGTCTGGATGTTACTGCCAAGGAGTCAAGGTAGTTAAAGAAAAGAGGGTTAGGACTGAACTTTAAGACACTCCAGTGTGTGAGGTTGGGAACATGAGAAAGACACATCCAAGGAAACTGAGAACTAGTAGCCAGTGAAGTAGGAGCAAAACCAAGATAATGTACCCCGCTGAAAGCCAAGTGTATTAGTTTCTTGTGACTTCTGTAAAGATGAGCACAAACGTGATGGCATAATACAACAGAAATAAATTCTCTCACACTCTTGGAGGGCAGAAGTCTGCGATCAGTTTCACTGTTCCGAAATGAAGGTATATGCAGAGTAGTGCTCCTCTAGAGACTCCCTAGGCAAACCTGTTCCCTCTTTGAGCTTCTGGTGGCTTCAGCTTTTCTTTGGCTTCTGGTCTCATCACACCATTCTTGCCTCAATGGGCATATTACCTTTCCTTCTGTCTGAGTCAAATCTCTCTCTCTATCTCTCTTATAAAGATATTTCTGATTGCATTTAGGGCCTACTCAGATAACCCTTTATCCCATCTGCAAAGAACCTTTTCCCCAATACAGTAAAATTTGCAAGTTCCACAGATTAGGACCTGATATCTTTGGGGCTGTTATGTAATGTATTACACCAAGTGAAGAAAGTACTCCAGTAAGTACTAAACTAAGTCAAGGTTGGTGACAAGCAAAGTAAGTGAGAGATGCAGAACTGAAGCCAGGATTTAACAAGATAGAGAATCTTGATGACTCTCGGGAGCCCTTTCTATTGCATGCAGGGTCAAGGGTCTGATTGAACTGAACTCAGATAGAAATGGGAGGACAGATTTGGTGATCAGCAAAACGCCAACGGAATTTCAAAAAAATCAAATCTAGCAAAAACTGGAAAAAAATAATACTTCTGTTGAATTTGGTTTAATTCCAGGAATGCAAGGTTAGTTCTTTCTCCATACAACCACAGTGTTCACTCTCACTCTTCCTTTTCTTGAAAGTCAATTTTCAGTGAGGCATCTTCTGGCCCTCTATCTAAATCACAGCACCTTCATATTTTCTTACCCTCTTTCCTGATGTGTGATCTCCATAGCACTTATTACCACCTAAGTCATGCTTTTCTTCTTGCATCAGGTTGGGTTTCATGGCTTCCTGTCTACTCCACTTAAGCAGAGATTACGATGTCAAAGGTTTGTTAGGGAGTGCTCCTTGGACCAGCACCTGTGAAAGGAAAGGGAAGGAGGAAGAATTGGGCAGAGGAAGAAATTGAGTTGTGATGAAGTCTTGAGATCAGCAGGGAGCTCTGGAGCTGGAATGGCCCTTCAGGGTTATGCCAGTTGGGGTAAGTGAATCAGGCCTTTAAAAGGTGTGTAGATCATACATTGGATGCAACACTGTGAGGAGGTGGGCCCTTGGGTGCAGAGGTTCTCTTCTACTGAATCACTCTCAAATGGCGCTAACAGTTAAAGGCACTCTGCTTAGCTAAGTGCTGAAGCAAGTGCTTAAAAATACGTGAAAGCAGCAGGAAAGAAAGGACCAGAATGAGGATGCCAGACCTGGAAGAAAGTTGTGCTGGCTCACATTCATTGAGTACTTTATCTGAGTACTTATTAGGTGCCAAGCATTATATTTATTGTTGTTAATTTCTATTGAGTCCGCACTCACTATTTGGGATCTCATGTATAACCAGATGAAACGCATTCCAATCTTGTGGCATCTTCATGGTGGTTATATTTGAGACCATTGTAGTGGCCATTGTTAATCCATCTCCTTGAAGGTTTCCCAGGCCTTTGCTGTCCCTCAACTTTCTCAGACATGAAGTCCTTCTAGTGATTAATCCCTTCTGATGATGCATCCAAAGTAAGTGAGTTGAAAACTCAGACAATATTTTGTTCTCCATTGGGTTTTCACTGGCTGATTTTTAGAAGTAGATTACCAGGCCTTTCTTCCTTGTCTGTCTTTGTCTGGAAGTTTCACTGAAGCCTGCCCACTATGGGTGACCTGCTGATGTTTGAAATACTTGTGGCATAGCTTCCAGCATTATAGCAACATGTAAGCCACCACTGTACAACACGCTGACAGACAGGTAGTGGCATTATAGTGAGCACGTGCTGTACATCAGACTTTCCCAGCACGAGGCTTAGTGTAAGCCTCCCATGTTAATGAAATTTCTCTTGCTGGTAATTAGTGTTGGAAGGGACATATATCCCATACCAGGCTGATAGTGTAGGCTATCTTCTAAATGATTCCTTGGGAAGATTATCTCTCCATTACAAAGAGACCAAATAGAAGCAGTCAGTTTTCTGTTTCTATTATTGTTTCTGAAATGATCTATGTGCCTTTGGTGACCATAAAGAGAACAACCTTAGGAAGAAACAAACATATGAAGAGTGAAAATGCAACACTGTAGTTCTGTGCCTGAACCTACTCTATCTCTGAAACCTTTGTTAGGAGTGATAATTGTTTTTAATGTTTGACCCTGTTTGTGTCATTGATAAAAGTTGAGGTATCTAATATATTTATGCCAACTTTATAGATGAGGATACTGAGCTTGGAAGCAAGTTGTCAAAGGCCAGACAGCTACTACAGAGCAGAGAAAGGATTCAACTTGATTTCCAGGATGAAGAACAGGTTCCTGAGACCAGGTACATGGATGGGTACATGGATGGAAACAGCCTAAAGAAGAGGGGCTGTAGTTCTGGATTCTCTGAGAGGAGAGGGGGAGGAATCCTTCTTGGTTTTCACATGTTTGGTTTTCTGATTCCATGTTGCTGATGAGTCTGATGAAAAAAATAGATATGATGAGACACACAATAGATGTACAAAGTATCTCATTTTAGAGAAAGTCTCACATCTATATTGTGAAACAAAATTAAAATTACAAATCTTTCTCTATGCTCTCTGTTTCTGTTTTTCCTCCACTTCTTTCTTCCCTTCCTCTTTTACTTTTTTTCTCTCAGTCCTCTTCTCGACTCCACTAACCAGTTCCTCAAGTTTAAATTATTGAATATCCTACTGCCTAGGAAGTCACCAAATTTAAGACTATAGTTGCCTCTGGGAAGCAAAGGAAGGGGTTGGACAGAAATAAAAAGACTATGTCCTCTTTTTTCTTACTATTTTGTTAATTTAAGAAGATAGTCATCATGGCAAAATTTCAGCATTTTTAAATTCTGGAAACATAAATACATGGGTATTTCTCCTGTTCTTCTGTGCTGTTGTCCCTGTTAAAATACTTCATTGATTAATAAATGGAAACAGATATATGGCTGATTTAGCCTGTGGGTTCTGCCTGGTTTCCACCTCCTCCCACAGAGTTCTCATAACCAGGTAACAGGGTGAAGACAAATGATCTTCCGTACAAAGGAATGTTAAAAATCATATATAAAAATGTAAGAAGATTACCATACACCCCTGCTCTCTCAAAACAATACTAAATAAAATTTTGGAAAAATCTAGAACATTCAAAAAATTGAGCAAGGTCAAGTATGTGTTGAGATGGGAAAAGTTCCTGGAATTTTAGGGTCAGAGTAGGACATTAGCAGAAAAAGATCTGTTCAAGTATTGGTGCAAAGGTAAAAGGAAACGAGAACAGGATGGACAATTAGGCAAATGCCTCACAAATGACTCCATTCTGCTCATCTTCTGCAAGTACCTAACTCACAGCTGCCCCTAGATGGACTGGTAGACAAAGATCTCTCCCTATTTGCAAAACATAAACTAGGGAACTTCAGATTACTTCGGTGCCAACACTAAAGAGTGATATAAAGTTCCCCTCCGGAGACTGAAGGATAAAAATGGAAGTGCTGTGCTCAGGGAGCACAGAAAGATAGAAAGATCCGGCTTTTGTGCAGAAATAATGATCTCTTTTTCTCAGGTGTGCTGCCTACTGACCTGGGCAAAGCTGTTGTGTGTCATAAACAATTTGTAATCCCTGTAGCCATTGAGGGATCAATATCCAAAGCTCCTCATTAGTCAGATTCTTTTGTTGTCATTCTGATCCCAGGCTAGTGAAAATCCTTAAGGAGCAAGGCTCAGAGAAAGAAAAACCTAGCATTGGCTGATTCCTGCACCAGGGATATGGCATCCTTTTTCCTCCAAGTCTTTCTGTTCACATCCATTGCAAGTACCATGCACACAGGGACACAGAACATTTCTGTAATTAGTCTCTAGCCTTCTTTTTTTACGGTATATTCAAAGGCATCCCTCTTCCAACAAAAATATCAGGGAGACAGACATCATGTTTAGGCTCAAAAATACAGTTTATTATATTGGTATACATATCTGTACAAATACAAGTGATAATATTTATTAGTTCAACTTTATCAACTTCAATCCTAAAAAATACCAGCTGTAAGAGCCCATTCTAAATACGGTTCACTAAAGGTTGATCCGGTTTCTGCATATTGTATTCAGCTGTTTGTAAAGTATTCTCTGTAATCAATATGGGCTTAGCATGTAACAAAAGTTTTATTCTTTTTTTAGAATTTGCTACTACCCTTTCTCAAATTCATAGTAGTAGCTTCAATACACATTTTTTTTCACATCACTAACCATGTTGTTGTTGTTGTTAGGTGTCATCGAGTCCATACCGACTCATAGCCACCCTATGTACAACAGAACAAAACACCGCCCAGGCCTACGTCATACTCACAATCATTGCTATGCTTCAGCCCATTGTTGCAGCCACTGTGTCAATTCATCTCACTGAGGGCCTTCCTCTTTTTTGCTGAACTTCTATTTTACCAAGCATTATGTCCTTCTCCAGGGACTGATCCCTCCCGACCACATGTCCAAAGTATGGGAGATGTAGTCTCACCACCCTTGTTTCTAAGGAGCGTTCTGTTTGTGCTTCCTCCAAGACAGATTTGTTCATTCTTTTGGCAGTTCACCATATATTCAATGTTCTTCTCCAATGCCACAATTCAAAGGCATCAATTCTTCTTTGGTCTTCCTCATTCATCGTCCAGCTTTCACATGCATAGGAGGTAACTGAAAACACCATGGCTTGGGTCAGGCGCACCTTAGTCTTCAAGGTGACATCTTTGCTTTTCAACACTTTAAAGAGGTCTTTTGCAGCAGATTTGCCCAATGCAACACGACTTTTGATTTCTTGACTGCTGCCTCTGTGGGTGTTGATTGTAAATCTGAGTAAAATGAAATCTTTGACAACATCAACCTTTTCTCCATTTATCATGATGTTGCTTATTGGCCCAGTTGTGAGGATTTTTGCTTTCTTTACGTTGAGGTGTAATCCATACTGAAAGCTGTGGTCTTTGATCTTCATGAGTAAGTGCTTCAAGTCCTCTTCACTTTTAGTAAGCAAGGTCGTGTCATCTGCATAACAGAGGTTGTATATGAGTCTTCTTCTGATCCTGTGCCCCATTATTCTTCATATAGTCCAGATTTTTTGATTATTTTTTCAGCATACAGATTGAATAGCTATGGTGAAAGGAAACAACCCTGACACATTTTCCTGACTTTACACTATGCAGTATTCCCTTGTTCTGTTTGACTGACTGCCTCTTGATCTGTGTACAGGTTCCTCATGAGCACAATGAAGTGTTCTGGAATTCCCATTCTTTGCAATGTTATCCATAATTTGTTATGTTGCACACAATTGAATGCCTTTGCATAGTCAATAAAACACAGGTAAACATCCTTCTGGTATTCTCTGCTTTCAGCCAGGATCCATATGACATCAGCAATGATATCGTTGGTTCCACATCCTCTCCTGAATCAGGTTTGAATTTCTGTCAGTTCCCTCTTGATACACTGCTGCAGCTACTTTTGAATGATGTTCAGCAAAATTTTGCTTGCATATGATATTAACGATCCTGTTCAATAATTTCTGCATTTGGTTGGATCACCTTTCTTGGGAATAGGCATAAATATAGATCTCTTCCAGTCAGTTGGCCAGGTAGTTGTCTTCCAAATTTCTTGACATAGATAACTGAGTACTTCCAGGCTGCATCTGTTTGTTGAAACATCTAAACTGGCATTCCGTCAGTTCTTGAAGCCTTGTTTTTCACCAATGCCTTCAGTACATCTTGGACTTCTTCCTTCAGTACCATTGATTCCTGCTCATATGGTACCTCTTGAAATGGTTGAAAGTAGGCCAATTATTTTTTGGTATAGTGACTGTGTATTCCTTCCATCTTCTTTGGATGCTTCCTGAGTCATTTAACGTTTTACCCATAAAAGTCAAAAACCAGACCCATTCCCGTTGAATTGATTCTGACTCATAACGACCCTATAGGACAGAGCAGAACTGCCCCATAGAGTTTCCAAGGAATTCCTGGTGGATTCTAACTGCCAACATTTTAGTTAGCAGCTGTAGCACTTAACCGTTATGCCACCAGGGTTTCCCACATTTCCCCCATACAATTCTTCAGTATTGCAACTCGAAGCTTGGGTTTTCCTTCAGCTCTTTCAGCTTGAGAAATGCAGAACATGCTCTTTCTTTTTGTTGGTCCATCTTCAGGTCTTTGCACTTGTCATTATAATACTTCACTTTATCTTCTCGAACTGCCCTTTGAAATCTCCTGTTCAGCTCTTTTACTTCGTTATTTTTTTCATTTGCTTTAGCTACTTGACATTCAAGAGCAAGTTTCAGAGTCTCTTCTTACAATCACTTTGGTCTTCGTTTCCTATCTTTTTAATGACTTCTTGCTTTCTTCATGTATGATGTCCTTGATGTCATTCCACAATGACGTTAGAGGCTAGAAGTCTGAAATTACTTTTACTGTGCCAAAATCAAGGTGTTTGCAGAGCATTGCTCCCTCCAGAGACTCTACAGTCAGATCCATTTGTTGTCTCCTTGAGCTTCTGTTGGTTTCAGGCTTCCCTATATTTGTGGTCCCATCATACCAATCCCTGCCTCTGTCATCACATTACCTTCTCTTCTGAATATGTCAAATCTCTCTCTGCATGTCTCTTATGAAGACATACATGATTGCATTTAGAGCTCATCAAGATAATCCAGGATAAGATCATTACTTAATCACATCTGAAAAGAAACTTTTCCCTAATAAGGCAATTTTTACAGGCCCCACAGATTAGGGCCATTTGTCTTTGGGGCAATTATCCAGCCTGTTATACCAGGAGAAGAAACTATTCCAATGAGGACTAAACTTAGTCAATGTTGCTGACAGGCGAAGTGACTACAGATGGAGAATTGAAGTCTGTACATAACATGGTAGAGGACTTTGGTAACACCTCAGGAGTAATTTCTGTTGCATGCAGGGCAAGAGCCTGATTGGACTAACCAAAGATGGAAATGAGAAGAGAGAGTTGGTGAGCATGAGTATAGATAAACTTAAAGGAAGGAACAATTTCAGAAAATTTAAGGGAAGGAATATTATCTATTTCTTTTCATAATGCCAATGTAACATTGATATTAAAAGCAGACATAGTTATCACAAAAAAAGAAAATTCCAAGTACTCTTACTCCGTTTTGAATAGGACAGGCATATGGTCTACTATGATGGAACTGACATATTGAAGAGAATGGTGTCATATTCATTGGGAAAAAGAACATTTCAACATCTATCCTGAAGTACAACAGTGTCAGTGATGGCATAATATCCATATACCTCCAAGGAGTGCCAGTTAATACAACTATTATTCAAATTTATGCACCAACCACTAATGACAAAGATTTTTTAAAAATGATGATTTCTACCAACATTTGCAGTCTTAATCTACCAAACATGCAATCACAATGCATTCATAATTACTGGTGATTGGAATGTGAATGTTGGAAACAAAGAAGAAGGATCGGTAGTTGGAAAATATGAACTTGTTGATGGAAACAGCATCAGAGACCACATGATAGAATTTTTCAAGGCCAACGACTTCTTCATCGCAAGTACCTTTTTCAACAGCATGAATGGGGACTATAAAAAGATGCCACCTTAAAGACTAATGTGCTCCTGACCCAAACCATGATTTTTTCAATCGCATTGTATCCATGCAAAAGCTGGACAATGAATAAGGATGACAGAAAAAGAATTGATGCCTTTGAATTGTGGTGTTGGTGGAGAATATTGAATATACCATGGACTGTCAAAAGAATGAACAAATCTGTCTTGGAAGAAGTACAACCAGAGTGCTCCTTATAAGTGAGAATGGCAAGACTGCATCTCACATACTTTGGACGTGTTGTCAGGAAGGGTCAGTCCCTGGAGAAAGGCATCATGCTTGGTGAAGTAGAGGGTCAGCGAAAAAGAGGAAGACTCTCAACAGATGGATTGACACAGTGGCTGCAACAATGTCTTCAAGCCTAACAACGACTGTGAGGATGGTGCAGGACCAGACAGTGTTTCGTTCTATTGTGCGTAGGGTCACTATGAGTTGGAACTGACTCAACAGCACCTAACAACAACAACATAAACATATTGACCACACCAGATGGAATGCATAGAAATCAAATTGACTACTTCTGTGGAAAGAGATGACGGAGAAGCTCAATATCATCAGTCAGAAAAAGGCCAGAGGCAAAGTGCAGGATAGACCATCAACTGCTCATATACAAGTTAAAACTGAAGTTGAAGAAAATTAAAATATGTCCATGAGAGCCAAAGTACATCATTGTTTATGTCCCACCTGAATTTAGAGACCATCCTGAGGTAGACTTCATGCATTGAGCTCTAATGACTGAAGACCAGACAATTTGTGGAATGACATCAAGGACATCAGGCAGGAAGAAAGCAAAAGGTCATTAAAAAGGTAGGAAAGAAAGAAAAGAACACAATGGATCTCAGAACAGACTCTGGAACTTGCTCTTGACTGTCAAGTAGCTAAAGCAAAAGCTGAAGTAAAAGAGTTGAACAGAAGCTTTCAAAGGGCAGCTTGAGAGGACAAAGTTAAGTGTTATAATGACATGTGCAAAGACCTGGAGTTTGAAAACCAGAAGGAAAAAACACGGTTAACATTTCTCAAGCTGAAAGAACTGAAGGAAAAATTCAAGCCTCGAGTCCCTATATTGAAGGATTCTGTGGACAAAATATTGAATGATGCAGGAATCATCAAAAGAAGATAGAAGGAATACACAGAGTCACTACACCAAAAAAATTGGTTGATGTTCAGCCATTTCAGGAGGTAGCATATGAACAACAACCAATGGTACCAAAGAAAGAGGCATTGTTGAAAAAAAAAAGGCCGCAGGTAGTGATGGAATACCAATTGAGATGTTTCAACAAATGGATTCAATGCTGGAAGCACTCACTCATCTATGCCAAGAAATTTGGAAGACAACTACTTGGCCAATTAACTGGAAGTGGTCCATATTTGTACCCATTCCAAAGAAAGGTGATACAACAGAATGCAGACATTATCCAACAATATCGTTAATAACGCACACAAGTAAAATTTTGTTGAAGATAATTCAAAAACAGGTGTAGCAGTACATTATGTGGGAACTGCCAGAAATTCAAGCCTGATTCAGAAGAGGACTAGGTACAGAGGGTATCATTGATGATGTCGTCTGGATCTTGGCTGAAAGCAGAGAATACCAGAAAAAACATTTACCTGTGTTTTCTTGACTATGCAGAGGCATTTGACTGTGTGGATCATAACAAATTATGGATAGCATTGTGAAGAATCATGTGATGGTTAAAGTTGTGTCATCTTGGCTGGTCCTTGACTCTCAGTGGGTTCACAGCTATGATGTAGTTTGGCAGTTATGTAATGATGTAATCAACTACATCATGAGATCCGCTATAAGCAGGCAATATGTGGAAAGGGAGTTTCATTGAGGGTGTGGCTTGCCTCCGGTATGTAAATGGATGTTCCAGCAAGGCTGTCACTCTGGATCTTGCATCTGGCTCCTCCTCATCTGACCTCAGGTTTTTAGGACTTGAAGTAGAAGCTTACCTGCCAATCTTGGGTTTGCCAGCCCCTGCAGCAATGTGAATCAGGATAAGCCTCTAGCCTAAATCCTGACCCACAGACTTGGGACTTGCCAGCTTCTCCAACCATGTGAGGCATTTCCTTGAGATAAGCCTCTCTCTCTCTAAATATATATGTATATATATACACACACATATACATGTACATATATGTATATACATACATATATATATAAAAAAATTTTTTTTATATGCATGTATATATATACAAATATATATGCTTCACTGGTTTTTCTTATATAGAACCCAACCTGAAATAAATAGGAATTCTAGAACACTTACTTATGTTCATGAGAAGCCTGTAAATAGATCAAGAGACAGTCATTTGAACAGAACAAAGGGATACTTCATGGTTTAAAATCAGGAAAGATGTGTGTCATGGTTGAATTCTTTCACCATCCTTATTCAATCTGTAAACTGAACAGAAAATCCAAGAAGCTGTACTATATGAAGAAGAATTTGACATTAGGATTGGTGGAAGGCTCATTAACAACCTACGATATCCCAATGACATAACCTTCCTTGCTGAAAGTGAAGCCGACGTGAAGCACTTACTAATGAAGATCAAAGACTATCACCTTAGTATGGATTACACCTCAACATAAAGACAACAAAAATCCTCACAACTGGACCAATAAGCAACACCATGATAAACTGAGAAATACTGAGAAACCAAAGTTAAGTGTTATAACGACATACGCAAAGACCAGGAGTTACAAAACCAAAAGAGAAGAACATGGTTAACATTTCTCAAGCTGAAAGAACTGAAGAAAAAATTCAAGCCTCAAGTTGCTATATTGAAGGATCCTTTGGACAAAATATTGAACGACACAGGAAGCATCAAAAGAAGACGAAAAGAATACACAGAGTCACTGTACTAAAAAGAATTGGTTGTTAAGAATTTCATTTTACTTGGATCTACAATCAGTGCCCATGGAAGCAACAGTCAAGAAATCAAAGGACATATTTCATTGGACAAATCTGCCACAAAAGACCTCTTTGAATTGTTAAAAACCAAAGATATCTCTTTGAGGACTTAGGTGGGCCTGACACAGCCATGGTATTTTCAATCACCTCATATACATGCAAAAGCTGGGCAATGAATAAGGAAGACTGAAGAAGAATTGATGCCTTTGAATTATGGTTGTGGTGAAGAATGTTGAATATGCCATGGACTTTGTCTTGGAAGAAGTACAAACAGAATACCCCTTAGAAGCAAGGACGGCGCGACTACATCTCACATACTTAGCACATGTTGTCAGGCGGGATCAGCCCCTGGAGAAGGACATCATGCTTGGCAAAGTAGAGGGTCAGTGAAAAAGAAGAAGACCCTCAATGAGATGGATTGACACAGTGGCTGCAACAATGGGTTCAAGCATAGCAGCAATTGTGAGGATGGCACGGGACCGGGCAGTGTTTTGTTCTGTTGTGCATAGGGCTGCTACGAGTCGGAACCGACTCGACGGCACCTAACAGCAACAACAACATGGTCTTGCAGAAGAACAATCAAATCTGTCTGGGAGGAAGTACAGCCAGAATGCTCCTTAGAAGCAAGAATGGCAAGACTTCTCACCTATTTTGGAAATGTTATCAGTAGGGACCAGTCCCTGGAGAAGGACATCATATTTGGTAATGTAGAGGGTCAGAGAGAAAGAGGAAGACCCTCCAGGAGATGAATTGACACAGTGGCTGCAACAGTGGGCTCAAACACAGCAATGATTATGAGGATGGTGCAGGATTAGGCAGTGTTTTGTTCTGTTATACATGGGATCACCGTGAGTTGGAACTGAGTCTACGGCACCTAACGACAACAACTATTATTACTGCAAAATTACTAACAAAATTTCAAAAAATCAAATCCAGCAAAGTTGAAAAAAGATAATGCTTTCTGTCAAATTTGGTTTAATTCCAAGAATGCAAAGTTGGTCCTTTGTCCATATAACAGCGTTTACTTCCACTCTTCTTTAGGTCTTTACTCACAAGTCAGCTTCTCTGTGAAGTTTCTACTGGCCCACTTATCTAAATTACAATGCCACCTTATTTTCTTCCTCTCTTTCCTGATTTATATTTTTCACAGCACTTATCACCATCTAACTTTCCATGTTTTTCTATTGCATCAAGTTGTGTTCTCTTGGGAAGCATAATTAGCATGCCAATGGTTTGTTAGTGCTGCTGAGATTAGCATCTTGAAAGAAAAGTGAAGAAAGTAGGACTGGGCAGAGGGAGAAAGTGAGTTGTGATACAATCCAAAAGAGAGCCTCCACTGACCCTCCAGGACATTCTTGAGCAGAACAAGAGAAAAGGCTGGAGAGAAATAGAGTGAAAACACTTCTGTTCATCACCAAAGCACTAAAGGGTATGCAAAACAAGCCACACACCTAAAGAAGTTTGCAAGGCATATAACTGATAAAGCATTAATATCCCAATTAAATAAAGAAATCTTATAAATTAATAACAAAAAAGCCATTCAGTAGAAATATCATAAACAGATATTCCAAAAGGGGAAAGGTAATGTCCCATAGCATGTGAGACGACTCTCACCTTCATAATAAGAGAAATGTTTGTCAGTTGAATAATAGTCTACATCCACCAGATTGTTAGACTACAAGAATATGTGTTGATTATGTGGATGCAAGGCACATCCGGTCAGAGTGTAAATTAGCTCTGCCGCTTGAGAAAACTCTTTAAAGTTACCCAAATAAAAATGGTGCTCCCCTATGTCCAATAACCTACTTCTCCTCAAGTATAACATTCTTGCTCATTTCCACCAGGAGACATGTATGAGAATATTGAAATAGCTTTATTCATAAAAGCAAAAAACTAACTAGCAAAATTTCTGTCAACATCAAAAAAGGAGAACTTTTGTGATGTTACTTTACATAATGTGAAAGTATGAAGCACTGAAAATAAAAGAGATAGTGTTACTCCCAATCACAGGTTTGAATTTCAAAAACACAGTGATGGGAAAAACAACTAATATGGAGAATTCATACATGAAGATTAAACATTTAGGACCAGATCCATTCAACGGGGAAACAAAAATCTCTTCAATAAATGGTATTAAGACAACTGGATAGCCACATACAAAATAAATAAATCAAAATAAAGGTGAATCCTTGCCTCATACCATACAGAAAAGTTAAGTCAAAGTGGATCAAAAAATATAAGGCCTAAAACTGAAAACCTCTTCGAAGACAACATAGAGGCAAATTTTCATGAGCTTGGATTAAGAAATAGTTTCTTAAAAAAGCACAGGTCACAAACAAAAAGGTAGTTATATTGGAATTCATCAACATTAAATATGTTTGTCCATCCACTTACATTATCAAGCGAGTGAAGAGGCAACCATAAAATGGGAAAAATATTTACAAATCATATATCTGATAAGAGTTTAATATCAAGAGTATGTCATGAATTTTTAAAATTCAACAACAAAAAGATAAACCCTATAAAAATATGAGAAAAGAATTTGAAAAAATATTTTTCCAAAGAAGTTATACATATTGCCAACAAGCACCTAAAATGATGCTCAACATCATTAGTCATCAGGAAAATGAAAATAAAATTCACAATGAGATACCACGTCACACCCGCTTGTATGGTAATAATAATAGTAATAAGAATAATAATTTGTCAATTTGCACTCATGATGACCTTATGTGTTACAGAGTAGAATGGGTTTTTTTTGGCTCTAATCTTTATGGAAGCAGATTGACAGGCCTTTCTTCTGTGGTGCCAATGAGTGGATTTGAACTGCCAACCTTTAGGTTAGCAGCTATGAACAAATTGGGCCACATAGAGGGCTTATAAAAATAATAACAATAAATAATGATAAGTGAAAATAAGAAGTGTTGGTAAGGTTGCAAAGAAATGGGAAACCTCATAAAATGCTCGTGGGATTTTAAAATGGTGCAGCTATTTTGAAAAATAATCTGGCAGTTTCCCAAATGGAAAAATATAAAGTTACCATTTGACACAGCAATTCCATTCCCAGGTATACACCCAAGAGATATGAAAACATATGTCCACACAAAAACTTATACAGAAATATTTATAGCTTTATTATTCATAAAATACAAAAAGTAAAAACAACTCAAATGCCCATCAACAGATGAAGGGATAAACAAAACGTGAGGAAACCATACAATGGTATATTACTCAACTACAAAAAGGAAGGAAGTACTGATGCATGCTATAACATAAAAGAGCCTTGAAATTATGCTACCAGACACAAAACTCCACATATTATAAAATTTTATTTGTATGGAATAACAGATTAGGGAAAGCTATAGAGACAGAAAGAAGATAAGTGGTTGCCAGAGTTGGGGAGAGAAAGGATTGGAGAGTGGCTGACTAATAGATAACGGGGTTTCCTTTTAGGGGATGAAAAAGTTCTGGAGCCGGGTAGCGGTGATTGTTGCACAAAATTGTAATTTACTTAGTGCTGTTGAATTGTAGTTTTTTTAATGTTTTCAATGGTAATATATGTGATGAGTATTTTACTACAGCTAAAAAAGAAAAAATGGCTAGATTTCTAACAAGTTCAAAAAGAGTCAGATTTATTTAATAGATATATACTGGGGTGATAAAAAGGTGCAGTTATATCCTATGAAAATGTCAGTATTTGTAGGACAAATACTCTCAAATCCTGGCAATTTCATAGGATTCATCTAATAAAAGAACATCAAAGAAATGATACAGAGTTCAGGAGGTGTGGAGTGTGATATGATTGCGAGACTGCTCAAGTGCATGCTGTGGTGACGATAATGCTTTATTTATTAATCTGGTGATAAGTATTGTCTTAGTCATCTAGTGCTGCTATAACAGAAATACCACAAGTGGATGGCTTTAACAAAGAGAAATTTATTTCTTCACAGTAAAGTAGGCTCGAAGTCCAATTTCGGGGTGTGAGCACCAGGGGAAGGTTTTCTCTCTGGGTTGGCCTTCTCGTCAATCTTCCCTTGGGCTAGGAGTTTCTCTGCACAGGAAACCTGTGTCCAAAGGACATGCTCTGCTCCTGGCACTGCTTTCTTGGTGGTATGAGGTTCCCCTGTCTCTCTGTTTGCATCTCTCTTTTATATCCCAAGAGATTGCCTCAAGACACAATCTAATCTTATAGGTTGAGTCCTGTCTAACACAACTGCTGCCCATCCTCTCTCATTAACATCATAGAGGCAGGATTTACAACATGTAGAAAAATCACACAATACCAGAAATCATGGCCCAGTCCAACTGATACACACATTTTGGGGGGGATTTTTTTTTATAATTCAATCCCTGAGAGATATATATTTTGTCATTATCTTGCTACTGTTTAAGAACTACAGACGCATTTCACACACCAATTTGTATATGATATTTTAACAAGTAAAACTGAGGAAAGCTCTTTCATATTCCAGATTCTAAATACATTCTCCTATGGTCTTCTAACATGAAAGTCATGCTTCTCAGACTTGAGCACATCAGGATCCCAAAAAGAACTTATTAAAAACAATCATCCTTCAGCTGTCTCCCCAGAGATTATAAGGTAGTAGTTCTTGGGTGAGGTCCAGAAATCTGCCATATGAACAGGGTCTCAGGTGGCTCATCACTGCAGGAGTTCTGCGGACATCAATGGAGGAAGCTCAGCACTAGAAGATACGTTAGGTGTCTGTCCTCCAGGAATGTTACTAAACATAACCCCTCCCCTGAACCTTCTACCCTCTTTGATGAACAGAAGACTTTCCTGCACTCCCTTGGCTCTCCCCTGAGGCCCCTGTTGTTCTCGCCTCCACACCCTTAGAGAGGATTATGACTTCTAGTCCAGCTTTTTTGTAGTTGTGGGAAAAGTCGCCTCCTTAATCTTGCCAATTTACCTTTTCTCCTGTCCTGTTTTACACTCAACATGTCTTCCTCAAAGTAAAGATCTTGTTCATAGAAAAACTATTTCCCTCATAAAGAGACATCACCCTTTTGCTGACCTATGGACATACGATATCCCAACTACTTTTTATGCCTCCGGAGTTCTTTGGGAGTATGGTTTTCTCACTGCAAGTATTTTCTGCCCTTCAGTGAGGTCTTGCCTAATAGCAAAATGTGAAAGAAACCTAGCTGAAGCAAAATACCTGGAGTACGAGGCTTGCAAGTAAGGAAGTGCAATCAGGAAGTGTGATTGGATTAAAATTTTATGTCTTTTGGCCTTTGTACCCCCTAGATAAGCCTTGTAAGAATATTTCTGGTTTCCTGATTTTTTTTTTTTTTTTTTGGTTGGGGAGAGGGTGGGAATTGTATTACTTTTTTTGAGTGTCATCTTTGGAAAACCAGAAGTTCCCCCATGAAATGGAAGGTGCCCCACCGTATTTTCAGCAACCAAGACTCACTGGGACAGACAGTCACCCATCAATCAGCAGGCTTGAGAATGCAACAAGTTTATTATTATAACCATGTAGTGTCGGATAATATTTGTCAAAATCCATATTATCAACCAAAAATTTAAACACACTCCATGACTCAGCATACTTCCATTAATGAAAACACATGATATCAAGAGAAAATAAAATTCAGAGCAGAAAATAATAGGATCACCAAAAGGTTAAAACGTTTTGGACAAGAGGTCCAAGATAGTAGCCAATACTCTAAAACTCCAGTGATTTGACTAATTTTACTCAAATGGAGTCTGTAGACTGTGCCAGAGAAGAGTAAGAAGCACAGCAAGACAAGGTGACTAAGGAGAAATGTAAAACTCACATCAGTTCTTTTCAATAAATCAGTTAGGAGAAGTCAAACCAAATAAGGTACCAGAAAAATATTACCAGCTTTTATCATGTCTACCCAAGAATTATTCATTGGACTATATAATTAAGACTAGAAAAATAGATGTTAAAATAAAGGCAAGCAAATATAATTACTGAAGCAAGTGCAAAAATATGTGAGAGCAAAAGGATTGCATAACTTGTGAATATTGGCAAGAAATGGAACACAATGATACTAGTTCAGTTTTACTGAGTACTTACTATGTGGGAGGCACTGTATTAAGTGCTTGTAGTGGTTTGGGTTGACTTCCCAATGGAATTGCACTCCAAACGGTCAGCTTAAGTCTCGTATAATGACCATTTTCCCCAGTATCGGGAATTACATTAAGAAGGGGCATATGCTCCTATTCTCATTGGTGATGGGAGAGTATATTAGTTTCCTTTGGCTGCCATAAAAAATTACCACAAAGTTGATTGCTTAAAGAGAGAAATTTATTATCTCACAGTTCTGAAGGCTGGAAGTCAGAAACAAAGGTGTCAGCAGAGGTATACTACTTAGAAGAGTCTAGTGGAGAATCCATTCATTGCCTCTTCCAGTTCCAGAAAGAGCTTGGTGGCTCCAGGTGTTCCTTGGCCTGTGACCATATCACTCCAACCTCTACTTCTATGGTCGCATTGCCTCCTACTTTTCTCTGTGTCTTCTGCACTGTCTATGTTATAAGACTATGTGTGATTGCAATTAGGCCCATGAGGATAATCCAGCCTTAACCTCCCTCTCTGCCAAGACCCTTGGTCCAATTAGGGTAACAGTAACCCTTTTATCATGTCAGTAATAGTCACAGGATCCAAGAAAGAGGATGTGGAAATACCATTTTGGGGCAACCACCTGACCTACTACAGGAGGCATGTCTTCTGATGACTGCATCAAAAAGTCTATTAACAATAGGCCTAGGAAGGACAGTAAGTTCTCTCTCTGAGTATTGTGTGTGGTATTATATCTGCATCTGCTACAAAAATCCAGAGACCATGAGAGAAATTAGTCCTGGGATGAAGCCACCACATGTAGGACTAATGAAGCCCTACTGTCCTATTCCTGTAGATTCCCTATCTCTGAAGTCTTTCTAAGGAAAGATAGCCCTTTTCATTTTTTGAGCATATTAGTGCCTGAGATTCTTTTAATTATTAGCACCAAAGTCTTTTTCACTGGTGATGTTCAAATATTTTACAATCATCTAAAACCCTTGAGAAAATATAATTACCATTTTGTAGATGATGAAACTATGTGCTGTTGATGCTGATGCTGACCAGCAGGGAGAGTTTATCAGTGATAGGTCTTAGTATAATTAGTGAATTGGCACAGATGACACATCACTAAATAGAAGGCATCCTACCAATGAGTTTTCTCAAGCTTACTTTTATGTCCCTGTTCCTTAGGCTGTAGATAAAAGGATTCATCATTTGAGGGATCACAATGTACATCACTGAGGCTACTGCAGTCTTCTTGGGAGAGAGTGCAAATGCAGAACTGAGGTACACACCAACAGATGTCCCATAAAATAAAGAAACAACGGAGAGGTGAGACCCGCAGGTGGAAAAAGGTTTATGCTTTCCATCAGCTGATGGCATTCTTAAAACGGAGGAGATAATTCTAGTGTAAGAGAATATGATCCCAGAGAGAGGAACACCACCCAATATGCAAGCCACAAAATATATCAGGATGTTATTGATGAGGGTACTGGAGCAGGCGAGCTTGAGGACCTGAGGAAGTTCACAGAAGAACTGAGGGATTTCAAGATTTGTGCAAAAGGACAGCTGCAAAACCATCAGACTGTGGATCAGCGCATCCACCATACTGATGAACAAAGAAAGTAGAACTAGCAGGCTGCAGAAGCAGGGGTTCATGACGACTGTGTACTTCAGTGGGTGACAAATGGCCACATAGCGATCATAGGCCATAGCTGCAAGAAGAAAATTTTCAAAACCACAAAAAACCTGGACAAAGAAAATCTGATTGAGGCAGCCTGTATAAGTGATGCTCTGATTCTGCGTCTTGATATTCACCAGCGTCTTTGGGATGGTAGTTGTACTTAAACAGATGTCAGTAATGGACAGATTGGAGACAAAGAAGTGCATAGGAGTGTGCAGGTAGGAGTCAGAGCTGACAGTAAGGACAATGAGCAGATTTCCAAGGACAGTGACCATGTACATGGTCAGGAATAGGCTAAAGAGGAGAAGCTGCAGTTCTGGATCTTCTGTCAGTCCCAGGAGAAGAAATTTTGAAACACTTGTTTGGTTCCTGGGTTCCATATTGTTGATGAATCTGATGGGATGACTGGGTGACAAGACAATCAAATGTGTGGTCACTGGACCAACAGCAGCAGTAGCAGCATCACCAGAGGCAAACATTATCTTGGGGAAGGAAGAAGAGGAATGGAGAGGGATACAAAAGTGGTAAATTCTGTATGCATATTATTTGGTTATTCAAAAAAAATTAAAAAAAAAAAGACCTGAAGCTAATCTAGCAGAATGTCAACATTAATTTCTTCTGGAAAGGGGTGGGAATGGTTATTTTCTTATTACACTATCTGTGCTTTTATGATCATTTTAAATATTTAGTAATTTTATAAATAGAAATAGATAGACTTAGAAGGCAGCCTGATAAGTCAATCTGGGTCTCCATCTCCTTCCCCAAAGATCAGAAAGGGCAATGGAGATAATACTAACATGTACTAAGAACCAGGAAGATAAGATGGAGCTGACAAACCCTCCTCTGCCATTACCACCACAAGATCGCAAGTAAATGTCAGAAAATTTTGTAACGGTCATCTTGTTTGACAAAGGTTAGGGTTCCGCTCAACAGGAAAATCATCCTTGCAGTTGTAGAGACAGAGCAAGAGACTAGCAGAATGAGAGCTCTTTGATATTGGTGCAAAGTTCTAAGAAAACCTGGCAAGAAAAAGACAGACAAGCAAGATTCCCATGGAAGACTTGGTTCCAGTCATTTCCTGCATGTACTCTCTTCACATGCATCATTCTCCTGGATGTCCTTTTCAAACACTAACTTTCCAAATATTAACTAGGGGACTTTAGGTTACCTGGCTGGCTGAGGAATGATACCTGACATCTGCTCTGGATGCAGAAGACGGAAGATATGTCCTCAGGAAGGACAGAGAGTCTGAGTGAAGCACTAGACTCCTGGGCAAAAAGGGTCATCTCTGGGAAGAGGGTCATGTGTCCTTATAGGGGAAGAACTCTAAAGTGAGATGTTCCAGGCAGCCTATTTGGAGTCTCTCTATCCCTGGAGGCTCAATATCCAAAGCTCCTCATTAGCCCAACACATTTATTGTCATTCTGATTGCAAAGCAGTAAAAATCCTAGAAGACCAAGACTTTAGAAGGTGGAGTTCAGGATTGTTGATTTCCTGTAAGACCAGCTTCATGCCATTCACTTCGCTGCACCTGTTGTGCTCACCTCCATGTCACATACATTGTATAGGCGGACCCATCATCATTTTCCAATTGGATTCCAATCTTTTCTTCTTAGGTACAACAAAGGACATCTCTATCTAACCAATGGTATCAGGAAAACCAAATTCAATATTAGGTGTGTATGAGTCGGATTTGACTCAACGGCAGTGGGTTTGGTTTGGTTTTGGTTAAGTACAGTTTTTTTTTTATATGCGTGAATAATAAAATATATTTATAAATGTAGCTAATATAATGTAGAAATGCAAACTCAGCAGTGTTTCTTCTAAGAATAATGACTGTTTCTTGAAACTTAGCCTATCTTTTGTGGATTTTAAAAGGATATTCTAGCCTATCCCCTGATCAGTTTTGCCCCTGATCAATATAAGCAGATCTAGATCTGTTACTCCCTATTTAGAATTCTACAACCACCTTTTCCAACTTCCTTACATTAGTTTAACATACATTTTTCTTTACATTGGGAGGCGGTGGGTTGAAATCAGGGCTTTTGATTTTTAATAGAGTTGTGAGAAATTATAATGTGACAGGAACGACATTAAAAATGTGGTTTATCCATATTCAGTAAATTTTGTTAGATTTTAACCAAAATTTAACAGATGAAGATTGTGTTTTAAGTGAATATTCACTTAGAAACTTGTCGTTTTTTTAATTCAATGTTTTCATGTGTTTATGAACTTATTTTACCACTATTTCTATAGGTAAATTTAATCTATGGTTATTTGATATATTAAAATCAACTTGAGACAAGTTGGCATTGTAGTGTCACCCGTTGCCATCTTAACTCCATTCACTTCAAATATGTGCAATAATAGATAAAACATAATAAGATATACCTGGGCTCAGAGAGTAGGCATGGCCAAGTTGGCAGAGGAGCCAGATGCCTCCAGTGGCCCCTCTTACAACAAAGACCCCAAAAAACAAGTGATTCAATTACATACATGACAAGCTAGGAACCCTGAATATCAAAGGCAAAGTTAAGAAATCGGACTGAGTGACAAGGGGAGGGAGAGACAGTGCAGAAGCAGCAAGAAGTTGTCGGACCTGACTCTGTGGGGTGCAGCCCCAATTCCCTAGCAAGACCCCTGGGGGTCGAAGTCAGCATGTAGAACCCATGTAAGCCTTCGGAATCTGAGATATAAGAGCACTCTCGGAACAAGATAAGTGATTTTGTCTAATTTACAGTGCAGATCTAATAGCTTCTCCTTGTGAAAGAACTCTCCCCCATCTATCTGATCCCTCCTCCCTTTGCCCCAGCCAGCTTCAGCGACAGTTGATTTCCCTGGGCCTGAGTTACGTCCTGCTGCACTCCCCGAGCCATTCACCTGGCCTGGGAGAAGGAACAAATTGACAAAAGGGGGAAAAATAATCTGCCGGCTTCCCTAATCTGAAAACTTAGAGCAGAAGCAGCTCCTGTCCAGGCACAAGCAGTCCACAGATTTTGAATGTCTTTCATCCCTGCATGGACCCAGGTGGCCCCAGTACAGCAGAAAGGATCTCGCAAATATATTTCAAGGGTGAATGTCCTTGAGGTTTGACTGTAACTGTTTCAGCTGTGCAGTGGAGAGGCCGGTTTTTGATGTTTGACACTGCTCTGCATAGTAAACAGGGACCTCACCTACTCATAGCAGGGACTTAAGGACTGGTGGCTCCACCCACACCACCAAGTCACTCTTGACAGGGGGTCCATGGATAAGTGGTGCCTCCCAGTTCGTACAGTTAAAATAATTGGGTACCTATGATATGGCTGCTGAGCCCACCAACCAGTGCACTCTACAGAACAGAGACTAGACTTTCTCAAAGAAACTTGGAGGAAGGTTGTCAGGCCCTGCCTTCCACAGAGTGTGACCTCCTGCTGCAACCAGAAACCTGTGCATACACCAATCACCACTGCTCCACTAAGATCGTAGGTCAGGAGGTGGGCCAAGATGGCAGTATAGACAGATCCTTCCAGTGAGCCCTCTTACAACAAAGACAAAAAAAAAAAAAGTGAAATGAGTATATTTATGACAAACTAGGAGCCCTGAACATCAAAGGCAAGGTTAGAAAATGAACTAAGGGGAAGGGGAAGAAAAAGACAGTTTAGAAGTGGAGAGGAGTTACTGGACCTGAAATGCCGAGAGCTCTCAGGCACCATCCCCAGAAGTGGCTGAGGCAGTTTCCTCAGGGAGAGGTAGCCAGCCACACAGCCTACTCACACCTCTGGAACCTGAGAAGAACTGAGCTTTCGGCAAAAGCTAAGTACTGAGTACCTGGGTATATTTTATTGCGCCCCTGCCACCAAGCCAGCTTCAGTGGCTGTTGATTTACCTGGGCCTGAGAAAGGCCATGCTGAGCACCTATAGCCATCCTCCAGGCCCTGGAGAAGGTATAAATTCACAATTGGGGGAGAAGATAAGTTGCCAGCTCCACTAACATGGGGAGCTCAGGCAGAAGAGGCTCCTGTCCAGGCATAAACAGTGCATGGGCTTTGAGTACCTTTCCTCTCTGCATGTGCCTGTGTGGCCTATTTCAGGAGAATAAGCTCTTGTTGGCAGACTATAGCTGTTTCAGCTATGCAGTGGAGAGGTGGGTGTTTGGTGATGGACATTGCTTTGCTTATTAAACAGAGTCCTCACATACCCACATCAGGGGCCTAAGGACTGGTGGCTCCATTCAGGTCACCCAGCCACCCACAACAAGGGTCCAAGGATAACTGGTACCTCCCAGTCCTTACGACCAAATACACTGGGTTCCCATGGTCCATTTGCAGAACAAACACACCTATACACTCTAGGGAACAGGGACACACTTTCCTCAGAGACACTTGGGGGATGATGCTCAGCCCCCTGCCTTGTTCAGAGCATGAGTCCCTGCTGCAACCAGATACTGGTACCTACACCAATCACCCCTGCCCTCTGACACGATAGGACAGAGCCTGTACCACACACTTGATGAGCAGCTACCTGGACACCTGAACTGAATTCATACAAGAAAAGTGAATGGACTCCTAGACTAATATACCTGATAACACCTCCAGCCATCTGAGAACAGGAGGTCAGAGCCCAAAATGCAAAAATAATCAAGCTAGCTCGTTCAAGCAACCCATTGGGCATATCAAAACAAAACAAAGCAAGAAGCTATGATACAGTAAAAAATTAAGCAAACAGAAAATAAACTAATGCAATAACTTATAGATGGCTCAGAGACAACAGTTAGTATCAAGTCACATAAAGAAACGGACCATGATCCCCTCAACAAGCTCTGAGAACAAAGAATCAAGGGGTCTTCTAGATGAAAGTGCATTCCTGCAATTACCAGAGGCAGAATACAAAAGATTAATATACAGAACCCTTCAAGACATCAGGAAGGAAATGAGGCAATATGCAGAACAAGCCAAGGAACACACAGATAAAGCAGCTGAAGAAATTAAAAGGCTATTCAGGAACATAATGAAACATGTAATAAGCTGGAAAAATCCATAGACAACAATCAGGAATTCAGTAGATTAATAACAAAATTACAGAAGTAGACAACTCAATAGAAAGTCAGAGAGGCAGATTTGAGCAAGTGGAAGGCAGAATTTGTGAACTTGAAAATAAAGCACTTGGCACCAATATATTTGAAGAAAAACAGATAAAAGAATTAAAAAAAAATGAAAAAACCTTTAGAATCTTGTGTGACTCTATCAAGAGAAACAACCTACAAGTGATTGGAGTACCAGAATAGGGAGGGATAACAGAAAATACAAAGAGAGTTGTTGAAGATTTGTTGGCAGAAAACTTCCCTGATATCATGAAAGATGAGAAGATATCTATCCAAGATGCTCTTTGAACTCCACTTAAGGTAGATCTTAAAAGAAAGTCATCAAGACATATTGTAATCAAATTTGCCAAAACCAAAGATAAAGAGAGAATTTTAAGAACAGCTAGGGATCAATAAAAAAGTCACCTACAAAGGAGAGCCAAAAGGAAAAATCTCAGACTACTTGGCAGAAACCATGCAGGCAAGAAGGGAATGGGCTTACTTACATAAAAAATAGAAGGAAAAAAATGCCTGCCAAGAATTATATATCCAGCAAAATGCTCTCTCAAATATGAAGCTGAAATTAGGACATTTCCAGATAAACAGAAGGTTAGGGAATTTGTAAAATCCAGACCAAAACTACAAGAAATACTAAAGGGATTTCTTTGGTTAGAAAATCAATAACATCAGGTATCAACCCAAGACTAGGACACTGGGCAGAGCAATCAGAAGTCAACCCAGACAGGGAAATCACAAAAATAAATCAAGATAAAAAAAAATGCTCAAAACAGTGTAACAGCGATGTTATTACATAAAAGAAGACAACACTAAAACAATAAAGAGGGACTAAGAAATGTAGTCATAGATCTTCCATATGAAGAGGAAGATAAGGCAATACAAAGAAATAAAAGTTAGGTTTAAATTTAGAAAAATAGGGGTAGATAATTAGATAACTACAAAGGAGACAAACTACCTACACATCAAAATAAAATACAAGGAAAAAACAGACTCAGAAGAAACAAAATCAACAACAATGAATATAAGGAATGGACCATATATAAAGACAATCTACTCAGCACATAAAATTATGTGGGAAGAAGAAACTGTCAGCAACACACAAAAAAAAAGACATCAAAATGATAGCATTAATTTCATACCTATCCATAGTTACGCTGAATGTAAATGGACTAAATGCACCAATAAAGAGACAGAGTGGCAGAATGGATCAAAAAACAGGATCTGTCTCTATGCTGCCTACAAGAGACACACCTTAGACTTAGAGACACAAACAAATTAAAACTCAAAGGATGGGAAAAAATATATCAAGCAAACAACAATCAAAACAGACCAGTAGTGGCAATACTAATTTCTGACAAAATAGACTTTAAAGTAAATTCCATCATAAAGGATAATGATTAAAAGGGACCATATACCAAGAAGATAAAACCATATTAAATATTTATGCAATGACAGGACTGCAGGATACATAAGACAAACTCTATGAGCATTGAAAAGTGAGATACACAGCTCCACAATAATAGCAGACTTCAACACACCATTATCGGTGAAAGACAGGACATCCAGAAAGAAGCTCAAAAAGACACCCAGCCAAAACCAAACCCACTGCCATCGAGTCGATTCCGAATCATAGTGGCCTTAAAGACAGAGTAGAACTACCCCATAGAAATTCCAAGGAGTGCCTGGCAGATTTGAACTGTCAACCTCTTGGTTGGCAGCCGTAGCACATAACCACTACGCCACCAGGGTTTCCAATAAAGACATGGAAGATCTACATGCCACGGTAAACCAACTTGACCTCATAGACATATACAGAACACTCCACCCAACAGCAACCAAGTATACTTTCTTTTCTAGTGCACATGGGACATTCTCTAGAATAGACCACGTATTAGGTCATAAAGCAAGCCACAGGAGAATGCAAAACTCTGAAATATTACAAAGCATCTTCTCTTACCATAAGGTCACAAGTGCAAATCAGTAACAGAAAGAACAGGGAAAAGAAATCAAACACTTGGAAACTGAAAAATACCCTGCTCAAAAAAGACTGGATTATAGAAGATATTAAGGATGGAATAAAGTAATGCATAGAATCCAATAAGATGAAAATACCTCCTATCAGAACCTTTGGGACACAGGGAAAGCAGTGCTTAGAGGTTAATTCATATCAATAAATGCACACACAGAAAAAAGAAGAAAGGGCCAAAATCAAAGAATTATCCCTACAGCTTGA
Source organism: Elephas maximus indicus (assembly GCF_024166365.1). NCBI lineage: Eukaryota > Metazoa > Chordata > Mammalia > Proboscidea > Elephantidae > Elephas > Elephas maximus. Next base: position 21,440,003 of record NC_064821.1, read on the forward strand.
ACAAATAGAAAGAGAGCAACAAAAGAAACCGTCAGGCACCACAAGAAAACAAACAAACAAAAATTAGAGTAGGGCTAAATGAAACAGAAAACAGAAAAACAATTGAAAGAATTAATAAGATCAAAAGCTGGTTCTTTGAAAAAATCAACAAAATTGAAAAACCATTGGCCAAACTGACAAAAGAGAAACAGGAGAGGAAGCAAATAACCCGAATAAGAAATGAGATGGGCGATATTACAACAGACCCAACTGGAATTAAAAGAATCATACCAGATTAGTATGAAAAATTGCACTCTAACAAATTTGAAAACCTAGAGGAAATGGATGAATTCCTAGAAACACATTACCTAAACTGACACGAACAGAGGTAGAACAACTAAATAGACCCATAACAAAAGAAGAGATTGAAAAGGTAATCAAAAAACTCCCAGCAAAAAAAAAGCCTTGGCCCAGACGGCTTCACTGCAGAGTTCAACCAAGCTTTCAGAGAACAGTTAACACCCCTACTACTAAAGGTATTTCAGAGCATAGAAAAGGACGAAATACTCCCTAACTCATTCGATGAAGCCAGCAAAGCCCTGATACCAAAACCAGGTAAAGATATCACAGAAAAAGAAAATTATAGACCTATATCCCTCATGAACTTATATGCAAAAATCCTCAACAAAATTCTAGCCAATAGAATTCAACAACATATCAAAAAAATAATTCACCATGACCAAGAGGGATTCAAACCAGGTATGCAGGGATGGTTCAACATTAGAAAAACAATTAATGTAATCCATCATATAAATAAAAGAGAAGAATCACATGATTTTCTCAATTGATGAAGAAAAGGCATTTGACAAAGTTCAACACCCATTCATGATAAAAAAAAAAAAAACTGTCAGCAAAATAGGAATAGAAGGAAAATTCCTCGACATAATAAAGGGCATTTATACAGAGCCAATAGCCAACATCATCCTAAATAGAGGGAGCCTGAAAGCATTCCCCTTGAGATCGGGAACCAGACAAGGATGCCCTTTATCACCACTCTTATTCAACATTGTGCTGGAAGTCCTAGCCAGAGCAATTAGGCAAGATAAAGAAATAAAGGGCATCCAGAGTGGCAAGGAAGAAGTAAAAGTATCTCTATTTGCAGATGACATGATTTTATACACGAAAAACCCTAAGGAATCCTCAAGAAAACTACTGAAACTAAAAGAAGAGTTCAGCAGAGTATCGGGATACAAAATAAACATACAAAAATCAGTTGGATTCCCCTACACCAACAAAAAGAACATTGAAGAAGAAATCACCAAATCAACACCATTTACAATAGCCCCCAAGGAGATAAAATACTTAGGAATAAATCTTTCCAGAGATGTAAAAGACCTATACAAAGAAAACTACAATACAGTTCTGCAAAAAACCAAAAGAGACCTACATAAGTAGGAAAACATACCTTGCTCATGGATAGGAAAACTTAACATTATAAAAATGTCTATTCTACCAAAAGTGATCTATACATTTAATGCAATTCTGATCCAAATTCCAATGACATTTTTTAATGAGATGGAGAAACAAATCACCAACTTCATATGGAAGGAAAAGAGGCCTCAGATAAATAAAGCATTACTGAAAAAGAAGAACAAAGTGGGAAGCCTTACTCTACCCGATTTTAGAACCTATTATACTGCCACAGTACTCAAAACGGCTGGTACTGGTACAACAACAGATACATAGACCAATGGAAGAGAATTGAGAATCCAGACATAAGTCCATCCACACATATAAGCTGTTGATATTTGACAAAGGCCCCAAAACAGGTAAATGGGGAAAAGACAGTCTTTTTAACAAATGGTGCTGGCATAACTGGATATCCATCTGCAAAAAAATGAAACAAGACTCATACCTCACATCATGCACAAAAACTAACTCAAAATGGACTTTGTCAAATCTAAAACATTAAAGATCATGGAAGAAAAAAATAGACAAGACTAGGAGCCCTAATACGTGGCATAACAGTATACAAAACACTGCTAACAACGCACAAACACCAGAAGAGAAACTCGATAACTGAGAGCGCCTAAAAATCAAACACTTATGCTCATCCAAAGACTTCACCAAAAGAGTAAAAAAACAACCTACAGACTGGGAAAAAATTTTTGGCTATGGCACGTCAGATCGGCATCTAATCTCAAAATCTGTAAGATACTACAAAACCTCAACAACGAAAAGACAAATAACCCAACTAAAAAATGGCAAAGGATATGAACCAGCACTTCCAAAGAAGGCATTCAGGCAGCTAACAGATACATGAGGAAGTTCTCATAATCATTATCTATTTGAGAAATGCAAATCAAAATGAAATGGCATCTCATCCCATCAAGGTTAGCATTAATGCATAAATAAATAAATAAATGTTGGAGAGGTTGTAGAGAGATTGGAACACTTAAACACTGCTGGTGGGAATGTAAAGTGGTACAACCACTTTGGAAATCGATTTGGTGCTTCCTTAAAAAGTTGAAATAGAACTACCATACAATCCAGCAGTCTTACTCTTTGGCATATATCCTAGAGAAATGAGTCCTCACATGAATAGATACATGTACAGCCATGTTTATTGCAGCACTGTTTACAATAGCAAAAAGATGGAAACAACCAAGGTGCCCATCAATGGATGAATGGGTAAACAAGGCAGGGGACTGACAACCACCCCTCAGTGTCTGTGAGGAAAGCCTGTCCCTATTCCCTAGAGCGTGTAGGTAGGTGAGCTTTGCAGCTGGAATATGGGCACCCAGTGCTGTTGGCTGTAAGAGCTAAGAGGCACCACTTACTCTTGGATCCTTGTAATGGGTGGCTAAGTGGTGTGGTTGGAGCCACCAGTCGTCAAGCCCCTGATGTAGGTAGGTGAGGACCCTGCTTAATAGGCAGAGCAATGTCAAATATGAGCGTGTCTGTCCACCATATAGCTGAAACAGTTGAAGTTAGACTTCAGGTATATACCCTGTTGCACTGTGCTAATGAGGGCCTATGTTGTTGCAAGGGGCCCAAGCAGCTCTCTGCAGGGGTGAAAGGCATTCCAAGTCCATGGACCCCATATTCTGTGCCTAAGCAAAGGAGCTGTTTCTGCCCTGAGTTCTCGGCTTTAGGGGAGCAGGCAGATTATTACTTCCCTGCTTGTTAATTTGTTCCCTTTCCAAGGCCAGGAGAATGGCTCTGGCTGTATGACAGTTTCTACTTCCAGTCCAGAGGATGCAGCCAGCTTGGACCCAGAGCAGAGTGGGGACCGAGCAGTTAAGTGGGAGAGAGGTTTCTCCCAAAAGGGTATTGTTTGATCTGCAAGGTAGGTTAGACACATGAACTTATTTTTTGCCAATTAAGCACCACTTTTAACTGATTCTGGACGCATGAATAGATGTGAAAAATGCATCCTGAATGCCTCTCCTTGTGTCACCATACTCATGCCAGTAGATTCAGCCTGCAGGATGCCGGTTCTCGCTTGGTCAGGTCTGACAACTCCTTGCTGCTTCTGAACCATCTCTCCCTCCCCCTGCTGCTCAGCCTGATTCCTCAACTTTGAGTTTGATGTTCAAAGCTCCTAGACTGTCATATATAATTGATACACTTTTTTTTTTTTAATCTTTGTCGTAAGAGGGACCACAAGAAGTGTCTGACTACCCCGCCATCTTGGCCACACCTGCAAGGGAAGTTTTGCTGAAAATCATTCAAAAGAGGCTGCAACAGTATATTGACAGAGAATTGTCAGAAATTCAAGCCGGTTTCCGAGGAGGGCATGACATCATTGCTGATGTCAGATGGATGCTGGCTGAAAGCAGAGAATACCAGAAAGAAGTTTACCTGTGTTTTATTGACTATGTTAAGGAATTTGACTGCATGGATCATAACTCACTATGGTTAGAATTGTGGAGAACGGAAATTCCAGAATACTTATTTGTGCTCAGGAGGACTCTGTACATGGATCAAGAGACAGTCATTTGAACAGAACAAGGGGACACTGCATGGTTTAAAGTCAGGAAGGGATTGCGTCAGGGTTGGATCCTTTCACCATAACTATTCAATCCATATGCTGAGCAAATCCTCTGAAAACCTGGACTATATGAAGAAGAATGGAGCATTAAGATTGAGGAAGACTCATAACCTTCGTTATGCAGATGACACAACCTTGCTGAAAGTGAAGAGGACTTGAAGCACTTACTGATGAAGATCAAAGACCCCAGCCTTCAGGATGGATTACACCTTAACATAAAGAAAACAAAACCCCTCACAACTGGACAAACAAACAACATCATGATAAACGGAGAAAAGATTGAGGTTGTCAAGGATTTCATTTTACTTGGATCCATAATCAACACCCATAGAAGCAGCAGTCAAGAAATCAAAAGACACATTGCATTGTGCAAATTGGCTTCACGAGACCTCTTTAAAGTGTTGAAAAGTAAAGATATCACCTTGAGGACTAAGGTGTATCTGACCCAAGCCATGGTATTTTCAATCGCCTCATACACCTGTGAAAACTGGACAGTGAAAAAAGAAGACAGAAGAACTGATGCCTTTGAATTGTGGTGTTGGCAAAGAATATTGAATATACCATGGACTGCCAAAAGAATGAACAAGTCTGTCTTGGGGAAAGTACAGCCAGAATGCTCCTTAGAAGCAAGGATGGCGAGACTGCGTCTCACATACTTTGGACATGTTACCAGGAGGGATCAGTCCCTGGAGAAGGGCATATCATGCTTCATAAAACAGAGGGTCAGTGAAAAAGAGGAAGACCGGTAACTGGTACAGTGACTCTGTGGTACAACGACTCTGTGTATTCCTTCCCTCTGCTTTTGATGCTTCCTGTGTCATTCAATATTATAGTCATAGAACCCTTCAATATTACAATTTGAGGCTTGAATTTTTATTTAGCTCTTTCATCTTGAGATGTAGAGCATGTTCTTTGCTTTTCGTTTTCTAATTCCAGGTCTCTGCACATCTCGTTATAATACTTTGTCTTCTCGAGCTGCCCTTTTAAATCTTCTGTTCAGCTCTGTTACTTCCTCATTTACTCCATTCACTTTAGCTGCTCCATGTTCAAATGCAAGTTTCAGATTCATTTCTGACAGCCATTTTGGTCCTTTCTTTCTTTTCTGTCTTTTAAAAGGCCTTTTACTGTATTCATGTATGATGTCCTTGATGTCATTCCACTACTTGTCTTCTCTTCAGTCATTAACGTTCGGTAGGTCAAATTTCTTCTTGAGGTGGTCTCTAAAGTCAGGTGGAATATACTCAAGGTCATACTTTGGCTTTTGTGGACTTGTTTGAATTTTCTTCAGCTTCAACTTAAACTTGTTTATGAGCGATTGATGGTCTTTTCTGCAATTGGCTGATGGCCTTGTTCTGGCTGATGGTATTGAGCTTCTTCATCTTCTATTTCCACAAATGTTCCTGGCATCTGACGACTTCCACATGTGTAGTAGCCATTTATGTTGTTGCAAAAAGATGTTGTTAGGTATTGTTGAGTCAGTTTTGACTCCTAGCGACCCTATGTACAACAGAACAAAACCTCACAATTGTTATGCTTGAGCTGATTGTTGCAGCCACTGTGTCAATCCAACTTGTTAAAGGTCTTCCTCTTTTTCACTGACTTTTTTACTTTACCAAACATGATGTCCTTCTCCAGGGACTGGTCCCTTCTGATACCATGTCTAAAGTATGTCAGACGAAGTTTCGCCATCCTTGCTTCCAATGAACATTCTGCCTGAATAAGTTGCTGGTCTTGCAAAATTCTGTCATGTGATCTCTGGCATCTTTACTATCACCCAGGCCATATTTTCCAACTCCTGATCCTTCTTGGTTTCCAACTTTTGCATTTCAATTGCCAGTAATTACCAATGCATCTTCACTGCATATTTGATCAATTTCATACTGTGGAAGTTGGTAAAAATCTTCAATTTCTTCATCTTTGGCCTTAGTGGTTGGTGTGTAAATTTGAAAAATAGTTGTATTAACTGGTCTTCCTTGTAGGCATAGGGATATTATCCTTTCACTAACAGTGATGTACTTCAGGATAGATCTTGAAATGTTCTTTTTGACAATGAATGCAACACTGTTCCTCTTCAATTTGCTATTTCTGGCATAGTAGAGTATATGATTGTCCCATTCAAAATGGCCAATACTGGTCCGTTTTAGGGCATTAATGCCTAGGATATCAATGTAGTGTTTTCCATTTCATTTTGGATGACTTCCAATTTTCCTAGACTCATGCTTCATACATTTCACATTCGGATTATTAATGGATGTTTGCAGCTATTTCTTCTCATTTTGAGCCATGCCTCATTAGTAAATAAAGGTGTCATGGATTGAAATATGTCTCCCTAAAAAAGTGTGTATCAGTTTAGCTGAGCCATGATTCCTGGTATTGAGTGATTTTCCAGTATGTTATAAATCCTGCCTCCATGATGCTAATAAGGGAGAACGGGCAGCAGTTGTGTTAGTGAAGCAGGACTCAGTCTACAACACTGGTTTGTGTCTTTAGGCAATCTCTTGAGATATAAAAGAGAGAAGTGGGCAGAGAGATGGAGGACCTTATACTACCAAGAAAGAAGTGCCAGGAGTGGAGCTCGTCCTTTGGACCTGGGGTCCCTGTGTGGAGAAGCTCCCAGTCTGGGTGAAGTTTGATGAGAGGGCCGATAGAGAGAGAAAGTCTTTCCCTGGAGCTGATACCCTGAATTTGGACTTTTAGCCTACTCTACTGTGAAGAAATAAATTTCTCTTTGTTAAAGCCACCCAGTATTTCTGTTAGAGCAGCACTAGATGACTAAGACAGAAAGTCTTGAAAACTTTATTCCATCCTCATCATTAAGGTAAACTCTACTTTGAGGAGGAAGATCTTCCCCAGTCATATTTTGTGTGTCTTCCAACCTGGGGGACTCATCTTCCAGTAGTGTATTAGACGGTGTTCTGTTGATAATCATAAGGTTTTCTCTGTCTTCACCTGGAAGCTCTGCTGTAACCTGTCTACTGCCACCACAGGACAAAAACTGACAGATGAGTGACGGGATATATGTAAAATAATGTGAACTAATATAATTTTGCTAAATTTATGGATGAAGAACCTGAACTTAGAGAAATGCAATAGAATATCAAACGCTATACAGCTATCACAGAGCAGAGGTAGAATTCAAACACTAGTGGTCTGATTTCAAAATTTTCACTCTTAATCACTATGATTCCTGGTCTTCTGTATTCAAAGAACTCTGCCAGTGTTTCTGGGTTACTCATTGTTTATATCTCTTTGTCAAATTCCCACAGCTTAAGCCCAAAGCAGGTGAGATGTTACAAATAACTTCTGACCCCAGCTTTTCTGGAGTTAGGGAAACCTTCTCAGGTTAAGGGCTGTGGACAGAATTTTTAATACTTGTAGCATCCAGACTTTCTGGAGTTATTGAGATTGAAAATGACACATCTGACAAACTATTGCCCTGAGATAATCTTTCAACCTTAATTAATCAGTAATTATTTCAATTGTTCTTCAAGAAAATGCTGATGAAATTCTGCATGTTTACAGGTTATTCTGTAAACACTGTTCTGGTTCTGCTTCTGAGGTAATGCATAATTTCTAGTGACAAACTATGGTATATAACCTGTGAAAGATTTTTCTTCTTGGGAACATTTTTCACTCTCTAGTCAGAAGTGTTGTCCTGATATATAAATCATATATTTTAAAAAATCTTTGATAAATTTCTATTATCAGCTTAACACTCTTTTTATTTTAACAGGCTGTAAGGCTGCCCTCACTTCTGACACTAGCTTGAAGTTCAGGTTCCTCAGGCCACCCTCATTTCTGACCCATTAGCTAAAAATTCAGTGGTTCCCATGGCCTCCTCAGGTTCTGTAGGTCACTAGAACAACTCACAGAACTCAGGAAAGCAATACGCTTATGATTACAATTTTATTATAGTAGAAGGATACAAAACAGAACCAGCCAAAGGGAGAGATGCATAGTATGAGGTCTGGGATGGTCACAAACATGAAACTTCTGTGTCTCCAGGGACACATTACCCTCCTGGAATATCAATGTGTGACAGTTCACAAAACACGGACAGCCAGAGAAGCCAAGCTCACCTAAGCTTCAGTGTCCTGAGTTTTTATTGCAGTTTTATTATATAGGTAGGTCCCTAGGTTGTGCAAACAGTTTGGACTTGACTACTAACTGAAAGGTTGGCTGTTCAAACCTACCAGCAGTGCCGTGAATGAAAGGCCTAGAGATCTATTTCTGTAAAAATCACAGCCTAGAAAATCTTATGGAGCAGTTCTATTCTGTAACACATGTGGTCACCATGTGTTGGAAGCAACTTGCTGGCAATGAGTATGGGATTACATAGACATGATTGATTGAATCAATAGTCATGTGTTTGAACTCAATCTTCACCTGTCACCCTCTTTGGAGGTCAGGCTGATATCAAGTGGCTCAAAATTTCAACCACCTAATCATGAAGATAGCCTTTCTGGCATGATAACCCTATGCTGAGTCATCCCTTTAGCATTACTTGTGAAGGCGTCAACCATAAGTCACTTTGTTATCACAAACTATCAGGTGTGGCCCCAGGCCCACTATGAATAAAAAGGCAGTCCAAAAACTCAGGAAATTCTGAAGTTTACAGAATACCGCCCAAAGACCAGCAACAATAGCCAGGTCTATCTTTGTGTAAAATTAATTCTTCATTACACTCACATCAGTGGAAAGAAGATATTCTTGAGAAGAGTTTCCTCAAAGCCCCCATCATGTCCTTGTTCCTCAGACTGTAGATAAAGGGGTTGAGCATAGGCATGACTATAATGTACATCACTGATGCTATTGCACTCTTCCTGCCAGAAAGAGTAGCTGCAGAGCTAAGGCAGACCCCAAAAACTGTCCCATAGAACAAGGAAACAATAGAGAGGTGAGACCCACATGTAGAAAAAGCTTTATACTTTCCTCCAGCTGATGGGATTCTCAAAATGGAGGACGAAATTTGAATGTAAGAAAATGATCCCAAGGAGAGTAACACCACCCCAAACACCAGTCACAAAAAATTCTAGGATATTATTGATGAGGGTATCCGAACAGGCAAGCCTGAGGACTTGACCAAGTTCACAGAAGAAGTGAGGGATTTCCAGGTCTATGCAGAAGGACAGATGCAGCACCATCAGACTATGGAGCAGGGCATTCATGACGCTAATGAACAAGGACAGTAGAATCAGCAGGCCACGGAAGCAGGGATTCATGATGACCGTGTACCTCAGTGGCTGACATATGGCCACATAACGGTCATAGGCCAGTGCTGCAAGGAGACAATTTTCCAAACCAGAGAAAACCAAACCAAAGCAGATTTGAGTGAGGCAGCCTGTGTAACTGCTGGATTTGCTCTGTGTCTGAATGTTCACCAGCATCTTGGGGACCGTGGTGCTGCTGAAACAGATGTCATTGAAGGACAGGTTGAAGAGGAAGAAGTACATGGGGGTGTGGAGGTGGGAGTCTGAGCTGATGGCCAGGATGATGAACAGATTTCCAAGCACAGTGGCCAGGTATACGGTTAGGAACAGCCCAAAGAGGAGGGGCTGCAGTTCTGGATTCTCCGAGAGGCCCAGGAGGAGGAATTCTGCTATATCTGTTTTGTTTTCTAATTTCATGTTGTTGTTAAGTCTGAAAAAAAAAGTAGAGGAAATGAGACAGATAACAGATCCCTTCTTTTAGAGAAACTGTAGGATCTATATTGTGAAACAAAGTGAATATTAGAAATATCTCTCTCTCCCTGTTCCTCTCTACCTCTCTCTGTTGCTCTTCTTTTTCCCTCTTCTCATTTCTTTTTTCACTACCCATCTACCACATTTTATTCAAGTGTTACACATTTCCACATTTGCCAACTAACAGAAATAAAGTAGGTAATGACATATAATTTCTCCCTGAGAATTTTTTACCCTCCTTCAAACTATCAGCAAAAATAAAATAAAAATTTTAAAATGTTACATCGGTTAAATGTTAGAGCAGTGGTTTTAAAAGTTGGTATTGCATCACAATTAGCTGGAGGGCTTGTTAAAACCCAGATGTTTGGTCCCATCCTCAGAGTACTGGATTCAGAAGGTTGGGTATGGGGTCAAGGGTTTGCCTTTCTAACAAATTCACAAATGTTCTACTGATGTTCTGGAGTCCATACTTTAAAGAACACTGTTCTAGAGCATGGACAACCAACTCATTTGTGATTGGAGCAGACCTGGAATGATTAATGAGGAAAATGAAGGTCCAGCTCATTAGTGCACTGTACAGTGGGCTGTCTGAGCGTTCAAGTCCGTGACTCCACTTAGCATCTTAATTGTCAGTGAGTCCTCAAAATCTGCCCTTTTCACTTCCCATTTCTATTTCAATATCTCATTATTTCACATTGTCCTTTTCAGAATTAATTGTAATATTATCACCACAGTAAATGTAGTAATTGTTATACACTGCTATCATCACCACCACGAACACGGATTGCCAGGCTCTTCACCTATATTAAATGATTTTATTATTTCAACAGACCTGTGAGTTAGGTACTTCTATCATTCTACATCTTCCCCATGATCTCATGTAGCTGAGATAAGGTTAAACTACAGTACAAAGTACCTGGCTCTCTGGTAACAGATGATGTGAGATTTGAACTCAGGATGTCAGACTTCAGAGCCGACTCCATAACATCATGTGATATGACCCCTAAGTAGGATAGAACTAGGTGTCCTGAAAGGTCAATCAGATTTCATCACTTGCCTCTTGAAGAATTCCACCTGAATAAAGACCCAAGTGTTTTACCTGGTCATGAAGATCTTCTACTCTCTGACCACATAAGTAGTATCTAGCAGGTGACAGCATTAAACAGGACCACTCACACTCAGGACTTGAGGTCAAGAGAGAATATGCTACCTGAAACCTTAAGTTGTTAAGGCTATTATGTCTGGAAGACTTTCTTTTCTCTCAAATGATAGAAGATTAAAACATTTTTCTCCTGAGGTGACATGTAGCATTTTTTTTTTTCTTTTTCCAAATCAGAAGACTGGAAGGAATATTGAAACACATGGGGTCTTGACAAAAAGGCAATAAAAAAGCAACAATTTGTTGACTTACTGAATTCTAGGATGAGAAAGATAAATACTGCCCACACAAATGCCCAAGTGCCTTGAATTTAATATTGGGAGTAGGAGATTGGCAAGTCAATCTTAGGAGGTGACCAGACATTGAGCAAAGTACACCTGAACACCTGAAAAGCCTTTATACTTGTGGGGCTTAAAAAATAGAATCAATATAAATTGCTTAGCAAGAAGCCTCACCCCTGGAGTGAAGTACTTGTTTTTAAGGTTATCAGGAAAATTGGCTAAGAAAATGAGAAATTTCTTACCTCCTCCAGACCCCACCAATGTAAAAAATACACGCATGCACATTCTTCTGTTTAACTGACACTCCTATTTTTTTATGAAAAACAATAGCAAAAAGACACCATACAATTTCAATTTTATTGTAGTTATAATTGATCGCCATTAATAGGCTATTGTTTCTAGATTTGTTTTCCCTTTTCTTTATTTTTTTTCCAAGGAGCCCACTGGAATCTGCTCCTCCCTTCATTTCCTCCTTTTAATAACATGGAAATAATTGTTTTCTCACTATGAGGTAGCTTGATCCATTCCCTATTCCTTTTATGTTTTCCTATATCTATCTTCCTTGTGTAATTCGCAGATAGTATTAGAGGAGGATATATTGAAAATCAATCATGAAAGTTGATGTCCTCCTCCTTGTGTTTCTGGCTGGTCCCCATCAAAGCCTGGATCAGGCAGTCTTGGGCACTGGTTCCTATAGGGATCCTGAGATTGTGTACGAGGATCAAGTCCAGGACACTCACACTTCCAGTGTTAAAATACCACCCCTGGGTATATGATCATTGGATCCCCCAAACAGGCGAGTGTTGATTGATAAGTCCTGGGCAAGTCAATGTATTTGCTCATTATTCTTGTAAATCACTGTATCACACACACACACACACACACACAGTTAAAGTAAATAGTGGAACCAGACAAACTTGGTTTGTGAACAAGGACATTTTTATAGCTCTTTAAGAAGCTTCTATCTTCCCATTTGTATAATGGGAGAGATCATGAATCTTTATAGGGATATTGCAAAGATGAGAATAGACAAAATCTTGACATAAGAGACCCTCTCAGTATTTCGTACTGTGATTTGTTTTTGCCATGAACACAATCTGATCACACGACCTGGTTCATTACAGGGAGGGAAGTGACAGGTGGGGCAAGATGAACGAGGAGGAGAAAAAGAGTAATTTCAAGGAAGGATGGATGTGCTGAAACTCCACTGGGAATCTTGCTCATACAGAGAAGCAAGCAGAAGGAAGACCTCAAATCACTGATCACTAATATCAAAGTTTGTTTGACATAAATATATAGCAGTTAAGATGAATAAATTAGACATAGATTCATCTACGTGGATAATAAAAACTTGAAATAGAAAAGGAACCTGTCTAACAAAACATCTATAGTATGAGAAAATTTTAATCGATTCTAAAATTATGCAGACTTTATAAATACCAAAAAAGTACAGGGAAAAAACAATAAAGACCTCTTTATCCGCCACTCAGCAACATCAAATTAAAATATACTGCCATACTCGCACTAGCTATTTTTAAAGAAACAATGAGTATTTATTTGAAATCCTCTCTTTTATTTTTCCACATTATCAATTTTTGTTTGTTTCCTATGGGGGAACCATTGCACTGAACTTAAGTGGAAATTTTCCTGCAATATCAATACATTTATTATAATTCTATCTATGCACAATGTTGTTGTTCTGTATCTTAAAAATGTATAACTATACATGTCATTTGACTATTTCTTTAAATAATACTTTAAATGACTTAGAGATCTTGGTACATTTTGTTGTGGTCCATTAGCTTTAAATACCTTAAGGCATTCCACTGTCTTAACCCTCTATCTATCACTGTTTAACCCTCTCCCAACTGATGGGCATTTTCACTGTGGTATGCACACACACACACACACACATAAACACACACACACACAGAGAAACAGTTTAAAATAATGCTTGCTGACCAACCATATTCAAGACTGTGGTTGCCTCTGGGAAGGGAAGAAAAGGAATTGAGGAGTTACACTAGCTTTATGCATACTACTTTGTTCCTTTGAGAAAAGAACTCTAATAACAAGCTATCAACATTTACTAACTCTGAAGACATGGATAGATAGGTATTTGTTTTTTTTTTTTTTTCTTTGCACAGCACTGCCTTGTAATGTATTGTCCAGGTTAATAAAAACAGAACAATAGACTATGGATATAGCTTATGGGCTCTGCCTGGTTCTTCATCTCTTCCCCTTGAATCTTTATACCTGGTAACAGGGTTGAGACCAAGATCTTCCCTACAAAGAGCCATCAGGAACCAGGTACTGAAAGATAAGAAGCTGACTATACATCCCTGCCCTCTGCCAAAGAAATTAAAGAAAATTTTAGAGAATCACTAGGATTGGTGACATCTCTAGGACTGTGTGTCACTAGAATTGGTGGCATATATAGGGCTGGGGTCTCATGGTGTCAATAACTCATGGTGTACCCCCCCCATGGACCTCCTCCCATACCAGACCATAAAGAATCCTTAGCAATTTTTTTTGTACTGTTACTAATTTTTATCATAGAATAATGTGTGACAAATATAATTGTGAATTGATTAAATGTAATAGTTCTTAGGTTACATGAATACTAACAAAATTGTTTTGTAGTCTATTTCTATAATAAATGACAACATTATTAGTAACAGAGCGGAAGGCTTTTTTGTTTTTCTCTTTCTTTTCCGTTAGTTACTATTTCATTCTAAAAAAAATTATCAACATAGGTTCACAAATACTAGTTACCTCAATGTTTTAGCTAAAACACCAGAAAATTTGACAAAATCAGCAAAATGAAAACACAGCAAAAACAAAAACAGCACTGTGCACTTGTAGTGCGGGCAGATGAAACCACGTGATTCGAAGTATCACTGTAATTGGGTAATAACGACAGCTCTGACTGGAACACATTAGAAGGTTCAAAAAATAAATTAGTATAGAGTTTTAGCCTTGTAGGTATATTGATGCACGTAAGCTGGGCTTATGAAGAATGTTTTTGTTGTTATAGCTAACTACAGGGATATTTTTATTAAAAATTATAAATTTCTGCTGAAACACTGCACAAAAATTTTATAGACAGTCATTTCGGTGTCACCCCCTCTGAAAGTGTCACCTGCACCTCCTTAGTGATACCACTGTAAGAGATGGTTTCTGCTAAGATGGAAAAAGTCCCTGGAAATTATGATTAGAGTAAAAGCAGAATGAAAGCTGCTCAAGTATAGTGCAAAGGTACAAGGAAACATGGCAAGTAGATGATGGAATATCAAGCAGACACCTCACGGGTGACTCCATTTTGCCCCTCTTCTTTATGTACTCACCTCACAGCTACTCCCAGATGGACTGATAGAAAAAGACCTCTCCTTATTTGTCAAAATAAACTGGGGAACTTCAGATTACCTGGGTACCATCACTAAGGAATGACATTCAGTTCTGTCCTGGAGGTTGAATGGTAAAAATGGAAGCTCTGGGCTCAGGGAGCACAGGAAGTCAGAGAGAAGGACCAGGCTCCTGTGCAGAAATGATGATCCCTGGGATGAGGCTCAGGGGTGCTGCCTCCTGACCTGGGCAGGGCTATTGAGTAATTTGCACAGGCAGAAAATTTTCAGTCTCTGTGATCCTTGGGGTTCAGTATCCAAAGCTCCTCATTAATCAAATCCTTTTGCTGTCATTTTGATCTCAGGACAGTACAAATCCTTAAGGAGCAAGGCTCAGAGAAGGAGGAACTTATTTTTAGCTGATTTCCACACTCAGAGAGGCCAGGGATATGCCAGCCCCTTTCCTCCATCTCTTTCTGCACAAATCCATTTCAAGTACAATATACACAGGGACACACGTCCCTTCTATAATTGATTCTAGTCTTCTTTCTTTAGGTGCATTGAAAGGAAACCCTAACACCAATGTCAGAGAAAATGACATCACATTTAAGTTAACAAGTGTAATATATATATAACCTGCATAAATACAAAAGGTAATATAGAAGATGTACCCCCAAAATGCAAATATTGTTGTTGTTAGGTGCCGTCGAGTAGGTTCCCACTCATAGCGACCCTTTGCACAACAGAATGAAATGCTGCCCAATCCTGCGCCATCCTCACAATCTTTATTATGCTTGAGCCCATTGTTGCAGCCACTGTATCAATCTATCTTCTTGAGGGTCTTCCTCTTTTTCACTGACCTTCTACTTTACCAAGCATGATGTCCTTCACCAGGGACTGATGTCTCCTGATAACATCTCCAAAGTATGTGAGACATAGTCTTGTCACCCTTGTTTCTAAGGAGCATTCTGGCTGTACTTCTTCCAGGATAGATTTGTTCATTCTTTTGGCAGTCCATGGTATATTCAGTACTCTTTGCCAACACCATAATTCAAAGGCATCAGTTCTTCTTTAGTTTTCCTTATTCGTTGTTCAGCTCTCGCATGCAAAAAATGCAAATACTAAGGACTAATTCTATGCTTGGTTCATTGAAGGTCGATCCTGTTTCTGCATATTATAGTCAGCATTTATAAACATATTTTCTCTCATCAACATGAAATGAACAGGTAACAGACGTTTTATTTCCTTGTTAGAACTGCACTGCCACCTTTTCCCAATACAAGCAGTAGCTTCAATATACTTTTTTTTTTTCCACCAGGGGACCATGGGTTGGAATTATGGCTCTCATTTATTATACTGCTGCAGTAAAATGCAAAGGATCAGAGAAGCAGTCAACCTGTGATATAATGCACATTTGTGGTTTGGGAATTATTTGTAACTAGTTATTTTTAGCTGAATGGTATGACAGAATAAGTAAGACATGATATTGATGCAGGGATACAACAGACCTATTGATCAGAAGATAAAAAAAAAAACATCCAATTGCCATTGAGTCAACCCTGACTTACGGTGACCTCACGTGTGTCAGAGTAGAACTGTGCTGTGTAGGGTTTTCAATAGGTGATTTTTCAGAACTAGACAATGAGTTCTTTCTTCTGAGTTGCCTCTAGGTGGACTTAAACCTCTAAATTTTGGGCAGTGGCTGAATGTATTAACCATTTGCACCACTTACAGACTGATTAGAAGACAGAACCCAGATAAAAACCAACACATAAATGGGCAGCTTAGCCATTGCGGCAGTGTACTTACAGTGAACGGATGAACTATTTAATAAAAAGTTAAAAGATATAAAAATGAATTTTTGTTCTTACCTCACATCAAAGGCAAAAGCAAACCTCAGGTGGGTTCAGGCCTCAAATATAAAGGTAACACTACAAATCCTGTGCATTGAGATAGGTAGGGATTTCATAAACAAGACTTTTTGAGCACAAACAAAAAAACTGACAAATTTAACTATATTTAAATTAAGCACTTGTGTTCATCCAGAAAACACTATAAGAGATATGCAAAACAAGCCACACAGCTAATGAAGAAATTTGCAGTGCATATAACTGACAAAGGACAATTATCCTAATTAAATAAATGACTCATGAATTAACAGAAAAAGAGAGCTCAATTGTTGTTAGGTGCCATGGAGTTGGTTCCAACTCCTAGTGATCCTACGCACAAGGGAATGAAACATGATCACACCCTGTGCCATCCTCCCAGTCCTTGTTATACTTGAGCCCATTGTTGCAGCCACTGCATCAATACATCTCATCAAGGGCCTTCCTCTTTTTCCTGACCCTCTACTTTACCAAGCATGATGTCCTTCCAGGGACTGGTCCCTCCTGACAACATGTCCAAAGTGTGTGAGATGAAGTTTTGCCATTCCTGATTCTAATAAGAATTCTGGCTATACTTCTTCCAAGACAGATTTGTTAGTTTTTCTGGCACTCCATGGTATACTCAGCATTCTCTACCAACACCATAATTCTAAGGCATCAATTTTTCTTCAGTCTTCCTTATTCAGTGTCCAGCTTTCACATGCATACAAGGCAAACGAAAACACCGTGGCTTGTGTCAGGTGCACCATAGTACTGAAAGTGACACCTTTGCTTTTTAACACTCTTTAACACTTCTGTCTGTAGGTTCCCCACACATCTGTCAGTTTGTCACACTGTGGCGGCCTGCATGTTGCTGTAAAGCTGGAAGCTATGCCACCAGTATTTCAAATGCCAGCAGGGCCACCCATGGAGGACAGGTTTCAGCAGAGCCTCCAGACTAAGACAGACTAGGAAGAAGGACCCAGTGGTCTACTTCTGAAAAACTTAGCCAGTGAAAACTGTATGAGTAGCAGTAAAGATTACAGCCTTGGAAACCCTATGGGACAGTTCTACTCTGTCCCATAGGGTTGATAATTCAGAACCCTACAGCAACAGATTTTTTTTTTCCTGTAAATCAGGCCACTATTGTTGACCAATGAGATTCTGACTGTGCTTCAATAGTGAATTGTATAAGCCAATCAGAAATAAACTTTTCTTTCAGTATTTTGTCAACAATATAAGCCAAGTCCCTTTCTACATGTGGTTTGGTGCTACCTGACTGATGAATCTTCTGCCCAAATAAACCTCATCTAATAGATTAATTTTATTATTGACTCAGTTTCTTTTGACAAAGCTAAACAAATATAACTACTGAAGCAAGTGGTAAAATATAATAATTTATATTTATATTCATAAAGCCTGAGAGCTAAAGAATTATAAGGTTTATGAATATAGGCAAGATATGGAACACAATGCATTAGTTAAACCTCACTGAGTACTTATTATGTGCCAGGCATTGAACTAAGTGCTTGCAGTGGTTATGGGGTTGACTTCCCAACAGTCAAAGCAAGAATCAAATCAAGATGGGTCACAGAGGGGCATTTTAGACAAGGTGGTCAGGGAAGGATCTGAGGGAATAATAGGTCCAGATGATAAATATTTTAATAATGCTGGGGGAAGAAAAAAACATTGCAGGGGACAGGAAATGAAAAGGAACTGAGGTGGGACTGTGCCTGGCACAGTTTTCATACAGCAAGGAAGCCAGTCTGTGTCTGAAGACGAAAGAGTAAGAGGGAGAGAAACACAGAAACGGGGATACAGGAGGAAGATTGCGGTCTTATAGAGGCAGTGTCTTATTGTTTATGTCCAGCATCTAGTGTTTTAGAATATGTTTGCTGAATGAATAAATACTTGAATAAGGAATGAATGAGTGAATGGACAAGTTACACAGCCTATCTGAGCCTCAGTGTCCTCACCTACCAATGATGATAAGAAAGGACCCACCTCATAATGGGCCATGTAAAGCCC
Source organism: Elephas maximus indicus (assembly GCF_024166365.1). Classification (NCBI taxonomy): domain Eukaryota; kingdom Metazoa; phylum Chordata; class Mammalia; order Proboscidea; family Elephantidae; genus Elephas; species Elephas maximus. Next base: position 21,458,394 of record NC_064821.1, read on the forward strand.
TTAGAACTCCTTGGCACATAGCAGACTCACTCTGCATGTGTGCTTAATAAATACAAGCAGGAGTAAACTAAGAAGTCTTAATTCCTGCCTTTTCAGGAAGAAATCTTTTTTGAACAAAATGAATGAAACTGAATTCAAAGTTATGACAAGGGAGAATCACTCTTATTGAAGTGGTATGGCTTAGAGAACTTAAAAGCACATGCCCTTAAAGCTGTTCAAGGAGAGGTAAGGCCCCCTCCTCATCCTTTACTCTCTGATTCCAATTGGGGTTGGACCAGAAATCAGCATTTCTAAATATGTCAGAAAAGCACATAGATGTGTTAAAAAGTCTTCCATGAAAAGGAATGCGTGCCTCTCCTACTGCATCAGGGAGTAGTGGTGCTCATCAGAATTTCCTAATAACACAAAAGACAAAGGCAAATTCATACACTTGATCAGGTGTCAAAGGAAGGGGAAGTGAACTGTTAGGTCAACTCTTAGTCGGAGTTTCTGCTGATTTTTTACTATACTGTGTTCCCCGACGTGAGTAAAGTGGACTTTTGTGAGAGAATAGTGTTCAGTGAGTAGGACCTCTTTTGGGAATTTCTTCCTAAGTGGAATACACAACAGATAGGGAATAGGGAAGGTAATACAGGGAAGCTACACTTTCCAGCTCAGAAGGAGTTGATGAAGCCCATATATGCATTCAAGAAGCCCATGGGATCCTCTAGCTGTGGGTAGCGGCAAATGTGGTCATCCAGAATTGACGCTGTGGACCTTGGCAGCATTTTCCTATAAAAAAATAAATAAAACCTATACAGCTCCAAAAACTCCAGGTAAGGATTTATGGGATCCAATGGCCCACAGACAAAATGAATGGGAAAAGATACAGAGGCAAGGGCTCCCACCCAGCATCTTCTAAACTTCTTCCTCTGGTTAACATACTGTAGAAGACCATCAATGACTAAGTCTCTGTCATTGTTGCTATCTCTGCCCACATGTCCCACAGGTCACTCTCAGAGGCCAAGTGTAGGGCCCAAAGACTGCGGTGAGACCTCAAGAGAATAACAAAGAAGTTCATCAAACGTGTGAGGATGGTTGACAGCATGCCTCCATCTTTAAGAAGCTTCTGGAGAAGGAGAGGATGATGAGTCTCGGAAAAGATACCTCCATCTGACAGGCAGAGACTTTATGGTAAGCTGCCCAGACGGATTCCACTTGTACCTATGGAGCAGCTCCTGAGCCACGATGTCTCCATAGTCATGAGACAGGTGGTTGATCCTACAGTTCTGGAGAACCAAAAGCCTCTCAAGCATGCCTCCGCATGCTGGCCTGTTCAAATATGGAGTAGTGGTGTGGTCTCCGTTTGTCACTGAAGCCAAAGCCTAAGAAATCAAGAGCAATTACTCATGAAACCTGAGGGTCAGACCTTCCGAAATCTTGTACCATCATAGCTGGATGTTAGAAAGCCATACAGGAGCACAACTATTTCTGGACTTCCAACCCCACCCACGGAGTCTTGGTAAAAGATGCGCAGTCCCTGATAGGTGAAAAATTTGCCTGTGGACTTTCATGAGTGAAGAGCAGGGGAAAGCTGAGGGGGTGGGATGTGGAGGTAGGCCGCCAGCAGGAACACGGCCAGCAACCCCACCTGGACCCACCACTCCCTCATAGTGTGCAGGTTATCTCAGTGCACCCTGGCCGCCCTTAGCTTGTGCAGCCCTCGCAGCGCCCAAGCTGCAAGAATGCTGGCACAAGGCCGGCCAGCTACAGCTACCACCAGCAGCGTGAGAGGGCTGCAAAGCGGGCCTGCTGCCCAGTGGCTCAGCCACCTAAACGGCAGTCCGCTGAGGCAGTGCGTGAGGACTGGCCGCTGCCACAGCAGCTGTTAGTTCCCTTTTTAATGCGTTGAGGCTTTCATCAGACTAAGGGATTCATCTGATTCAGTGTGAATGGGTGAACTTTGTCTTCTCTGGGTCCGTTGAGGAATAAAGCCACTTCACAGGAGGGCTTTCCCAGACAACAAACGAGGCAAATAGGAAGGCTGGTGTCTGTCCTTCCTCCAAAGGGAACTCACGTTAAATCCCAATAAAGTCTGCAGTTTATAGTATTGCTCCAATATATACTATGATTATGAAAGATTAAGAGCCCTGGTAGCCCACTGGTTAAGAGCTTAGCTGCTAACTGAAAGGTTGGCAGTTTCAATCCACCAGCCACTCCTCAGAGACCCTTTGGAGCAATTCTACTCTGTCCTAAAAGGCCAGTCTGAGTCCAAATCGACTCAATGGCAAAGGGTTTATTGTGAAAGATTGTGTCACCATTGGAGGACGCTGGGTAAAGGGTACCCAGACAATCTTGGTACTATTTTTGCAACTTCTATGTGTGAATAAATTATTCAAAAATAAAGAGTGAAAAAGGCAGTGGGGAAGCACTGTCTCTTATGGGGTGAATAATCAGATATAGTTTTTGTTTAATAAGAAATTCCCAGGCTCAATGGCTTAGTGTTACCCTCCTATTCCCTGAAGGGAAAACTGATTTCCTTTTTCTTGAATGAGGTCTTGAATTGCCTAAACTTAACTCATTCTGAGTACCTATGCCTCTTTCTTTTCTTTGGATGAGAAAGAGATTCCATTAGACACAAACAATTATGAGTCAGATATAATGTGGGGAAGAGCTGTGTTTTCCCATGCAAATGGTTCATCTGCTCTGTGCTGGGGCAAGACCTATAGTGTGACTACAATGTTCACTACAGGCAAGTGGTATTCGAACTGTGGGTGCAAGCACACTAGAGCAATAAACTCTGGGACATGACTGGTTTGTGGGTGATTTTTATCCATTTACAGAGGGACCTACTGTCCTTGGGAACCTCCCTGCCAAAAAAAAAAAAAACTAAATCTATTGTCTTAGTTATCTAGTGCTGCTATAACAGAGGTAACTCTGGTGGCATAGTGGTTGGGTACTACGGCTGCTAACCAAGAGATCGGCAGTTCGAATCTGCCAGGCGCTCCTTGGAAACTCTATCGGGCAGTTCTACTCTGTCCTATAGGGTCACTATGAGTCGGAATCAACTTGACGGCAGTGGGTGGGTGTTACAACAGAAATATAAGTGGATGGCTTTAACAAAGAGAAATTTATTCTCTTACAGTCTAGTAGGTTACGAGTCCAAATTCAGGGTGTCACTTCCAGGGGAACACTTTCTTTCTCTGTCATTTCTGGAGGAAGGTCCTTGTCCCAATCTTCCCCTGGCTGAGGAGCTTCTCAAGCACAGGGACCCTGCGTCCAAAGGATGTGCTTTGCTCCTGGTGCTGCTTTCTTGGTGATATGAGCTCCCCACTCTCTGCTTGCTTCCATTTCCTTTTATCTCTTGAGAGATTAAAGGTGGTGCAAGTCACACCCCAGGGAAACTCCCTTTACCTTGGATCAGGGAGGCGACCTGAGTAAGGTTGGTGCTACAATCCCACTCTAATTCTCTCAACATAAAATTACAATCACAAAATGGAGGGCAACCACACAATACTGGGAATTGTGGCCTAATCAAGTTGATAAAACACATTTTTGGAGGAGCATAAATCAATCCATGACATTCCATCTTTTGCCCACCCCCAAAATCACATCCTCGCAACATGCAAAACATATTAATCCCATTATATCATAGCAAAAGTCTTAACTCCAAGTCCAAAACCCCAAAATTCCTCTTCATCTGTGAAATCTAGAATACGATTTATCTGCTTCCACTGGCACGATGGCAGAACAGGCATAAGGTAGACATTTCCATTAGAAATGGGAGAAACTGAAGGGAAAAAAGGCATAAGCAAGTCAGCAGAACACATTACATTAGCTCTCAAAGCTTTGAAAATAATCCTCTGTTCCCTGAGACAATTTACACAATAACCCTGCCCTCCAGCCTCTAGGTATTGGCCACACTCTCCGGATTCTGTGTGGAGGCTCCTTGGCCCTGGGCTTCAGCTCCGCCTTCCAGGCTCACTGGGACCAAACCTCTGCTCCCTCAGCTTTAGGCACACCATTCTCCTAGTCCATCTGAGTGGTGACTCCACCCTTAGAAACACCAGAGGCCATGGCTCCATCCTTTGAAACCCCTGAGGTCATGGCCATACATTTTGAGACTGAGGCAGCTCAGTTTCTTGTGTTTTTTGTCTCTTCAGCTTCTGTTTCTGGTTTCTTGGCCTCTTGGCTCCTCAGGCCTTACATCTGCATCTGCCCTGCTGGGGCAAGTGTTCCAAAGCTTGGTAGCTCCACCGATAAGTTCCTGGAGGCTCCCCACTCTGCCAGGAAGCCTCCTGCACACAGGCACTCAGCTTTCTTACTCCATGGGTCGGCAAGCCTAGCTCCACCGATAAGTGCCCGGAGGCACCCCAATCTGCCACTGCAAGTTCTCTGCTGCTGCTGGTCCTGTGCCGTTGCTGCAACTCTATCCATTCACAGAGAGACTTATATCAAGGAAATGGCTCACACAGTTGTAGAGGCTGGAACATCCCAAGTCCTTGGGTCAGGATAGAGCTTTCTCCTGATTCACGTAGCCACAGGGCCTGGCGAACCCAAGATCAGTAGGTCAGGGGGCAGGGTTATTGCTGACAGGCTGCAAATACCAATGAATTCCAAGATCAGCAGGCAAGGCTGCAGGTAAGCTGCTAGCTCAAGTCCCAAGAACCAGGGATCAGACAAACAGAAGAAGCTGAAGGATCCAGCAGGAGCAAAAATCTCATGAGCCTTGCCAGAATGTCCACTTATATTCAGTGCAGGCCACACCCCCAAGGAAACTCCCTTCCAACTGATTGGCTACTCACAGCAGATCCCACCACGGAGGTGATCATAACATCTTACGACTGCCAAACCCCTGAAAATCTTGGCCCACAAATACCTAGGATTGAAATTACTGGTCATGTGGTAATTCTATGTTTAATGATTTGAGGAACTACCAGAATATTTTCCAAAATTGCTGCACCATTTAACTTTCCCATCCACAATGTACAAGAGTTCTGATTTCTCTACATCTTTGCCAATTCTTGTGCATATTTTCTTTTTTTTAAATATAGACTATAAAAAAAAAGCCCATTGCTATCGAGTTGATTCCGACTCATAGCAACCCTATAGGACAGAGTAGAACTGCCCCATAGGGTTTCCAGGGAGCACCTGGTGGATTTGAACTGCCAAACTTTTGGTTAGCAGTTGTAGCTCTTAACCACTATGCTACTAGGGTTTCCGAATAGACTATATCCTAGTGGATTTGAAGTGGCATCACATCGAAGTTTTGGTTTGCATTTCCCTGATGACTAATGATGCTGAGCATCTTTTCCTGTGCATTTCTTCTTTGCAGAAGTGTCTATTCAAGTGCTTTGTTCATGTTTTAATTAGTCATTTGTCTTTTTAGCTTGAATAAAAATATATGAACACATACAATTTGCAAATTTTTTCTCTAACTCTATGTGTTGTCTTTTCACGTCTTTGATGGTATCCTTTGAAGTAAAGCATTTTAAATCCAATTTATCTTTTTTTTTTCTTTTGATGCATGTACTTTTGGTGTCATATCTAAGAATTCTTTGCCAAATCCTAGGTCAAGATTTACGCCTGTGTTTTCTAAGCATTTTACAGTTTTAGTTCTTACATTTAGGTCTTTGATCCAGTTTGGGTTCTTTTTTTTTTTTTAATGTCATTTGAGGTAAGAATCCTACTTTATGCTTTTGCATGTGGCTACACATTTGTCCTAGTACCATTTGTCAAAAAGATTATTATATCCCCGTTGGATGATCTTGGCACATTTGTTGAAATAAACTGACCAGGTATATATGGGTTTTTTCTAGGCTCCCAATTTTCATCCATTGATCTATACGTCTATCCTTGTGCCAGTACCATACTATCTTAATTATTGTTGCATATGTGATAAGTTTTGTGTTGAAAATGTGAGTTTTCCTACTTTGTTCTTTTTCAAGATTCTTTTGGCTGTTTTGGGTCCCTTGTAATTCCGCATAAATTTAGAATCAGTTTGTCAATTTGTATAAAGAAATAATCTGGTATTCTGATAGGGATTATACTTCATCTGTAGATCACTTTGGAGAATATTGCCATTTTAACAATGTTAAGTTTTCCAACTCATGAACATAGATTTTTTTTCTAATTATTTAGATCATCTTAAATTCATTTCAACAATGTTTTAACTTTTCAATATATGTCTTCCACTTCTTTTATTAATTTATTTCTAAGTATTTTATTCTTTTTGATGCTTTTATAAATTGAATTTTTCCCTTAATTTTGTTTCTAGGTTGTTCATTTCAAGGATATAGAAATACAACTGATTTTTACATAATGATTGTGTATCCTGCAATCTTGCTGAGCATGTTTATTAGTCCAAATAGTTTTTTTGATGGATTCTTTAGAATTTTCTGTAGGTCATCTCTCATGTCATCTGCAAACATAGTTTTAGTTCTTCCTTTCCTCTTTGGGTAACTTGTATTTATTTTCTTTTCTTCTTATTATTTTTTCCATATTTGCACTAACTCAAACCTCCACCACAAATGGAATAGAAGTAGAAAGAGTGAACACTCTTTTTTGTTCCTGATCTTAGAGGAAAGCACCCAGTCCATTAAGTACAATGTTAGCTGTGAGTTTTTCATAGATGCCATTTATGAGGTTCAAGAAAGGGATACATATAGAGGCAGTAAAACTAATATGTTGAAACACATGAAAATGATGGTTATGTAGATCAAAAAACAGTGAAATGCTGGCAATTTCATAGAGTCCAAACCAATGTAAGGAACAGCAAAGAAAATAATAAATGTGAAATTCAAGATACTGGTTACTTCTGGGACAGAGAGAGGGTGATTAGACTGGGAGGGCCTACAGGGGAATTCTAAGATGATTGTAAATGTCCATTTTCCAGTTTAGGTGCTGAGTATATGTGTTTTTATTGTATGAATGTTCTATAAGAACTTCAGATACATTACACACATTTTTACATATATTTCACAAATAAAATTGAAAGAATATATTTCATAAGCCGTATTTTAAATACCTTCTAGCATTAAAAGTATAGTTTCAAAATGTAGAGCTCATCATTATTTCACAAAGATCTTGTTAACAATACTTTTCCTAGGGACCTAGCCCCACAGTTCAGAGACAGTAGTCTTTGAATGAGGTCCAGGAACCTGCAGCTTTAACAAAGGCCCAAAATGCTGCAGGTAATTTAAGGACATCATTGGGTGAACCACTCACTAGCAGAGGCCTTGGATGCCAGTTTGGGAGCTGTCCCTAGAAGTGGTGCTGAACATAATGGAACTCAGTGATGAGCAGAGGAGGGGGCTCTCTGGGCATTCACTTAATTTTCCAGGAAGTCATCCATTCTCAACATGAATTATCTCCTTAGTGTAATAATGATCCCCAATAAAAGCAAACTTTCTCCTAGCTTCTCTATAGTATCACAATTGACTCCTCCGATACATGGCAGACCCCTTCTAAGACTGCAGTGATTCTATTTGCTTTATTCAAACACACTTAATGTCTGTATTTCATCTGAAAAAGAATAAGAAACAGAAAGGGTGACTCAAGGAAAAAAGGAAGAAGTCAGTCATTGCTAGCAAGTAATCAGTGAGAAGGAATCATAAGAAATCAACTGTCAAGAAAAGATAATTCACCTTAGCTTGAATGTCCAATAATTATGTATTAGATTATATTGCTAGATTCACTTAGAATGCTGATACATACTTAAATTAAGGTAAGCAATGATAACTGCTAAAGCAAGTCTTATAAAACGTGTGAAAGCAAAAGGTTTTAATAGCAAAGAATACAGGACAAGATAAGGAATACAATGATACTAGTCTAATTTCATTGAATGCTTCCTGTACCCAATGGGCTCCCCTCACACTACTGAGCCCAAATCTCTTAGAATAGGCTAAGGAATCTGTTATTTAACAAGTTCTCCAGTTCTTAAACTCATTAAGGTTGGAGGACAGCTTTTCTAGATGGTTGGTCAAATGCACTCATAATAATCCCATTCTCCTCACAAAAGAAGAGTTTAATAAGGGGCTTGTACATCCTAATTCAGGTGTATAAGCTACAAAATGATGTATTCTTAATGACTCATTAGAAACACCACCTCTTTATTAAAAAACAAAAAACATGAATTCATAGTCAGCTTTCTGGGATATTATGCCTGTAAGTGACGAAGCCATCTGGTGACCTTGAGGGAAACCAGTCATAGTATGCAACCAATGAAATATCACAAAGCTAGACGAGAGCAAATTTGGATTCCATGTTGAAATACTGTTATTCACTGTGGTATACGATGGTTGTAGCAAAAGATTTGAAAGCAGAAACACAGATACTTGTATACCAATGTTCGTTGCTGCACTATTCGTAATACCTATAAGGTGGAAACAGGCTAAATGTCCATCAACTGATGAATGGATACACAAAATATCATACATACTATGAAATACTACTCAGCCATAAAGAGAAATAAAGTCCTAATACATACTACAACATAGATGAACCTTGAAAACATTATGCTGAGTGAAATGTCAGCTCCACTTATATGAAATACCTAGAATAAGCAAGTGTATAAACTCCGAAGTTTATTAGTGGTTACCAGGGCCATTAAGGACGAAAAAAGAAATGGAGACTCATTGCTTAGGGGACACTGAGTTAAGGGTGATGACAAAACTGTGAAAATGGATAGTGGTGATGGTTGAATAACATGAAGAATGTAATAAATGTCACTGAAAGGTACAACTAAAAAATGTATAAACGACAAACGTTTTGTTAAATATATATCTGCCAAAAATAAAAACAATAAATCGACATTTTAACGTACTAAATTATCAAAGTAAAAATTGTGAGGACAGAAGTGTGCAAGTAAATATGCACACACATATGTAAAAATTATTTAAAATTAATAATAAACAAAAATATTATCACAATGTAAAAAAAAAAACTTGTTACTGGAAGATTCTAACATTCTGATTCACCAAGTATTCTTTCACTTTGACTCATTATAGAAGCACAAGCCTAAGGCAGATGATACAACTAAGAAAAAGAAGATATTCTCCAGAAGAGTTTCTGCAAGGCCCCCTGCATGTCTCTGTTCCTCAGGCTGTAGATAAAGGGGTTCATCATTGGAGGGACCACAGTGTACATCACTGAGGCTACTGCTAAGTTTTTGGAAGAATGAGTAACTGCAGAACTAATGTAGACTCCAAAAGCTGTTCCATAGAATAAGAAAACCACTGACAGGTGAGACCCACAGGTGGAGAAAGCTTTATACATTCTCCCAGCTGATGGCATTCTCAGAATGGAAGAGACAATTTTAATGTAAGAGAAAACAATCCCAAGGAGAGGAACAGTACTCAATATGCTAGTTATTAAATATACCAGGATGTCATTGATGAGGGTATTGGAGCAGGCAACTTTGATGACCTGAGCAAGTTTGCAGAAGAAGTGAGGGATTTCCAGGTCTGCACAGAAGGACAGACGCAGCACCATCAGACTGTGAAGCAGGGCATCCACCAAACTAATAAACAAGGAGAGGAGAATCAGCAGGCCACAGAGGTAAGAGTTCATGATGACTGTGTACCTCAGTGGATGGCAGATGGCCACATAGCGGTCATAGGCCATTGCTGCAAGGAGAAAATGTTCTACACCTGCAAACATCAGAACAAAGCAAACCTGGGTGAGGCAGCCTGTGTAACTGATGGACTTGCTTTGTGTCTGGATGTTCACCAGCATCTTGGGGACTGTGGTGGTGCCGAAACAGATGTCAGTGAAGGGCAAGTTGGAGAGGAAGAAGTACATGGGGGTGTGGAGGTGGGAGTCTGAGCTGATGGCCAGGATAATAAGTAGGTTGCCCAACACGGTGACAAAGTACAGGGTGAGGAATAGTCCAAAGAGGAAGGGCTGCAGTTCTGAATCCTCTGAGAGCCCCTGGAGGAAGAATGCTGCTACACCAGTTTGGTTTTCTGATGCCATGTTGTTGATGAGTCTGATGATAGAAGTGATAGAACATATAACAGATTTACAAGAATTGTGTATTTCAGAGAAATTCTAGCATCTATATTGTGAAACTAAGTGAATACTACCTTCCTCCCTCCTGTTTTCTCTCTCTTCTTCTCTCTCTTCCATCACCACATCTTCCAAAAATCTTTCACCTGAATAAAGACACAAGTGCTCTCCCTGGTTTTAAAGATCCTTTACTCTCTGAGCAAATAGGTAGTATCTTTGTGTTTATTGTATCTCTACTATTTTTTCACGTTGTGCCAACTAACAGCCATAAAGTAGAAAAAAATACATGGCTTTTTCCTTGGGAATTTTCCTAAGCCTTCAAACTAGCATAAAAACAAACTCTACATCTATGTTTTTAGAGCAGTGGTTCTCAAACACCTCTTTTCATCAGAATCAGCTGAAGAACTTGTTCAGCCCCACCCTCAGAGTTTTGAATTCAGAATTTGGGGTCTAAGGCTCTAAAATTTTTCTTTCTAACCATTTCTCAAATGATACTGTTGCTGGTCTGGGGATCACACTTTGAGGTTCACTGTTCTAGAGCATCAACCATTGTGGCCCATGTATAATAAATTCATATTCAGGGAAGAACAGATTTGATGTACCTCAAGAGGAGATGGCGACCTGGCTCACCATGCTCTGCTGAGGGAGCTGGCCAGGAGTTCAATCCCATGACTCAACTAAGCTTTTTCATTTTCAGGTGTTCCTCAAAATCTATCCTTTATATTCTTATTTCCATTTAAATGTTCCATCTTTCAGGTTCTTATTCCTTGTCATGGATTGAATTGTGTCCCCCCAAAACATGTCTCAATTTGGCTATGCCATGATTCCCAGTATTATGTGAATGTCCACCATTTTGTTATCTGATGTGATTTTCCCACGTATTGCAAATATCTATCATTATGATGTTAATGAGATGGATCAGCAGCAGTTATGTTGATGAGATCTACAAGATTAGATTGTCTTAAGCTGGTCTCTTTTGAGATATAAAAGAGAGAAATGAAGAGAGAGATGTGGGGACCTCATACTACCAAGAAGCAAGAGCCATGAGAAAGCACATCCTTTGTATCTGGGGTTTCTGCACTGAGAAGCTCCTAGTCCAGAAAAAGATTGATGACAAGGGACTCCCTCCAGAGCCAACAGTAAGAGAAAGCCTTACCCTGGAGCTGATGCCCCCAATTTGGACTTCTAGCCTACTAGACTGTGAGAGAATAAACTTCTGTCTGCTGAAGCCATCCACGTGTGCTATTTCTCTTATAACAGCACTAGATGACTAAGACGTCCCTTGTTATTATTGTTTTAATTAATAGTATTATCTGAAAGCATAGTAATAAACATCATAATTATTATAAACCGCTATCATTACTAACACTAACACCTACTGATCTCTGATTATTGGCAGACATAGTTTTCAGGATTTACTGTATTAACTGTTTTTATTCTCACAGCGGACATATGAATAAGGTGCTCCTATTATCTCACATTTTATCCATGACCTCGTGTAAAGGTAAAAGAAAAGTGAAGTTGCAGATACAAAGTACATGGTACTCTGCAAGGAGGTAAAAACAGGATTTGAATTTTGGCTGCCAGAACTTGGAGCTGACCTTATATGACCACTGTTTTTGGGTGATATGATCTCTGAGTAGGGCAGGACAAGGCATCCTGAAGGGTCAACAAATTCTATTACTTGCCTCTTGAAATCTTTCACCTGAATTAAAACCAAGTGCTTTCCCTGGTATTTGAGGTCACTTGCTCTCTGACCACATAGGTAGTATCCAACAGGTGACAGAATCAAAACAGGACCCAACTCAGGACGTGATGTCAGCCTGCAATGTACTAGCTGAAACCTTAAGCTTAACAGCTATTATGAAATGAGATTTCCTTTTCTTCCAGTTATTTGAAGATTGAAATATTATTCTCATAAGTTGATATATACCCATTGCAAGTGAGTTGATTTCCACTCATTGTGACCCTATAGGACAGAACTGCCACACAGAATTTCCAAGGCTGAAAACTTAATAGAAGCTGACTGCCATGTCTTTCTCCTGTGGGGAAGCTGGTGTGTTCAAACTGCCAACTTTTGGTTAGCAGCTGAGTGCTTAATCACTGCGCTAACAGGGCACCCAGGTGATATGCAGCATATCTTTTTTTGCCCAAAGCTCAAGAATGGGAGGAAGGAGGAAATAAATGAGCCTTGAAAAAACTGGAGGAAAAAAGCAACAATTTTTTTAGTGTGTTCAAAGCAGAATCTTGACATCTCCACTTTTTAACAATTTTAAAAGATCTTTTGCAGCAGATTTCTCCAATGAAATACATCATTTGATTTCTTGACTGCTGCTTCCATGGATGTTGATTGTGGTTCCAAGTAAAATGAAATCCTTGACAACTTCAATCTTTTCTCCACTTATCATGATGTTGCTTTTTGACCCAATGTGAAAATTTTTGTTTTCTTTATGTTGAGGTGTAATCCATACTGAGTGCTTTAGTCTTTGATCTTCATCTGCAGGGGTTTCAGCCCTCTTCACTTCCAGCAAGCAAGGTTGTGTCATCTGTACATTGCTGATTATTAATTCATCTTCTTCCAATCCTGATGCTGCGTTCTTCTTCATAAGTTCACCTTCTCAGATTAAATGATCAGCACACAGATTGAACAGGTATGGTGAAAGGATACAATTCTGACACACACCTTTTCAGATTTTAAACCATCAAGTATTCCCTCGTTGTATCCGAACAAAAGTCTCTTGGTCTATGTACAGTTCCACAAAAGCACAATTAAGTGTTCTGGAATTCCCATTCTTCCCAGTGTTATCCGTGATTTCTTAGAATCCACACATTTATTTGAATGTGTTTGCATTGTCAATAATAATAATAATAAAAGATGGTAAACATCTTTCTAGTATTCTTTGCTTTCAGTCAAGATCTATGCAACATCGACAATGATATCCCTGGTTCCACATTCTCTTCTGTATCCAGCTTGAATTTCTGGCAATTCCTTGTCCATGTACTCCTGCAATGGTTTTTTTTAATTATCTTCAGCAAAATTTTACTTGTGTGTGATGTTAATCATATTATTTGACAATTTCCACATTCTGCTATGTCACCTTTCTTTGGAATGGGCACAAATATGGATATCTTCCACTCGATTGGTCAGGTAGCTGTCTTCCAAATTTCTTGGCAAAGATGAGTACTTCCAGCATTGGATACATTTCTTGAAAAATCTCAATTGGTATTCCCTCAATTCCTAGAGCCTTGTTTTTCACCAATGCCTCAGTGCACCTTGGACTTCTTCCTTCAATACTATCAGTTCTTGATCATGTCCTACCTCCTGAAATAGTTCAACATCAACCAATTCTATTTGTACAGTGACTCTGTGTATATCTTCCATCTTCTTCTTATGGTTCCTGCATCGTTCAATATTATGTCCATGGAATTCTTCGATATTGCAACTTGAGGATTGAATTTTTTCTTTAGTTCTTTCAGCCTGAGAAATGTCAATCCTGTTCTTCCCTTTTGGTTTTCTAACTCCAGGTCTGTGCACATTTCATTATAATATTATACTTTGTCATCTCGAGCTTCCCTTTGAATGTTTTGTCCAGCTCTTTTACTTTATTGTTTCTTCCATTTGATTTAGCTACTCTAAGTTCAAGAGCAAGTTTAAGAGTCAAGAGCAAGTTTTGGTCTTTTCTTTCATTCCTGTCTTTTTTAATGACCTTTTGCTCTCTTCAATTATGATGTCCTTCCACAACTCATCTGGTCTTCAGTTATTAGTGTTTGAAGTCTTAAAAAGGAAAGGTGCCACTTGGAGGACTAAGGTGTGCCTGACTCAAGCCATGTTATTTTCAATGGCCTCATGTGCATGACAAAGCTAGACAATGAAAACGGAAGACTGAAGAAGAATTGGTGTGTTTAAATAATAGTGTTGGGAAATAATATTGAATATACCATGGACTGCCAGAAGAAGAACAAATCTATCTTGAAAGACATACAGCCAGAATGCTCCTTGGAAGCAAGGATGGCAAGACTTTGTCTCATGTACTTTGGACATGCTATCAGGAGGGGCCAGTCCCTGGAGAAGTACACAATGTTTGGTAAAGTAGAAGGTCAGCAAAAAAGTGGAGGACACTCAGTGAGATGGATTGACATGGTGACTGCAACAATGGGCTCAAACAATAGCAACAATTGTGAGAAATGTGTGGGAGTGGGCAGTGTTTTGTTCTGTGTAGTACATAGGGTTGCTATGAGCCAGAACTGAGCCCATGGCACCTAATAACAACAGCAAGCAGAATCCTAAAATAAGAAGAACACAATCTAACAACACAAACATCTAGGCTGCTTGACAGGAGGGTCCCAACAGTAATAGAAAATTGAGGAACATTGTCAAGTCAGCCTTAAAGGAGAAAAAAACACAGAGCAAAGTATACCTGGACACTTCAAATACTTGTATAATTGTGGTACTTAAAAAATGTAATCAATACAAATTGCTTAGCAGGAAGCCTGGCACCTGGTGAGTGTGAAGTGCTATTTAAGATTATCATGATAATTGAATAAGATAATGTAACTTTATTGTTTTAGAAATTTCTTACCTTGTCACACACAAGAATGTATGAAATAAACACATATATACTGTTTTCTGTTTAACTGCCACTCACATTTTTACACATAAATCAATGGAAAAGGAAACCATTCAATTTCAAAAGTAATGTCACAATTAATATCTATTAATAGGTTATTACTCCTAAATTTATTTTCTCATTTCTTTACTCCCTTCCCATATAGCCCACAGTGATCTCTTCCTCCCTTCCTTTCTCTCTTTTTATGGCAGACGATGGAAATAATCCCATGCTGCTCAGTAGCTTCATTGATTCCCTATTCCTTTTATGTTTTGACTTAGCATCTCCATTGTAAAATTAACAGATGTAAGAAAAAGAAATACTGAAAATCAATCATGGAATTTTGGATCTTCTTTCCTTCTGTAACAGGTTGGGTCCCATCAAAGCCTGAGTCAGGAAACATTGGGCACTGCCTTGTGTGGGAATCTCAAGGTTGTGTACTAAGATCAACTCTAGGACACTTCCACTTCCTGTGTTAAGATGAGACCCTCGAGAATATCTGGATCCCTAAAACCAGGTAGGAGTTAACTATGTCCTCGATGCATTTGCCAATTATTCATATGAACCAACGCTTTAGAAAAAGTCTGTGAAGGAAAACTACAAAACACTACTGCAAGAAACCAAAGGAGATCTACATAAATGGAAAGATATATCATGCTTATGGATAGGTAGACTCAACATTGTGAAAAGGACAATTCTACCCAAAGTTATTTACAAATACAATACAATACCAATCCTAATACCAACAACATTCTTTAAAGAGATGGAAAAAACTTATCATTAACTTCATATGGAAAGGGAAGAAACCCCATAAAGCACAACCAACTAGGTACTGGTTGTCAAAACAGCCTGATACTGGTACTGGTACAATGACAGATACATTGACCAATGGAACAGAATTGAGTACCCAGATGTAAATTCATCCACCTACGGTCACCTGATCTTCGACAAGGGCCTAAAATCCATCAAATGGGGAAAAGACAGTCTTTTTAACACATGGTGCAGGCAAAATTGGATGTCCATCTGCAAAAAAGTGAAACAGGACCCACACCTCACACCATATACAAAAACTAACTCAAAATGGATCAAAGACATAAATAAAAAGCCTAAAACTATGAAGCTCATAAAAGAAAAAAAAAAAAAAAGGTCAACACTAGAGGCCCTAATACATGGCCTTAAGAAGATACAAACCACAACCAACAACACACAAACTCCAGAAGATAAGCTAGATAACTGGGATCTTCTAAAAATTAAATACTTATGCTCATCAAAATAATCCTCCAAAACAGTAAAAAGGGAATCTACAAACTGGGGGAAAAAAATGTGGCTATTACAAATCAGACAAAATTTTAATCTCTAAAATTTACAAGAATATCCAACACCTCTACAACAAAAAGACAAAATTATCCAATTAAAAAATGGGCAAAGGAAACGAACAGACACTTCACCAAAGAAGACATTCAAGAGGCCAACAGACACATGAGGAAATGCTCACAATCACTAGCCATTAGATAAATGCAAATCAAAACCACAATGAAATACCATCTTACCCTGGCATTACTGGCATGAATTAAAAACAAAAACAAAAACTGGAAATAACAAAAGTTGGAGAGGTGGTGGGAAGATCGGAACTCTTATGCGGTACTGGTGGGAATGCAAAGTGATGCAACCATTTTGAAAAACAATATGGCTCTTCCTCAGAAAGCTAGAAATGGAAATACCATATGATCCAGCAATCCTACTCCTAGAAAAACAATATGGCTCTTCCTTAGAAAGCTAGAAATAGAAATACCATATGACCAACAATCCTACTCCTAGGAATATATTCTAGAGAAATAAGAGTTGTCACACGAATAGACATATGCACACCCATGTTTATTGCAGCGTTGTTCATAACAGCAAAAAGATGGAGACAACCTAGATGCCCATCAACACATGAATGGATAATCAAACTGTGGTACATACATACAATGGAATATTACACAACAATAAAGAACAATGATGAATCTATGAAGCATCTCATAACATGGATGAATCTGAAGGACATTATGCTGAGTGAAATAAGTCAATCACGAAAGGACAAATATTGTATGAGACCACCAGTGCAAAAACTCATGAAAAGGTTTACACACAAAAAGAAACAATCTTTGATGGTTATGAGGGAGGGGAGAAATGGGGATGGAAAAACACTAAATAGGCAATAGATAAGCAGCAACTTTGGTGAAGGCTAAATCAGTACCAAATACTGGGGAAGCCAGCACAACTTGTACAAGGCAAGATCATGGAAGCTCCATAGACACATCCAAACTCCCTGAGGTGTCGAATTGCTGGGCTGAGGGCTGTGGGGACCATGGTCTTGGGGAACATCTAGCTCAATTGGCATAACATAGTTTATAAAGAAAATGTTCTACATCCTACTTTGGTGACTAGTGTCTGGAGTCTTAAAAGCCTGTGAGCAGCCATCTAGGATACTCCACTGACCTCACCCCTTCAGGAGCAAGAAAGAATGAAGAAAACTAAAGATACAAGGGAAAGATTAGTCCAAAGGACTAATGGACCATATCTTCCATGGCCTCCACCAGACTGAGTCCAGTAAAACTAGATGGTGCCCGGCTACCACCACTGACTGTTATGACAAGGACAAAGCTGGAGGAAAATTCTAACTCAAAAAGAAAGACCAGACTTGCTGCCCTGACAGAGAATGGAGAAACCCTGACAGTATGGCTCTCGGACACACTTTCAGTTCAGTAATAAAGTCATTCCTGAAGTTCCCCCTTCAGCCAAAGATTAGACAGTCCCTAAAACAAAATGAGACTAGAGGGGCACACTAGCTCAGTGGCAAGGACTAGAAGGCAGGAGGGAACAGGAAAGCTGGTAATAGGATATCCAGGTTTGAGAAGGGAGAGTGTTGACATGTTGTGGGGTTGTTAATATCATAAAACAATATGTGTACTAACTGTTTAATGAGGAACTACTTTGTTCTGTAAACCTTCATCTAAAGTACAACAACAACAACAAAAAAAAAGTGGCAAGTCAGACCTATCAGCTGACTGACAGAGCGAGGGAGACACAATCAGAGTTCAGGGCTACCAAGGCAGTCAGGACTTAAGAGCCCAAAATCCCAGAAAAAAAGGAACACAGAGAAATGAGCCTGACATTATGTGCTGCTATTTTCTTTCAGGAATGTGTTTTATTTCCTATCTGCACAGAGTTAAGACACCCAAGTTGAAAAGGACACACAAAGGCTAAAAATAAACCCTGAGCTTTCTCAGCCTTCACAAGCAGGGACTCTGGTAAACACTCCAAGCTTTCATTAATCAGTGAGGATGAAATTCAATAGTCATTATCTTTTCAAGAGAAACTCCAAGCTTTCATTAATCAGTGAGGATGAAATTCAATAGTCATTATCTTTTCAAGAGAAATGACTGGGCAGGGAAACTGAGAAGACTTCTGGAGTGGTGTCAATGTTGAATTTTTTGATCTGGGTGGTAGTTACATGACCATGTTTATTTTGCAAAAATCATAAATATATTTGTAATTTGTCTACTGTTCTGTATGTATGTTAAATGTTGATAAAGTAGAAAACCAGCATCACTTGCCATAAGAAAAAATGAAACATTGCTAACATACTAATAAAGAGGGACATTAAAAAAAAGAAAAAATGTAAACCTACATGTGACAGACTGATTGGAATGGTAAATGTTCACTTGAAGCTTAATAAAAATTAAAAAAAAAAAAAGACAGACTTGAAAAAAAAAAAGTCTGAAAAAGTGTTTATTTCAAGGATGAAAAACTCATTAAGATTCTTATTTTTTCAGCTTAACTGCACAAGGCAAAAAAATTCTGCTACCCCAACACAAACATCCAGGCTGTTTGACAGGAAGTTCTGGGCCCTAAGCATGAAAATAAAAAACCATAATAGCATCAATTAATTGGTGTAAGGTTTGGACTCACACACAACTAATTTCAATCCAGTATCTTTTTTTATCTCGTTTTTTTTTTTATCAAAAAGGATTTTTTAGAACTCTGAGAATCTTCCATCACCTCATTGTATAATGGAAACCATTATAAAACCATATAGTAATTGGCAAGGATGAAAAAGGAATAGACGAAAGCATCAAGCACAGTGTTCAAAATATAACAACCACTCAGTATTTCCCATTGTGATTTGTTCCGCATGGGCACAGCATGATGGTTCATTACAGAAGGGAGTAATTGGTCCATCAAAATCGGGGAAGAGTAGAGAGAGAAAGAACATCCCTACCAAGATAACTGCAAATTTTAGGGAGGAACAGACATGCTAAAACTTCACTGGTCTCCTCCTCGTGTGAAAAAGCAGGGGAAAGAAAGGGCCGAAATGAATATGAATGATATCAATGTTCATTTGTAACGGACATATTATAAAATATATAGCAATTAAAATGAATAAATTAGGCACAGATACACCAACCCAAATAATAAAAACTCAGAGGAGAAAAGCACCTCGTATAAAATGACATCTATAGGAATGGAAAATTTAAACAAGTTTTAAAATTACATACACATAAATTTACACTTTTAATTATGAAACATTTCAAGCATACCAAGAAGCACAGAGAAAAATAATAAAAGCCTATTTTCGCACCAGTTTGCACCATCTAATTAAAGCCAACTTCGCCGAACAATTCACGGAGAAATTGTTGACAGGAAACCTAAATTGCTATTTAAATCTTTACCAAAAATACAATAAAATATTATTTTTTAAAAAATGCTGCCATGCTTCCATTGAGAATTTTTTTTAATAAAATAATGTGTACTTATTTGAAATCCTCTTTTATTTTTACACATTCTCAATATTTTTACCTCCCCCAGGGAAACTGCTACACAGAACTTGGGATGCATTAGTCGCCTGTGTTTTCAGTACATATATTATGATTCTATCCATAAAGAATGTTTTTGTTTCACCTTTGATAACTTTTTACAATACGATTGTTTCTTTAAAATAATACATGTGATGATGTGTCAGTATTGCTTTGGTTCATTAACCCCAGCTACCTTCAGATACTCCACTCTTTGATTACATCACAACTTAACCTTTTTCTGGCTGATGGGCATTGTCGTTGTGGTACGCATGCACATGTACAGTTAAAATATACCAGAGACCAACCAAATTCAAGAATGTGGTTGCCTGTTAGGAATGGAAGAAGGGAAATGGAGGGTAATATAAAGGGTGTCTTTGTGCATTCTACTTAGTTACTTCAAAAAAAAACCTCTAATAGCAAAAGTCAACATTTATTAATTCTGGAAACATTGATACATGGGTATTTGTCCTATCATTCTGTGCTGTGTTATCTTTAAAATAATTAGTAGAACACTAGTAGACTTGCAATATAGCTTGTGGGGTCACTCTCATTCTCCACATCCTACCTGAGTCCTCATAGCTCAGGAATTGGGTCAAGACCAAAGATCTTCCCTACTAAAGTGTGTTAAGACTCAGATACTGAAACATAAGGAGAAGCTGACCACATGCCCTTGCCCCCTACCAAAGAACTGAAAGAAAATTTTAGAGAATTCTAAAGCATTCATAAAAACTGAGCAAGGACAGGTTTCTCTTGAGGAAGAAAAAAATCCGTGGAACTTCAGGGTCAGAGTAGATCGTTAGCAGAATGAGATCTGATCAAGTACTGGAGCAAAGGTACAAGGAAGCATGTCAAGAATATGATGAACAATTAGGCAGGGACCTCACAGATGATTCCATTCTGCTCCTCTTCTATCTGTACTCAACTCACTGCTGTCCAAAATAGGCTGATAGAAAAAGTCTTCTCCCTATTTACAAAAGATAAACTAGGGGATGTTAGATTACCTTGGTGCCAGAACTAAAGAAAGACATTCAGTTTGCCTCTGGAGGTTGAAGGATAAAAATGGAAGCTCTGTATTGAGGAAGCACAAGAGGCAAAGAGAAGGGCCAGGCAGGCTCCTGTGGAAAGTGTTGGTCCTTGGGACAAGACTCAGGTGTGCTGCTACTTACCAGGGCAAGTCTGTAGAGTGGGTGGTCACAGGTAGACTATTTATAGTCTCTGTGGCCCTTGAGGGTTCAATAGTCAAAGCATCTCATTAGTCAAACTCTTGCAAATCCTTATGGAGCAAGTCTCAGAGAGGGAAGAGCTTCATGTTGGCTGACTTCCTCATTCTGAGAGGTCAGGAATATGCATTGGTATGCATTACTTTCTCTTCCCTCCACCTCCTTCTTCTCATATCCACTTCAAATAACTTACAAACATGGGCACACCTATATTCTGTAATTGATGCTAGTCTTCTTCCACAATATATCTTGCAAGAAACCGCTACCCTAACTACAATGTCAGGAAGACTAACACCTCATTTAGGCTAAAAAAAAAAAAAAAGTGTATTTATAAAGTGATATGAATTCCTGATATACATACAAGTGATAATATAGTGAATGTATCCTAAAAAATGAAAGCACCAACAACTATTTCTATGTATATTACTCATTGGAGGTTTATCCAATTTCTACATATTATTTCAGCACTTTCTATTTTCTGTAATCCAAATCAGCTGAACACATAACAGACATTTTATTACCTTTTGAAAGTTTTACTACCACTTTTTTCAATTTCAAATTAGTAACTTCAATATACATTTCTTTTCCACTATGGGTTGAGACTATTGCTCTTTGTTATCAACAATGTTGAAGTAGATTATGAATGATCAGATACCCAGTCAACATGACACACAATGTACCTTGGTGATTGTAACTAACTGTTGTTTGGGGTGTGTTCCTTAAGACAGTAAACTTGTTTTTTGCTGACTGGTACATTACCATAATTAAGACCTGTAATTCTGATGCGGGGGTAGATAAAACAGAGCTCTTGATCGGAAAAGAGAGCCCCTCAAAAAAGACCAACACATAAATGGGCAGTTTATGCCTAAAATGGTATTACAGAGAATGGCTCCATTCTTTAATAAAAACAAAGGGCTCTCCAGAAATATCATAAATATATACTTCCCAAAAGAAGAAAAATAATGGGCTATAGCATGTGAAAGAGTCTCAACCTCATAATAAATATTATTATTTAATATTATGTAATAATATTTTATACCCACTAAATCGTCGCAATAAATGAAAATGTATTGTTGAAGAAGTCAAACACCAGGGACTTCTAAAACAAACAAACAAAAAACCCAAACCCAGTGCAGTGGAGTCGATTCTGACTCATAGCGACCCTATAGGACAGAGTTGAACTGCCCCATAGAGTTTCCAAGGAGCGCCTGGCGGATTCAAACTGTCGACCCTTTGGTTAGCAGCCGTAGCACCTAACCACTACGACACCAGGGTTTCTGGGACTTCTAAAGGGAGTTTAAATTGATTCGATCACTTAGGAAAACCCTTTGGAACTACATGGAGGCAAACAGACCTTCACTATACCCAACAACATTACCCCAAGTATAAAACTCTTGCTCATTTGCAGAAGGACATGTACGAAAATATTCAAACAACTTCATTCATAATAGCAAAAAACTAGCTACCAGCAGTTCCATTGACATCAGAAGGAGGCTATTTTTTTTTGAAATCACCATGCATGATGTAAAAATATACAGTATTGGAAATAAATGAATTAGTGCTACACCCGACAATAGGGTTGAACTTCAGAAGCACAATGGTGAGAGACACTATCAAGACCCCATATTTATCTATTATGATTAAATTTTTAATAAGTTTTATAAGAGGCACATTTATTTAATAAATCATCTACAGATTCATACAGCAGTGATATAAAGATGCTATTGAATACTTTGAAAATGCGAGATTGTAAAGCAAAAAATGATTAAATACTGGAAATTTCATAAAATACAACCTAATAGAAAAAATTGCAAAAAAAAAGATAAAAACAGAATTCAGGATAATAGTTACCATTGGGAATTGGGAGGGTGATGTGATTAGATGACTGCAAGTGGAATCTATGGGGGTAGTAATATTTTTTTTCTTAATTCAGTGATGGGTATATGTGTTTTCATTATACTTCTATTCTGTAAGAACTACAGATACATTTTATACATTGCTTTGGGTATGATATTTTTTTATTGTGGTGAAAATAAACATAAAATTCACCATCTCAACTATTTCTTTGTGTACAGTTCAGTGACACTGATTACTTTTTTCAAGTTATACAACCATTATCATGACCATTTTCCAATACATTCCACCACTTTTAACATAAACTCAATGCCCCCTAAGCAAAAACTTCCCCTTCCCCTAGTAACAACTAATAATCTTTCCTTTCTGTATATTTGCTTATTTCATATAAGTGAGATCATACAGTATTTTTCCTTTTGTCACTGACCCATTTCACTCAATATGATGTTTTCAAGGTTCATCCGTATAGCAGCATGCATCAGGACTTCATTTCTCTTTATGGCTGAGTCATATTCCATTTTACGCATATACCACATTTTGTTTATCTATTTATCTGTTGATGGACATTTCCACCCTTTGGCTATTGTGAGAAGTGCTCAACAAACATTGATGTATAGGTTATACAGACATTTTAACAAGTTGAGGAAAGGCCTTTTATATTCCAGATTATAAATATATTCTCCCATGTTCTTCCAATATTAACGCCTGATTCTCAGATTTCATGGTACATGAGAATTTTCAAAAAGTGCTTCAGGAGTCTCTTCCTTCAGGTGTCTCCCCAGAGATTCAAAGTCAGTAATTTTTGGATAAGGTCCAGGACCCTGCAGTATGGACAAGTGTCTCAGGTGACTAGGGTCTTCAGGTGTTCTGTGGACAGCAGTGTATGAAGGTCTACACTAGAAAATACCTTGAGTGCGTTGTGGGGAGCTGTCCTCTAGCTTGATTAAAAACTACTGATAATTATTACAATGAGGATGAACAAATATAACCACTGAAGCAAGTGTTAAAAATATGTGAGACCCAAATTATTAGAAGACTTATGAATATAGGCCATACCTGGAACACAATAATACTATTTAAGTTTTATTGAATATTTACTATTGTGCCAGACATTTTTTGTAAGTACTCCTTATGGTTATGGGGGTTAATGTCCCAACAGGAATTGTACTTCAGATGGTCAGTCTAAGATTTTCATACTAATCATTTTTCCCCACACCGGGTATTAGACTGAGAAGGGGCATATGATCCTACTCTCAGTCATGAGATGGGAAGGAATATCTCTAGATGATTCCATGGGAAGGTCTATTACAATACACCCAGTAAAGCCCAGTAAGTTTTCTCTCTGGGCAACATGTGTGGGTATAACACCTGCATCTGCTGCAGCAATCAGATGACGAGGGGAACAAGTTCTAGGATGGAACCACTTCATGGGAGACTAAATACAGTGCTTGTGTCCTGCTCTTGTGCATTCTCTATCTGTGAAGTCTTTTCCTTTTCATGAAAATTAACTCTTTGTATTGTTCGAGCACATTAGAGTCAGGATTTATATATCCTTATTGGATCTGGTGGGGCAGTGGTCAAGAGCTTGGCTGCTAAAGAAAAGGTCAGCAGTTCAAATCCACCAGCCACTCCTTGGCATCCTTATGGGGCAGTTCTAGTCTGTCCTATAGGGTTGACATGAGTCGGAATTGACTTGACAGCAACAGGTTTGGCATAGTTTTTGTTTTACTAGAATTGACGACTTCCACGTACAGGAAGCTCAAATACCTTAAAATCATCTCAAGCCAATCGAGATCACCTAATTAGCCAATTCTGTAGATGACGCCCACCACACGTCAGTCAGTTTGTTGTGCTGTGGTGGCTTGTGTGTTGTTGTGATGCTTGAAGCTATGCAACCAATATTTCAAATATCAGCAGGGTCACCCATGATTGACAGGTTTCAGCAGAGCTTCCAGACTAATACAGATTAGGAAGAAGGAACTGGTTATCTACTTCTAAAAAACAAATAGCCAGTGAAACCTCATGAAAAGCAGTGGAACCTTGTCTGATATAGTGCTGGCAGATGAGCCCCTCAGGTTAGAAGACACTCAAAATACAACTGGGGAAGAGCTGCCTCCTCAAAGTAGAGTTGACCTTAATGACTTGAATGGAGTCAAGCTTTCGAGACCTTCATTTGCTGGTGTGCCACTACTCAAAATGAGAAGAAACAGTTGCAAACATCCATTAATAATCAGACAATGGAATGTACAAAGTGTTAATCAAGGAAAATTGGAGTCATCAAAAATGAAAAGGAAAGCATGAGGGTTGATAGCCTGTGCATTAGTGAGCTGAAACGGACTAGTATTGGCCATTTTGAATTCAACAATCACATGGTCTTCTATGCCGGGAATGACAAATTGAAGAGGAATGGCATCACATTCATCATCAAATATAACATTCCAAGACCTATTCTGAAGTACAGCGCTGTCAGTGAGAGCATAATATCCATAGACCTATAAGGAAGATTAGTTCATATGACTATTATTCAAATTTATGCACCAAACACTAATGCAAAGATGAGGAAATTGAAGATTTTTTACCAACTTCTGCAGTCTGAAATTAATCAAACATGCAATCAAGATGCATTGATAATTAGAGCTGAATGGAATGTGAAATTTAGAAACAAAGAAGATGGATCCATAATTGGAAACATGGCCTTGATGATAGAAACTATACTGGAGCTTGCATGATAGATTTATGCAAGACCAATGATTTATTCGTTGAAAATATCTTTTTTCAACAACATAAATGGTGATTATACACGTGAACATCACAACATGGAAAACACAAGAATAAAATTGAGTACATCTGTGGGAAGAGACAATAGAAAGCTCAATATCATCTGCCAGAACAAGACCAGAAGACTACTGCAGAACAGACCATCCATTGCTCATATGGAGTTCAAGATGAAGCTGAAGAAAATTAAAACAAGTCAGTGGGAGCCAAAGAACAACCCTAAGTATCTCACACCTGGATTTGGAAACTATTTCAAGAATACATTTGACACATTGAACACTAAAGACCCAAGATCAGACGAGTTGCAGGATGACATCAAAAACATCATTCATGAAGAAAGCAAAAAAGTCATCAAAAATACAGAAAAGACCAAAATGGATGTTAGAAGAGGCTCTGAAACTAGCTCTTGAACATAGAGTAGCTAAAGCAAATGGGAGAAATAATCACATAAAAGGATTGAACAAAAGATTTCAAAGGGCAGCCTGAGAAGACAAAGTATTATAAAGAAATAGGCAAAGATCTGGAGTTAGAAAACCAAAATAGAAGAACAGGATTGGCATTTATCAAGCTGAAAGGACTGGAGAAAAGATTCACAACTTGAGTTTCAGTTTTGAAGTATTCTATGGGCAAAATATTGAAAGACGTAGGAAGCATTATAAGAAGATGGAAGAAATACACAGATTCATTGTACCAAAAAGAATTGTCCATGTTCAATGGCTTCACCAGGTAGCATATGATCAAGAACTGATGGTATTGAAGGAAGAAGTTCAACCTGCACTGAAGGTTTTGATGAAAACAAGGCTCCAGGAATTGACAGAATACCAATTGTGATGCTTCAACAAATGGATGCGGTGCTGGAGGTGCTCACTTGTCTATGCCAAGAAATCTGGAAGACAGCTACTAGGCTAACAGAGTGGAAGAGATTCTTACACGTGCCCATTTCAAAGAAAGGTGACTGAACAGAATGTGGAAATTACTGAACAATATCTTTGTTATCACACATAAGTAAAATTTTGTTAAGATATCAAAAATTTTTCAAGCTGGATTCAGAAGAGAAAGTGGAACCTGGTATCAGATGGATCTTGGATGAAAGCAGAGAATTCCAGAAATACCTTTGTTTCATTGACAATGCGAAGGCATTCTACTGTGTGGATCATAAAATAATACAAATAACATTTTGAAGAATGGGAATTACAGAGCAAATAATCGTCTCATGCGGAACCTATACTTAGACCAAGAAGCACTCATAAGAACAGAACAAGGGGCTACTGCATGGTTGAAAATAAGGAAAAGTGTGTGTCAGGGTTATATCCTTTCACAATTATTATTCAATCTGTATGTTGAGCAAATAATCTGAGAATTGGACTATACGAAGAACACAGCATCAGGATGGAAGGAAGACTGATTTAACATCCTGCTACATGCAGATGACACAACCTTGTTTGCTTGAAAGTGAAGAGGACTTAAAGCACTTACTAATGAAGTTCATAGGCTACAGCCTTCAATATGGACTACACCTCAACATAAACAAAACAAAAAAACAAAAAAATCCTCACAACCAGGCTAAAAGTAACATCCCAATAAACGAAAAAAACACTGAAGTTGTCATGGAGTTCATTTTACTTGAATCCACAATCAATACCCTTGGAAGTGGCAGTCAAGAAATCAAATGACATTGCATTGGGCAAATCTGCTGCAAAGACCTCCTTCAAGCATTGGAAAGCAAAGATGTTACTTTGAACATTAAGGTGCACCTGAAGCAACCCATCATATTTTCAATTGTCTCGTATGAAAGCAAAACCTGGACAATGAATAAGGAAGACCAAAAAAGAATTGACACATTTGAATTATGGTTTGGGCAAAGAATATTGAATATACCATGGACTACCATAAGAAGGGACAAGTCTGTCCCGGAAGAAGTACAGAGTGTTCCTTCAAAGCCAGCATGCCAAGACTTCATCTCACATACTTTGGACATGCTATCAGGAGGGACCAGTCCCTGGAGAAGGATATCATGCTTGGTATGACAGAGGGTCAGCATAAAAGAGGAAGACCCTAGGCAAGATGGATTGACACAGTGGCTGCAACAATGGGTTCATACATAGAAAGGATTGTGAGAATGTCACAGAACTGGACAGTGTTTCATTCTGTTGTGCATAAGCTTACTATGAGTTGGAATGGACTCGATGACATCTAACATCAAAGAACAGCTTATCATTGAGCCCAAGTACCCTCTCTCTGTGAACTCTCGTCTTCACAACACTCACATTAAATTGATAACTTATTATGAGCATAATGTTAAGAAATTCTTGATGTTATTAATACAATCCAATTATGTTGTAAAGTAGGATTTTAATAGGTAGTATTAAATTTTAAGCTTATAATGTGGAGGCGGTAATACATTTAGATCTAGGCAAAAGGAGTCCTTATGCTGGGCCCCAGCTCTAGAGGCCCTCTGGATGTCATAAACATTCAAAAAAATAAATTTATTAAAAAATATGGGAGCCTCGAGCACTTTGAACATTTGTAATCTTGTATGACTCATAATCTTACAGTTCCACTCTTGAGATTTATAATAACACTCAGGCCCCTCACAAGAATTTTTCATCAATTTTGGCCTGTCATTGAGACAAAGGTGACTGTGCCTAAATGCCACACTGCTCTATGGGCTGTGATGCTGATGACAGCAGTGAGAGATTATGTTCCAGAAACCAGGGAGAATTTGAATGGTGGAAATAGTTAAGTAAAAACAAACATGAATTAGTTTGTCAAATCCTTCCTCTCAAATGGCATTAATGTTTAGTTTTTGTAAAGTTTCTTTTCCCAGTAGTGCTGAGTATCCTCTTCATGTTTCAACAGATGTTGCAGGGGTACTCACACCAAACTTAACATTTGCAACCATTGCACATTCTGCAATACTATTTTACTTCTAAATCTGTACATATACAGGATGTAATATACATGAAACTTGGTACAACTTTTTTACTGTAATAATCTAGATAATGCTTTTAAAAAGGTATATTTTAAAATTAAAAACATTTATAATTTTTTCTGCAATAATAACTTACCATTTATAATGCATTACAATGTGCACACTTGATATATAAATTCATGCCTAATTTCTGGGTCACAATATGGATTTAAAACTTCTCATTGATAGTTTCAATTACTGCCATCTGAGCAAAGTTCCTCCAAATTGATTTTAATTTTTTAATAACTTTATTGAGATATAAATCAAATGCGATACAGCTTACTAATTCAAAGTGCACAATTCAATGGTTTTTAGTCTATTCACAGATATATGCAACCATCACCGCAGTCAATTTTAGAACATTTTCATCACTTCGAAAAGAATCTGTGTACCCTGTAGTTATCACTCCCTATCCTCTCATTCCACTCCCACCACTAACTCTAAACTATTCTCTTTCTCTATAGATTTCCCTGTTCTGGGTAATTTATTTAGATAGGAGTATGTAATATGTGGTCTTTTGTGACTGGCTCCTTTCACTTAGTATAATGTTTCAGACTTCATCCATGTTGTAGCATGTAGCACTACTTCATAGATTTTTATGACCAAATAATATTCCAATGTACATACATATCACATTTTGTTTATCCATCCATTACTTGACAGTCATTTGAGATGCTGCGATAAACATTTGTGTACAATTTTTTCAGCGGACTTATGTTTCCTTTTTTTTTTTTTTTGATATATTCCCAGGATGAGATTACTGGGTCATATGGTAACTATGTTTAATAATTTGAGGAACTACAAGAATATTTTCCAAAATGGCTGTACCAGTTCACATTCCCTTCAACAATGTATAAAAGTTCCAATTTCTCCACATCTTTGCCAAAGTTTGTGTTTTTTTTCTTTTATTTAAAAAAAAATTTAATAGGTGCTATCTTTTTTATCCTAGTGGATGTGAGGTGGTATCTCACTAAAGTTCTGCTTTGCATTTTCCTGAAGATTAGTGATGTTGAGTATTTTTTCTTATGCATTTCTTCTTTGAAGAAACATCTGCTCAAGTCCTTTTTTTTTAAAATTGGTTATTTGTCTTTTCACGTTTGATTAAAAATGTAATATATGTGGTTTGCAAATATTTTCACTAGTTCTATGGATTGTCTTTTTATTTCTTTCATGGTATCCTTTGAAGCACAATGTTTTCAAATTTAATTTATCCATTTTTTATTTTTTGCATGTGCTTTTGGTGCCATATCTAAGAATCCTTTGCCAAACCCAAGGTCAAGATTTGTCCCTATGTTTTCTAAACATTTTACACCACTTTTAGTGCTTTCATTGAGGTCTTTGATTCACTTCAAGTTGCTTTTTTTTTTTTTTTAATCTTATTTGAGGTAAGAGTTCTACTTTATACTTTTGCTTGTGGCTATCCATTTGCCCTAGTACCATTTGTCAGAAAGACTAGTCTTGCCCCATTGGATGATCTTGGCACCTTTGCTGAGATGAGTTTTATAAATATATATTTCAAGACTCTTCAGTTCTAATCGATTTATATGTCTATCCTTGCACCAGTACCATCTTGATTACTGTTGCTTTGTGGTAAGTTTGAAATCAAGAAGTGTGAGTTTTCCTACTTTGTTCTTCCTTTTCAAGACTGTTTTGGTTATTCTGTGTCCTTGCAATTCCATATGAATTTTAGAATCAGTTTGTCAATTTGTGTAAAGAAAAAATCTGGAATTCTGATGGGGACTGTGTTTAATCTGTAGATCAGTTTGGAAAATATTGCCATCTTAACAATTCATGTACATGGTGTATTTTTTCTAATTATTTAGCTCTTGTTAAGTTTATTTAAACAATGCTTTGTATTTTTCAATATATGTCTTATACTTCTTTGCTTACATTTATTCCTAAGTATTGTATTCTTTTTGATGCTTTTGTAAATGGAATTGTTTTCTTAGTTATATTTTTGGATTATTAATTGCAAGTGTGTAGAAATACAATTGATTTTTGCATATTGACCTTATATCCTGCAACTGTGCTGAGTGTGTTTATTAGTCCAAATAGTAATTTAGTTGATTCTTTAGGATTTTCTCTGCATCATCTCTCATATCATCTGCAAATACAGATAGCTTTACTTTTACCTTTTTAATTTGTGTACCTATTATTTATTTGTTTTCTTTTTCTTTTTAATTTTTTTTTTTGCATAATTCCCCTAGCTAGAACCACCACCACAGGTAGAAGTAGAAAGAATGGACATTCTTTTTTTTTTTTTTCCTGATCCTAGAGGGAAGCACCCAGTCCATTAAGTACAATGTTAGCTGTGAGTTTTTCATAGATGTCATTTATGAGGTGGAGGAAAAGGATGTATGTAGAAGTGGTAAAACTATTATGTTGAAATGCATGAAATTGGCAGTTCTGTAGATCAAAAATTGAAATGCTGGCAATTTCACAGAGTTCATCTCAAAATAAGGAACAGCAAAAAAATGATAAATACAAAATTCAGGATAGCACTTACTTCTGGGAGATAGGGAAGGCCTCACAAGGGAATTCTAAGATGATCATAATTATATACTTTTCAATTTAGGTGATGGTTATGTGCTTTTATTATATGAAGATTCTACAAGAACTACAGGTACATTACACACACTTTCTATGTATGACATATTTCACAAATAAAATTGAAAAAAGTCTTTCATACACCAGATTCTAAATAAATTCTAGTATTAAAACTATGGTTCCAGAACATAGAGCTCATCACTATTTCACAAGGGTCTTGTTAACCATACTTTCCCTAGGGACCAATCCCCAGGGTCCAAAATCTTTGGTCCTTGAATGAGGTCCAGGAAGCTGCAGCTTTAACTAAGGCCCAAGATGCTGCAGGAGATTTAAGACCATCATTGGGTGAACCACTGCCCTAGCAAAGGTCTTTGGTGCTAGTCTGGGAGCTGTCCCCAGAAGTGGTGCTGAAAACAATGGAACTCAGTTATGACCAGAACAGAAGGCTCTCTGGGCACTCAGCTCTCCAAGGAGTCATCCATTCTTGCCAGGAATAATCTCCTTAGTTTAAAAGTGATCCCCAATAAAAGCAAACTTTCTACTTGCTTCCCTATAGCACCACACACAACACCTCCCCGACATGGCAGAGTCCTTCTAAGACTGCAGTGATTCTATTAGCTTTATTAAAACACATTTGATGTGTGGATTTTATCTGAAATGAAAAAGAAGCAATCAAAATGGTAACACAAGAAATAAATGAAAAAATGAAAGTCGTTGCTAGCAAGTAATCAATGAGAAGGAATCAAAGCAAATCAACTGTCAGGAAAATATAATTCATCTTAGCCTGCAAAACCAATAATTATGTCTTTGTTTATATTACTAGGTTCACCTGAAATGCTGATATATATTTAAATTAAGGTAAGCAAAGCTAAGTGCTAAAAAAAAATGTTAAAAAATGTGTGAAAGCAAAAGAATTGAAAGGATCAAGGATAGGGGACTAGATATGGAATACAACGATACTAGCTAAATTTCAATGAGTACTTACTGTGTGCCAGATATTGTGCCTATTGAGTTTCCAACAGTACTTACATTTTAGATCGGTGTCACATGAAGTGTAATACTTGGACTGTGCACACAGGCATCGCATATGAGCTTGTTAGAAGTGCACATTCATGGGCCCACCTCACACTAACCAAAACCCAAACCAAACCCATTGCTGTTGATGCAATTCCTACTCATAGCGACCCTATAGGACAGAATAGAACTGCCCCCACAGGGTTTACAAGGAGCAGCTGCTGGATTTGTCAAATGTTTATCCACTATGGTACCAGGGTGCCGAAATCACTGAGGAAGGACACAGGAATCTGTGTACTAACAAGTTCTCCAGTTCTCATATGTGTTAAGGATGGAAAACAACTGTTTTAGACAATATGTAAAATCAACTCATAATAATTCTGTTCTCCTCATCAGAGAATAAAGAAGAGGTCTGTATGTCCCAGTTCAGGCTTATAAGTTGTGAAAGGATGTCTTCTGAGTTACTCATTGGAAAAGTCACCTCATTATTAAAAGAAGAAGTCATAGTCAGCTTTCTGGGATATAATGCATGCAAGTGATATAGCCAACTGGTGGCCTTCATAAAAACCTGCCCTAGTATGCAATCAATCAAATATCACAAAGCTAGAGAAGAGCAAAATCACTTTCCATACCTATTTTGCACTGCTGTTAGTCATTATGGTATATAATAATTGTAGCAAAAGAATTGAAAGCAGGAACACAAACAGATACTTGTACACCAATGTTCCTTGTGGCAATATTCACAATAACCATAAGGTGGAAACAGGCTCAATGCCGACCAACAGATGAATGGATAAACAAAATATCATCCATGCAATGGAATACTTCTGGCCATAAGGATAAATAAAGCCCTGATACATGCTACAGCATAGATGAACCTTGAAAGCCTTATGCCAAGTGAAATGTCAGTTACAAAAGAATAAATATTTTATGATCCCACTTATATGAAATACCTAGAATAGGCAAGTATATAGAGACCAAACTCTATTAGTGGTTATCAGGGGTGGTGAGGAGGAAAAAGAAAGGAAGACTCATTGTGTAGGGGATACTAAGCTAAGAGTGATGCAAAAATTTGAAAATGGGTAGTAATGACTGTTGAATAACATGAAGAATGTAATTAATGTCACTGAATAGTACATGCAAAAATGTTGACATGACAAATGTTTTGTTACATACATATTGGCCAAATTAAACATAAAAAAATAAATGCTTTAGCATGTCTTGCTAACAAGGTAAAAATTGTCACAAGACAGAAGCGTGTGTAAGTAAATATATACATAGGTAAAAATGCATATGAATTAATAATAAAAATAAAATGATTTTTATTATCAAAATGTTAAGAAAAAAACTTGTTACTAGAAGGGTCTAACATTCTGATTCGCCCAGTATTCTTTCACTATGACTCATTCTAGAAGCCCAAGCCTAAAGCAGATAACACAATCATGAAAAGGAAAATGTTCTCCACAGGAGTTTCTTCAAGGCTCCCTTCATGTCCCTGTTCCTCAGGCTGTAGACAAATGGGTTCATCATTGGAGGGACCACAGTGTACATCACTGAGGCTACTGCTGTCTTCCTGGAAGAATGAGTAACTGCAGAACTAATGTACACCCCAAAAACTGTCCCATAGAATAAGAAAACCACTGACAGGTGAGACCCACAGGTGGAGAAAGCTTTATACATTCCACCAGCTGATGGTATTCTCAGAATGGAAGAAATAATTTTAATGTAAGAGAAAATAATCCCAAGGAGTGGACCACCACCCAGTATACTAGTTAGTAAGTATACCAGGATGTTATTCAGAAGAGTATTGGAGCAGGCAAGTTTGATGACCTGAGCAAGCTCGCAGAAGAAGTGAGGGATTTCCCTGTCTGTGCAGAAGGACAGACTTAGTATCATCAGACTGTGGAGCAGGGCATCCACCAAACTAATGAACAAGGAGAGTAGAATCAGCAGACCACAGAGGTGAGAGTTCATGATGACTGTATACCTCAGTGGTTGGCAGATGGCCACATAGCGGTCATAGGCCATTGCTGCAAGGAGAAAATTTTCCATGCCTGCAAATATCATGAGGAAGCAAACCTGGGTGAGGCAGCCTGTGTAACTGATGGATTTGTTCTGTGTCTGGATGTTCACCAGCATCTTGGGGACCGTGGTGGTGCTGAAACAGATGTCAGTGAAGGACAGGTTGGAGAGGAAAAAGTACATGGGGGTGTGGAGGTGGGAGTCTGAGCTGATGGCCAGGATAATGAGTAGGTTCCCCAACACAGTGACGAGGTGCATGGTCAGGAATAGTCCGAAGAGGAAGGGCTGCAGTTCCGAATCCTCTGAGAGCCCCAGGAGGGAGAATGCTGCTACACCAGTTTGGTTTTCTGATGTCATGTTGTTGATGAGTCTGATGATGGAAGTGATAGGAAAGAGATCTAAAAGAGGTGCTTATTTCAGAGAAATTCTCGCATCTGTATTGTGAAACGAGGTGAATACTACAAATCTTTCTACTCTCTGTCTGTCTCCTCCCTCCCCCTCTTTCTATTCCTTCATCTGTCTTTGTCCCATCCTCCCTTCCGCCCTCCTTCTGTTTTCTCTCTTATTCATTACCATACCACTGCACCATATCTCCCCCCAAATTTCCACCTGAATAAAGACCCTAATAGCCTCCCTGTTTTTTTTTTCTTGTTGTTGTTCTGTGCCTTGAGTCAAATCAGACTCATAGGAACCCTATAAGACAAAGTAGAACTGTCCCCTAGGGTTTTCAATGAGCAGCTGGTGGATTTGAACTGCTGATCTTTTGGTTAGCAGCCAAACTCTTAGACACTATGACACTAGTGCTCCTTGCTTTAAAAGCCTTCAACTCTCTGACCACATAGGTAGTATTTATGTGTTTACTGAATATCTATTCTTTATCCATATTGTGCCAAGTAATAGGAATAAAAGAGAAAAAATGCATAACTTTTTCCTTGAGAATTTTTTTTTTCGAACTAGCAGAAAAACAAACTCTACATCCATGTTTTAGAACAATGGTCCTTAAACTGCTTCTTGTCAGAATCAGTTGAAGGACTTGTTGAGCCCCCACACTCAGATTATTGGCTTCAGAATTTGGGGTCTATGGCTCTAAAATTGTTCTTTCTAACAAATTCTCAAATGCTATTGCTGATGGCCTGGGACTATACTTTGAGGTCTACTCTTCTAGAACATCAACCATTGTGGTTCATGTACAATCAACTCATCTGCAGGGAGGAAAAGATGTGGTGCACTTCATGAGGAGATGGGGACCTGGCTCACCAGGCTCTGCAGAGGGACTTGGGGAGGAGTTCAACTCTTGACTCAATCAAGCTTCTTCATTTTCATTTTTTCCTCAAAATTTGTCCTTTCAATTTTCTTTTTCCATCGGAATGTCCCATCATTTAGGTTCTTATCCCTTGTTGTTATTGTTCTAATTAATAGAGGTATTATCAGAATTGATAATAATAAAGTTCAAAGTTTTCAAAAGCTGCTGTCATTACCACTACTAACACTTACTGAGCTCTGGCTATTCCAAGCCATTTTTAGGATTTGCTACAGATTCCATCACTTGCCTCTTGAAAAGTTCCAACTGAATTAAAACCCAGTTGCTTTCCATGGTGTTCAAAGTCACCTAAACTCTGACCACGTAGGTAGTGACAGCATCAAAACAAGACCCACAGTCAGGAGCTGATGGCAAGATAGAGTGTGCTACATGAAACTTCATGCTGTTATCCTATTATGTCAACGAGACTCTTTTCTTCCAATTAGTTGAAGATGGAAACATTATTCCCATAAATGATATATACCCATTGCCATCTAGGCGATTCCAACTCATAGCATCCCTACAGAACAGAGTTACAGTGCTGTATAGAGTTTCCAAGGCTGAAATCTTTGCGAAAACAGACTGCCACATCATTCCCCGATGAAGAAGCTGGCGGATTGGAACCGCCAACCTTTTAGTTAGCATCAGAGCTCTTAATCCCCGCACCACAAGGTCACCAATGTGATATGTGGGACATCATTTTTCCCCAAAACAGAAGAATGTGAGGAAAAAGAAAATACATGGTCTACAAAAACTGGAGGAAAAAAAAAAGCAACAATTTGTAAGTGTGTCCGAGGCAGAATCCTGATATCTTTGCTTTTTAACACTTTTAAGAGGTCTTTGGCAGCAGATTTGCCCAATGCAATATGCCATCTGATTTCCCGCCTGCTGCTTCCGTGCGCGTTGATTGTAGATCTCGGTAAAATGAAATCCTTGACAACTTCAATATTTTCTCCCTTTATCATGATGTTGCTTAATCTGAGTTGTGAGAATTTCCGTTTTCTTTATATTTAGGTGTAATCCATGGTGATGAAGGCTGTAATCTTTGATCTTCATCTGTAAATGCTTCAAGCTCTTTTAATGTTCAGGAAGCAAGCCTGTGTCATCTGCACATTGCAGGTTGTTTATGAATCTTCCTCCAGTCCTGATGCCCTATTCTTCTTCATAAAGTCCTGCCTCTAAGATTATTGCCTCAGCATACAGGTTGAATTAGCATGGTGAAAAGATACAACCCTGACACACACTATTCCTGATTTTAAACCATGCTGTGTCCCCTTGTTCTGTTTGAACAACTGCCTCTCAGCCTGT
This sequence comes from Elephas maximus indicus, assembly GCF_024166365.1. NCBI lineage: Eukaryota > Metazoa > Chordata > Mammalia > Proboscidea > Elephantidae > Elephas > Elephas maximus. The sequence goes on from NC_064821.1 coordinate 21,494,840, forward strand.
GTACAGGCTCTGCATGAGCACACTTGAGTGTTCTGGAATTTCAGTCTTTCTCAGTGTTATCCATAATTTGTTATGATACACACAATTGAATATCTTTTCATAGTAAATAAAAGACAGGTAAACATCTCTCTGGTATTCTCTGCTTTTAGCCAATATCCATCTGACATCTGCAACGATATCCCTCATATCACATCCTCTCCTTTGTTCCACATCCTCTTCTGAATTACCTTCAGCAAAATTTTACTTACTTGTGATATTAATGAAATTGTTCAAAGTTTTCTGTATTCTGTTGAATCACCTTTCTTCGCAACGGGCACAAATATGGATCTCTTCCAGTCAGTTGTCCAGGTAGCTGTCTTCCAAATTTCTTGGCATAGACGAGCGACCACTTTCAGCATTAAATCTCTTAGTTGAAATATCTCAATTGGTATCCCATCAATTTCTGAAGACTTGTTTTTCACCAATGACTTCCGTGCAACCTGGACTTCTTCCTTCAATACAAGCGATTGTCATCATATGCTACCTCCTGAAATGGTTGAGCATCGATCATTTTTTTTTTGTGTGTAGTAACTCTGTGTATTCCTTCCATCTTCTTTTGATACTTCTTGTATTGTTCAATATTTTGCCCATAGAATTCTTCAGAACTGCAACTCAAGATTTGAATTCTTTCTTCAGTTCTTTCAGCTTGAAAAATGCCAAGCATGTTCATTCCTTTTGGTTTTATATTTCCAATTATATTTCATTATAATACTTTAAATTGTCTTCTGGAGTTAACCTTTGAAATCTTCTGTTCAGCTCTTTTACTTCCACATTTCTTCCATTTACTTTAGCTACTCTGTGTTCGAGGGCAAGAGTCAGAGTCTCTTCTGACATCCATTTTGATCTTTTATTTCTTTTCAGTCTTTTTAATGGCCCTGTGCTTTTGTAATGTATGATGTCTTTGATGTCATCCACAACTCATCTGGTCTTCAGTCACTGGTGCTTAAAGTCAAAAATGAAAGATGTCACTTTGAAGATTAAGATGCACCTGATTCAAACTATCGTTTTTCAATGGTCTCATACACATGGGAAATATGGACAAAAATAAGGAAGATTAAAAAAGAATTGATGCATTTGAATTATGGTGTCGGCAAAGAATATTTGAAATACCATAGACTTACAGAAGAACGAACAAATCTGTTTTGGAGGGAGTAGAGCCAGAATGGCCGTTAGAAGCAAGGTATGTGAGAAATTGTCTCAGGTCCATTGAACATGTTATCTCCAGTCCCTGGAGAAGAACATGACGCTTGGTAATGTAGAGGGTGAGCAAAAACTAGGAAAACTGTCAACGAGATGGATTGACACAGTGGCTACAACAATGGGCTTAAGCATAACAAGGATCACGAGGATGGTGCAGGACCAGGCAGTGTTTTTTTCTGTTATACATAGGGTCACTATGAGTCAGAGCTGACTCACTAGTACATAACAGCAACAACAACAATCAGAACTGAGAATAAGAAAGACATACTCTATCAACACAACCATCTAGGCTTCTTACAGAGGGTCTCAATGGTAGTAGAAAGAGAAGAAAGTTTGCCAAGTCATCTTAAAGGAGAAAAAAGACACTAGCAAAGTATATGAGGACACATTAAATACTTATATAGTTGTAGGACTTAAAAAATTTAATCAGTACAAGTTGCTTAGCAAGGAGCCTGGCATCTGGTGAGTGTGAAGTACTATTTAAGACTATCATGATAATCGAATACAATAATGGAACTTATTTTTTAGTAATTCCTTACCTTCTCAAATGCAGCAATGTATGAAATAAACGCATATACACTCTTTTCTGTTTAACTGCCACTCCCATTTTTACATGTAAATCAATGGAAAAAGAAACCACAGAATTTCAAATTTCAAATGGAATAATTAGTTTCTTATTAATAGATTTTTACTTCTAAATTTATTTTCTTCTTCCTTTCCTCTCTTTTCAGATAGCCCACTGTGATCTGTCCTTCTCTTCTTCTCTTCCATTTTATGCCAGAGGATTGGAATAATCCCTCACTGCTCGGTAGCTTCACTCATCCCCTCTTCCTTTTATGTTTTGATTCATAGTCTCCATAGTATAAGTAGCAGGTGTTAGGAAAAGAAATATTGAAAATCAATCATGGAATTTTGGCTCTTCTTTCCTTCTGTTTCTGGCTGGGCCACATCAAACCTGAGGTAGGAAACATGGGCACTGGCTCTTATGAGAATCCTGAGGTTGTGTACCAAGTTAAACTCTTAGTACACTTCCATTTCTGATGTTAAAATGAGCCTCCTGAAAATACCTGGATCCCTAAAACCGGGTAAGAGTTGATTGACTACAACCTCGATGCATTTTCCCATTTTTCTGATGAACGGATCCTTTAGAAAAAGTCGTGAAAGTGCCTATTGCTAGGGTGAACAACTCATTAGAAATCTTATTTTTTTCTCTTAATGGTACAAGGCAAACAAACTCTGTCCCCTCAACACAAATATCCAGGCAGCTTGACAGGAGGGTCTGACCTTAAGCATGAGGTCCTGACAACAAGCAATCTTAATAGCATCAATTAATTGGTGTAATATTTGCACTCAGACAGACCTAACTTTAATCCAGTCTCTAGCACTTGGTTTATCAACAAGAATATTTCTAGAACTCTTTGAGAATCTTCCATTACCTCATTGTATAGTGGGGACCATCACAAAACCTTACAGGAATTTTATAAGGATGAAAAATGAACAGATAAAACCCTCAAACAAGATGTTCAGCATATGACACCCTCTCAGTATTTCCTGTTGTGTTTTGTTCTGCATGAGCACAACCTGATGGTTCATTATAGAAGTGAGTAATTGGTGCACCAAAATAAAAGAAGTATAAAGAGAGAAAAAACATCCCTAGCAAGATAACTGCAAATTTTAAGGAGGAATAGATATGCTAAAACTCTCCCGAGACTCTTCCTCATGTAAAAAAGGCATGGGAAAGAAAGAATCCAAGTAAATATGAATGATATCAGTATTCATTTCTAATGATATAAAACGCATAGAAATTGAAATGAATTAAGCACACCCAGATGTATAGACACAAATAACGAAAACGCAAAAGAGAAAAGTACCTCGTCTAAAATGACACCTATGGTTAGGAAAAATTTAAATAAGTTTTAAAATTACATGGATATAAATTTACACTTTTTATTCTGAAACATTTCAAGGATCTGAGCAGTACAGAGAAAAACAATAAAAGCCTGGTTTTTCACCACGCTCCACCATCAAATTAAAACCAACATCACTGTACAATTTCTGTAGAAATTATTGAAGGGGAACCTAAACCACCGTGTAAATCTTCACCAAAAACACAATAACATATTATTTAAAAAAATATGTTGCCACACTTTCATTGTTTTTTTCTTAATAAAATAATGTGTACTTACTTGAAAAAAAAATTAATACTCCTTTATTTTTCACATTCTCAATATTTTTCCCTCTTTCAGGAAAACTAACACAGAATTTGTATGTGTTACTCTCCTGTGTTTCCAATACATCTATTATGATTCTATCCATAAATAATATTTTAGTTTTGCTTTCATACTTTTATATACAGTAATTGCTTCTTAAAATGATACATTTAATGATTTATCAGTCTTGGTATACTTTGTTTTGGTTCATTAACTCTAGCTACCTTAAGATTTTCCATTCTTTGTTTACATCACAATTTATCCTTTCTCTAGCTGAGGGGCATTTTTATTGTATATACACACACACACAGTTTAAAATGCACTGGAGACCAACAAAATTCAAGATCATGCTTGTCTTTTAGGAAGGGAAGAAGAGAAATGAAAGGGAATATAAAGGATGTGTCTTACTCATGCACATTATTTTGTTACTTTAAAAAAGGACTTTAATGGCAAAATGTCAACATCTTTTAATTCTGGAAACATTGATACATGGGTTGTACATGCCCATTGATACGTGCCCTATTACTCTGTGCTGTGCTACATTTAAAATATTTAAGAGAACACTGGTTCACTTGGGATGTAGCTAGAAGGGTCTCCCTGCTTCTCGATCTACTTTCTGAGTCCTCATATCACAGTAATTAGGTCAAGACCAAAGATCTCCCCTACTAAAGTATGTCAAGGCCCAGGAACTGAAAGATAGGGAGAAGGTGACCATATGCCCCAGCCCCCTGCCAAATAAATAAGAGAATATTTTACAGAATTCTAAAACATTCATAAAAATTGAGCAACGACAGTTTTCTTTTGAGGATGAAAAAAAAATCTCTCCAACTTCAGGGTCAGAGTAGGTGATTAGGAGACTGACAGCTGCTGAAGTACTTGTGCAAAAGTACAAGGAATTATGTCAAGAAGATGATGAACAATTAGGCAGGGACCTCACGGATGATTCCATTCTGCTCCTCTTCTACCTGTACTTAACTCACTGCTTCCCCAAATAGACTGATAGACAACGACCTCTCCTATTTGCAAAAGATAAACTAGAGGGTGCCAGATTACCTGGGTGTCACCACTAAGGAATGACATTCAGTTCTCCTCTGAAGGTTGAAGGATAAAAATGGAAGCTCTGTATTAAGGGAGCACAGAAGACAGGGAAGGACCAGGTAGGATCCTGTGGAAAGTGATGGCCCCTGGGAGGAGGTCCAGGTGTGCTGCCTACTGACCTGGGCCAGCTGTTGAGTGGGTGGTCACAGGCAGACTATTTATAGTCTCTGTGGCCCTTGAGGGTTCAATATCCAAAGCTCCTCATTAATCACACTTGTTTGCAAATCCTTATGGAACAAGTCTAAAAGGAGAAAGAGCTTCACTTTGGCTGACTCCTGCATTCTGAGAGGCCAGTACTATGCATTGGTATGCATTACTTCCTGTTCCCTTCACCTCCTCCTTCTCACATCCATCTCAAGTACCTCACACACATGGACACGCCTCCATTTGTAACTGATGCTAGTCTTGTTCCATTATGTACATTGAAAGTAATCGCTATGCTATCTACAACATCAGGAAGACTGACACCTCATTTAGGCTAAAAAATATAGTGTATTTATATAGTGATATGAATTCCTAATAGAAATACAAGTGATAATATAACAAATATATCCTAAAAATGCAAATACTAACAACTATTTCTGTATATATTGCTCATTGAAGTTTTATCTGGTTTCTACATATCATATTCAGCATTTTCTAAAATACTTTCAGGAATCAATACGGACTGAACATGTAACAGATATTTTATTCCCTTTTTTAAAGTTTTACTACCAACTTTTCCCAATGTCAAAGTAGTAGCTGCAATATACGTTTCTTTTCCACGGTGGGTTGAGATTAGCACATTTTGTTATTGATAATGTTGAAGTAGATTACAGATGATAAGATAACCAGTCATTGTCATACAATGTAACTTGGAGGCTGTAAACTAACAGTTGTTTGGGGTGTGTTCCTTAAGACAGCAAAGTTATTTTTTTCTCAGTGGTATGCTACCATAATTAAGACCAGCAATTCTGATGCAGGGATAAATACAACAGGTCTCTTGGTTTGAAAATAGAGCCACCTCAAAAAGATCAACACATAAATGGAGAGCTAATGTATGAACTGGTGTTACAGAAAATTGATCCATTATTCAATAAAAACAAAGAGCTCACTAGAAATACCATAAACATATACTTCCCAAAAGAGCTCTCAATCTCATAATAAATATTAGCATCTGAAAGAGCTCTCCATCTCGTAATAAATATTATTATGTAACAATAGTTTTTTGAATAGTTAATGTGAAAGAATACAACCCTGATGAACACCTTTCCTGACTTTAAACCAATCAGTATTCCCTTGTTCTGTTCAAACAACTGCCTCCTGATCTATGCAAAGATTCCTCATGAGCACTATTAAGTGTTCTGGGATTCCCATTCTTTGCAACGTTATCCATAATTTGTTATGATCCACAGAGTCGAATGCCTTTGCATAGTCAATAAAACACAAGTAAACATCCTGCTGGTATTCTCTGCTTTTAGCCAGGGTCCATCTGACATCAGCAATGATATCCCTGGTTCCACGTCCTCTTCTGAAACTGGCCTGAATTTCTGGCAGTTCCCTGTGCATATACTACTGCAGCCATTTTTGAATGATCTTCAGCAAAATTTTGCTTGTGTGTGATATTAATGATACTGTTCTACAATTTCCACATTCGGTTGGATCACCTTTCTTGGGAATAGGAATAAATATAGATCTCCTCCAGTCAGAAAGGGGCTTCAGGATTGGAGGAAGACTCATTAACAACCTGCATTATGCAGATGACACAACCTTGCTTGCTGAAAGTGAAGAGGACTTGAAGCACTTACTAATGAGGATCAAAGACCACAGCCTTCAGTATGGATTGCACCTCAACATAAAGAAAACAAAAATCCTCCCAACTGGACCAATGAGTAACAGCATGATAAACAGAGAAAAGATTGAAGTTGTCAAGGATTTCATTCTTCTTGGATCCACAATCAATAGCCATGGAAGTAGCAGTCAAGAAGTCAAAAGACGCATTGCATTGGGAAAATCTGCCACAAAGGACCTCTTTAAAGTGTTGAAGAGCAAAGATGTCACCTTGAAGACTAAGGTGGGCCTGACCAAAGCCACGGCATTTTCAATCGCATCATATGCATGTGAAAGCTGGACAATGAATAAGGAAGACTGAAAAAGAATCGATGCCTTTGAATTGTCGTGTTGGCAAAGAATATTGAATATACCATGGACTGCCAGAAGAACAAATAAATCTGTCTTGAAAGAAAAAAAACCAGAATTCTCCTTAGAAGCAAGGATGGCGAGACTGCATCTTACATACTTTGGACATGTTGTCAGGAGAGATCAGTCTCTGGAGAAGGACATCATGCTTTGCAAAGTACAGGGTCGGTGGAAAAGAGGAAGACCCTCAACAAGGTGGATTGAAACAGTGGCTGCGACAATGGGCTCGAGCATAACAAGGATTTTGAGGATGGCGCGGGACTGGGCAGTGTTTTGTTCTGTTGTGCATAGGGTCACTATGAGTCGGAACCAACTTAACGGCACCTAACAGCAACAGTAGTTTATACCCACTAAATCGTCACAATAAATGAAAATATTTTGGTGAAGATGTGAAACAGCAGAGACTTCTAATGGGAGTTTAAATTGATTCAATTGCTTAGGAAAACTCTTTGAAACTGCAGGGAGGTGAACAGACCCTCCTCAATACCCAAAAACATCGCCCCAAATATAAAACTCTTGCTAATTTGCACCAGGGACATGTACAAAAATACTCAGACAACTTCATTCACAATAGCAAAAAACTATCTCAAAACAGGCTCAGTGACATCAGAAAAGAGGCTTTTTTTCCTTTAATTTTCCATGCATAATATAGAAGTATACAGCATTGAAAATAAATGAATTAGTGCTACACCCAGCAATAGGATTGAACTTCAAAAGCACAATGGTGAGAAAAACAATCAAGACCCCAAATTTATCCATTAAGATTAAACTTTTAATATGTTCCCTAAGAGGCACGTTTTTTAATAAGTCATCTAGGGATTCTTACAGCAGTGATATAAAGATTCTATTGAATACTTTGAAAATGACAGATTGTAAAGCAAAAAAAAAAAAAAATGATCCACTGATAGAAATTTCATAGAATATAACCTAATAGAAAAACATCAATATATATATATATATATATATATATATATATAAAATTCCTGGTAATAGTTGTGATTGGGAATGGGGAGGGTGATGTGATTAGATGACTGACTGTTCGAGTGTAGTCTACGGTGATAGTAATGTTTTTGTCTTAATCTAGTGATGGGTAAAAAGTAAAGTACTATAAGGACATGTGCAAAGACCTGGAGATGGAAAATCAAAAAGGAAGAACACGCTTGGGGTTTCTCAAGCTGAAAGAACTGAAGAACAAATTCAAGCCTCAAGTTCCAATAGTGAAGAATTCTATTGGGAAAATATTAAACAACACAGTAAGCATCAAAACAAGATGGAAGGGATACACAGAGTGATTATACCAAAAACAATTAGTCGATATTCAACCATTTCAAGAGGTGGCATATGATCAGGAATGGTACTGAAGGAAGAAGTCCAAGATGCTCTGAAAGCATTGGCAAAAAACAAGGCTCCAGGAATTGATGGAATATCAATTGAGATGTTTCAACAAACAGATGCAGCACTGGAGGTGCTCACTCATCTATGCCAAGAAATATGAAAGACAGCTCCCTGGCCAACTGACTGGAAGAGATCCATATTCATGCCTATTCCCAAGAAAAGTGATTCAACCAAATGTGGAAATTATAGAACAATATCATTAATAATCATAACATATTATGGATAACATTGCAAAGAATGGGAATCCCAGAACACTTAATTGTGCTCATGAGGAACCTTTACATAGATCAAGACACAGTTGTTCGGACAGAACAAGGGGATACTGATTGGTTAAGTCAGGAAAGGTATGAATCAGGGTTGTATTCTTTCACCATACCTACTCGATCTGTATGCTGAGCAAATAATCCGAGAAGCTGGACTATATGAAGAAGAACGTGGCATCAGGATTGGAGAAAGAGTCATTAACAACTTGCATTAGGCAGATGACACAACCTTGCTTGCTGAAAGTGAAGAGGACTTGAAGCACTTACTGATGAAGATCAAAGACCACAGCCTTCAGTATGGACTGCACCTCAACATAAAGAAAACAAAAGTCCTCACAACTGAACCAATGAGCAATATCGTGATAAGTAGAGAAAAGACTGAAGTTGTCAAGGATTTCATTTTACTTGGATCCACAATCAACAGCCATGGAAGCAGCAGTCAAGAAATCAAAAGACACATTGCATTGGGCAAATCTGCTGCAAAAGGACCTCTTTAAAGTGTCGAAGAGCAAAGATGTCACCTTGAAGACTAAGGTGTGCCTGACCCAAGCCATAGTATTTTCAATCGCATCATATGCATGTGAAAGCTGGACAATGAATAAGGAAGACTGAAGAATTGATGACTTTGAATTGTGGTGTTGGTGAAGAATATTGAATATACCATGGACTGCCAAAAGAATGAATAAATCTGTCTTAGAAGAAGAACAGCCATAATGCTCCTTAGAGGCAAGGATAGCAAGACTGCGCCTTACATACTTTGGACATGTTGTCAGGAGGGATCAGTCTCTGGAGAAGGACATCATGCTTGGCAGAGTACACAGTCAGAGGAAATGAGGAAGACTCTCAATGATTTGGATTGACACAGTGGCTGCAACAATGAGCTCAAGCATAACGATTGTAAGGATGGCTCAGAACTGGGCGGAGTTTCGTTTTGTTGTGCACAGGGTCGCTATGAGTTGGAATCAACTCAATGGCACCTAGCAACAACAACAACAACAATAAACTTAGATTTAGGCAAAAGGAATCCCTACCCTGGCCCCACTCTAGAAGTTCTGTATATTTCATAAAGATTCAAAAAAATAGATTTATTAAAGAATACATGAGCCTTGAGCACTTCCAACACTTATAATCTTGTATGACTCATAACCTTGAACTTCCACTCTTGAGATTTACAATATCATGCAGCACCCCAGCAAGAATATTTCATCACTTTTGGCCTAAGTCATTGAGACAAAGGTGAGTACATCTAAATGCCATGAAGCTCTATGGGTTGTGATGCTGATGACATCAGTGAGAGATTAAGCTCCAGAAAGCAGGTAGAATTTGAATGGAGGAAGTACTTAATAAGAGAAAACACAAATTAGCTAATTTAGCAAATCCTTCTTCTCAGATAGCATTAATGTTTAGTTTTTATGAAGTTTCTTTTCTCAGTATGTTGAGTATTCTCTTTATGTTCCAAAAGGCATTGCAGTGGTACTCACAGCAAACTGAATATTTGCAACTGTTGCACATTTTGCAATTCATATTTAAATTTATATTTCAACATAATATATATATTAAATTATATTCATATTACAATTTATATTACTTTTAAATCTGTGCCTGTACAGGATATAATATACATGAAACATGATACTATGTTTACATTAAGAATCTATACAGTGCTTTAAAAAAGGTGCATGATAAAATTAAAAGTGTTTATAATTTTTTTCTGCAATAAAACCATATATAACCTGTTGTAGGGTAAAAACATCACAAAGTTTAATAAAGCAAAATGAAAGGTTTATTCAGCATATATTCAAAAAGGCAAGAGCGGGAAGTGGACAAGCATGCTGCCAGAGCTCATGTCTACCCAGATCCAAGGAAATATTACAGAACAGGAAAGAAGGGAAAACAAACAAGCATGTTGCTAGACTCATGTCTATCCAAGTCCAAGGAAATACTACAGAATAGGCAAGAATGGGAAAATGGACGAGCATGCTGCTAGAGCTATGTCTGCCAGAGTCCAAGGAACATTACAGAGTCATCAGTATATATTAACATTACAAATGGGCAAAACCATTGAAAAAGCTTCATCTTTTCAGGAATTAGCTAGAAAATGTGATCCTACAATCGTTGATACAGGTTTCAGTAATGACAGAGAGAGGGTCTTCATTGGCCCAACAAATTTTCTATTCACTAAATGCTAATAGAAAAAAAGAAGAGTGGAAAGTCTTTTGTGTTCTGTTTGATTGGTTTATGTGAAAGGATCCCTAAAAGATATTTTTCAATGTTGTCTTAACTACTGTCTTTTTAACTGAGGGCCCAGTTGATGTGTCCCTGTGAGTACTTGTGTGTCCAGGTCCAGCTGGGTCATATTCTGCAGGTCCAGCTGGGTCATATTCTGCATGCTCAAGAAAAGGGAATAATGATTCCAATAGTATTTCCTAAACCGATCCCATTACAATGTTTGCATGTAATACACATAATTCATAGCTAATTTCTGGGTCACAATATGGATTTAAAACTTCTCATTGGTAACTTCAAATACAACTATCTGAGCAGAAAATTTCCTCTGAATAGATTCTAATTTTTTAACAACTATCATGGATTCAATTGTGTCCCCCCATAAATGTGTGTATTGATTTAGATGGGCCATGATTCCCAGTATTATATGATTGTCCACAATGTTGACATCTGATGTGATTTTCTTATGTGTTGTAAAACCTGCCTCTATGATGTTAATGACGCGGGATGGGCAGCAGTTGCATTGATGAGGCTGCGTTGATGAGGCAGAGCTCAAATCTGTGGATTGGATCATGTCTTGAGCAGGTTTCTTTTGGGATAAAACAGAGAAGCAAGCAGAGAGACAAGGGGAAGTCATGCCACCAAGAAAGCAGTGGCTGGAGCACAGTGCGTCCTTTGGACTCGGGGTTCCTGTGAGGAGAAGCTCCTAGTCCAGGGGAAGACTGGTGAGAAGGACCTTCCTCCAGAGCCCACAGAGAGAGAAAGACTTCCCCTGGAACTGATGCCCTGAATTTGAACTTCTAGCCTACTTTACTGTGAGGAAATAAATATCTCTTTATTAAAGTCATCCACTTGTGGTATTTCTCTTATAACAGCACTAAATAACTCAGACAATAACTTTATTAAGGTATAAACCAAAGCCATACAATTTACTCATTTAAAGTGTACAATTCAATGGTTTTTAGTAAATTCACATATGTGTGTAACCATCACCTTAGTCAATTTTAGAACATTTTCATCATTTTAAAAAGAAACGCTGTACTCTTTTTACACTTAATTCTGCTCATGAGGAACCTGTATATAGACCAAGAAGCAGTCATTAGAACAGAAAAAGGGGATACTGTGTGGTTTAAGTCAGGAAAGGTGTGTGTCAGTGTTGTATACTTTCACCGTAACTATTCAATCTGTATGTGGAGCAAATAATCCGAGAAGCTGGACTATATGGAGAAGAATGGGCATCCGGATTGGAGGAAGACTCATTAACAACCTGCAATATGCAGATGACACAACCTTGCTTGTTGAATGTGAAGAGGACTTGAAGCACTTACTGATGAAGATCAAAGACCACAGCCTTCAGTGTGGATTACACCTCAACATAAAGAAAACAAAAATTCTCACAACTGGACCAGTAAGCCACATCATGATAAATGGGGAAAAGACTGAAGTTGTCAAGAATTTCATTTTACTTGGATTCACAATCAAAACCCACAGAAGCAGCAGTCAAGAAATCAAAAGATGCATTGCAGTGGGAAAATCTGCTGCAAAAGACCTTTTCAAGTGTTGAAAAGCAAATATGTCACCTTGAAGACTAAAGTGTGCCTGACCCAAACCATGGTGTTTTCAATCGCCTCATATGCATGTTAAAGCTGGATGATGAATAAGGAAGGCCAGAGCAGAATAGATGCCTTTGAATTGTGATGTTGGTGAAGAATATTGAATATTCCACGGAGTGCCAAAGAACAAACAAATCTGTCTTGGGAGAAGTACAACCAGAATGCTCCTTAGAAGCAAGAATGGTGAGACTAGGTCTCACACACTTTGGACATGTTATCAGGAGGGATCAGTCCCTGGAGAAGGACATCATGCTTGGTAAAGGAGAGGGTCAGTCAAAAAGAGGAAGACTCTCGATGAGATGGACTGACACAGTGGCTGCAACAATTGGCTAAAGCATAACCATTGTGAGCATGGCGCAGGACCAGGCAGTGTTTCGTTCTGTTGTGCATATTGCCCTATGAGTTGGAATCAACTCAGTGGCACCTAACAACAACAACAATCCTCTCATTCCGCTCCCACTCCCAGCCCTGAGAAAACTCTATAGATTCCCCAGTTCTGGACATTTCTTTGAAATAGAATCATGTAATATATGGTCTCTAGTGACTGACTCTTCTCACTTAGCATAATATTTACAGGGTTCACCCATGTTGTAGCCGGTAGCATTACTTCATTCATTCTTATGGCCAAATAACATTCCATTGTACAGATATGTCACATTTTTTTTTTATCCATTTGTTACTTCATAGCTATTTGAGATGCTGCTGTAAACATTTGTTTATAATTTTTGCATGGATATATGTTTTCTTTTTTTAGATATATACCTAGGAATGCAATTACAGGGTCATACGGTAACTAAGTTTAATAATTTGAGGGACTACCAGAATATTTTCCAAAATGGCTGTACCATTTTAAGACAGGGGATCCAGAGGCACCTGAGGTCAGCTCTAACCTTGTAGTAACCGAAGCTGCAAATAGATAAGGAACGAACAACAACAGACAAAACGCATCCTGGAACAATGAGTCGAAGCAGCCTAATGATAGAGCTCACAGATTTCCTCAAAGCTGTCTTTTTTCAAAAGCAACCAGATGGAACCAGCCCTAGGGACATGCGCAGAACATCCACCTCTGACCGCTATGTGATCTTCCACCAGGGGCAACAGAGAGCTAAAGCTGAATCCGGGGAACCGAACTGGGGGAGCAGCACTTCATAATAAGTCCTGCTATGAACCCCAGAAGCCCGGGAGACTGGAACTATCTTAGAAAACCACTGCATGTGCACCTTAATTAACATATCCCCACCCAAATGGGCCACTTCCTGGAAAACCCCGCCTATGCCCATGAATAAACATAAATCCTTTCCCCACTCAAAAACCTTTAAAAACCTATGCAAGCTCTTAGTTCAGGGTGATGGCAGTAAGTGTTGCCTAGGCCCTCCTCATCTCCTCTTGCAAGCCTCTTTTAAAAAAGCTTTGCTTGTATGGAAAATTCCCCATGCCTCACCTGTTCATTCTTGATCTGTGAAAGGCAAGAACCTCCTTCAATTAAATGTGAAGAGGTGCTGGCAACAATTTCACATTCCCATTAGGAATACACAAAATTTTTAATTTCTCCACATTTTCACCAACATATGCTTTTTTATTTTTTTTTAAATAGGAGCTATCCTAGTGGGAATGAAGTGGTATCTCACTGAAGTTTTGATTTGCATTTCCCTGATGACTAATAATGTTGAGTATCTTTTTTCCTGTGCATTTCTTCTTTGTGGAAATGTCTATTCAAGTCTTTTATTCTCTTTTTAAATGGTTATTTGTCTGTTTATTTTGGAATAAAACTATATGAAATATATTTGATTTGCAAATACTTTCTCTAATTCTATGGGTTTTCACTTCTTTAATGTGTTTTCAAATTCAATTTATCTATTTTTTTCCTTGTTTGCATGTGCTTTTGGTCTACATTTAAGAATCTTTTGCAAAATCTAAGGTCAAGATTTGTCCCTATGTTTTCTAAGCATTTCAGTTTTACTTCTTACGTTCAGTCCCTTGATCCACTTTGAGTTTTTTTTTTTAATCTCATTTGAGGTAATCGTTGTATTTTATCCTTTTGCATGTGGCTATCCATTTGTCCTAGCACCATTTATCAAAAAGACCATTCTTCCCCCATTGGGTGATCTTGGCACCTTTGTTGAGATGAGCTCTACATATATGTGTGTGTGTATATAGATAGATAGATAGATACATATCATATATACATATGGGTTAATTTCTAAACTTTCATTTCTAATCTATTGATCTATATGTCTATTTTTGTGCTAGTTTTTTTTTACCACATTATCTTGATTACTGTTGCTTTGTAGTAAGTTTGAAATCAAGAAGTGTGAGTTCTCCTTTCTCCTTTTTCAAGATAGTTTTGCTTATTCTGTGTCCCTAGTAATTCCACATGAATTTTAGAATCAATTTGTCAATTTGTGTAAATAAATAATCTGGAATTCTTATGTTGTTGTTGTTGTTAGGTGCCATCGAGTCGGTTCCGACTCATGGCGACCCTATGCACAACAGAACGAAACACTGCCCGGTCCTGCGCCACCCTTACAATCGTTGTTATGCTTGAGCTCATTGTTGCAGCCACTGTGTCAATACACCACATTGAGGGTCTTCTTCTTTCAGCTGACCCTGTACTCTGCCAAGCATGATGTCCTTCTCCAGACACTGATCCCTCCTGACAACATGTCCAAAGTATATAAGATGCAGTCTTGCCATCCTTCCCTCTAAGGAGCACCCTGGCCTCACTTCTTCCAAGACAGGTTTGTTCCCTCTTTTGGCAGTCCATGGTATATTCAATGTTCTTCGTCAACACCACAATTCAAAGGCGTCAACTCTTCTTCAGTCTTCCTTATTCATTGTGCAGCTTTCACATGCGTGTGACATGATTGAAAATACTATGGCTTGGGTCAGGCACACCTTAGTCTTCAAGGTGACATCTTTGCTCTTCAACATTTTGAAGAGGTCCTTTGCAGTAGATTTGCCCAATACAATGCCTCTTTTGATTCTTGACTGCTGCTTTCATGGGTGTTGATTGTGGATCCAAGTAAAATGAAATCCTTGACAACTTCAATCTTTTCTCCGTTTATCATGATGTTGCTCATTGGTCCAGTTGTGAGGATTTTTGTTTTCTTTATGTTGAGGTGCAGTCCATACTGAAGGCCGTGGTCTTTGATCTTCATTAGTAAGTGCTTCAAGTCCTCTTCACTTTCAGCAAGCAAGGTTGTGTCATCTGCATAACCCAGGTTGTTAATGAGTCTTCCTCCAATCCTGATGCCACGTTCTTCTTCATATAGTTCAGCTTCTCGAATTATTTGTTCAGCATAGAGATTAAATACGTATGGTGAAAGAATACAACCCTGATGCACACCTTTCCTGACTTTAAACCTATCAGTATCCCCTTATTCTATCCGAACAACTGCCTCTTGATCTATGTAAAATTTCCTCATGAGCATAATTAAGTGTTCTGGAACTCCCATTCTTCACAGCGTTATCCATAGTTTGTTATGATCCGCACAGTCGAATGCCTTTGCATAGTCAATAAAACAAAGGGAAACATCCTTCTGGTATTCTCTGCTTTCAGCCAGATCCATCTGACATCAGCAATGATATCTCTGGTTCCATGTCCTCTTCTGACATTGGTCTGAATTTCTGGCAGTTTCCTGTCGATATATTGCTGCAGCCGTTTTTGAATGATCTTCGGCAAAATTTTGCTTGCTTGTGATATTAATTATATTGTTCTATAATTTCCTACTTCGGTTTTGGATCACCTTTCTTGGGAATAGGCATAAATATGGACCTGTTCCAGTCATTTGGCCGGGAAGCTCTCTTCCATATTTCTTGGCATAGACGGTTGAGCACCTCCAGCACTGCATGTTTGTTGAAACATCTCAATTGATATTCCATCAATTCCTGGAGCTTTGTTTTTCACCAATGCCTTCAGAGCAGCCTGGATTTCTTCCTTCAGTACCATCGGTGTCTGATCATATGCCACCTCTTGAAATGGTTGAATATTGACTAATTATTTTTGGTATAATGACTCTGTGTATTCCTTCCATCTTCTTTTGATGCTTCCTGTGTCTTTTAATATTTTCCCCATGGAATCCTTCACTATTGCAACTTGAGGCATGAATTTTTTCTTCAGTTCTTTCAGCTTGAGAAACACCCAGCATGTTCTTCCCTTTTGGTTTTCTACCTCCAGCTCTTTGCACATGTCATTATAATACTTTATTTTGTCTTCTTGAGAGGCCCTTTGAAATCTTCTGTTCAGTTCTTTTACTTCATCAATTCTTCCTTTTGCTTTAGCTGCTCGATGCTGAAGAGCAAGTTTCAGAGTCTCCTCTGACATCCACCTTGGTCTTTTCTTTCTTTCCTATCTTTTCAGTAACCTCTTGCTTTCTTCATGGATGATGTCCTTGATGTCATTCCACAACTCATCTGGTCTTCGGTCACTAGTATTCAATGTGTTAAATGTATTCTTGAGACGGTCTCTAAAGTCAGGTGGGATACACTTAAGGTCATATTTTGGCTCTCATGGACTTGCTCTGATTTTCTTCAATTTCGGCTTGAACTTGCATATGAGCAATTGATGGTCTGTTCCACAGTCAGCCCCTGGCCTTGTTCTGAGTGATGATATTGATCTTTTCCATCATCTTTTTCCACAGATGTAGTCATTCGATTTCTGCGTGTTGCATTTGGCAAAGTCCATGGGTATAGTCGCCATTTATGTTGCTGAAAGAAGGTATTTGCAATGGAGAAGTCGTTGGTCTTGCAAAATTCTATCATTCCATCTCCAGCATTGTTTCTATCACCAAGGGCATATTTTCCAACTACTGATCCTTCTTCTTTGTTTCCAACTTTCTCCTTCCAATTCCCAGTAATTATCAATGAATCTTGATTGCATGTTTGATCGATTTCAGACTGCAGCAGCTGATAAAATTCTTCTATTTCTTCATCTTTGGCCCTAGTGGTTGGTGCATAAATTTGAATGATAGTTGTATTAATTGGTCTTCCTTGTAGGCATATGGATATTATCCTATCACTGACAGCATTGTACTTCAGGATAGATCTTGAAACATTCTTTCTGACGATGAATGCAACACCATGCCTCTTTGAGCTGTCATTCCCAGCATAGTAGACTATATGATTGTCTGATTGAAAATGGCCAATACCAGTCCATTTCAGCTCACTAATGACTAGAATATCGATGTTCATGTGCTCCATTTCATTTTTTTTAATTAACTTTTATTAAGCTTCAAGTGAACATTTACAAATCCATTCAGTCTGTCACATGTAAGTTTACATACATCTTACTCCCTTCTCCCACTTGCTCTCCCCCTCTTGAGTCAGCCCTTTCAGTCTCTCGTTTTGTGCCAATTTTGCCATCTTCCCTCTCTCTCTATCTTCCCATCCCCCCTCCAGTCAAGAGTTGCCAACACACTCTCAAGTGTTCACCTGATTTAATTAGCTCACTCTTCATCAGCATCTCTCTCCCCCCCGCTGACCAGTCCCTTTCATGTCTGATGAGTTGTCTTCGGGGATGGTTCCTGTCCTGTGCCAACAGAAGGTCTGGGGAGCATTGCCGCCGGGATTCCTCTAGTCGCAGTCAGACCATTAAGTATGGTCTTTTTATGAGAATTTGGGGTCTGCATCCCACTGATCTCCTGCTCCCTCAGGAGTTCTCTGTTGTGCTCCCTGACAGGGCAGACATCGATTGTGGCCAGGCACCAACTAGTTCTTCTGGTCTCAGGATGATGTAGGTCTCTGGTTCATGTGGCCCTTTCTGTCTCTTGGGTTCTTAGTTGTCGTGTGACCTTGGTGTTCTTCATTTTCCTTTGCTCCAGGTGGGTTGAGACCAATTGATGCATCTTAGATGGCCCCTTGTTGGCATTTAGGACCCCAGGTGCCACATTTCAAAGTGGGATGCAGAATGTTTTCATAATAGAATTATTTTGCCAATTGACTTAGAAGTCCCCTCAAACCATGTTCCCCAGGCCCCCGCCCCTGCTCCGCTGACCTTTGAAGCATTCATTTTATCCCAGAAACTTCTTTGCTTTTAGTCCAGTCCAATTGGGCTGACCTTCCTTGTATTGAGTGTTGTCTTTCCCTTCACCCAAAGCAGTTCTTATCTACTGATTGATCAATAAAAAACCCTCTCCCTCCCTCTCTCCCTCCCCCTTCGTAACCACAAAAGTATGTATTCTTCTCAGTTTTTTCTATTTCTCAAGATCTTATAATAGTGGTCTTATACAATATTTGTCCTTTTGCCTCTGATTAATTTCGCTCAGCATAATGCCTTCCAGGTTCCTCCACGTTATGAAATGTTTCAGAGATTCGTCACTGTTCTTTATCGATGCGTAGTATTCCATTGTGTGAATATACCACAATTTATTTACCCATTCATCCGTTGATGGACACCTTGGTTGCTTCCAGCTTTTTGCTATTGTAAACAGAGCTGCAATAAACATGGGTGTGCATATATCTGTTTGTGTGAAGGCTCTTGTATCTCTAGGGTATATTCCGAGGAGTGGGATTTCTGGGTTGTATGGTAGTTCTATTTCTAACTGTTTAAGATAACGCCAGATGGATTTCCAAAGTGGTTGTACCATTTTACATTCCCACCAGCAGTGTATGAGAGTTCCAATCTCTCCGCAGCCTCTCCAACATTTATTATTTTGTGTTTTTTGGATTAATGCCAGCCTAGTTGGTGTGAGATGGAATCTCATCGTAGTTTTAATCTGCATTTCTCTAATGGCTAATGATCGAGAGCATTTTCTCATGTATCTGCTGGCTGCCTGAATATCTTCTTTACTGAAATGTGTGTTCATCTCCTTTGCCCACTTCTTGATTGGGTTGTTTGTCTTTTTGTGGTTGAGTTTTGACAGAATCATGTAGATTTTAGAGATCAGGCGCTGCTCGGAGATGTCATAGCTGAAAATTCTTTCCCAATCTGTAGGTGGTCTTTTTACTCTTTTGGTGAAGACTTTAGATGAGCATAGGTGTTTGATTTTTAGGAGCTCCCAGTTATCTGGTTTCTCTTCATCATTTTTGGTAATGTTTTGTATTCTGTTTATGCCTTGTATTAGGGCTCCTAGGGTTGTCCCTATTTTTTCTTCCATGATCTTTATCATTTTAGTCTTTATGTTTAGGTCTTTGATCCACTTGGAGCTAGTTTTTGTGCATGGTGTGAGGTATGGGTCCTGTTTCATTTTTTTGCAAATGGATATCCAGTTATGCCAGCACCATTTGTTGAAAAGACAATCTTTTCCCCAATTAACTGACACTGGTCCTTTGTCAAATATCAGCTGCTCATACGTGGATGCATCTATGTCTGGGTTCTCAATTCTGTTCCATTGGTCTATGTGCCTGTTGTTGTACCAGTACCAGGCTGTTTTGACTACTGTGGCTGTATAATAGCTTCTGAAATCAGGTAGAGTGAGGCCTCCCACTTTCTTCTTCTTTTTCAGTAATGCTTTGCTTATCCGGGGCTTCTTTCCCTTCCATATGAAATTGGTGATTTGTTTCTCTATCCCCTTAAAATATGACATTGGAATTTGGATCGGAAGTGCGTTAAATGTATAGATGGCTTTTGGTAGAATAGACATTTTTACTATGTTAAGTCTTCCTATCCATGAGCAGGGTATGTTTTTCTACTTAAGTATGTCCTTTTGAATTTCTTGTTGTAGAGCTTTGTAGTTTTCTTTGTATAGGTCTTTTACATCCTTGGTAAGTTTTATTCCTAAGTATTTTATCTTCTCGGGGGCTACTGTGAATGGTATTGATTTGGTTATTTCCTCTTCGGTGTTCTTTTTGTTGATGTAGAGGAATCCAAGTGATTTTTGTATGTTTATTTTATAACCTGAGACTCTTCCAAACTCTTCTATTAGTTTCAGTAGTTTTCTGGAGGATTCCTTAGGGTTTTCCATGTATACGATCATGTCATCTGCAAATAGTGATAGCTTTACTTCTTCCTTGCCAATCTGGATACCCTTTATTTCTTTGTCTAGCCTAATTGCCCTGGCTAGGACTTCAAGTACGATGTTGAATAAGAGCGGTCATAAAGGGCATCCTTGTCTGGTTCCCGTTCTCAAGGGAAATGCTTTCAGGTTCTCTCCATTTAGAGTGATATTGGCTCTTGGCTTTGCATAAAAAAAAAAAAAAAAAAACTAGTGCCATCGAGTCGTTGGCTTTGCATAGATGCCCTTTATTATGTTGAGGAATTTTCCTTCAATTCCTATTTTGGTAAGAGTTTTTATCATAAATGGGTGTTGAACTTTGTCAAACGCCTTTTCTGCATCAATTGATAAGATCATGTGGTTTTTATCTTTTGTTTTATTTATGTGATGGATTACATTAATGGTTTTTCTGATATTAAACCAGCCTTGCATACCTGGTATAAATCCCACTTGATCAGGGTGAATTATTTTTTTGATGTGTTGTTGGATTCTATCGGCTAGAATTTTGTTGAGGATTTTTGCATCTATGTTCATGAGGGATATAGGTCTATAATTTTCTTTTTTTGTAATGTCTTTACCTGGTTTTGGTATCAGGGAGATGGTAGCTTCATAGAATGAGTTGGGTAGTATTCCGTCTTTTTCTATGCTTTGAAATACCTTTAGTAGTAATGGTGTTAAGTCTTCTCTGAAGGTTTGGTAGAACTCTGCAGTGAAGCTGTCCGGGCCGGGACTTTTTTTTGTTGGAAGTTTTTTGATTACCGTTTCAATCTCTTTTTTTGTTATGGGTCTATTTAGTTGTTCTACTTCTGAATGTGTTAGTTTAGGTAGGTAGTGTTTTTCCAAGAATTTATCCATTTCTTCTAGGTTTTCAAATTTGTTAGAGTACAATTTTTTGTAGTAATCCGAAAAGATTCTTTTAATTTCATTTGGTTCTGTTGTGATGTGGTCCTTCTCGTTTCTTATTCGGGTTATTTGTTTCCTTTCCTGTATTTCTTTAGTCAGTCTAGCCAATGGTTTATCAATTTTGTTAATTTTTTCAAAGAACCAGCTTTTGGCTTTGTTAATTCTTTCAATTGTTTTTCTGTTCTCTAATTCATTTAGTTCAGCTCTAATTTTTATTATTTGTTTTCTTCTGGTGTCTGATGGGTTCTTTTGTTGCTCACTTTCTATTTGTTCAAGTTGTCGGGACAGTTCTCTGATTTTGGCTCTTTCTTCTTTTTGTATGTGTGCATTTATCGATATAAATTGGTCTCTGAGCACTGCTTTTGCTGTGTCCCAGAGGTTTTGATAGGAAGTATTTTCATTCTCGTTGCTTTCTATGAATTTCCTTATTCCCTCCTTAATGTCTTCTATAACCCAGTCTTTTTTCATAAGGGTGTTGTTCATTTTCCAAGTATTTGATTTCTTTTCCCTAGTTTTTCTGTTATTGATTTCTAGTTTCATTGCCTTGTGGTCTGAGAAGATGCTTTGTAATATTTCGATGTTTTTGGACTCTGCAAAGATTTGTTTTATGACCTAATATGTGGTCTATTCTAGAGAATGTTCCATGTGCGCTAGAAAAAAAGTATATTTTGCAGCAGTTGGGTGGAGAGTTCTGTATAAGTCAATGAGGTCAAGTTGGTTGATTGTAGTAATTAGGTCTCCCGTGTCTCTATTGAGCTTCTTACTGGATGTCCTGTCCTTCTCCGAAAGTGGTGTGTTGAAGTCTCCTACTATAAATGTGCAGGTGTCTATCTCACTTTTCAATTCTGTTAAAATTTGATTTATGTATCTTGCAGCCCTGTCATTGGGTGCGTAAATGTTTAATATGGTTATGTCTTCCTGATCAATTGTCCCTTTTATCATTATGTAGTGTCCTTCTTTATCCTTTGTGGTGGATTTAAGTCTAAAGTCTATTTTGTCAGAAATTGATATTGCTACTCCTCTTCTTTTTTGCTTATTGTTTGCTTGATATATTTTTTCCATCCTTTGAGTTTTAGTTTGTTTGTGTCTCTAAGTCTAAGGTGTGTCTCTTGTAGGCAGCATATAGATGGATCGTGTTTCTTTATCCAGTCCGTGATTCTCTGTCTCTTTACTGGTGCATTTAGTCCATTTACATTCAGCGTAATTATAGATAAATAAGTTTTTAGTGCTGTCATTTTGGTGCCTTTTCATGTGTGTTGTTGGCCATTTCATTTTTCCACATACTTTTTTGTGCTGAGACGTTTTTCTTAGTAAATTGTGAGATCCTCATTTTCATAATGTTTAACTTTATGTTAGTTGAGTCGTTACGTTTTTCTTGGCTTTTTTCTTGAGTTATGGAGTTGATATTCCTTTTTGTGGTTACATTATTATTTACCCCTATTTTTCTAAGTAAAAACCTAACTTGTATCGTTCTATATCGCTTTGTATCACTCTCCATCTGGCAGTTCAATGCCTCCTGTATTTAGTCCCTCTTTTTGATTATTGTGATCTTTTACCTATTGACTTCCATGATTCCCTGTTATGTGTATTATTTAATTAATTGATTAATTTTTTTAGAATTAATCTTAATTTGTTTGTTTTTATGCTTTCCCTATTTGAGTTGCGTTGATATCAGGACGTTCTGTTTTGTGACCTTGTATTGTGCTGGTACCTGATATTATTGGTCATCTGACCAAACAATCTCCTTTAGCATTTCTTGTAGCCTTGGTTTGGTTTTAGTAAATTCTCTAAACTTGTGTTTATCTGTAAATATCTTAATTTCGCCTTCATATTTCAGAGAGAGTTTTGCTGGATATATGATCCTTGGCTGGCAGTTTTTCTCCTTCAGTGCTCTCTATACGTTGTCCCATTCCTTTCTTGCCTGCATGGTTTCTGCTGAGCAGTCTGAACTTATTGATTCTCCCTTGAAGGAAACCTTTCTTTTCTCCCTGGCTGCTTTTAAAATTTTCTGTTTATCTTTGGTTTTGGCAAGTTTGATGATAATATGTCTTGGTGTTCTTCTTTTTGGATCAGTCTTAAATGGGGTTCGATGAGCATCTTGGATAGATATCCTTTCGTCTTTCATGATGTCAGGGAAGTTTTGTGTCAGGAGTTCTTCAACTATTTTCTCTGTGTTTTCTGTCCCCCCTCCCTGTTCTGGGACTCCAATCGCTCGCAAGTTATCCTTCTTGATAGAGTCCCACATGATTCTTAGGGTTTCTTCATTTTTTTAAATTCTTTTATCTGATTTTTTTTCAGCTATGTTGGTGTTGATTCCCTGGTCCTCCAGATGTCCCAGTCTGCATTCTAATTGCTCGAGTCTGCTCCTCTGACTTCCTATTGCGTTATCTAGTTCTGTAATTTTACTGTTAATCTTCTGGATTTCTACATGCTGTCTCTCTATGGATTCTTGCAACTTATTAATTTTTCCACTATGTTCTTGAATAATCTTTTTGAGTTCTTCAACAGTTTTATCAGTGTGTTCCTTGGCTTTTTCTGCAGTTATCCTAATTTCATTTGTGATGTCTTTAAGCATTCTGTAAATTAGTTTTTTATATTCTGTATCTGATAATTCCAGGATTGTATCTTCATTTGGGACAGATTTTGATTCTTTTGTTTGGGGGTTGGAGAAGCTGTCATGGTCTGCTTCTTTATGTGGTTTGATATGGACTGCTGTCTCCGAGCCATCACTGGGAAACTAGTTTTTCCAGAAAATCCGCTGACTGGTACGCTGGCTCCTGGCTCTGAAAACAATCGCTGTCTCCCCGTATTTGTTCGTTCTCCGTCTCTAAATCTGTGTTTGTTGTTCAGAGTTCGTAGATTGTTATGTATGTGATCGATTCACTTGTTTTTCCGAGTCTTTGTTGCAAGAGGGATCCGCAGTAGCATCCACCTAGTCTGCCATCTTGGCCCCGCCTCCTCTCCATTTCATTTTTGATGATTTCCAATTTTCCTAGATTCATACTTTGTACATTCCAGGTTCCGGTTTTTAATGGATGTTTGCAGCTGTTTCTTCTCATTTTGAGTCGTACCACATCAGCAAATGAAGGTCCCGAAAGCTTTACTCAATCCATGTCATTAAGGTCAACTCTACTTTGAGGAGGTAGCTCTCCCCCGGTTATCTTTTGAGTGCCTTCCAACCTGGGAGGCTCATGTTCCAGCACTATATCAGACAATGTTCTGTTGCTATTCATAAGGTTTTCACTGGCTAATGCTTTTCTGGAGTAGACTGCCGGGTTCTTCTTCCTAGTCTTTCTTAGTGTGGAAGCTCAGCTGAAACCTGTCCTCTATGGGTGACCCTGCTGGTATCTGAATACTAGTGGCATATCTTACAGCACCACAGCAACACACAAGCCCCCACAGTACGACAAACTGACAGATACGTGGGGGGAATTCTTATAGGAATTGTGTAATCAGTACAACAGTTTGGAGAATATTGCCATCTTAAAAATGCTAATTTTTCCAACTCATGAACATGATGTATTTTTTCTAATTATTTAGATCTTAAAGTTATGTCAATAATAGTTTTTACTTTTCAATACATGTCTTACACTTCTTTTCTAAAACTTATTCCTAAGTAGTTTATTCTGTAATTTTTGATGCTTTTGTAAATGGAATTGTTTGCTTAATTTCATTTTTGCATTATTCATTGCAAGTATATAGAAATACAATTGATTTTGGCATATTGATCTTGTATGTTATAACCTTGCTGAGTGCAGTTATTAGTCCAAATAGTGTCTTAGCAGATTAAGATTTTCTCTACATCATCTCTGAAGTCACCTACAAATATAGTTTTACGTTTTTCTTTCCAATTTGGGCACCTATTATTTCTTTGCCACGTAGAGTTTCCAAGGAGCACCTGGTGGATTCAAACTGCCGACCTTTTGGTTAGCAGCCATAGCACTTAACCACTATGCCACTAGGGTTTTTCTTCTTTTTTAATTAAAAAAAACTTTTTAAAGAATCTTTTAGGAAGCATTAAAATTTAATCTTATAATTTGGAGGCAGTAATACACTTAGATCTAGACAAAAGGAGTCCCTATCCTGGGTCCCTGCTCTAGAGGCCCTCTGTATTTCATGTTGTTGTTGTTAAGTGCCATCAAGTCAGTTCCGACTCATAGTGACCATATGAATGACAGAACTAAATACTGCCTGTCCTCCACCATCCTCACAATCGTTATCCTTCAACTCATTGTTGCAGCTACTGTGTCATTTCATCTTGTTGAGGGTCTTCCTCTTTTTTGCTGACCCTCCTCTTTACCAAGCATGACATCCTTCTCCATGGACTGATACCACCTGATAACATGTCCAAAGTAGATGAGACATAATCTTACTATCCTTGCTTCCAAGGAGCATTCTGGTTGTACTTCTTCCAAGACAGATTTGTTCATTTTTTTTGCAGTCCTCAGTATATTCTTCACCAACACCGCAACTCAAAGGTGTCAATTCTTTGGTCTTCATCGTTCATTGTCCAGCTTTCCCATGCATATGAGGCAATTGAAAACACCATGGTCTGGGTCAGGCACACCTTAGTCTTCAAAGTGACATCTTTGCTTTTCAGGGCTTTAAAGAGACCTTTTGCAGCATTTCAATTCATGAATATGGTGTATTTTTTTCTAATTATTTAGATCTTCTCAAATTTATTTCTACAATATTTTGCACTTTTAAAAATGTGTCTTACACTTCTTTTATTATATTTATCCCTAAGTATTTCATTGTATTCTTCTTGATGCTTTTGTAAAGTGAATCATTTCTCTTAGTTTCAATTTTTGGATTGTTTATTTCAAGTATATAAAATTCAATTGGCTTTTGCACATTGATCTTGTATCCTGCAACCTCGCTGAGAGTGTATATTAGTCCAAATAGAATTTCATCAGATTCTTTAGGATTTTCTCTATGTCATCTGCAAATAGAGGGAGTCTTATCTCTTCCTTTCCAAGTTGGTGCCTTTTACTTCTTCTTCTTCCTTTTTTGCATAATTTCCCTATCTACAACCTCTACCACAAGTTGAATAGACATAGAATGAGTGGACATCCTTTTTTCTTTCCTGATTCAAAAGGAAAGCATGCAGTCCATTAAGTAAAATGTTAGCTGTGGTTTTTTCATAGATTCCATTTATGAAGTGGAAGAAAGGGATATGTGTAGAGGTAGTAAAACTATTATGTTGAAATACATGAAACAGAAGTTTTATATCTCAAAAAGAGTGAAATGCTAGGAATTTCATAGGATTCAACCCAATGTAAGGAATAGCTAAGAAAATGATAAATACAAATTCAGGATAGTGGATATTTCTTGGCAAGAGGGAGGATGATTAGACTGAGAGTCTCACAGGAGGATTCTAGATGACTGTAAATGTCATTTTTCTATTTAAGTGGTGGACATATATGTTTATATTATATGAATATTCTATAAGAAAAATAGTTAAATTACACACATTTTATATATGTGTGCTATATTTCACAAAAAAATAATCTTTCATGTATCATATTTTAAACACATTCTAGTATTAAAGACATGTTTCTAGAATATAGAGCTCATCACTATTTCACAAGGGTCTTTTTAATCATGTTTTCTCTAAGGGCCTATCCACAGGGTCCAGAGTCAGTGGTCCTTGAATGAGGGGCAGATAGCTGCAGATTTAACAAAGACCCAAGATGCTGCAGGTGGCTAAGGCCATCACTGGGTGAAATCCTGCCCTAGCAAATGCCATGGAGGCCGGTCCGAGAGCTGTCCCCAGAAGTGGTGGTGAAAATAATGGAAGTCAGTGAGGATGAGAACAGAAGGCTGTTACTGAGTATTCCAGGAAGTCATCCATTTTTACCACAAATTATCTCCTTAGATTAAAAGTGATCTTCAATAAAAGCAAACTTTCTCCTTGCTTCTCTATAGTGTCACATCCAACACCTCCCCTATATGGTTGAGTCCTTCAAAGACTACAGTGGCCTTATTAGCTTTATTCAAGCACATTTGATGTGTGGATTTCATCTGAAATGAATAACAAACAACAGAAAGGGTGACACGAGGTAAAAAGAAAAAAGTCAAACTCATTGCTAGCAGGTAATCATTGAGAAGGAATCAAAGCAAATTAACTTTCAGGGAAACATAATTCATCTTAGCCTGCAAAACCCATAACTGTGTCTTTGACTATATTACTAGATTTACTCAAAACACTGATACATATTTAAATAAAGATGAGGAAAACTAACTGCTAAAGCAAATGTTAAAAAATGTGCGAAAGCAAAAAGATTGCAAGGTCCAAGAATAGATGGCTACATATGGAATACAATATTAGCTAAATTTCATTGAGTACTTACTGTTTGCCAGACATGGTGCCTACTGCGTTCCCAACAGTATTTTCATTCTTGATCAGTGTCACTACAAATGTAATACCTGGGCTATCCACAGTGAAATCACTTATGAGCTTGTCAGACATGCACATTCATGGGCCCATTTCACAATAACCAAAGCCAAACCCATTGCTGTTGAGTCAATTCTGACTCATAGCAGCTCCACAGGACAGGGTAGAACTGCACCCATAGGGCTTACAAGGAGCATTTGTTGGATTCAAACTCACTACCTTTTGGTTAGCAGGCAAATGCTTAACTACTGCACCACCAGGGCTACCAAAATCACTGAAGATGAGCCCAGGAATCTGTGAATTAACAAGTTCTCCAGTTCTCATACACATTAACGTTGGAGAACAACTGCTGTAGACGATATGTCAAATCCACTCATAATAATTCCATTGCCTTCACCAGAGAATGGCTTATGAAGGGTTTTGTATGTCCCAATTCAGGCACATCAGCTGTGAAAGGATGTCTTCTGAAAGAGTCATTGGAAAAGTAACCTCTTCATTAAAGAAAAAGAAAAGAAAAAAAGGCATAGTCAGCTTTCTGTAATACAATGCCTGTAATTGATGCAGCCATCTGGTAACCTGGAGGGAAACCTGTCCTAGCACACAATCAATCAAATATCACAAAACTAGAGAGGAGCAAAGTCAGTTTCCATACTTATTTTGCACTACTGTTAGTCACTATGGTATATAGCCATTGTAGCAAAAGAATTGAAGGCAAGAACACAGATAATCGTACACCAGTGTTCATTGCAGCATATTCACAATAGCCATAAGGCAGAAACGGGCTAAATGCCCGTCAACAGATGAATGGGTAAGCAATGTGTCATAATGCAATGGAGTACTACTTGCCATAAAGAGAAATAGTCCTGATACATCCTACAACAGAGATGAACCTTGAAAACATTATGCTGAATGAAATGTCAGTTACGAAAGGACAAATACTGTATGATCCCACATAAATGAGATACCTAGAATAAGTGAGTGTATAGAGACCAAAGTTTATTACTGCTTATCAGGGTCAGTGAGTAAGAAAAAAGAAAGGGAGACTCATTGCTTAGGGACATTGGCTAAGAGTGAGGGAAAAATTTGAACATGAATAGTGGTGATGATTGATCAACATGAAGAAAGTAATTAATGCCACTAAGTGGCACATGTAAAAAATGTTGAAACGACAAATGTTTCATTACATACATAGTTACCAAAATAAACATAAATAAATAAATGCTTTAACATTCCTTGCTAATATGGTAAAAATTGTCACAAGACAGAAGCATGTGTAAGTAAATAAATATACTCATAAGTAAAAATGCATTTGAATTGATAAACATATAAAGCTTTTTATCATCAAAATGTAAAAAAAAAAGACTCTTGTTACTACAAGAATGTAACATTCTGATTCCCCCAGTACTATTTACTATGACTCATCTAGAAGACCAAGGCTAAGGCAGATAATACAATCATGAAAAAGAAGATGTTCTCCACAGGAGTTTCTTCAAGGCTTCCTTCATGTCCCTGTTCCTCAGGCTGTAGACAAATGGGTTCATCATTGGAGGGACCACAGTGTACATCACTGAGGCTACTGCTGTCTTCTTGAAAGAACGAGTAACTGCAGAACTAAGGTACACCCCAAAAGCTGTCCCATAGAATAAGAAAACCACTGACAGGTGAGACCCACAGGTGGAGAAAGCCTTATACGTTCCACCAGCTGATGGTATTCTCAGAATGGAAGAAACAATTTTAAAGTAAGAAAAAATAATCCCAAGGAGAGGAACACTACCCAGTACGCTAGTTAGTAAATATGTCAGGATGTTATTGAGAAAAGTATTGGAGCAGGCAAGTCTGATGACCTGAGCAAGTTCGCAGAAGAAGTGAGGGATTTCCCTGTCTGTGCAGAAGGACAGCCTTAGTATCATCAGACTGTGGAGCAGGGCATCCACCAAACTAATGAATAAGGAGAGTAGAATCAGCAGGCCACAGAGGTGAGAGTTCATGATGACTGTGTACCTCAGTGGTTGGCAGATGGCCACATAGCAGTCATAGGCCATTGCTGCAAGGAGAAAATTTTCCATGCCTGCAAATATCATGACAAAGCACACACCTGGGTGAGGCAGTCTGTGTAACTGATGGATTTGCTCTGTGTCTGGATGTTCATCAGCATCTTGGGGACCGTGGTGGTGCTGAAACAGATGTCAGTGAAGGACAGGTTAGAGAGGAAAAAGTACATGGGGGTGTGGAGGTGGGAGTCTGAGCTGATGGCCAGGATGATGAGCAGGTTCCCCAACACAGTGACGAGGTACGTGGTCAGGAATAGTCCAAAGAGGAAAGGCTGCAGTTCTGAATCCTCTGAGAGCCCCAGGAGGGAGAATGCTGCTACACCAGTTTGGTTTTCTGATGTCATGTTGTTGATGAGTCTCATGATGGAAGTGATAGGAAACAGATCTATAAAGATTGCTTATTTAGAGAAATTCTCACATTTGTATTGTGAAATGAAGTGAATACTACAAATATTTTTTCTGTCTCCTTCCCTCTCCCACTCTTTCCCTTCATCTGTCTCTGTCCCATCCTCTCTACCTTCCTCCCTCCTTCTGTTTTCTATCACATCTGTTATCATATCACCAAAAACATTTCCATCTGAATAAAGACCCAAGTGGTCTCCTTGATTTTGTTCTTGTTGTGTGCCTTGAGTGATATCAGACTAATAACAGCCCTATAGGACAGAGTAGAACTGGCCCCTAGGGTTTTTCAAGAAGGAGCTGGTAGATTTCAACTGCTGACCTTTTAGTTAGCAGCCAAGCTCTTAAACACTATGCTACCAGGGCTCTTTGCTTTAAAAGTCTTCAAGTCTCTGACCACATAGGTAGTATCTATGTGTTTATTAAATACTGTTTATCAACATTGTGCCCAGTAATAGGAAGGAAATAAAAAAAAATACATGGTTTTTACCTTTGGAATTTTCCAAAGGCTTCAAACTAGCAGAAAAACAAATTCTACATCCGCGTTTTACAGCAATGGTTCTCAAACTGCTTTTCATCAGAATTCTCTGAAGGCCTTTTTGAGCCCCCACAGAGTATTGGCTTCAGAATTTGGAGTCTAAGGCTCTAAATTTGTTCTTTCTAACAAATTCTCAAACGCTATTGCTGATGGCCTGGGACCACCCTTTGAGGTCCACTCTTCTAGAACATCAACCATTATGGCCCATGTACAATCAGCTCATCTGCAGGGAGGAACAGATGTGGTGCACTTCATGAGGAGATGGGGACCTGGCTCACCAGGCTCTGCAGAGGGACTTGGGGAGGAGTTCAAGCCCTTGACTCAATCATTTTCAGTTGTTCCTCAAAATTATACCTTTCAATTTTTTATTTCCATTTAAAGTCCCAGCATTTAAGTTCTTAATCCTTGTTATTATTGCTCTAATTAATAGCAGTATTATTAGAATGTATAGTAATAATATCATAATTGTCAAAAACTGTTGCCATTACCACTGCTAACACTTACTGAGTCCTGACTATTTCAGGAAATTTTCAGGATTTGCTGTATTTATTCTCACAACAGAGATGTGAATTAGGAACTTCTATTTTCCTACATTATATCCATGACCTCAAGTGCAGGTAAAGGAGAAGTGTGGTGAATTTACAGATACAAAGTACATGGCACTCTGCAAAACAGTAGTAACAGGATTTGAACTCAGGCTGTGAGATCTTGGAGCATACATCATACCACCACATGATACAACCTCTGAGTAGGGGATGACCAGGCATCCTGAAGGGTCAACAGATTCCATCACTTGCCTCTTGAAAAGTTCCAACTGAATTAAAACCCAAGTGCTTTCCCTGGTATTCAGGGTTATCTAAACTCTGACCACATAGGTAGTGACAGCATCAAAACAGGACCCACACTCAGGAACTGAAGTCAAGACAGAATGTGCTACCTGAAATCTCAAGCTGTTATCCTATTATGTCAATGAGACTCTTTTCTTCCATTTGTTTGAAGATGGAAACATTATTCTCATAAATGGTATATACTCATTGCTACAGAGTTGATTCCAAATTATAGCATTCCTATAGAACAGAGTGACACTGCTATATAGTTTCCAAGGCTGAAATCTTTGGGAAAATAGACTGCCACATCATTCCCCCACAGAGAAGCTGGTGGGTTGGACAGCCAACCTTTCAGTTAGCAACAGAGCTCTTAATCACTGTACCACCAGGGCAACAAGGTGATATGTAGCACATCCTTTTTTCCCCAAAACAGAAGAATGGGAGGAAAGAGGAACTACATGAGTCTTCAAAAACTGGAAAATAAAAAAAAGCAACAATTTGTTAGTGTGTCCTAAGCAAAATCCTGACATCTTTGCTTTTTAACACTTTAAAGAGGTTTTTGGCAGCAGATTTGCCCAATGCAATGTCATCTGATTTCCTGACTGCTGCTTCCATGGGCACTGATTGTGGATACAAGTAAAATGAAATCCCTGATAACTTCAACAGTTTCTCCATTCATCATGATGCTTATTGGTCCAGTTGTGAGGATTTTTGTCTTCTCTTTGTTGAGGTCTAATGCATACTGAAGGCTGTAGTCTTTGATCTCCATCTGTAAGTGCTTCAAGTCCTCTTCACTTCCAGCAAGCAAGGGTGTATCATCTGCATATTGCAGTTTGTTGATGAGTCTTCCTCCAATCCTGATGCCCCATTCTTCTTCATAAAGTTCTGCTTCCGAGATTATTTCCTCAGAATACAGATTGAATTAGCATGGTGAAAAGATAAAACCCTGATGCACACCTTTCTTGATTTTAAACCATGCTGTATGTCCTTGTTCTGTTTGTACAAACTGCCTCTCAGTCTATGCACAAGTTCTGCACGAGCACACTTAAGTGTGCTGGAATCCCCATTTTTCACAATGTTATCCGTAATTTTTTATGATCCACACAACTGAATGTCTTTGCATAGTAAATAAAACACAGGTAAACATCTTTCTGGTATTTTCTGCTTTTAGCCAATATCAATCTGACATCTGCAATGATGTACCTCATTTCAAATTCTCTCCTTTGTTTCACATCCTCTTCTGAATCCTGTTTGAATTTCTGACAGTTCCCTATTGATGAACATGCTACAACCATTTTTAATTACCTTCAGCAAAATTTTACTTACTTGTGATATTAATGAAATTTTTCAATAATTTCTATATTCCATTGAATCACCTCTCTTTGCAAAGGGCACAAATATGGATCTCTTCCAGTCAGTTGTCCAGAAATTTGTCTTCCAAATTTCTTGGCATAGACAAGCAACCGCTTTCAGCATTAAATCTGTTATTTGAAACATCTCAATTGGTATTCTATCAATTTCCAGAGACTTGTTTTTAACCTATGACTTCAGTGTAGCCTGGACTTCTTCCTTCAATACAACTGGTTCTTCATCATCTGCTACCTCCTGAAATGGTTGAACATTGATCAATGTTTTTTGGTGTTGTGACTCTGTATTCCTTCCATCTTCTTTTGAGACTTCCTGTGTTGTTCAATATTTTGCCCATAGAATTCTTCAGAATTGCAACTTTATGTCTGAATTCTTTCCTCAGTTCTTTCAGCCTGAAAAATGCCAAGCATGTTCTTCCATTTTGGTTTTATATTTCCTGGTCTTTGCACATTTCATTATAATACTTTAATATTTCTTCTTTAGCTGACCTTTGAAATCTTCTGTTCAGCTCTTTTACTTCAACATTTCTTCCATTTGCTTTAGCTACTGAAGTTCAAGACCAAGATTCAGAGTCTTTTCTTCATCCATTTTGCTCTTTACTTCATTTCCTGTCTTTTTAATGACCTTTTTCTTTCTTAATGTATGATGTCCTCGATGTCATCCACAACTCATCTGGTCTTCAGTCACTGGTGTTTAAAGTCTTAAAAATGAAAGTTGTCACTTTGAGGACAAAGATGCACCTGGTTCAATCCATGGTATTCTCTATCATCTTATATGCATGGGAAAGATGGACAGTGAATAAGAAAGATTGAAGAAGAATTGATGCATTTGAATTATAGTGTTGGCAAAGAATATTTACAATACCATGGACTTCCAGAAGAATGAACAAATATGTCTTGGAGGGAATACAGCCAGAATTGTCCTTAGAAGTGAGGTAGGTGAAAATTTATCACACTTACACTGAACATGTTATCTCCAATCCCTGGAGAAGAACATGATGCTTGGTAATGTAGAGGGTCAGCAAAAACAAGGAAGAACCTCAAGCAGGTGGATTGACACAACAGCTGAAGCAATGGGCTCAAGCATAACAAGAATCATGAGGATGGCGCAGTGACTTGTTCTGTTGTACGTAGGGTCACTAGGAGTCAGAACTGACTTGTTAGCACCGAACAACAACAACGAGCGGAGCCAAGAATAAGAAAGACACACTCTACCAACACAAACATCTAGGCTGCTTACCGAAGGATCTCAATGGTAGTGGAAAAAGAAGAAAAATTGTCAAGTCAGCCTTAAAGGAGAAAAAAGACACTGAGCAAAGTATAACTGGACACCTCAAATATTTATGTAGTTGTGGGACTTAAAAAATTCAATCAATACAAGTTGCTCAGCAAGGAGCCTGACATCTGGTCATTGTGAAGTACTATTTAAGGCTATAGTGATAACTGAATAAGATAATGGAACTTATTTTTAGAAATTCCTTACCTTCCCAAATACAACAATGTATGAAATAAACACATATAAACTCTTTTCTGTTTGACTGCCACTCACATTTTTACATGTAAATCAATGGAAAAAGAAACCATAGAATTTCAAATTTCAAATGGAACAGAACTCATAATTAATCTTTATTAATAGATTATTACTTTCAGACTTATTTTTTCATTCCTTTCCTCTCTTTCCAGATAGCACATTGGATCTGTTCCTCCCTTCCTCTTTCCCTTTTTATGACAGAGTATTCGAATAACCCCTCCCTGCTCAGTAGCTTCATCCATTCCCTCTTCTTTTTATGTTTTGACTCATAGTCTACACTGTATAATTAGCATATGTTAGAAAAGGTAATATGAAAATCAATTGTGATACTTTGAATCTTCTTTCCTTCTGTTCCTGGCTTGGCCCCATCAAACCTGGGGTCAGGAAGCATGGGCACTGGCTCTTCTGGGAATCCTGAGGCTGTGTACCGAGATCAACTCCAGGACACTTCCATTTTTCCGAATTAAGATGAGACCCCTGAAGATATCTCGATCTCTAAAACAGGTGACGGTTGATCGACTACATCTTTGATACATTTCCCCTTTATTTTTATAAACCAATGCTGTAGAAAAAGTCTGTGAAAGTGTCTATTTCAAAGATGAACAACTCATTAGGATTCTTATTTTTTTAGCTTAATGGCACAAGGCAAACAAACTCTGCTCTCCCAACACAAACATCCAGGCTGCTTGAAAAGAGGCTCCGGTCGTAAGCATGAAGTTATGACAACAAGCAACCTTAATAACCAGAAACCACCAAACCCAGAGCTGTCAAGTCAATTCTGCCTCATAGGAACCCTATGGGACAGAGTGGAACTGCCCCATAGAGTTTCCAAGGAGCGCCTGGTGGATTTGAACTGTCGACCCTTTGGTTAGCAGCCGTAGCACTTAACCACTATGCCACCAGGGTTTCCAGCAACCTTAATAGCATCAATCAATTGGTTTAACATTTGGTCACAGACACTCCTGACTTTAATCGAGTCTGTAGCACTTGATTTATCAACAAAGATATTTTTAGAACTCCTTGAGAATCTTTCATCACCTCATTGTATGATAGGAACCATCATAAAACCTTACTGCAATTTTGTAAGGATGAAAATGAATAGACAAAACCATCAAGTATGGTGTTCAACAAATGACATTGTCTCAATATTTCCTGTTCTGATTTGTTCTGCATGGGCATAACCTGATGGCTTATTATAGAACTGAGTAATTGTTGCACAAAAATCAGGGAAGAGTAGAGAGAGAAAGGACATACCTAGCAAGATAATTACAAATTTTACGCAGGAATAGATATGCTAAAAGTCCACTGGGACTCTTCCTCATGTAAAAAAGCAAAGGGAAGAAAGAACCCCAATGAATATGAATGATATCAATGTTCATCTCTAATGATATATTGTAAAATATATAGCAATTAAATTGAATAAATTAGATCTAGATGTATCAACACAAATAATGAAAACTGAAAAGAAAAAAGTACCTTGTCTAAAATGACATGTATAAGGGAAAATTTAAATAA
The DNA here is from genome assembly GCF_024166365.1 of Elephas maximus indicus. NCBI lineage: Eukaryota > Metazoa > Chordata > Mammalia > Proboscidea > Elephantidae > Elephas > Elephas maximus. The sequence goes on from NC_064821.1 coordinate 21,530,521, forward strand.
GTTTTAAAATAACATAGATATAAATTTACATTTTTTATCACAAAACATTTCAAGCATGCTGAGAAGTACAGAGAAAAATAATAAAATCCTGGTTTTTCACCACTCTGCACCATCAAATTAAAATCAATGTCACTGAACAATTTGTGTAGAAATTATTGAATGGAAACCTAACCTGCTATGTAAATCTTCATCAAAAACACAATATTATCTAAAAAATATGTTGCCATGTTTCCATTGAGTATTTTTTAAACAAAATAATGCATATTTATTTGAAATCCTCCTTTATTTTTCACATCTCAATATTTTTCCCTCCTCCAGGGGAACAACACAGAACTTGTATGCATTAGTCCCCTGTGTATTCAATACATTTATTATGATGCTATCCATAAGCAATGTTTTTGTTTTGCTTTAATACATTTATGTACTCTAATTACTCCTTAAAAATAATACATTCAATAATTTATCAGTCTTGGTATTCTTTGTTTTGATTCATTAACTCTAGCTACCTTAAGATATTCCACTCGTTAATTACATCACAATTTATGCTTTCTCCTTTTTTTTTTTTCCAGGTGATGGGCATTTTTACTGGGGTATACACACACACACACACACACACACAACTGAAACTGCACTGGAGGCCATCCAAATTCGAGACTGTGGTTGCCTCTTAGGAAGCAACGAAGGGAAATGGAGGGGACGATAAAGAGTATGTCTTCTTTATGTGTACCATTTTGTTATTTTAACAACAACAAAAAAAATGGCAAAATGTCAACATTCATTAATTCTGGAAGCATTGGTACATAGGTGTTTATCCTATTACTCTGTGCTGTATTTTCTTTAAAATATTTAATAGAACACTGGTACACTTGGGATGTAGCTTGTGGAGTCAACCTGGTTCTCCAACTCCACTCTGAGTCCTCAGAGCAGAGTACTGGGGCCAAGGCCAAAGATCCCCCCCTACGAAAGGGTGTCAAGACCCAAGTACTGAAAGATAAGGAGAAGCTGACCACATGCCCCAGCCCCCTGCCAAAGATATAAAAGAAAATTTTAAAGAATTCTAAAACATTCATAAAAATTGAGCAAGGACAGGTTTCTTTTGAGGTTGGAAAAAAATTCATGGAGCTTAAGGGTCAGAGTAGGTGATTAGCAGAATGAGACCTGCTCAAGTATTGCTGCAAATGTACAAGGAAGTATGTCAATAAGGTGATGAACAATAGGCAGGGACCTCACCTATGATTCCACTCTGCTCCTCTTCTACCAGAACACAACTCACTGCTGCCCCAAATAGGCTGATAGACAAAGACCTCTCCCTATTTTCAAAGGATAAACTAAGTGTCAAATTACCTTGGTGCCAGCACTAAGGAATGACATTCAGTTCTCCCAGGAAGTTGAAGGATAAAAATGGAAGCTCTGTATTGATGGAGCACAGAAGAGAGGGGATGGGCCAGGAAGCCTCCTGTGGAAAGTGATGGTCCCTGGGACAAGGCTCAGATGTGCTACCTACTGGCCTGGTCAGGGTTGTTGAGTGGGTGGCCACAGGCAGACAATTTATAGTCTCTGCAACCTTAAAAAAAAAAAAAAAAATTTTTTTTTTTTTTTTAAGGTTAGAGCGTTCAATATCCAAAGCTCCTCATTAGTCAAATTCTTTTGCAAATCCTTATGGAGTAAGTCTCAGAGAAGGAAGAGCTTCACTTTGGCTGACTCCCTCATTCTCAGAGGCCAGGAATATGCATTGATACCCATTACTTCCTCTTTTCTCTATCTCCTTCTGCTCACATCCATTTCAAGTACCTTACACACATGGACACACCTACCTTCTGTAATTGACTCTAGTCTTCTTTCATTAGGTACGTTGAAAAGAACTGCTGTCCTAACAACATCAGGAAGAACGATACCACATTTAGGGTCAGAATTACAGTGAGTTTATATGGGTGTATGAATTCCCAATACAAATACAAATATAGCAAATGTATCCTGAAAAATGCACTAACGACTATTTCTATACATTACTCATTAGAGGTTTATCCGGCTTGTACATATTATATTTAGCCCTTTCTGATACATTTTCTGTAATCAATATGGACTGAACATGTAACAGACATTTTACATGCTTTTAAATTTTTTCTACCAAATTTTCTCAATTTCAAATTAGTAGGTTCAATATACATTTCTTTTCCACTATAGTTTGAGATCATGGCTCTTTGTTACCAATATTGTTGAAGTAGATTACAAAGAATCAAATAATCAGTCTACCGCTCATAAAATGTACCTTGGTGGTTATAACTGACTGTTGCTTGGGGTATGTTCCTTACGACAGCAAACTTATTTTTAGGTGAGAGATATGTTATAATAATTAAGACCTGTGATCCTGATGCAGGAATAGATATAACAGACCACTTGATCTGAAAAGAGAGCCCCTCAAAAATATCAACATGAATGGACAGTGTATTTTCTTTTTAATTTTTTTGTGCTTTAAGTGAACGTTTACAAATCAAGTCAGTCTCTCGTGTAAAAATTTATGTACACCTCGCTTATATACTGCTAGTTGCTCTCCCCCTAATGAAATAGCATACTACTCCCCTCCACTCTCTATTTTCATGTCCACTTGGCTACCTTATGACCCCTCTGCCCTCTCTTCTCCCCCCCGGACAAGAGCTGCCCACATAGTCTCATGTGTCTACTTGATCCAAGAACCTCACTCCTCACCACTATCATTTCCTATCCCATAGTCCAGTACAATCCGTGTCTGAAGAGTTGGCTTTGGGTATGGTGCCTATCTTGGGCCAAGAAATGGTCTGGGTAACATGACCTCAATGGTCCTTCTAGTCTCAGTCAGACCATTAAGTCCGGTCTTTTTATGAGAATTTGAGGTCGCATCCCACTGCTTTTCCTGCTACCTCAGTGTTTTTTTGTTGTGTTCCCTGTAAGGGCAGTCATCAGCAGCAGCCGGGCAAGATCTAGTTCTTCTCGTCTCAGGCTGATGCAGCCTCTGGTTTATGTGGCCCTTTCTGTCTTTTGGGCTAGTAATTATCTTGTATCTTTGGTGTTCTTCATTCTCCTTTGGTCCAGGTGGGTTATGATCAATTGATGCATATTGGATGGCTGCTTGCTAGCATTTAAGACCCCAGATGCCACTCTCCAAAGTGGGATGCAAAATGTTTTCTTAATAGATTTTATTATGCCAATGGACTTAGAAGTCCCCTGAAACCATTGTCCCCAAACCCCCGCCCCTGATACACTGGACTTTGAAGCATTCAGTTCATTCTGGAAACTTCTTTCCTTTTGGTTTAGTCCAGTTGTGTTGACCTCGCCTGCATTATGTGTTATCGTTCCCTTCACCTAAAGTAGTTCTTATCTTCTATCTAATTAGTGAAAACTCCTCTCCCTCCCTCCTTCCCCTTTCTCGTAACCATCAAAGAATATTTTCTTCTCTATTTAAACTGTTTTTTCAGTTCTTATAATAGTGGTCTCTTACAATATTTGTCCTTTCGCAACTGACTAATTTCACTCCGCATAATGCCTTTCAGATTCCTCCATGTTATGAAAGGTTTCACAGATTCCTCATTTTTCTTTATTGATGCATAGTATTCCATTGTGCAAATATACCATAATTTATCCTTTCATCCGCTGATGGGCACCTTGATTGCTTCCATCTTTTTGCTATTGTAAACAGTACTGCAGTGAACATGGGTGTGCACATATCTGTCCGTGTAAAGGCTCTTTTTTCTCTAGGATATATTCCAAGGAGTGGGATTGCTGGATCGTATGGTAGTTCTATTTCTAGCTTTTTAAGGAAGTGCCAAATCAATTTCCAAAGTGGTTGTACCATTTTACATTCCCACCAGCAGTGTAGAAGTGTTTCCATCTCTCCACAACCTCTCCAATATTTATTATTTTGTGTTTTTTGGATTAATGCCAGCCTTGTTGGAGTGAGATGGAATCTCATTGTAGTTTTGATTGACATTTCTGTAATGGCCAATGAAGAAGACCACTTCCTTATGTATCTGTTAGCTACCTGAATGTCTTCTTCAGTGAAGTGTCTGTTCATATCTTTTGTGTATCTTTTAATTGGGTTTTTTCATAGTTGAGTTTTTGCAGTATCCTGTAGATTTTAGACATAAGACACTGATCAGAAATGTCATAGCTAAAAACTTTTTCCCAGTCTGTAGATAATCTTTTTACTCTTTTGGTGAAGTCTTTGGATGACCATGTTGCTGTTGTTAGGTGCTGTCGATTTGGTTCCAACTCATAGAGGCCCTATGCAAAACAGAATGAAACACTCCCCAGTCCTGAGCCATCCTTACAATTGTTGTTATGCTTAAGCTCATTGTTGCAGCCACTGTGCCTCTCCACCTCCAAAGTATGTAAGATGCAGTCTCACCATCCTTGCTTCTAAGGAGCATTCTGGCTGTACTTCTAAGACAGATTTGTTCGTTCTTTTGGCAGTCCATGGTGTATTCAATATTCTTCCCCAACACCACAATTCGAAGGCATCAATTCTTCTTCGGTCTTCCTTATTCACTGTCCTGCTTTCACATGCAAATGATATGATTGAAAATACCATGGCTTGGGTCAGGCACACCTTGGTCTTCAAGGTGGCATCTTTACTCTTCAACACTTTAAAGAGGTCGTTTGCAGCACATTTACCCAATGCAATGCATCTTTTGATTTCTTGACTGCTGCTTGAATGGCTGTTAATTGTGGATCCAAGTAAAATGAAATCCTTGAAAAGTTCAATCTTTTCTCTGTTTTTCATGATGTTGCTTTTTGGTCCAGTTGTGAGGATTTTTGTTTTCTTTATGTTGAGGTGAGTAAAGAATGAGCATAGATGTTTGATTTTTAGGAGCTCCCTGTTATCTAGTTTTTCTTCTCCATTTTTAATAATGTTTTGTATACAGTTTATGCCATGTATTAGGGCTCCTAGCATTGTTACTATTTTTTCTTCCATGATCTCTATTGTTTTAGATTTTATATTTAGGTCTTTGATCCATTTTGAGTTAGTTTTTTCAATGGTGTAAGGCATGGATCTTGTTTCTTTTTTTTTTTTTTTCCAGATTGATACCCAGTTATGCCAGCAGCATTTGTTAAAAACACTGTCTTTTCCCCGTTTAACTGACTTTGGGCCTTTGTCAAATATCAGCTGCACATATGTGGTTGGATTTATGTCTGGATTCTCAATTCTGTTCCATTGGTTTATGTATCTGTTGTACCAGTACCAGGCTGTTTTTACTACTGTGATGGTATAATATGTTCTAAAAACAGGTAGAGTGAGGCCTCCCACCTTGTCCTTTTTCAGTAACGCTTTACTTATCCAGGGCCTCTTTCCCTTCCATATGCAGTTGGTGATTTGTTTCTCCATCTCATCAAAAAATTGTCATTGGTATTTGGATCAGAATTGCATTGTATCTATAGAAAGGTTTTGGTAGAACAGACATTTTTACAATGTTATATCTTCCTATCCATGAGCAAGCTATGTTTCTCCACTTACATAGTTCTGTTTTGGTTTCTTGCAGTAGGCTTGTAGTTTTCTATGTATAGGTCTTTTACATCTCTGGTAGGATTTATTCCTAAGTATTTTATCTTCTTGGGGGCTACTGGAAATCATATTGATTTGGTGATTTCCTCTTCAATGTTCTTTTTGTTGGTGTAGAGGAAGCCATCTGATTTTTGTATGTTTATCTTGTATCCTGATCCTCTGCTGAACTCTTCTATTAGTTTCAGTAGTTTTCTTGAGGATTCTTTAGGGTTTTCTGTGTATTAGGAAGCCATCTGATTTTTGTATGTTTATCTTGTATCCTGATCCTCTGCTGAACTCTTCTATTAGTTTCAGTAGTTTTCTTGAGGATTCTTTAGGGTTTTCTGTGTATAAGATCATGTCATCTGCAAATAGAGATACTTTTATTTCTTCCTTACCAATCTGGATGCACTTTATTTCTTTATCGAGCCTAACTGCTCGGGCTAGGAACTCCAGCACGATGTTGAATAGAGTGGTAATAAAGGGCATCCTTGTCTGGTTCCTGATCTCAAGTGGAATGCTTTCAGACTCTCTCCATTTAGGATGATGTTGGCGGTTGCCTGTTGGCTTTGTATAAATTCCCTCTATTATGTTGAGGAATTCTCCTTCTGTTCCTATTTTGCTGAGAGTTCTTATCATGAATGGGTGTTGAACTTTGTCAAATGCCTTTTCTGTATCAGTTGATAAGATCATGTGGTTCTTGTCTTTTTTTTATTTATATGATGGATTACATTAATTGTTTTTCTAATGTTGAACCATTCCTGCATACTTGGTATGAATCCCACTTGGTCATGGTGAGTTATTACTATTTTTGACGTGTTAATTCTATTGACTAGAAGTTTTTTGAGGATTTTTGCATCTAAGTTCATGAGGGATATATTTCTGTAATTTTCTTTTTATGTGGTGTCTTCACCTGGTTTTGGTATCAGGGATATGCTGACTGCATAGAATAAGTTTGGGAGTATTCCATCCTTTTCTATGCTCTGAAATACCTTTAGCAGAAGTGGTGTTAAGTCTTCTCTGAAAGCTTGGTAGAACTCTGCAGTGAAGCTGTCCAGCCTAGGGCTTTTTGTTGTTGTTGTTGTTGGGAGTTTTTTGATTACCTTTTCAATCTCTTCTTTTGTTATGGGTTTATTTAGTTATTCTACCTCTGTTTGTGTCAGCTTAGGTAGGTAGTGTGTTTCTGGAAGTTCATTCATTTCTTCTAGGTTTTCAAATTTGTTCGAGTACAATTTTTTCTAGTAATCTGATATGATTCTTTTAATTTCAGTTGCGTCTGTTGTAATATTGCCATCTCATTTCTTATTTGTGTTATTTGCTTCCTCTCCTATTTTTCTTTTGTCAGTTTGGCCAATGGTTTATCAATTCTGTTGGCTTTTTCACAAAAACAGCTTTTGGTCTTCTTAACTCGTTTGATTATTTTCTATTTCATTTAATTCTGCTCTAATTTTTATTACTTCCTTTCTTCTAGTGCCTGAGGGTTTCTTTTTTTGTTCCTTTTCAATTTGTTCAAGTTGTAGGGATTATTCTTTGATTTTGGCCCTCTCTTCTTCTTGTATATGTGTATTTATTGACATAAAGTAACCTCTGGGCACTGCTTTCACTGTGTCCCAAAGGATATCATAGGATATGTTTTTGTTTTCATGGGATTCTATGAATTTCTTTATTCCATCCTTCATGTTTTCTATGACCCAGCCATTTTTGAGCAGGATATTATTCAGTTTCCAAGTATTTGATTTCTTTTCCCTGCTTTTTCTGTTACTGATTTCTACTTCTGTGACCCTATGGTCAGAGAAGATACTTTGTAATATTTCAGTGTTTTGGATTCTGCTAAGCCTTGCTTTATGACTTAATATGTGGTCTATTCTAGAGAATGTTCTGTGTGCACTAGAAAAGAAAGTATACTTGGCTGCTGTTGGGTGGAGTATTCTGTATATGTCTATGAGGTCAAGTTTTTTGTTGTGACATTTAGATCTTTCATGTCTCTAGTGAGCTTCTTTCTGGATGTCCTGTTCTTCACCAAAAGTGGTGTTCTGAAGTCTCCTTCTATAATTGTGGAGCTGCCTATCTCACTTTCCAATTCTGTTAGAGTCTGTTTTATGTATCTCGCAGTCCTGTCATTGGATGCATAAATATTTAATATGGTTATATCCTCCTGGCATATTGTCCCTTTAATCATTATTTAGTGCCCTTCCTTATCCTTTGTTGTGGATTTAACTTTGAATTCTATTTTGTCAGAAATTAATATTACCACCCCTGCTCTTTTTTGATTGTTGTTTGCTTGATACACTGATATATTCTTTTCCATCCTTTGAATTTTAGTTTGTTTGTGTCACTAAGTCTAAGGTGTGTCTCTTGTACTCAGCATATAGACAGATTTTTTTTTTTTAAATCCAGTCTGCCACTCTCTGTCTCTTTATTGGTGCATTTAGTCCATTTACATTCAGTGTTATTATGGATAGGTATGAGTTTAGTGCTGTAATTTTGATGTTTTTTTGTGTGTGTTGTTGACAGTTTCTATTTTCCACTTATTTTTTTGTGCTGAGTAGTTTATCTTTATGTGTTGTCTTTTCCTCTTATTCATTGTTGGGTTTTTTTCTGCTTAGTCTCTATTTTTTTCTTGCATTTTATTTTGATGAATAGGATAGTCAGTCACCTTTGTGATTACCTTAATACTTACCCCTATTTTTTAAAGTTTAAACCTGACTTTTCTTTCCTTATATCTCCTTGTCTTCCTCTCCATGTGAAAGATCTATGAGTATATGTCTTAGTCCCTCTTTATTGTTGTGTTGTTGTCCTCTTTTACACAATGACATCGCTGTGTCCTTGTTTTGAACATTGTCTTTAATCCTGATTTACTCCTGTCCTTTCCCTGTCGGGATGGACATCTGATTGCTCCGTCCAGTTTCCTAGTCTTGGGTTGAGATCTGATATTATTTTCCAACCAAAGAAGTCCCGTTAGTATTTCTTGTAGTTTCGGTTTGGTTTTTACAAATTCCCTAAACTTCTGTTTATCTGGAAATGTCTTAATTTCACCGTCATATCTGAGAGACAGTTTTGCTGGGTATATGACTTTTGGCGGGCAGTTGGAAGTCATCCCATTGCTTTCTTGCCTGCGTGGTTTCTGCCGAGGAGTCCAATTTTATTCTTATGGACTCTCCTTTGTAGGTGACTGTTTATCTCCAGCTGCCCTTAAAGTTCTCTCTTTATCTTTGGTTTTGGCAGATTTGGTTATAGCATGCCTTGGTGACCTTCTTTTGAGATCTGCCTTATGTGCTGTTCAATGAGCATCTTGGACAGAAATCTTTCATGATATCGGGGAACATTTCTGCCAAAAAATCTTCAACAATTCTCTCTGTTTTTTCTATTATCCCTTCCTGTTCTGGTACTGCAGTCACTCATGGGTTATGTCTCCTGATAGAGTCCCACATGATTCTTAGGGTTTCTTCATTTTTTTTTAATTCTTTTATCTGATTTTCCTCCAAATATATTGGTGCCAAGTGCTTTATCTTCCATCTCACCAATTCTGCCTTCCAGTTGCTCAGTTCTGCTCCTCTGTCTTTCTATTGAGTTGTCTCATTCTGTAATTTTATTGTTAATCTTCTGAATTTCTGATTTCTGTCTCTCTATGGATTCTTGCAGCTTATTAAATTTTTCATTATTTTCTTGAATAATCTTTTTAATTTCAAGTGCTTTACCGGTGTGTCCCTTGGCTTTTTCTCCATATTGCCTGATCTCCTTCCTGATCTCGTTCCCGATATCTTGAAGAGTTCTGTATATGAATCATTTGTATTCTGCATCTGGTAATTCCAGGAAGGCACCCTTCATCCACAAAATCCCTTGATTTTTTGTTTTGAGAGCTTGTTGAAGCAATCACGGTCTGCCTCTTTATGTGATTTGGTATTGACTGTTGTCTCTGAGCCATCTATAAGTTATTGTACTAGTTTCTTTTATGTTTGCTTACTGTCTCCTAGCTTCTTGCTTTGTTTTGTTTTGTTGTGCCCAAATAAGTTGCTTGAGTGAGCTACCTTGATTGTTTTTACCTTTGAAGCTCTAACGTCCTGTCACCAGATGGCTAGAGCTTTTATCAGGTGTATCAGTCTAGGAGTCCATGCACCCTTCTTGTATGGATTCGGCTCATGTGTCCAGGCAGCTGATCATCAAGTGTGTGGTACAGGCTCTGTCCTACAGTCTTACAGGGGAAGGGGTGGTTGGTGTATTTACCAGTATCTGGTTGAAGCAGGGGGACACTCTAAATAAGGCAGAGGGCTGACAACCATCCCCTGAGGGTCTGTGAGGAAAGTGCATACCTGTTCCCTAAAGCACATATGTGGGTGGGTTCTGCAGAAGGGCCACAGGCACTCAATGCTTTTGGTTGTAAGAACTGAGAGGTACCAATTATCTCTGGACCCCTGTCATGGGTGGCTGGATTTCCTGAGTGGAGCCACCTGTCCTTAAGCCCCTGATGTGGGTAGGTGAGGAGGCTGTTTATTATGCAAAGTGGTGTCAAACATCAAATGCCCACCTCTCCACCACACGACTGAAACAGTTGCAATCTGCCAACAAGGGCCTGTTCTCCTGAAATAACCCCACACAAGTCTATGCAGGGTGGAAAGGTGTTCAAAGTCCATGGATTATTTATGCTTGGACAGGAGCTGCTGCTGTCCTGAGTTCCCCAGGTTAGTGGAGCTGGCAGATTATCTTTTTTCCCAGTTGGGAATTTATTCCTTTTCCAAGGCTGAGAGAATGGCTCAGGTCACTCAGCAGGTCCTATCTCAGGCTCAGGGAAATCAACAGCCGCTGAAAGAGGCTTGGAGCCTGGGGGGATGGTAAAATATATGCAAGTACTTAGCTTTTGCTGAGAACACCATTATTCTCTGGTTGCGGACATGCGAGTAGGCTCTGAGGCTGGCTGTTTCTTCTTGAGGAAATTGCTGCTGGTACCCTACCACCAGCCTGGTGCTGTCACTCCTGGGAATGGTGTCTGTGGGTTCCCAGTAATTCAAGTCTCGCAACTCCTCCTGCTTCCGAACCATCTCTCCCTCCCCCTGCCACTCAGTCCATTTTCTAACTTTGCTTTTGATGTTCAGGGCTCCTAGCTTGTCAAAAATATAATTGTTTCACTTGCTTTTTCAGGTCTTTGTTGTCAGAGGATCACCAGAAGGTTCTGACTACTCCACCTTCTTGGCCCCCAACTCATGGACAGTTTTATTTATAAATAAGTTGTATTACACAGAATGGGTCCATATTCAATAAAAATAAAGACCTCGTTAGAAATACCATAAACATATACTTCCCAAAGAAGGGAAAATAAATGGAATATAGTGTGTGAAAGAGCTCTAAACCTCATGATAAACAGTATTATGTAATAATAATTTATTCCCTCTAAATTGCCATAATAAAAGAAAATGTGTTGGTGACGACATGAAGCAACACGGACTTCTAATGGGGGCTTAAACTAGCTCATTGACTTAGGAAAACTCTTTGGAACTACATGGAGAATAGGCTCAATGTTATAGCCAACAAGGCCATCCCAGTATAAAACTCTAGCTCATTTGCACCAGGAACGTGTACAAAAATACTCAACTTTATTCACAATAGCAAAACGTTAGTTACCAAAAGTTTCATTTACATCAGAGAGGGAACTATTTTTTTTTTATATCATCCTACATAATGTCCCAATGCATCTGTTAATTTTGTCATACTGTGATGGCTGAAATGAACTGGTATTGGCCATTTTGAATCAGAAAATAATATGGTCTACCATCTTAGGAATGGCAAATTGAAGAGGAATGGCATTGCATTCATCGTCAAAAAGAACATTTCAAGATCTATGTTGAGGTGCAATTCTGGTAGTGATAGGATAATATCCATATGTCTACAAGGAATTCCAGTTAATATGACTATTATTAATTTTACCCATCAACCTCCAAGGCCAAACTTGGAGAAATTGAAGATTTTTACCAATTTCTGCAGTCTGAAATTGATCAAACATGCAATCAAGATGCATTGGTAATTACTGTTAATGGACTGTGAAAATTGGAAACAAAAAAGAAAGATCCACAGTTGGAAAATATGATCTGTGTGGTAATAGTGATGCCAGAGAAAGCGTGAAAGAATTTTGCAAGACCAATAACTTCTTCATTGCAAATACCCTTTTTCAACAACATAAATGGTGACTATTCACATGGACCTCGTCTGATGGAATACACAGGAATCAAATCGACTACATCTGTAGAAAGGCATTATGGAAAAGCTCAATACCATCAGTCAGACCAATGTCAGGGGACTGAGAGCAGAACAGATCATCAATTACTCATATACAAGTTCAAGTTGAAGCTGAAGAAAATTAGAACAGGCCAGTGAGAGACAAATTATGACCTTGAGTATATGTCACCTGAAATTAGACACCATCTCAAGAAAAGATTTGATCCATTGAACACTAATGACTGAAGACCAGATGAGTTGTGGAATGACATCAAGAACATCATACATGAACAAAGCAAGAGGTCATTAAAAAGACAGGAAAAAAAGAAAAGACCAAAATAGATGACAGAAGACACTCTGAACTTACTCTCGAGCATAGAATAGCTAAAATGAATGGAAGAAATGATGAAGTAAAAGAGCTGAACAGAAGATTTCAAAGGGTGACTCAAGAAGACAAAGTAAAGCATTATAAGGAAAAATGCAAAGACCTGGAGTTAGAAAACCGAAAGGGAAGAATACACTCTACTTTTCTCAAGCTGAAAGAAGTGAAGAAAAAATCCAAGTCTTGACTTGCAATATTGAAGGATTCTATGGGTAAAATAGAAGCAACGATGGGAGACTATGTTTCACATACTTTGGACATGTTATCAGGATAGATCAGTCCCTGCAGAAGGACATCATGCTTTGTAGAGAGTCAGTGAAAAAGACAAAATCCTCAACGAGATGGTTTTGAAATAGTGGCTGCAACAATTCGCTCAAGCATAACAACAATTGTGAGGAAGGTGCAGAACTGGGCAGTGTTTTGTTCCATTGTACATAGGGTCGCCAAGAGTCAGAACTGACTTGACAGCACCTAACAACAACAATGATGGGGAAAATATTAAATGACGCAGGAAGTGTCTAAAGAAGATGGAAGGAACACACAGAGTCAGTGTAACAAAAAAAAAAAAATTGACATTCGAACATTTCAGGAGGAAGCACGTGATCAAGGACCAATGGTGCTGAAGGAAGAAGTCCAAGCTGCACTGAGGACATTGGTGAAAAACCAGGTTCCAGAAATTGATGGAATACCAAGTAATGTTTCAACAAAGGGGTATAGTGGAAGAGGTGCTCACTCGTCTAAGCCAAGAAATTTGGAATATGGTTACCCTACCAAGGACTGGAAGAGATGCATGTTTGTGCACTTTCCCAACAAGGATGATCCAACAGAATGTGGACATTATCAAACAATATCATTAATATAACACACAAGTAAAATTTTGCTGAAGTTCATTCAAATGCAGTTAGAGCAGTACATGGACAGGGTACTGCCAGAAATTCAAGCCAAATTCACAAGAGGATGTGGAACCAGGGATATCATTGCTGATGTCAGTTCAATTCCGGCTGAAAGCAGAGAATACCAGATAGATGTTTACCTGTGTTTTATTGACTATGTTAAGGCATTTGTCTATGTGGATCATAAATTATGGATAACATTGCGGAGAATGAGAATTCTGGAACACTTAATTGTGCTCATGAGGAATCTGTACATGGATCAAGACGCAGTCATTCAAACAGAACAAGGGAATACTGCATGGCTTAAAGTCAGGAAAGGTGTGTGTCAGGGTATCCTTTTATCATACCTATTCAATCTGTATGCTGAACAAATAATCCGAGAAGCTGGGCTATATGAAGAAGAAGGGGGCATCAGGATCAGAGGAAGACTCATTAACAACCTGTGTTATGCAGATAGCACAACCTTGCTTGCTGAATGTGAAGAGGACTTGAAGCACTTACCGATGAAGGTTAAAGACTACAGCCTTCAATATGGATTACACCTCAACATAAAGAAAACAAAAATCCTCACAACTGGACCAATAAACAACATAATGATAAGTGCATAAAAGATTGAGGTTGTCAATGATTTCATTTTACTTGGATCCATAATTAACAGCTGTGGAAGCAGCAGTCGAGAAATCAAAAGATGCATTGCATGGGGCAAGTCGACTGCCAGAGACCTCTTTAAAGTGTTAAAAAGCAAAGATGTCACCTCGAGGACTAAGGTGCACCTGACTCAAGCCATGGTGTTCTCAACTGCCTCATATGCATACGAAAGCTGGACAATGAATATGGAAGACTGAAGAAATGACAGTTTTGAATTGTGGTGTTGGAGAAGAATATTGAATATACCATGGACTGCCAAAAGAACAACAACAACAAAAAATCTGTCTTGGAAGAAGAACAACCAGAGTGCTTCTTAGAAGCAAGGATGGTGAGGCTTTCTCTCACATTCTTTGGACATTTTATCAGGAGGGACTGAACCCTGGAGAAGGGCATCATGCTTGATCAAGTAGAGGGCCAGTGAAAAAGAGGAAGACCCTCAATTTTTTTCTCAATGAGATGGATTGACACAGTGACCGCAACCGTGGGCTCAAGCCTAGCAACAATTGTGAGGATGGCGCAGGGCTGGGCACTTTTTCATTCTGTTGTACATAGGGTTGCCATGAGTCAGAAACGACTTTACAGAACTTAAGAACAATGGGGTACAACAGTGATAAAACTATACTATTGAATACTTTGAAAATGCCAGATTATAAGGTGGAAATGATCAACTTTGAAACTTCATAGAATCCAACCTAATAGAAAACCATCAAAGAAAATGATAAATACAGAATTTAGGATAGTAGTTATCACTAGATATAGGAAGGGTGATGTGATTAGCTGTTCTAATGGTATCTACGTGATGGTAATGCTTTCTTTCTTAACCTAGTGATGAGTATATGTGTTTTTACTAGATTGCTACACTGTAAGAACTACAGATACATTTTATATACTACATTATATATAATGTTTTTTAATTAAAATAAACAACAAAACTTACACCATCTCAATAATTTCTGTATGTACAGTTCAGTGACATTGATTACATTTTTCAAGTTGTGCAACCATTCTCTGTATCCTTTTCCAGTTTATTCCACCACCTTTAACATAAATTTAACAGGCTGCTAAGCAAAACTTTCCCCTTCCCCTTCATGCCTGGTATCAACTAATAATTCTTCCTTTTCTGTATATTTGCTTGTTTCATATACATGAGATCATACAGTATTTGTCTTTTTACAACTGACTCATTCTGCTCAACATGATGTTTTCAAGATTCATCCATGTAATGGCATGCGTCAAAACTTCATTTCTCTTTATGGCTGAGTCATAGTCCACTTTATGGGTATATCCCATTTGGTTTATCCATTCATCTGTTGATAGACATTTTGTTTTTTTCCACCTTTCGGCTATTGTGAAAAGTGCTGCAATGAACCTTGGTGTACAGTTTATATAGACATCATACCAAGTAAAGTTGAGGAAAGTCCTTTTATATTCTATATTACAAATACATTCTCCCATGTTCTTCTAATATTAGTGCCTCCCTTCTCAGACTTCAGAGTTCATAAGAATTTCCAGAAGTGTTTATTTAAGCATCTCATCCCTCAGGCATCTCCCTAGAGATTCAAAGTCAGTATTTTTTTGGATAATGTCCATGACCCTGCAGTACGAACAAGGGTCTCAGGTGATGCATGCCTGAAGGTGCTCTGTGGATGTCCATGGAGGAAGGTCTACACTAGAACATACCTTGAGTCAGGGTAGGGATTAGTCCTCCAGCTTGCTGAAAACAATCTCCCTCTTTCGCCCCAGTGATGACCAGAATAGAAGGCTCTCAAGAGCTTCTTGATTCTCCTGCAAGACCTTCATTATTCTCCTCCCACACCCTTAGAGATGATTCTCACTGATGGCCCCCCTTTTTGTGTGTGTGCGTTTGTGGAAAATGTGATCTCCCTAGCCCTGCCAACTTCCCTTTTCTCCCACCATATTCACAACTCCTTTTCAAAGTAAAGTTCTTCTTCAAAGAAAAACTGTTTTCTTCCCGAAGAAACATTAAAAGGTTTTCTTGAGAGACCTAAGACTACAGCCAACCCTCTAAGACATCAGCAATGTGTTATTATTCAACTGTGTTTCTGTGTGTAGCTTCCACATGAGTAAGAAGACAGCAAGATGAGATGACTAAGTAGAAAAGAAAAAATTCAGATGTATTCTTATCAATAAATCAGCGAGAAGGAATTGAAGCAAAAAAGTACAAGAGAAAGATTATCAAACTTTACAATGCCTACCCTACTCACTTGATTATGTTACTCAGATTTTGTTGTTGTTTCTGTTAGGTACCTTTGAGTTGGTTCTGACTCATAGCAACCCTCTGTTCAACAGAACAAAACACTGCCCAGTCCTGAGCCATCCTCAAGATCATTGTTATGCTTGAGGCCATTGTTGCAGCCACTGTGTCAATCCATCTCATTAAGGGTCTTCCTCCCTTTCACTGGCCCTCTACTTTACCAACCATGATGTCCTTGCCGATAAGGTGTACAAAGTATGTGAGATGAAGTCTCACCATCCTCAATCCTAAGGAACATTCTGGCTGTACTTCTTCCAAGACAGATTTGTTCCTTCTTTTGGCAGTCCATGGTATATTCAACATTCCTCGCCAACACCATAACTCAAAGGCATTAATTCTTCAGTCTTCCTTATTCATTGTTCAGCTTTTGCATGTCTATGAAGTGATTGAAAACACTATGGCTTGGGTCAGGTCCACCTTAGTCCTTAAAGTGATATCTTTGCTTTTTAACAGTTTAAAGAGGTCCTTTGCCGCACATTTGTCCGATGCAAAATGTCTGTTGATTTCTTGACTGCTTGTGGATTCAAGTAAAATGAAATCCTTGACAACCTCAAACTTTTCTCCGTTTGTCATTCTGTTGTTTATTGTTACATTTGTGAGGATTTTTGTTTTCTTTATGTTGAGATGTAACCCATGCTGAAGCCTGTAGCCTTTGATCTTTCTCAGTGCTTTAAGTCTTTTTCATTTTAAAAAAACAAGGTTGTGTCACCCCTGCATATCGCAGGCTCTTAAAGAGACTTCCTCCAATCCTGATGCCCAGTTCTTCATATAGTCCAGCTTCCTGGAATATTTGCTGAGCATACAGATCAAATAAGTATGATGAAAAGCTATAACCCTGATGCCCACCTTTCCTGACTTTAAAACTTGAAGTATCCCCTTCTAATGTTTGAATCACTGCCTCTTATACGTGTACAGATTCCTCATCACCACAATTAACTGTCCTGAAATTCCAATTCTTCACAATGTTATCAATAATGTGTGATGATCCACACAATAGAACGCCTTTGCCTAGTCCATAAAACACAGGTAAACCTCCTTAGGATATTCTCTGCTTTCAGCCAGGATCCATTTGACATCAGCAATGACATCCCCAGGTCTATGTCCTCTTCCGCATCCAGCCTGAATTTCCGGCAGTTCCCTGTCAATATACTGGTGTAGCTGCTTTGGAATGATCTTCAGCAAAATTTTCCTTATGTGTGATATTAATGACATTGTTCGATAATTTCCGCATTCTGTGGGATCACCTTTCTTGGAAATAGGCATAAATATGGATCTCTTCCAGGCGGTTGGCCAGGTAGCTGTCCTCCAAATTTCTCGGTGTAGACGAGTGAGCACTTTCACCACTGCATCCATGTGTTGAAACATCTCAGCTGGTATTCCCTCAGTTCCTGGAGCCTTGATTTTCACCAGTGCCTTCAGTGCTGCTTGAACTCTTCCTTCAGTATCATCAATTCTTGATTAAGAAATGGTGGTTATTCAGATTGGAGGAATAAAAGCTGCTGAGAATTATTACAATGAGGGTAAACAAATACAACCACTGGGGCAAGTGGTAAAAATATGTGAGAGCCAAATGATTAGAATACTTATGAATATAGACAAGACATGGACTACAATGACCATTTAAAGCTTTATTCAACATTTACCATTGTGCCAGGCATTTTTGGTAGGTACTCCTTTTGGTCATAGGGGTTAACATCCCAGCAGGAATTATACTTCAAATCGTCAGTCTAAGGTTCTCATGGTAATTTTTTTTTTTTCCCCACACCAGGAATTAGATTAAGTAGGGGCCTGTGATTCTATTCTCGGTAATGAGATGGGAAGGAACGTCACTTGATGACTCCATGGAAACACGTGCGTTAATATAAGATCCAGGGAAGGACAGTAAGGATTCTCTCTCTAGGCGTCACGTGTGGATATGACACCTGCATTTGTTGTAGTAATCAGGAGACCACAAGGGGAAAAAGTTCTAGGATGAAGCCACTTATGGGAGACTAAATAAAGTATTTCTGTCCTGTTCTTGTGCCTTCTCTACCTCTGAAGTCTGTTCCTTATAATGAAAAATAACTTTATGGTTTGAGCATATTAGAGTCAGAGTTTATATTTTCTTATTAGAACTGAAAGCTTCCACACTTAGGAAGCTCAAATATCTCAAAATTATCTCAAGCCAATTGAGATAACCTAATTAGGCATTTCTGTAGATGTAAGTATTGTGGATACTGATGCTGCTTTGAACAAATACGGCTTACCAGTGATATGTCTCAGTAATTACTAAATTGGGACATGAAAAAAGAGCTCTCTTGCCTCACAGGCAGGCTAAGTCTGGATTTCCAATCGCATTTCTCTATTCATAGAATCAGGCTGAATCTAGTGTCTAGCTATGACCACAACTCTGTTTACATAATTTCCCTGCCCTATCCACGTTCTCCTGTTTTCCTTCTTTCCTAGACCACTGCCCCAAAAATCGTGTAATAAGAACACCTGCCTCAGGCTCTGCTTTTATGGCACCTGACCAAAAAAAAAAAACTGAGCTTAGAGAGTTTAACAAACAGCACAGAGCTACATAAAGAGAAAAGCCAAGTTTCAACTTCAAGTTGAAACGTGTTGTTGTTGTTAGGTGCCATCGAGTCAGTTATGCACAACAAATAAAATACTGCCTGGTCCTGCACCACCATCACAATTATTGCTATGTTTGAGCCCACTGTTATAGCCACTGTGTAAATCCATCTCATTGAAGGTGTTCCTCTTTTTCACAGACCCTACTGGAAACCCTGATGGCGTAGATGTTAAGTGCTATGGCTGCACTTCTTCCAAACAGATTTGTTCATTTTCTGGTAGCCCATGGCGTATTCAATATTCTTCACCATCACCACAATTCAAAGGCATCAATTCTTTTTCAGTCTTCCTTATTTATTGTCCAGCTTTGGCATGCATATGAGGTGATTGAAAATACTCTAGCTTGGATCAGGTATACCTTAGTCCTCAAAGTGACATCTTTGCTTTTTAACACTTTAAAGAAGTCTTTTACAGAAGAATTCCCCAATGCAATATGTCATTTGATTTCTTAACTGCTGCTTCCATAGGCGTTGATTGTGGATCCAAGTAAAATGAAATTATTGACGACTTCAGCATTTTCTCACTCATCATGAATAAGTTGAAATGTACATAGCCATTATGTTATCTAATCATTTTAAAAGAAGTTGCTCATGAAACAGTAAGACATCCTTGATCAGCAGTATTCTTTCCAATTTGACCCATCCTAGAGCCCAAAACAGGTGACACAATCACTAAAATGACAGTATTCTACTGATGAATGTCCTCAAGGGTCCCCTTATGTCTCTGTTCCTCAGGCTGTAGATAAAAGGATTCATCATTTGAGGGACCACACTGTACATCACTGAGGCTACTGCTATCTTCCTGGGAGAATGTGTAAACGCAGAACTGATGTACACACCAAAGATTGTTCCATAGAATAAGGACAACTGAAAGGTGAGACCCGCAGGTGGAAAAAGCTTTATATTTTGCACCCACTGATGGCATTCTCAAAACAGAGGAGAAAATTCGAGTGTAAGAGAAAATGATTCCAGAGAGAGGAACACCACCCCATACAGTAGCCACAAAATACACTAGGATGTAATTGATGCAGGTATCAGAACAGGCGAGCTTGAGAATCTGAGCAAGTTCACAGAAGAAATGAGGGATTTCCAGGTCTATGCAGAAGGACAAACGCAGCACCAACAGACTGTGAAGTAGGGCGTTCACAATGCTAGTTAGTAAGGAGAGTAGGGAGAGCAAGCCACAGTAGTGGAGGTTCATGATGATGGTGTACCTCAGTGGGTGGCAGATGGCCACATAGCGGTCATAGGCCATTACTGCAAGGAGACAATTTTCCGAACCAGTAAATATCATTACAAAACAGGCCTGGGTCAGGCAGCCTGCGTAAGTGATGATTTGATTCTGTGCTTGGATGTTCACCAGCATGTTCGGGATTGTGGTTGTGCTGAAACAGATATCAACGAAGGAGAGGTTGGAAAGAAAGAAGTACATGGGGTTGTGGAGGTGGGAGTCAGAGATGACAACCAGAACAATGAGTAGGTTTCCCAGGAGGGTGGCCAGGTACATAGATAGAAACAAACTGAATAAGACAGGCTGCAGTTCTGGATCCTCTGTAAGTCCCAGAAGAAGAAATTCTGAAACATCTGTTTGGTTTCTAGGTTCCATATTGTTGGTGAATCTGATGGAAAAGATGGGATGACAGATAATCAAATGTGTGGCTCCTGGATGCCCAGCAAGAGCATCACCTGGGATCTTTTTAGAAATATAAGTTTTTCAAACTCACTCCGGACTGACTGATGATGAACTCTGGGATGAAGATTAGCCATTTGTGTTTCAAAAAGTCTTCCATGTATTTTGATGTATGCTAAAGTTTGAAAACCACCCCTGGTACAGTGTTCAGCATATGGGGCCCTCACAATGACATGTCCTATTGTGATTGTGTGTGTGTGTGTGTGTGTGTGTCATGGATTAAATCATATTCCCTAAAAAATGTGTGTATCAATTTGGCTGGGCCATAATTTCCAGCACTGTGTGATTTTCTTGTATATTGTAAATCCTGCCTCTATGATGGTAATGAAGGCGGATGGGTGGCAGTTGTGTCAGTGAGGTAGGACTCAATCTAAAGACTGGATTGTGTCTTAAGGCAATTTCTTGAGATATAAAAGAGAGAAGCAAGCAGAGAGACAGGAGGACCTCATACCACCAAGAAAGCAGTGCTGGGAGCAGAGTGTGTCCTTTGGACCCAGGGTACCTGGGCAAAGAAGCTCCTAGTCTGGGGGAATATTGATGAGAAGGCTGACAGAGAGAGAAAGGCTTCCCCTGGAGCGGACACCCTGAATTTGAACTTCTAGCCTACTTCACTGTGAAGAAATAAATTTCTCTTTGTTAAAGCCATCCACTTGTGGTATTTCTGTTATAGCAGCACTAGATGACGAAGACAGTGTGTGTGTCACGAACAATAGCACCTGGCATCTTTTACTTCTGGTACAGTGCTCGGCGTATGGGGCCCTCACAATGGCATGTCCTGTTGTGATTATATAAGTGTGTGTGTG
This sequence comes from Elephas maximus indicus, assembly GCF_024166365.1. Taxonomy (NCBI): domain Eukaryota; kingdom Metazoa; phylum Chordata; class Mammalia; order Proboscidea; family Elephantidae; genus Elephas; species Elephas maximus. Next base: position 21,551,546 of record NC_064821.1, read on the forward strand.
TGTGTGTGTGTATGTCATGAACAATAGTACCAGGCATCTTTTACTCCTAGGACAGAAGTGGTGAACAGTGCAGTTGAGGAAAGACAAAATGAGAGAACATTCTTAGCATAGTAAATGCTAACTTCAGGGAAGAATTTATATGGTGAAACTCCCACTGGGAATCTTGCACATGTAGAGAAGCAGAAGGAAGAAACACTCTAAATGAACATCAGTGATATCAATATTCATTTGGTGTGGATGAAATGATGAAATATATAGCAATGAAAAACAACAAATTAGGTCTAGATGAATCAACACACATAATCAAATCCTTGCAGAGGAAAAAAAAATGTATGACAAGAAGTCTACAGCATGAATTTATTTATTATTATTTTTAAAAATCTACTTGAATGTCACGGATTGAACTGTGTTGCCAAAAAATATACGTCAACTTGGTTAGGCCATGATTCCCAGTATTGCATGATTGTCTACCATATTGTCATCTGGTGTGATTTCCTTGTGTGTTATACATTCTATCACTATGATGTTAATGAAATGGATTAGTGGCAATTATATCAACGAGATCTACAGGATCAGATAACATTTTAAGCCAATCTCTTTTGAGCTATAAAAGAGAGAAGGAAGCAGAGAGACAATGGGACCTCATATCACCAAGAAAGCAGGACCAGAAGCAAAGCGCATCCTTTGGACCCAGGGTCCCTGAGTCTGAGATGCTCCTCCACCAGGGGAAGATTGATGACAAGGACCTTCCTCCAGAGCTGACAGAGAAAGAAAACCTTCTTGTGGAGCTGGTGCCCTGAATTTGGACTTGTAGCCTACTAGACTGTGAAAGAATAAATTTCTCTTTGTTTAAGCCATCCACTTGTTATATTTGTTATAGCAGCACTAGATGACTGAGACACCTAGTGAGTTTTTTTATTTTTTAGTGGATAATTCAAGCACAATGAAAAATAGAAAGAATAAGAATGAAGGGTTGGGCACCCACCAGTCCACTGGCAATTCCTACACGTCACCAACCTTGCTTTAGATATTTTTATTGCAACAAAATAATGCAGGATTATTTGAGGCTCCCCACATCATGTATTTTGCACAATATTGATTCTTTTCCTTCTCCAGGGCTAAACACTACATTAACTTGATTGAGCTTATTCCTCTGCACTTTTTACTACATGTAGTATAATTCTTCCATAGAATTGCACAGTTCATATTTTTTAAAGCTTTATATAAACAGAATTGTACTGTATATGTCATTTTACATTTGGCTTTCTTGGTATGTTTTTTAATGAATGTTGATACCTTTAATTGCACTGCATTAATTTTGACTACAATAGAGTATTCCACTATATTATTACACCACAATATATTTCTTCATTCTCTCATTGACAGTTATTTTACTAATTGCCTTCTATCTGTCTACCCAACTACTGCCTTATGTATATACATATACATGTATAAATATATATGCTTGTCTGTGTGCATGTGTGTGTGTCTATGTTCGTGTGTGTGTGTGTGTATGTACATACATATACAGAGAGAGAGAAATATACATGTAGAATATAAAACCATGACTGGGGGATACCATCACATCCAAGATGCTGCTGATTCCGGGAGGAAAAAAGAGCAACAGAGAGGATTACAAAGCAGATGTTTTCTGTATATATATTTTGTTACTTAAAAAAAATACTTGAAGCTGCTACAGCAAAACATGAACAATATGAATTCTGGAAGGTGTAACAGGTGTTTTTGTTTCTTTGGTTGTTTCATTATACTGCCTGTAGTATTCTAATTTCAAATATTTGGTAGTTTTATAAAGAGAAAGAAATAACCTAGTGAGGCAGCCTGCTAAGTCTGCCTGGGTCTCTGCTTCTTTCCCCATAGCTCTCAGAGCCTGGCACCAGGGATAATACCAAAACTTTCTTAAAGATGGTATCTCAAGTACCAGGGATAGGAAGATAAAGTGAAGCTCAACAACTCTCCTCACCACCACCAGCACAAGAATACAATAAGGGAATTTTGTAATACTCAGTGTTTGAGAAGGGGCAGGTTTCTGCACAGAAAGAATTTGATCCTTGCCATTGTAGAGACACAGTAAGAGACTAGCTGAGTAAGAGCTGCCTGATTTGGGTACAAAGACACAAGGAAACATGTCAGGAAGATGGGAGACATGTAGGAGTCCATGGGTGACTTGGCTCTAATCATTTCATGCATGTACTGTCTTCACATCTTCCCCTGGATGAAGCTACAGAGAAACACTTGTCCTCATTTCCAAACATTAACTAAGGGATTTAGGTTACCTGGCTGGCACCATGGAGGAATGATGCTTGACATCTGCCCTGGTTGTTGGATGATGTAGCCAGAAGGTCAGTACTCAGGAAAGGCAGAGGTACCAAGGAAGGCACCAGGCTCCTGGGCATGAGAACCATCTCTGAATGGAGTCTCAGGGGCATTGCTTTTTGACTGGAGAAGGACTTTTGAGTAAAGTGGTCACAGGTAGACTACTTACAGCCTCTGTGTCTCTGGGGACTCAATATCCAAAACTCCTCATTAACCAAACACTTTTATTATCATTCTATTCCCAAGGTAGTGTAAATCCTGAAAGACCAAGCCAATGCAAACCAAGTGAATGTACTGCTGACAAGTCAATTCCAACTCATAGCAACCCTGTAGGACAGAGCAGATTTGCCCCACAGGGTTTCCAAGGCTGTGATCTTTAAGGAAGCAGACTGCCACATTCTTTCTCCTGTGTAGCAGCTGGTTGGTATGAACACCAACTTTTCTGTTAACAGCTGAGCACTTAACCACTGAATCCTCAGGGCTCCCTGACCAAGAAAATGCTGTTCATGTTGTTAGGTGCCGTCAAGTCCATTCCAACTCATACCGGCCTTATGCACAACAGAACGAAACACTGCCCGGTCCTGAGCCATCCTTACAATCGTTGTTATGCTTGAGCTCACTGTTGCAGCCACTGTCTCAATCCAACTCATTGAGGGTCTTCCTCTTTTCCACTGACCCTGTACTCTGCCAAGCATGATGTCCTTCTCCAGGGACTGATCCCTCCTGACAACATGTCCAAAGTATGTAAGATGCAGTCTCCCCTTCCTTGCTTCTAAGGAGCATTCTGGTTGTACTTCTTCTAAGACAGATTTGTTTGTTCTTTTGGCAGTCCATGGTATGTTCAATATTCCTCGCCAACACCACAATTCAAAGGCATCAATTCTTCTTTGGTCTCCTTAATCGTTGCCCAGCTTTCATATGCATAAGATGGAATTGAAAATACCATGGCTTGGATCAGGCGCACCTTAATCTTCAAGGTGACATCTTTGCTCTTCAACACTTTAAACAAGGTTGCCCATCTGCATATCTCACTTTGTTGATGAGTCTTCCTCCAATTTTAATGCCCAGTTCTTCTTCATATAGTCCACTTACTTGGATTATTTGCTCAGCATACAGATTGAATAAGTATGGTGAAAGGATGCAACCATGATACACAACTTTCCTGACTTTAAAGCACACATTATCCCCTTGTTCTGTTCGAATGACTGTCTCTTGATCCAATTAACCATTCCAGAATTTCCATTCTTCACAATCTTATCCATAATTTGTTATGATTCTCAGAGTCAAATGCCTTTGCATGGTGAATAAAATACAGGTAAACATCTTTCTGGTGTTTTCTGCTTTCAGCCAGGATTCATCTGACATCAGCAATGATATCCCTGCTTCCATGTCCTCTTTTGAATCTGGCTTGAATTTCTGGCAGTTCTATATTGATACATTGCTACAACCACTTTGGAAGGATCTTTAGCAAAATATTACTTGAGTGTGATATTAACAATATTTTTCTATAATTTTTGCATTTTTTTGGATCGCCTTTCTTTGGAATAGGCATGAATATGGATCTCTTTCAGTCATTTGGCCAGGCAGCTGTCTTCCAATTTCTTGACATAGACAAGGAAGTACTTCTAAAACTGTATCCATCTGACAGATCCCCACATGTCTGTCAGTTTGTAGTACTGTGGGGCTTGCCTATTACTGTGATACTGGAAGCTAAGCCACTGGTATTCAAATACCAGCAGGCCACCCATGGTGGACAGGTTTCAGCTGAGCTCCTGGACTAAGACAGACTAGGAAGAAGGACTGAGCAGTTTCCTTCTGAAAAGAATTGCCTAGTGAAAACCTTTTGGATAGCATCAGAACAATGTCTGATATAGTGCCAGCAGATGAGCCCCTCGAATTGGAAGGCTTTCAAAATACAACTGAGGAAAAGCTGTCTCTTCAAAGTAGAGATCACCTTAACAATCTGGATGGAGCCAAGCTTCTGGACCTTCATTTGCTGATGTGGCACAATTCAAAATGAGAACAACTACAAATATTCATTTATAATAAGAACATGGAATGTACGAAGTATGAAACTAGGAAAATTGGAAATCATCAAAAATGAAATGGAACATATAAACTTAGATACGCTAGGTACTAGTGAGCTGAAATGGACTGGTATAGGCCATTTTGAATTGGATATTCATATGGTTTACTATGCCAGGAATGATGACTTGAAGAGGAATGGCATTGCATTCATTGTAAAAAAAAAAAAAAAAAAAAAGAACATTTCAAGATCTATCCTGAAAGACAATGCTGTCAGTGATAGGATAATATCCACATATCTACAAGGAAGATCAGTTACTACGAAAATTATTCAAATTTACACACCAACCACTAAGGCCAAAGATGAAGAAACTGAAGATTTTACCAACTTCTGCAGTCTGAAATTGATCAAACATGCAATCAGGATGCATTGATAATTACTGGCGATTGGAATGCAAAAGTTGAAAACAAAGAAGAAGAATCAGTAGTTGGAAAATATGGCCTTGATGATAGAAACAATGCCAGAGATTGCATGATATAATTTTGCAAGACCAACGTCTTCACCGAAAATAACATTTTCAGCAGCATAAATGGCGAATATACATGTGGACCTCACCAGATGGAATACACAGGAATCAAATTGACTGCACCTGTGGAAAGAGAAGATGTAAATACTCTATATCATTAGTCAGAATAAGGCCAGGGGCTGACTGCAGAATAGACCACCAATTACTCATATGCAAGCTGAAGGTGAAACTGAAGAAAATTAGAAAAAGTCCATGAGAGCCAAAGTATGACTTGCGTATACCCCACCTGAACTTAGAGACCACCTCAAGAATAGATTCGATGCATTGAACACTGGTGACCAAAGACCAGATGAGTTGTAGAATGGCATCAAGGACTTCATACACTAAGAAAGCAAAAAGTCATTGAAAAGACAGTAAAGAAAGAAAAGACCAAAATGGATATCAAAAGAGACTCTGAAACTTGATCTTGAATGTCGAGTACCTAAAGCAAAAGGATGAAATGGTGAAGTAGAAGAGTAGAACAGAAGACTTCAAAGGGCAGCTTGAGAAGACAAAGTAAAGTATTATAATGAATGACATGTGCAAGGACCTGGAGATAGAAAACCAAAAGAGAGGAATACACTTGGTGTTTCTCAAGCTGAAAGAACTGGAGAAAAAATTCAAGCCTCTAATTGCAATACTGGTGGTTTGTATGGGAAAAATATTAAATGATGCAGGAAGCATCAAAAGAAGATAGAAAGAATACACAGAGTCACTAACTGTCACCTAATTGGTAGACTTTTAGCCATTTTAGGAGGTAGCATACAATCAAGAACTGATGGTATTGAAGGAAGAAGTCTGAGCTGCACTGAAGGCATTGGTGAAAAACAAGCTACCAGGAATTGATGGAACACCTTTTTTTTTTTTTTTTAATTGAGAGATAGCAAGTGGGAAGTTGGATATATAAGTCTGGCATTTGGGGAAGTGCTCCTTTCTAAGTACAAATTTAGGATTCATTTGTCTTGAGATGAATTTTAAATCGATGAGTCTGGATGCTGTTGCAAAGGATTGAATGTAGTTGGAGAGGAAGATGTCTGAGGACTGAAACAGGGGGCCCTCCAGTGTTTACAGATTGGAAAGATGAGAAGACACATCAAGGAGACTGAGAAATAGTAGCTAGTCAGGTAGGAATAAAGTCAAAATAATATACGGTGCTGAAAGCCAAGTGAAGAAAGTGTGCCAATATGTAATAATCAGAGACAATGTGGTTGAAAAGAGAAGGACAGAGAATTAACTGACCTGAACTGGGTTGGACTTGTTAAGGTAGAGAACATTGGCAGCTCTTCAAAAGGACTCTCTGTAAAGTGTTGGGGCAAAAGCCTGATTGCATAGACTTCAGGAGTAAACAGAGAGAGAAGAATTGGGGAGAGTGAGTGGAGACATCTGTTTTGAGGAGTTTTGCTATATGAAGAGGGCAGAGAAATGAGTCTACTGGTAGAGCAAAATGAGGGGTTCAGGGAAGGTTATTTTTTCTTTCTTTTTTGTAAGATTTGAGGAATTCAAATATATTGCATGCTATTGAAAATGAACAAGTCAAAGGGAGAAACCTGATGATGCAAGACAGAGATGGGGGAATTACCAGAGTTACGTCCTAACACAGACAGGAGAGGTTGAATTCTATGCACAGGTGGAAGTGTTGGTCTTGGTTACATCCACCTGACTATGATTCTTTCAAGCAGAAACAGAAAGCAAGTAATCTTGGAAACATTAAACAAATAAAGTACTCAATGATATAATTTGTCACAAAACACAAACTGAGATACACAGTTTTACAGGCACATTCTTCAAAGCACTCGAGGGAGTTAATTTAAAGATTAAAGGAAGGTTTCAGAAAATGTTAGGGATCAGATATTATCTCCCTTTATAAGGCTAGCACGACCTTAGGGCCCAAACCAGACCAGGTTAGCACAAGAAAGAAAAATCCCAGGGTTTAAAAATTTTATACAAGAACAAGGAGAAACAACATCTACCTTGGTGGCAAATAAGAACAATGAGGACTATCTGCCTTACCAACTATCAAGATATATCATGGAACTATAATGACTAAAACAGGATGGTTCTAGTACTATATTGAAAGATAGAACTAATAGGATCTTCATCTATGTGAACACTTATCAAAGACAGAAGCATCAAACATTTTATTTATGACAACAGGGCATTGCAGAGAAAAGATGCAATCATTCAGGAAATAGTGCTGAGATCATTTTTTATCCATATGGAAAGCAAATGAAATTGGTTTCTCCATCACATCATATTCAAAGATAATTCCAATGCCTTTTAAACACAAAAGTAAAAGTGATTAAATGTTTACAAGACAATATAGGCCGACATTTTTATGAGATTGGAGGAGTTAATCACTTCTTAAATGAAAATACAACCTGCACAGTCCAAAAGGGAAAACACTGATCAATCCAACCAACTTAAAAATAAGCCACTAAAACAAGTCACTTGAGAATGAAAATTTCAAGTTTTTCTTTCAGGATAAGAAAGAGAACACAGCAGGACAAATAAACATCCAATGAAGTATTTCCAAATACGGCATTGCCTACACCACAAGTAGCAATTGGTAATATATATTCAAACTAGTAAACTAGGATAATGGCTGAAGTAAGTGCTTAAAATATAGGAAACAGAAGGAATACAAAAGGAGAGAGCGCTATACTTGTAAATAAATTGTTCTGACTCGCATTCATTAGGTAAATTCATTTAATTCTACATGGCAGGCATTGTTCTAAACATTTGTAATCATTGTAGCACTTAACCACACTTCACACTTTTCTAATCAAAGCATTCATTTAGTCCTTCCAAGGTAATGAAATTTCTCTTGACAGTAACTATTTTTAGAAGGGGCATATGCCCCAATTCAGGCTGATGATATAGGATGTTCTCTTAATGATTCCTAGGAAAGATTATCTCTTGATTGTTACTCTTGCTGTTAGGGGTCATCAAGTCAATTCAGCAGAATGAAACACTGCCCAGTCCTGTCCAATTTTCACAATCATTGCTATGTGTTGGAGCCCATTGATGCAGCCACTGTCAGTCCGTCTCTTTCAGTGGTGACCTATTTCTCCCTGACCCTCTGTTTTACCAAGCGTAATGTCCTCCAGGGACTGATCCCACCTAATAACATGTCCAAAGTACATGAGACGCCGTCTCTCCATCCTTGCTTCTAAGGAGCATTCTGGCTCTACTTCTTCCAAGACACATTTGTTTGTTCTTCTGGCAGCCCACGGTATGTTCAAGGGTCTTTGTCAACACCATAATTCAAAGGCATCAATTCTTCCATCTTCCTCATTTATTGCTCAGCTTTCATATGCATATGAGCCAATTGAAAATACCTTGGCTTCGGTGAGGTTCATCTTAGTCTTCAAAGTGACATCTTTGCTTTTTAACATTTTAAAGAATTATTTGCAGCAGATTTGCCCAATGCAGTACAGCATTTGATTTCCAGACTGCTGCTTCCATGGGTGTTGATTGTGGATCCAAGTAAAATGAAAGTCTTGACAAGTTTAATATTTTTCTCCATTCATCATGAATTAACTGAAATGTACCTAGCTGTTGTTTTACCCAGTTGTTTTAGAAGAATATGCTGATTGAACAGTCAGACATCTTGGATCACCAGTTGCCTTAGTTATTAGTGCTGCTATAACAGAAATACCAAAAGTGGGTGGCTTCAACAAACAAAAGTTTATTTTCTCACAGTATAGTAGGCTAGAAGTCCAAATTCAGGGCATCGGCTGCAGAGTAAGCCTTTCTCTCTCCACAAGTTCTGGAGGAAGGTCCTTCTTGTCAATCTTCCCTTGGTCTAAGAGCTTCTCTGCTCAGGAACCCCAAATCCAAAGGACATCCTCTGCTCCCAGCACTGCTTTTCTGCTGGTATGAGGTAGCCCTTCCTCTCTGCCAGCTTCCCTCTTTTATATTTCAAAAGAGATTTGATCAAGACAAATCTAATATTGTAAATTGAGTCCTGCTTCATAAACACAACTGCCTCTAATCCCATCTCATCAACATCATAGACATAGATTTTACAACACATAGGAAAATCACATCAGATGACAAAATGGTGGGCAATCACACAATACTGGGAATCATGGCCTAACCAAATTCATACACATATTTTTAGGAGATAAAATTCAATCCATGTCAGCAGTATTCCTTCCACGTTCACGCATCCTATCCCAAGCCCAAAACAGAAGACACAGTCACTAAAATGATGGTATCCTACTGATGATTTTCCTCAAGGCTCCTTTCATGTCCCTGTTCCTCAGGCTATAGATAAAAGGGTTCATCATTTGAGGGACCACACTGTACATCACTGAGGCTACTGCTGTCTTGCTGGAAGAGTGTGTAAATGCAGAACAGATGTACACACCAAAGCCTGCCTGAGAGATTAAGGAAACAACTGAGAGGTGAGACCCAGAAGTGGAAAATGCTTTATACTTTGCACCCACTGATGGCATTCTCAAAACAGAGGAGAAAATCCGAGTGTAAGAGCAAATGATTCCAGAGAGAGGAACAGTATCCCATACAGTAGCCACAAAGTACACTAGGATGTAATTGATGATGGTATCAGAACAGGTGAGCTTGAGAATCTGAGCAAGTTCACAGGGGAAACGAGGGATTTCCAGGTCTGTGCAGAAGGACAGATGCAACACCATCAGACTGTGAAGTAGGGCATTCACAATGCTAGTTAGTAAGGGGAGTAGGGAGAGCAAGCCACAGAGGCAGGTGTTCAAGATAATGGTGTATCTCCGTGGGTGGCAGACGGTCACATAGAGGTCATAGCCCATTGCTGCAAGGAGAAAATTCTCCAAACCAGTAAAAACCAGGACAAAACAGACCTGGGTGAGGCACCCTATGTAAATGATGTTATGATTCTGTGCTTGGATGTTCACCAGCATGTTCGGGATCGTGGTTGTGCTGAAACAGATGTCAGTGAAGGAGAGACTGGAGAGAAAGAAGTTCATGGGGGTGTGGAGGTGGGAGGCAGAGCTGACAGCCAGGATGATGAGTAAGTTCCCCAGGAGGGTGACCAGGTATATGGACAGAAATAGGCTAAAGAGGAGGGGCTGCGATCCTGGATCCTCTGTAATTCCCAGAAGAAGGAATTCTGAAACACCTGTTTGATTTCTGGGTTCCATATTATTGGTGAATCTGAAGGAAAAGATGTGGTGACAGATAATCAAAAGTGTGGTTCCTTGACACCCAGCAAGATCATTACCTGAAATCCTGTTAGAAATGCAAGTTTTTGGGACCCACTCAAGACTTAGTGATGATAAACTCTGGGATGAGGACTAACGGTTTATGTTTTAACAAGACTTCCACGTGATTCTGATGTATGCTGAAGTTTGAAAACCACTACTTCAGAAAGAAATGTTCTTGTCTACATTATGAACCTAAGGAAATATTCAAATCTTTCTTTCCACTTATGCCTCTTTCTTCATCTCCCTCCAATCCTTCTAAAGGTTCAAATTTTATTTGAGCACCCACTCTATTTCAACACACTGTACCAAGTTATGAAGATGAAGTAAAGAATCAGGCATGGCCTTTTCCCTTCAGAATTATTCCATGCCTTCAAATGGATTAAAACAATGAAATCCATTTGCAGAGCAATGGTTGTCAAACTTTGGAATCCTTCAGAATCCCCTGAACAGCTTGTCAATGATGAATTAGTTCATACTGTCACCACCATCAACCTGGGCGTACACTTGGGAAAGGTGGTGTTATGTCATAGACACAATGTGCAAAGTGAGTGAGTAGCAGTGATTGTGTCTGAGCTCAGATTACCTAACTGCCGAGTTGATTCTCTTGATGTCTTTCTGTTAATGTCTCCAAATAGTACACAATTAATACCCCTAGTCACTCAGATTTCATAATTTCCCTTAAAAAATTTTAGTATCTCCTTCAAATAAAATCTTCAGGGTATTTCCACCTCTGCCTACGAAGTTAGTATGTAACAGATGGAATGGCATCCAACCAGATCCACACCTTGGATCTGAGGTGAAGATTAGAAAATGTTATCTATAAACCTGAACCTCAAAAGACTTCCTCATGGAAACATATGTCATCTGCATTAGTGACTGAATCCAAGAAAAGCTAGGCAACTAAGTAAATGAGATTCTCTGTTCTTCCAATTATATGAAGCATTAAAAAATTCTTCCCTGGACATGATAGGTGACATATCATTCTTTTAAAAGCCTATTTCATCAAAGAGGTCATTCAAATGGCAAACAACCACATGAAAGGATGCTCAAAGTCATCCATTAGGGAGATGTAAATCAAAACCACAACGAGATATCCCTTCGCCCCATTATAATGACAAGGATAAAAAAAAGAAAACAATAAACATTGCAGAGGATGTGGAGAAATTGGAAACCTCATCTATTCCTGTGGAAATGCAAAATGGTATAGTTGCTGTGGAAAACAGATCGGCCATCCTTCAAAAGGTTGGACATGGGACAACCACATGACCCAGCAACCCCAATGCTAGACCAATTGCTATCAAGTCAATCCAACTGTATTCCCAGAAGAAGTAAAGGTAGAAATGCAAACAGATACCTGTACACTAATGCTCCTTGCAGGACTTTTCACAATAGCCAAAGGTGGAAATAACGGAAATGCTCAACTGATGAATGGATAAACAAAATATGATGTATACACACAATTGAATACTTTTTTGGTGTCCAGTCTAATTCCAACTCATAACAACCCTACGAGAAGAAGTAGGACTGCCCCATAGAGTTTCCGAGGCTATAATCTTTATAGAAGCAGATTGACACATCTTTCTCCCATAGAGTGGCTGTTGGATTCAAACCACCGATCTTTGAGTTAGCAGACATTTGCTTAATCACTGTGCCAACAGGGTTCCTTTTGGATAAATCTAGAAAACATTATGCTGGGGAAATAAGTCAGTCACAAAAGGACAGACACTGTATAAAGTCATTTATATAAAGTAAGCAAATACAAAGGAACCAAAGCTTATTAATGGTTCCCAGGGGTGGAAGGACTGGGACAAGAGAGTTTTTGATTAGAAGGCACTGAATGTATGTTCCTGGTGGTGGGATAATTTGGAAAAAGATACCTAGAATGGTTGCACAACTCGAAGGATGTAAACAGTGTCACTGGACTGAATTTCAGTGTCACTGAAATTGCTGAATTCCTGTATGTTTTGTTGTGTATATTTGCACCACGATAAAAAATTAAAAAACAAATACTTATGGAGATGTTGGAATGATGAGAAATGAGCAGGCACAAGGCAATTGGTACAGTGCTCAGCATATGGAGCCCTCACAAAGGTATGTCCTATTATGATTGTGTGTGTGTGTGTGTGTGTGTGTGTGATGAATATTAGCACCTGGCATCTGTTACTCCTAGGACAGAAGTGATGAACAGGGCAGCTGAGGGAAGACAAAAAGAGAGAACATTCCTGGCATAATAACTGCAAACTGCAGGGAAGAATTTATATGGGAAAATGCCGTCTGGGAATCTTTTTCACGTAGAGAAGCAGACGAAGGAAACACCCTAAATGAACATCAATGATATCAATACTCATTTGGCATGGACAGCTGAAGAAATATATAGCAATGTAAACAAATAAATTAGGTCTAGATGCATCAACACAAATAATGAAAACCTAGCAGAGAAAAAAAAAGTATGAGAAGAATTCTACTTACAACATGAAAAAACTTTGATTTTTTTTAAACCTAAGAAGGTATTATTGTATTATGGATACTTCAAGAATAATGAAAAGTACAGAGAATAACAATGAAGGGTTGGGTACCCACCAGTCAACACTATCAATTCACACACTTCACCACCCTTGCTTTAGATATTTTTATTGCAAGAAAATAATGTATGCATATTTGAGATTCCCCACATCATGTATTTTACGCAATATTGATTCTTTTCCTTCCTCAGCGCTAAGCACTACATTAACTTACTTGGCATTGTTTCTCTACTCTTTTTACTATATTTAATATTATTCACCACAAAATTGCATTGTTTGCATTTTTAAATGCTTTGTATAAACAGAATCATACTGAATATGTCATTTTACAATTGGCTGTCTTAATGTTTTGTTTTAAATTAATGCTGATACATTTAATTCTGCTTAATCTTTTTAAGTACAATAGAGTAGGTATTTCACTATGTTATTACACCACAACTTTTTTCTTCATTTCCTCACTGATAGTTATTATAGTTACTGCTTCCTAGCAGTCTATCCACCAGGATGCTCCTTAGAAGCAAGGATGGCGAGGCTTGGCTCACATCCACATTATCAGGGGAGATCAGGCTTGGAGAAGGACATCAGGCTTTGTAGAGCAGAGGGTCAGCAAAAGAGAGAAAGACCCTCAATGAGATGGACTGACACAGTGGCTCCAACGATGGGCTCAAGCATAACAATGATTGTGAAGATGGTACAGGACTGGGCAGTGTTTCATTCTGTCATACATAGCATTGCTATGAGTTGAAACTGACTCAAAGGCACCTAACAACAACATGTATATACATATACACAGAGAGATATGTACATATAAAATATAAAACTATGAATGCTGCTTCTGGAACGGAAAGAGAACAACAGAAAGGATACGAAAGGTATGCTTCCTGTATACATATTATTTTGCCACTTTAAAAAGAATACTTGAAGTTGCTACAGCAGAACATCAACAACTGTCAATTCTGGAAATGTGTAAGAGGTGGTCTTTTTTTTTTCATTACACTGTCTATACTGTTCTAATTTTAAATATTTGGTAATTTTATACAGAGAAACAGACAAATTAGTGAGGTACCCAAGTCTCTCTCTCCAATTGCTTCCCTGGAGCCTCAGAGCCTGGCACAAAGTATAATACCAAAACTTTCCCAAAGATGGTATATCAAAAACCAGTTATAGGAAGACAAAGTGAAGCTCACCAACTCTCCTCCTCACCAGCAGCACAAGAATACAAGTAAACAACAAGGAATTTTCTAGCAGTCATATTTGAGAAGGGCAAATTTCTGCTCCAGAAGAAAATGATCCTTGCCATTGTAGAGGCAGAGTGAGAGATTAGCTGAATGAATACTGCTTGATATTGCTGCAAAGATATGAGGAAATAAGTCAGAAAGATGGGAGACGGTTAGGCAGGAGTCCATGGGTGAGTTGACTCTAATCATTTCACGCATGTACTCTCTTCACAGTTTCTCCTGGATGACGCTATAAGGAAACACCCATCCTAATTTCCAAACATTAACTAAGGGATTTAGGTTACCTGGCTGGCATCACTAGGAATGATGCTTGACATCTGCCCTGGATGTTGGATGCTGTAGCCAGAAGATCTGTACTCAGGGAAGGCAGAGGGACCAAGGGAGGCACCAGGCTCCTGGGCATGAAGACCATCTGTGGGCGGAGTTTCAGGTGCACTGTTCCTTGGCTAGAGAAGGACTTTTGAGTGAAGTTGTCACTGGAAGACTATTTGCAACCTCTGTGTCCCTGGCGGCTCAATATCCAAAGCTCCGTTAATCACTTTTGTTGTCACTCTGACCCCAGGGCAGTGCAAATTCTGATAGACCAAGACAATCCAAGCCAACCAAATCCACTGCCATCGAGTCCATTCTGACTCCTAGTGACCCTTTAGTACAGAGTAGAACTGCCCTAAGCAGACTGCCACGTCTTTCTCCTGCAGAGTGGATGGTGGGCTTAAACCTCCAGCTTTTTGGTCAGCAGCCGAGTGTTTAATAGCTTTACAACCAGGGCTCCCTGACCAAGGCAATAATAAACGGGAATTCAGGAAGGCTGATTTCCTGACCCTTAGAGGCCAGGTGACTGCCATTTACTTTTCTTCATCTCTTCCTGCTCATCTCCAATTCACACACCTTGCACATCAATCTTCCCTTTTTCCGTACAACTGAAAGCATGTCTATCTCATCAATGATGTTAGGAAGTCTGATTCCAATTTAAGGTGTAAAAATATAGTTTATATAGGTGAACATATTATATTTATAATAGCTAAAATATGTAAAAATGTAAATACCTATGAATTTATCTAAGTGTCATTGAATGTTTCCTGAACCTTAATCTTCATTCTGCATGTTTCATAAAGCAGATTCTAATCTATTCTTTGTGGTCAATTCTGGCTGCAAACAGTATAAACAGAACTGTTACTTCCTCTTTTGATTTTCGTATTGTTTCAATGTATATCTCTCTTTTCACTCAGGGACTATGAATTGAAACTATGGTTCTTCATTTTTAATAGAGTTGTGAGAAATCACAGTGTCACTGGCTAGGACTAGTTTGGAGGTTTATCTGTACTTAGTAAATTTAAGTAAATGACAGCCATTATTTTATGGGCGAAAATGGTGCTCCAAGTTAATATTCACTTAAAAACCTTTTGTCTTTTTTTAAATCTCAAATTGTCTTTTATTTAAATATTGTAAGATCTTGCACTCTATAAGTAATGTCCCAGTGCTGTCCTGACGTACCTCCTTAGGTTGAGCCTTTACTACTGTTCCCCATCAACATGTCAGTCACTTTGGTGTGAGCTAACTGCATTTAATGGCACACTCTTTTTTTTTTTTCCTAGTCCTTGCTTATGGGCTGTTGTGTGTGCCCTTTAGTCTCATTCTGTTTTATGGACCTGTCTAATCTTTGGCTGAAGGGTGAAGCTCAGGAGTGACTTCGTTACTGAGCTAAAAGGTGTCTGGGAGCCATAGTCTCCAAGTTTCTCCAATCACTGTCATTCCAGGAAGTCTGTAAACCTTTCATCTTTAAATGAATTCAATATTTGCATATATTGATCAATTTATTTTACCACATGTTAACTGTTTCCATATGAACTTTGTTAATCTATGGTTTTCTCGACAGGCCTTTTGAAAAAAACAAATGGCATTTTAAAGTCACCCTTTGCCATGCTAACACTATCACTTAAAACACATGAAATAATAGATAAAATACAACAAGGTGTAGTGGGAGCATCTTAGAGAAGAGAGAGTGCACACACAGATGGAAAGAGACAGACAGAAGAAAAAAAAAAAACCCTCACCATCATTCTGCAAATTACGATTTAAACAGCCAGGAATGAAAATCATTGTAAAACAAAAACAGGGAGCCAACAAAATCAATGATCAACATATGGAGACCAGCAGGACTATAATAGAACGAATGATGGGGAAAATAGAAACATGAGATCAAAGACGTAGTGTGAGTATATTAGACAAACAGCCTCCTGATGATGGCAAGAGCAGATGCAGGGAGGTCACAGAAAGTGCTTTTGTAAAAATCCTAAAATCATAGTGGCTTGGGTCATGGTGATAACAGTGAAGGTGGTGAGATTTGCCTGAATTCTGGATATATTTAATCAGTATAGATAACTGAGTTTTCTGAAAGGTTGGACACAGGGTATAAGAGGAATAGAAGAATCAAAGATGGTGCTCAATGAGAGAAAACTACTTAACACCTGAAAGAATAGAGTTGTCATTCACTGTGATAGGTAAGGTCACTGTGTGGTGCAAAAGTTTACATGCTCAGCTACTAACAAAAGCCTTGGTGGTTCAAATCCACCCAGAGGAATCTTAGATGCATGGCCTGGTGATGTACTTCCAAAACATCAGCGCTACTGAAAACGCTATGGAAGACAGTTTTACTTCACACATGGGGTTGCCCTGAGTTGGAATCAACTTGACAGTAAATGATTTTGTTTTGGTTTTGGTTTTCTTGTTTGTTTTCGTTTTTTTTTTTTTTGAGATAGGTAAGACTGTATGATGAGCAAGTAATTAGCAAAGCCAGATTATATGAAGAAGAATGCAGCATCAGGTTTGGAGGAAGACTCATTAACAACCCATGATATGCAGATGGTGCAACCTTGTTTGCTGAAAGCTAAGAGGATTTGAAGAACTTACTGATGAAAATGATAGGCGAAGGCCTTCAGTATGGATTACGTCTCAACATAAAGAAAACAAAAATCCTCACAACTGGATCAATAAGCAATATTGTCATAAATGGAGATAAGATTGAAGTTGTCAAAGATTTCATTTTATTAGGATCCATAATCAATGCCCATGGAAGCAAAAGTCAAGAAATCAAACGAGTTATTGCATTACCACCTTTTCTACAAAACAGATCTTTCAATTGTTTAAAAAAAAAAAAAAGCAAGATGCCATTTTTAGGACTAAGGTGCATGGGACTCAAGCCATGGTGCTTTCAATTGCCTTATATGTGTGTGAAAGTTGGACAATGAATGAGGAAGACTAAGAAGATCTGATACCTTTGAGTTTTGCTGTTGGCAAAGAATACTGAATATACCATGGACTGACAGAAGAATTGCCAAAAAAAAACTGTTTTGGAAGAAGTACAGAGAGGATGCTCCTTAGAAGCCAGGATGGCAAGACTTCATCTCACATACTTTGGACATGCTATCAGGAGGGTCAGTCCCCAGACAAAGACATCATGCTTGGTAAAGTAGAGGGCCAGTGAAAAAGAAGACCCTCAACAACATGGATTGACAGCATGGCTGTAAAAATGGGCTCAAACATAACAATGATTGTGAGGATGGTACAGGATTGGGCAGTGTTTTGTTTTGTTGTACATAGTGTTACTATGAGTCAGAACCAAGAAGACGGCACCTAACAACAAAAATAACAACAAGAAGGCTGGGGGCAAGGTATACTGAGGAATAGCAAGTGGAAAGTTGGATATACAAGTCTGGGATTCAGAGGAGAATTCCTCTCTAAATATTAATTTGGGGCTCATTTGTTTTCAGATGACTTTTAAATCAATGAGTCTGGATGCTATCACAAAGGAGTGAAGTTAGCTGGAGAAGAAGAGGTCTGAGGACTGAAACAGGAGACCCTGCAGTGTTTCAAGATTAGAAAACACATTAAAGGAGACTGAGAAATAGTAGCTAGTGAGGTAGGAGTGAAACCAAAATAATGTGTGGTGTTGAAATCCAAGTGAAGAAAGTGTTCCTGTAGGTAATAAACTAAGTCAATGTGGTTGACAAATCAAGTAAGAGAGAGACAGAAAATTAACTGACCTGGATTGGGCTGGACTGGACTTAATAAGGTAGATAATGCTGGTGGGTCTTCAAGAGCACCCTCCATGAATTGTTGGGGAAAAGGCCTGATTGTATTGACCTCAGGAGTAAATGGAAGGAGAAAAATTGAAAAGAGTGAGTGGAGACATGTCTTTTGAAGAGTTTTATGGTAAAGGAAGGAGATAAATGAAGATACTGCTAGGGCAAGATGAGGGGGTCCATAGAGGTTTTTTTGTTTGTTTGTTTTTTAAGATTTGAGGAACTCAAATATATTGGATGCTATTGAAAATGAACAAATCAAAGGGAGACCCTGGTGATGCAAGTGAGACATGGGAGAATTACCAGAGTTATGTCCTAAAGTAAGCAAGAAAGATTGAACTCTATGCACAAGTGGAAGTGTTGGTCTTGGTTAAATCCAAGAGGCCACGCTTCTCTCAAGAAGAAATAGAAAGCAAGTAGCCATGAATACTTTAAATAAATTAAAATCCTCAATAATATAATTTGTCATGAAACACAACCTGAGATATACAGTTTTACAGGCAAGCTCTTCCAAGCACTCATTGGAGCTAATTTCAAGATTAAAGGAAGGATTTCAGAAAATATAAGTGAAGAGATATTCTTTATCTTATTTTATAAGGGCAGCACAAACTTAGCGTCCAAACCAGACCAGGTTAGCACAAGAAAGAAAAATTCCAGTGTTTAAAAATTCTATGCAAGAACAATGGACAAACAATATTTACCCTGGTGGCGAATGAGAGCAATGGAAAGTATTTGCCTTACTGTCTGGAGGTATAATATCTAAAATGGCATGCTTCTAGTATATGACAGGAAAATAGAACTAAGAATATCCTCATTTATATGAACAATTATTAAGTACAGAGGAGGAATCAGTCATTTTATTTATAAAATGTAGCATTTCAGGGAATAAAAACAAAAAATCGAACCCATTGCCATCATCAATTTTGACTCATACCAACACTACACAACAGAATAGAACCACCCCATAGCGTTTTCAAGAAGCAGCTGGTGGATTTGAGCTGCCAACCCTTTGGTTAGCAACAGAGCTCTTAACCACTGCACCACCATGGCTTCATGGATGGTATCATTCAGAAAATTCTGCTGAAATCAATGTTTATCTATAGGGAAATAAAATGAAATTGGATTCTCCATCACACCATATTCAAAAATTGTCCCAACATCTTTTAAACACAAAAGAAAAAACAATTTAATGTTTATGAACCATATAAGAAAATATCTTTATTAGATTGGAGGAGTTGATCAGTTCTTGAATGAGATGTAACACACACAGTCCAAAAGGGAAAAAATAGATCAATCCAACCATTTAAAATTAAGTCACTGGAAAATGAAAATCCAAAGTTGTTCTTTCAATGTAACAAAAAGAAGACAGCAGGACAAATAAATATTCAGTGAAGTATTTCCAAATGTGGCTTTGCCTACAACATAAGTATTAACTGCTGATAAATATTTAAATTAATAAGCTAGGATAATGACTAACACAAGTGCCCAAACGCGTGAAAGCAGAAGGAATTGAAAAAGGAGAGAGTGCTACCCTTGGAGATAAATTGTGCTGGCTCACATTCATCTAGTATATTCATTGAGTAACTTATTAGGTGGCAGGCATTGTACTAAACACTTGTAATTGTTGTAGCACTTGATCCCACCTCAGACTTTTCTAATCAGAACAGTCATTTAATCCTTTCAAGGTAATGAAATTCCTCTTACCTGCAATTAGTTTTAGAAGGGGCATATGCCCCAACTCAGGGTGATGACATAGAGTGTGTTCCGGATGACTCCTTGAAAAGGTTATTTCTCTAATACTGAGACTGAATAAGGAGCAGTCAGTTTTCCATCCCTGGTTATTGTATCTTAAATGACCACTGTGCTGCTGCAGCCATTGATGACCATCACAGGAACAGCTTTAGGAAAAAACCAGCATATGGAGCTGTGAAATGTAACCCTGTGGTTCTGGAGGCTCTGGACCTACCCTACCTCTGAAATCTTTGTTTTTATATTTGGTACTCTGTGAGTTTAGACTTTTCCCTCAGTATACCTGAAAGTATCCTCACTCTTAGAGTTGAAGTATCTCAAATCTAAATGGAAAAAAGTGAATGAATATAATTATACCAAATGTATAGATGAGTAAACTGAGCTTATGGTTGCTGTTAGCTGCCCTCGAGTTGATTCTAACTCATGGCGACCCCATGTGTTGCAGAGTAGAGCCACTCCATAAGGTTTTATTAGCTTTAAACTTTAAAGAAGCAGATTGCCAGAACTTTTCTTCTATGGTATCTCTGAGTAGATTTGAACCACCAGCATTTAGGAGTTGAGTGCAAACCATTTGTACCACCTAGGGACCTTTCAACTGAACTTAGAAAGCTGAAATAAATATAAAAGTTCACACAGCTATTACAGAGAAGAGGTAGAATTCAAACCAAAGTGTTCTGACTCCGAATTTTCACCCTTAACCATTCTAATTTCTGAACTCCTACTATTCAAAGAACTTAATCAGGTTCTCTGAATCAGTATTATTTATTTCACTCAAGCATATTCCAACAGCTTAAGCCCAAAGCATGTGATGCATTAATGAAAAGAAGATATTCTAGAGATGAGTTTCCTCAAAGCGCCCATTATGTCCTTGTTCCTTAGACTGTAGATGAAGGGGTTCAGCATGGGTGTGACCACGGTGTACATCACTGATGCAACTGCACTCTTCCTAGAGGGTAGGGTAGCTGCAGAGCTAAGATACGCCCCCAAACCTGTCCCGTAGAACAAGGAAACAACTGAGAGGTGAGATCCACAGGTAGAAAAAGCTTTATACATCCCACCTATTGATGGCATTTTCAGGAGGGAGGAGACAATTTGCATGTAGGAGAAAATAATCCCAAGGAAGAGCCCACCACCCAAAATACTAGTCATAAAATATTGCAGGATGTTATTAAAAAGGGTATCAGAACAGGCAAGCTTGAGGACCTGAGGAAGTTCACAGAAAAACTGGGGGATTTCCAGGTCTATGCAGAAGGACAGATGCAGCACCATCAGACTGTGGAGCAGGGCACTCATGATGCTAATGAGCAAGGAGAGTAGAATCAGCAGGCCACACAGGTGGGGGTTCATGATGATTGTATACCTTAGTGGGTGACAAATGGCCACATAGCGGTCATAGGCCATTACTGCAAGGAGACAATTATCCAAAGAAGCAAAAACAAGGACAAAGCAGATCTGGGTGAGGCAGCCTGTGTAACTGATGGATTTGCTCTGAGTCTGAATGTTCACCAGCATCTTGGGGACCGTAGTGGTGCTGAAACAGATGTCAGTGAAGGACAGGTTGGAGAGGAAGAAGTACATGGGGGTGTGGAGGTGGGAGTCTGAGCTGATGGTCAGGATGATGAGCAGGTTCCCAGCCACAGTGATCAGGTATAAGGTCAGGAACATTCCAAAGAGAAGGGGCTGCAGTTCTGGATTCTCTGAGAGGCCCAGGAGGAGGAATTCTGCTAAGCCTGTTTGGTTTTCCGATTCCATGTTTGTTGATGATTCTGACCGAAAGAGTAGAATTGAGATATATAACAGATGTACAAAGTTCCCTTATTTTACAGAAACACTCTAATCTGTATTGTGAAATAAAATTAATATTATAAATTTTGCCTGTGGTTCTCTCCCTCTGTATCTCTCTCTCTCCTCTCCTCCTCTTTCTCCTCTATCCTTTTCTCTCTCCTTCCCTCTCTGTTCTCTTTCTTCCTACACACTCATTTCTCCCTGTCCTCCTTTCACCTCCTCTACCACATCTTTCCAAATACGTTTAAGTACCTACTCTTTTTCCACATTCGTCAGTTAACATGAATATAATATCAAATGGCACATATTTTTTCTTAAGAATTTTCTGAACTCTGCAAATTAGCAGGAAAACCAAAATCATATGGTATTAAACATATATTTTAGAGCAGTGGTCCTCAAACTTCCTTGCATCAGAGTCAGCTGGATGAACTGCTAAAATACAGACTGCTGGGCATCGCCCTCAGAGTATCAGATTCAGAAGACTGGGGCTCCAAAATTGTGCCTTTCCAACAAATTCCCAAATGCTGCTGCTGCTCAGGTGGAAACCACACATTGGGGACCAATATTCTGCAGACCTGGTATACTTCCTGAGGAAGAAATCATCTGGCTCATCAGTGCGCTACAAAGTAGACTGGGATTTCAAGTCCATGACTCAGACCATTTTCAGTGGGTCTTCACAATTTGTCTTTTGAATTCACTACTTTCTTTTCAACATTCCATTCTTTGGATCCTTATCACAAAACTCTTGCCTAATTGTTCTAACTAAATAGCAGTGTTAGCAGGAGTCCTTGCTTGGCACAAGAGGTTAATCAGCTAAGAAAAACGTTGGAGGTTCAAGTCTACCCAGTGGCATCTCAGAAGAAAGGCCTGGTGATCTACTTCTGAAAACCCAGCCATTGAAAGCCCTATGGAGCACAGTTCTACTGTGACACACGTGGAGTCACCATAAGTTTGAATTGACTCCATGGCAACTGATTTGTTTTTTGGTCCAATTAGCAGATATCATAGTAACAAATACAATAACTATTATGAACTTCTACAACAATAACACTAACACAGAGCTCTGAGTATTGGCATACAGAATTCTCAGTATTTATCTGAATTAATTTTATTCTCCCTACAGATCCATGACTTGGGTGCTTCTATCATCCTTCATTTTACCCATGATCTCAAGTACATAACGTGAGGTTAAGTTATGAATACATAATACATGATCTCATAAGAACTGGTGAAAGAATTTGAACTTAGATTGCCAGATCAGAGTGGACCTCTTACCACCGTGTGATACGACCCCTGAGTAGGACAGGATCAGGCACTGGAAGGGTCAACAGATTCCATCACTTGCCTCTTGAAAAATTCCATGTGAGTCCAACACCAAGTGCTTTCCCTGGTCTTCAAAGTCACCTACCCTCTGACCTCATAGGTAGTATCTAGCAGGTGACATTATCAAAGCAGGACCCACCCTCAGGACTTGAGGTCAGTATTGGAATATGCTCCCTAAATCTCAAGCTGTTATGGCTATCATGGCAATAAGATTCTTTTTTCTCCCAATACCTGAGATTATACGCAGAACTTTTTTTTCCCCTAAAACAGAGGAATGAGAGGAAGAATGAAATGCATGGGGTCTTTAAATCACTGAAGAAAAGAGAAATAATTTGTTGGTGTGTCCTAAGTGAAATTTTAGGATAGGAAAGGCACAATCTGACAACACAGGTATCCTGTCAGGCATGTACCTACAGTAGTAGGAAGAGGGGGAGTAGAAATTTGCCAAGTCAGCCTTAAATGGAAAAAGGAACTTAAGCAAAGTACACCTAAAAAAAAAAAAAAAAAAACCCACTGCTGTCAAGTAGATTTTGACTCAAAGTGATCCTATAGGACAGAGTAGCTCTGGCCCCTAGAGTTTCCAAGGAGTGCCTGGCAGATTAGAACTGCCAACCTTTTGGTTAACAGCCATAGCACTTAACCACTATGCCACCAGGGCTTCTGAAGTATACCTACACACCTCAAATGCCTTTATAGCTTTGAGACTTAAACATTTAATCAAAACAAATTGTCTAGTAAGGATCTTCGCATCTGGTGAGTGTATGAGGTACTTATCAGTTAAGGTATGAAGTACTTGTTATTTAAGATGATCATTTCAATTGAACGAGCTAATAAGACCTTATTTTTAGAAATTCCTTATCTTATGCATATCACACAGGGCAAAGTAGGAAGTTCTGTTTAACTACTACTTACGTTTGTGCATGAAAAGCAATAGAAAAAAACACCATACCGTTTTAAATTTGGAGAGCCATAACTAATCTTCATTAATAGATTACATTTCCTTTCCTTAGGTATCTTATTGAAATCTGCCCCTCCCTTCCTTCCTACCTTTTTGTGGCAGATTATGGAAATAATTTATTCTTCCCTACTCAGGAGCTTGATGCATTTCCTATTGCTTTCATAGTTTGACTCATTGTCTCCATTGTACAATTAGCAGATAATGTTAGAAAAAGAACTCTTGAGAATCAATCATGAAAAGCCATATCCTCCTTTCTTTTGTTTCCGGTTAAGCCCATCAAAGCCTGAGTCTGGCAGCCTTGGGAACTGGCTCCTATGGGAATCCCAAGGTTGTGTGCCAGGATCAACTCCAGGACACTCCCATTTCCTGTGTTAAGATGAGGTCCCTGAGAATATGATCACTGGATTCTCAAAAAAAAGCAAGAATTGATTGTATAAGTCCTGAGCACATTTATGTGTTTACCCTTTATTCTCATGAACCAATGATTCAGAAATGGTCTCTAAAGGAATCCCAGGAGTGAACAGCTCATTAGGATGTTTATGTTCAGAGTAAATGCCCCTTGATAAATACTGCTTCACCAACAAGGAAACCTGGGGCCCTAAGCATGGGGTCATACAACAAGCAACCCTAACAAAATCAGTCATTTGCTGGAAGGTTTGGAATCAAACACCCCTGAGTTTATTCCCAACTCTAGCACTTGCTTTGTGAATGTAGAAACTTTTATAACTGTTCAGAAACCTCAGATTTCTCTTTTGTATAATGGGACCTATCGTGGAACAGTATAGGGATATTGTAAAAATGAGAAATTAACAGAAAAAATCATCAAGCACAGTGTTCAACATATCACACCCTCTCGATATTTCCTGTTGTGATTTGTTCTGCATGGGCACAACTTGGCATTGTTCATTACAGAAGGGAAGTGACAGGCAGAGCCAGATGAAAGAGGATCAATGAAAGTTAAAAGAACCAAAACCAAACCCAGTGCCGTCGAGTCAATTCCGACTCATAGTTAGAACATTCCTAATGTGAAAATGACAAATTTTAGGGAAGAAAAATGTGCCAAAACTCTACAGGGAATCTTGCTCATCTAGAGAAGCAGGAGGAGAGAACAAGCCAAATGAACATCACTGATATCAATGGAAAAGAAGCCCTGGTCTGGTGGCAGTGTTTAAGTGTTTGGCTGCTAATCAAAAGTCGGCTGTTCAAACCCACCAGCCACCCTGCAGGAGAAAGATGAGGAAGTCTGCTTCTGGAAAGATTTCAGCCTTGGAAACCCCTTAGGGCAGTTCTACTCTGTCCTCTAGGGTTGCTATGAGTTGGAATCAACTCGATGGCAACAGGTTAATGAGATATCAATGTTCATTTGGCGTGGACATAGAATGAAATATCTAGCAATTTAAATGAATAAATTAGACCTAGATGTACCACGACAAAGAATGAAAATTTAAAAAACAGAAGTTAATTTCTCTAACAAGACATCTATAAAAGACATCTACAGTATGGGAAAATTGAAATAAGTTTTAAAATTACACAGACATAAATTATTCTTCTTTAAATTGAAATATTTCAAGCACACTGCAAAGTACAGAGAAAACAACAAAGGCCTAATTATCCACCACTCAGCACCATCAAACTAAAATATATCACCATACTTGCATTATGTACTTTTTAAAATTATGATTATTTCCCTTTTTGTATGAGCTTAAATCCTTTATTCTATGAGTTATTTTTAATTATTTTGTGATGTATTCAGTATTTTTTAAGAAAAAATACATATTTATTTGACTACCTCCCCCTTTATTTTTTCACACATCTGTCTTTTTCTCTCCACCTGAACCACAACAATGAACTTGGTATGTATTATTCTCCTATGTTTTCATTACTTTCAGTCTAATTCAATCAATAAACAATGCTATTGTTTTACATTTTAATACTTTATGTACTGTGGGTGTCATTTTACAATTGGTCTCTGAAAATAATGCATAAAACCTTATCAATCTTATTACAGCTCAGTCTGGTTCATTAACTTTAACTATTTTAAGGAATTTCACTCTGTTGTTACATCAGAACTTATTTATCCCTTCTCCAAGTGATGGGCATTTTCATTGGGTACACAAACACACACGTAAAGGATGGGAATGGAGCGGAATAAAAAGGGCTTATCATCTTTGTGTTTACTATTTTGTTACTTTAAGAATAGAACTGTTATGGCAAAATGTCAATATTTATTAATTCTGAAAGCATCGATATATGACTATTTGTCCTATTACCCTGAGCTAATCTGTCTTAAAATATTTCCTAGGTTAATAAAGAGACACTGATAGATAGAGGTATGTAGCCTGTGGAGTCAGACTGGTTCTCCACTTCCTCACTGCTAGTGCTCATAGCCAGGTCAAAGATCTCCCTTAAAAAGGTGTATCAAGAACCAGGTAAGGACAAGCTGAATGGACACACATGCCCCTTGCCAAAGAAATACAAAAATTGTTTAAAGAATTCTAGAAAATTGAGCAAGGGCATATTTCTATTTAACACGGAAAAATTCCCTGGAAATTTAGATTCAGAGTAGGTGATTAGCAGAATGAGAGAAGCTCAAGTATTCATGCAAAAGTACAAGGAAACATGTCAAGAAGATCATGGACAATTGGCAGGCATCACACAAGTAACTCCATTCTGCTCATCTTCTGCATGTACTCACCTCACAGCTGCCCCAGATGGACTTGAAAACAAAGACATCTCCCTATTTGCAAAAGATAAACTGGGGGACTTCAGATTACCTGAGTGTCAGCATTAAGAAATGACATTCGATTCTCCCCTGAAGGCTGAATGATAAAAATGGAGGTTCTGGACTCACGGAGCACAGAAAACAAAGAAGGACCAGGATCCTATGGGAAGTGATGGAGACAAGGCTCAGGTGTGCTGCCTCCTGACCTGGGCAAGGTTATTGAGTGGGTGGTCACAGGCAGACTCTTTGATGTCTCTGTGCCCCTTGGGGTTTCAATACCCAAAGCTCCTCATTAGTCAAACTCTTTTGCTGTCATTCTGTTCCCTTAAGCAGCAAGCCTAAGAGAAGGAAAAATTTATATTGAATGATTCCATTATCCTAAGAGCCCAGGCATATGCCATCTTCTTTGCCTCATCTCATTCTGCTCATACTCATTTCAAGTGCCTTGTACACATGGACATACCACCCTTCTGTAATTGTATTAGTCTTCTCTCTTTATATTCAAAGGTGCCCATAATCTAAAAACAAGATTAGGAAAATTGACACCATGTTTAGGCTAAAAATATATACTTTATTGTGTGAGGATGTGTATTCTATACAAATAAGAGCAATAATATAATAGATGAACCCTAAAAAGGGAGATGCTGAGAGCTAATTCTTTGATGGCACATGGATCCTTTTCCTGCATCTAATATCCAACAGTTTCTAATCTAGCCTCTGTAATCAAACACAATTGAGCGTATAACAGGTATGTAACCTCCTTTTTAATATTTCAATATCAACGTTTCCAAATTTTATAGAAGTTAACTTCAATATCCACCCCTCATCTGTCAGTTTGTCACAGTGTGGTGGCTTGTATGTTATTGTGATGCTGGAAGCTATGCCACCAGTATTTCAAATACCAGCAGGGTCATCAATTCTGGACAGGTTTCAGCAGAGCTTCGAGACTAAGACAGAATAAGAGGAACAACTTGGGGTCTACTTCTAAAAAAAACTGACCACTAAAACGCATATGAATAGCAGAGGGAGATTGATATAGTGCTGGAAGATGAGCCTCTCAAATTGGAAGACACTTGTGGTCATTAAGATTGTGTGTCAACTTGGCTGGGCCATAATTCTCATTGGTTTGGCAGTTATAATGTAGTCTGGCAGTTCTATAATGATGTGATCATCTCCATGATGAGATTTGATATAATGTGACCACCTCCAAGATAAATCTGCTGTGAGTAGCCAATCAGTTGAAGGGGAAGTTTCCTTGGGAGTGTGGCCTGCATCCAATATATGTGGACTTTTTGGCAAGGCTCGTGGGCTTGTCCTTGTTTTGGATTCTGCAGCTGCTGCCTGTTCCTCTGAACTTCAGCCCTTAGAACTTGAGCTAGAGTCTTATGTGTTGTCTTGCCTGCTGATCTTGGGATTCATCAGCCTGTGAGCCAGAGCCCTATTGCCTAACTTGCTGATCTTGGATTCACCATCCCCTGAAGCTATGTGAATCAGAAGAAGCCTCCAACCTGACTCACCGCTTGGGACAATGTTCCAGCTTCTACAACCACGTGAGCTGTTTCCTTAATATAAACATCTCTCTATGTATATATTTATACACTTACTGGTCTTGCTTCTCTAGAGAACCTAGCCTAAGACATTTGGTACCGAGAGTGGTTCTAGAGAAACAAAACTGTAAGGATGAGTTTTCCAAATTGGTTTTCAAGTCCGATTAGTATTAAAGACGTTAATGACTGCTTCCAGTAATGAAGTGGGCACTGCCAATCCATGGTTGTTTTAGGCTGGGTTCTCTAGAGAAGCAAAACCAGTAATGTCTATAAATATAGACTGAGAGATTTATATTAAGGAAACAGCTCATACGATTGCAGGGGTTAGAACTTCCCAAGTCCATGGATCAGGATAGAGTCCTTTCCCAATTCACAGAGCCGCGGAAGCTGGTGAGCCCAAGATGAGCAGGTTGGAGGGCATGGATCCTGCTCACAAGTCGTGACGGTCAAGGAATCCCCAAGGTCAGCAGACAAGACCATAAGTGTCTCCTGAGTCAGCAGCAGGGGCTGGAGAAACCAAAAGAAGCAGGTCAGGGAGCAGGACTCTTGCTCGCAGGCCATGATGATGGACAAATCCTAGGATAGGCAGGTAAGCTGCTAGCTCAAGTCCCAAGAACAAGAATTCAGACAAGAAACAGCTGTTGGGTCTAGAACAAGTCAACAACTTTTGCAAGGTGAGCAGGAAAAAGGAAGTAGCCAGCAGAAGGTAGAGAGATGAAGGCTGAGGAGGTGGTGAGCTACCACAGGCCCCACCTCCACTGCTACCACTCAACAGATTCTATCATGGAGGTAATCATATATCAAATTTCAACACGAAAGTGATCACAACATTACACAGCTGCCAAAACACTGAGAATCATGGCCCACCCAAGTTGACACACTATCTTAACCATCACAGTGGTGTAAGGTGGCAAAGGAAATATTTTGATCACCTATTGGTAAAGGTGAGGCTCTGGGTGATCACTTTTGACACTTTTCTAAGTTTCGTAATAATGGGAAGTATAAGGAAGCAGGTTGCTTGGTCCTACATTCCCTAGACAAAGTGATGAAGGAAAGAGATGAGCTCAGGACTTCAGAGTCACAACTCAATTGCCACATAAACAACATAAATATTTCCACTTGTGCCTTGAAAGAAAGACTGATTTCTTGTCGTAACAGACCTGATGTTGCGAAAAAACAAACCCAGAGTGGCTGAATTACAGTGCCAACTGAATTCCCAATCTTCAGTGGTGTCTGCAGTTAAAGTGAGGGCATTGATTGGGAAGAAATGGGATCATGAAACTTGGGATGGGGATATGTTTCTAGGTGCCATCAAGTCGATCCGAACTCATAGTGACCCTATGTACAACAGACCAAGACACTGCCTGGTCCTGCACCACCCTCACGATCGTTATGCTTGAGCCCATTGTTGCAGCCATTGTGCCAGTCCATCTCATTGAGGGTCCTCCTCTTTTTCATAGACCCTCTACTTTACCAAGCATGATGTCCTTCTCCAGGGATCGATCCCTCTTGATAACATGCCCACAGTATGTGAAACGTACTTTGCCCTCCTTGCTTCCAAGGAGCATTCTGGTTGCACTTCTTCCAAGACAAATTTGTTGTATATGGAAACATATAGGCAGCTAATCAGGAAGCTGGGGACACCAAACCCCTAAATTCCATTAAGCCACTCCTACCAACAGAACCTGCTCTCTCATTCCCATCTGAAGAGATTATTCCATTTTTGTTTGCTAAGCCACACTCCTCGGTAGAACCCACTTCCACTCCACCTGATGAGATTAAAGCAGCTGTGCCTAAAAAGCCTTTGTCTGAGTCACTATGCCTGGTGCATTGCCTGAGGCAGATGTCTTACAAGGCAATGCTGAATGTTCTCAAACACACAACCCCACCACCTATTTTGGCTTCTAGGCCTGGCTGACATCCCAGTTAGCACCAGACGGTGAAGTATAAAGTGTGACATCAGCAGATGATTTTTAACAATCAAGTGGATAGGACGATGCAGTCTGTGGAAACCAGTCATCCTCTTTTCCAGCTACGCCTGTCATTGCTCAATGGGATTATGAACAAAGTGGTCACGATAGCAAGGATGGAGATTATGCATGGGTTCAGAAACACTCATAAGGCCAACTTGGCTACAGCCACAGCTGAGTGCCCTATCTGCTAGCAGTAGGGACCAACCCTGAATTTCCAATATGGCACCACTCCTCAAGGTGATCAGCCAGCAACATGGTGGCAGGCTGATTACCTTGGGCCTCTTCCATCATGGGAAGTGTGGCATTTCGTTCCTACAGGAATAGACACTCTGAATATGAATGTTTCCCTGAACACAATGCTTCTGCCAATACTACTATCCATGGACTTACAGAATGCCTTATTCACAGTTGTGGTATCCCATACAACCTCACCTCAGATTAAGGGACTCACTTCACAGCAAATGAAGTGCTGCAATGGGCCCATGTCCATGGAATTCACTGGTTTTACCATGTTCCCATCATCCTGAAGCAGCTGGTTTGATAGAATGATGACATGGCCTTCTAAAGACACAATTATGGTTGCAGCTAGGTAGCAGTACCTGCAGGATTGGGGCAATGTTCTCCAGGAGGCTTTATAGGTTCTAAACTAGCATCCAATATATGGTGCTGTTTCTCCCATAGCCAAGATACCTGGGCCCAGGAATCAAGGGGTGGAAATGGGAGCAACACCATTCACTAGAGCTGGAGATAGAAAACCAAAGGGAAGAATGTGCTTGGTATTTCTAAAGCTGAAAGAACTGAAGAAAAAATTCAAGCCTTGAGTTGTAATAGTGAAGGATTCTGTGCGGAAAATATTAAACGACCCAGGAAGCATCAAAAGAAGATGAAAGGAATACACAGAATCATTACACCAAAAAAAAAAAAAAAATGAGTCATCGTTCAAACATTTCAAGAGATAACATATGATCAGGAACCAATGGCACTGAAGGAAGAAGCCCACGCTGCACTGAGGGCACTGGTGAAAAACAAGGCTCCAGGAATTGATGGAATATCATCTGAGATGATTCAACGTACAGATGTAGCACTGGAAATGCTCACTCGTCTATGCCAAGAAATTTGGAAGAGAGCTACTGGGCCAAACGACTGGAAGAAATTCGTATTTATGCTTATTCCTAAGAAAGGTGATCCAACTGAATGTGGAAATTATAGAATGATATTGTTGATACCATATGAAAGCAAAATCTTGTTGATGATCATTCAACAGTGGCTGCAGCAGTATGTCTCAGGGAACTGCCAGAAATCCATGCCAGATTCAGCAGAGGACATGGATCGAGGGATATCATTGCTGATGCCAGATGGATTCCGGCTGAAAGCAGAGAATACCAGAAGCATGCTTACCTATGTTTTATTGACTATGCAAAGGTATTCGACTGTGTGGATCAGAACAAATTATGGAGAACATTATGAAGAATGGAAATTCCAGAACACTTAATTGTACTCATGAGGAACCTGTACATAAATCAAGAGGCAGTTGTTGGGACATAACAAGGGGATGCTGAGTGGTTTAAAGTCAGGAAAGGTGTGTTAGGGTTGTGTCATTTCAACATACCTATTCAATTTGTGTACTGAGCAAATAATCCTAGAAGCTGGACTATTCAAAGAACAATGGAGCATCAGGATTGGAGGAAGACTCATTAACAACCTGTGTTATGGAGATGACACTACCTTGCTTGCTGAAGGTGAAGAGGACTTGAAGCACTTACTAATGAACATCAAAGACCGCAGCCTTCAGTGTGGATTACACCTCAACATAAAGAAAACAAAAATCCTCACAACTGGGCCAATAAGCAACATCATGATAAACGAAGGAAAGATTGAAGTGGTCAAGGATTTCATTGTACTTGGATCCACAATCAACACCCATGGAAGCAGCAGGCAAGAAATCAAAAGACACATTTCATTGGGCAAATCTTCTGCAAAGGACCTCTTTAAAGTGTTGAAAAACAAAGATGTCACCTTGAAGATTAAGGTGGGCCTGACCCAAGCCATGGTATTTTCAATTGCATCATATGCATGTGAAAGCTAGAAAATGAATAAAGAAAACCGAGGAAGAAATGACGCCTTTCAATTGTGGTGTTGAAAAAGAGTATTGAATACACCATGGACTGCCAAAAGAACAAACAGATTTGTCTTGGAAGAAGTACAACCAGAATGCTCCTTAGAAGCAAGGATGGTGAGACTGTGTCTTAAATACTTTGGACATGTTGTCAGGAAGGATCAGTCCCTGGAGAAGGACATTATGTTTGGTAAAGTATAAGGTCAGTGGAAAAGTGGAAGACCCTAGAAGAGATGAATTGACACAGTGGCTGCAACAATGGACTCAAGCATAACAACTATTACAAGCCTGGCTCAGGACTGGGCAGTGTTTTGTTCTGTGGTACGTAAGGTCGCTATGTGCCAGAGTCAACGTGACAGCACCTAATAACAACAACAACAACCATTCACTGTTACCCCTTATGACCCACTTGCAAAATTTTTGCTTCTTGTCCCCTCAACCCTATGCTCTTCAGGTCTAGAGCTCTCAGTTTCAAAGGGACTGGAGACACATTACTAATTCAGTTGAGATAGAAGTTAAGAATGCCACCTGGACACTTTAGGCTCCTTATTCCTCTGGATCAACAGGCAAAGAAGGGAGTTATCATACTGCCTGGTGTGGTTGATCCTGATTACCAAAAGGAAATTGAATTGATATTACATGATGGAGGTAAAGAAGAGAATGCCTGGAATGCAGGAGATTCTTTGGGGTATTTCTTAGTACTACCATGCCTTGTGATTAAACTCAATGGAAAACCACAGCAACCCAATTCTGACATGGCCCACCAGCAACAAAGGTTTGAGTCATCACACCAGGCAAAGAACTACAATTAGCTGAGGTGCATGCTAAGGGCAAAGGTAATACGGAATGGATGGTGAAAGGAGGTATTCTAAACACCAGTTACAACCACATGACCAATTGTAGAAACATGGACTATAATTGTTCTGAGTATTTATGTCTTGTATGTGTACATCGAATATTTTGTTTTCTTCACTTATAAAACATAAGACATAAAGAGGGCTAATGCATTTTTGGTTATACGTGTGCTAGTTGTACACCTTGGACACAAATATGACTTTATAATTATTTTTATTCAGAGATTACATATGGTTTAAGGAGATATATATAGGCATCAAGTTGATAAGGCACAGACTGTGATCATTAAGATTGCATGGCAACATGGATGGGCCAATATTCTCATTGGTTTGGCAGTTATGATGTAGTTTGACAGTTGCATAGTGATGTGATCATCTCCATGATGAGATTTGATATAACGTGATCACCACCATTATGGGATCTGCTGTGAGTAGACAATCAGTTGAAGGGGGAGTTTCCTTGACGGTGTTGCCTGCATCCAATATAGATGGACTTTATGGCAAAGCTCCTGTGCTTTTGCTCAAACTGGCTCCTGCAGCTGGCACCTGTTCATCTAATCTTTGCTTCTTGGGACTTGAGCTAGCAGTACACCAGCTCTCTTGCCTGCCAATCTTGGGATTCATCAGTCTTCATTGCCTGTGAGCCAGAGCCCAGCTGACTTGCCATTCTTGGATTCTCTAGCTCCTGCAGCTATGTAACTCAGGAGGAGCCTCCAGCCTGACCCACAGAGTTGAGATGTTCCAGCCTCTACAACCACGTGAGCCGTTTCTTTCATACAAATCTATCTCTACAGATATATTTATACACTTTACTGGTTTTGCTTCTCTAGAGAACTCAGCCTAAGATAACACTCAAAATATGACTCGGGAAACCTTTCTCTTCAAAGTAGAGTTGACCTTAATGAAATGGGTGGAGTAAAGCTTTTGGGACTGTCATTGGCTGGTGTGGCATGACTCAAAATGAAAACAAACAGCTGCAAATATTCATTAATAATTGGAATATGGTGTGTAGGAAATATGAATCTAAGAAATTGGAAGTTGTCAAAAATGAATCGGAATACATGAAGATTGGTATCTGAGGCATTACTGAGCTGAAATGGACTGGCACGGCCATTTAAAATTGGACAGTTATGTGCTCTACTATGCCAGGAATGAAAAATAGAAGAGGAATGGCAAAAAGAACATTTCAAGATCGATCCTGAAGTACAATGCTGTCAGTGATAGGAAAATATCCATACACCAACAAGGAAGACCAGTTAATACAACTATTTAAATTTATGCACCAACCACTATTGTCAAAGAAAAAATTGAAGATTTTTTACCAATTGCAGCAGTCTGAAATTGATCAAACATAAAATCAAGATTCACAGAGAATTACTGGTGATTGGAATATGAAAGATAGAAACAAAGAAGAAGGATTAGTAGTTGAAATATATGCCCTTTGTAATAGAAACCATGTTGAAAATCCCATGGAGAATGTTGCAAGTCCAAAACGACTTATTCATTGCAAACACATTTTTCAACAACATAAATGGCTACTATAAATGTGGATCTCACAGGATGGAATACACAGAAATCAAATCGACTACATCTGTGGAAACAGTTGATGGAGAAGCTCAATATCCTCAGTCGGAACAAGGCCAAGGGCTGACAGCAGAAAAGACCATCTACTACTCATATGCAAGTTCAAGACAAAGCTGGAGAAAATTTATAAAGTTCACAAGAGCCAAAGTACAACCTTGACTATACACCAACTGATTTTACAGCAATCTCAAGAAGAGATTTGACACCTTTGAAAGTTAATGAATGAACACTAGACCAGTTGTGAGATGACATCAAGAGAATCATACATGAAGAAAGCAAAAGGTCATTTAAAAGACAGGAAAGAAAGAAAAGACCAAAATGGATGTCAGAAGAGACTCTGAAACTTGCCCTTGAATCTCAAGTAGCTAAAGCAAATGGAAGAAATGATGAAGTAAAAGAACTGAATGAGAGATTTTGAAGGTTGGCTTGAGAAGACAAAGTATGATAATGAAATGTGCGAAGACCTGGAGTTAGAAAATCAACAGGGCAAAACACGCTTGACATTTCTAAAGCTGAAACAACTGAAGAAAAAATTCAAGCCTCGAGTTGCAATATTTAAAGATCGTATGGGCAACATATTGAATGACTCTGAGAGCATCAAATGAAAATAGAAGGAATATGCAGTCATTGTGCCAAAAAGAATTGATTGCAGTTCAGTCATTTCAGAAGGTAGCATATGGTCAAGAAACAATGGCATTGAAGGAAGACATCCAAGCTGCACTGAAGGCACTGGTGAAAAACAAGGCTCCAGGAATTGACAAAAAAACCAATTGAGATGTTTCAACAAGCGGGTGCAGCACTGGAAGCACTCACTCTTCTATGGCAAGAAATTTGGAAGACAGCTTCCTCACCACCGACTGGAAGAGAGATCTGTATTTGTGCCCATTCCAAAGAAAGGTGATCCAACAGAATGTGGAAATTATCAAACAATATCATTAATATCGCACACAAGT
The DNA here is from genome assembly GCF_024166365.1 of Elephas maximus indicus. NCBI lineage: Eukaryota > Metazoa > Chordata > Mammalia > Proboscidea > Elephantidae > Elephas > Elephas maximus. Next base: position 21,587,081 of record NC_064821.1, read on the forward strand.
AAAATTTTGCTGAAGGTAATTCCAAAATGGTTCCAGCAGTAAATGGACAGGGAGCTGCCAGAAATTTAGGAAGGATTCAGAAGAGGCCATGGCATGAGGATTACCACTGCTGATGTCAGATGGATCTTGGCTGAAAACAGAGAATACCAGAAAGATGTTTAGCTGTGTTTTATTGACTATGCAAATGCATTTGATTGTGTGGATGGTAACAAATATTTATGGTAACGTTTTGAAAAATGGGAATTCCAGAACACTAATTCATGCTCATGAGGAACCTGTATATAAACCAAGAGGCAGTCATTCAAACAGAACAAGGGGATACTGTGTGGTTTAAAATAAGGAAATTTGTCCATCAGGGGTGTATCATTTCACTACACTTATTCAATCTGTATGCTGAGCACATAATCCAAGAAGCTTAGCTATCTGAAGAAAAGTATGGTATCAGGATTGGAGGAAGACTCATTAACAAGCTGTGATATGCAGATGACACAACCTTGCTTGCTGAAAGCAAAAATGACTTAAGCACTTATTGATGAAGATCAAAGACCACAGCCTTCAGTATGGATTACATCTCAACATAAAGAAAATACAAAAAACATCACAACTGGACCAATAAGATCTCATGATAAATGGAGGAAATATAGAAGTTGTCACGCATTTCATTTCACTTGGGTCCACAATCAATGCCCATGGAAACAGCAGTCAAGAAATCAAACAGCATATTGCATTGGGAAAACCTGCTGCAAAGGGCCTCTCTGAAGTGCTAAAAGCAAAGATGTCACTTTGAGGACTAAGGTGGGCTTGACCCCAGCCAGAGTATTTTCAATTGCCTCATATGCATGCAAAGGTTTGACAATGAATAAAGAATATTGAAGAACATTTGATGCCTTTGAATTATGGTATTGGCAAAGAATATTGAATATACCATGGACTGCCAGAAGAACTAAAATCTATCTTGGTAGAAGTACAGCCAGAATGCTCCTTAGAACTGAAGATCGTAAGACTTCGTCTCACTTACTTTGACCATATTATCTGGAGGAACCTCTAGCTGGAGAATGGCATCACTCTTGGTAAAGTAGAGGATCAGTGAAAAAGAGTAAGGCCCTCAATGAGATGGACTGACACAGTGGCCACAACAGTAGGCTTAGGACCGGGCAGTGTTTCATTCTGTTGTATACAGGGTTGCTATGAATACGAACTGACTTGGCCACACCTACCAAGAACAAGAACTTCAATATACACTTTTTCACATTATAATCCATGGGTTGAAATTACTGCTCTTGGTCATCAACATCGTTGAGAAAATTGCAAATGATCAAATAAACAGCCAACCTGTGATACAATGTATCTTTTTGGTTATAACCAACTATGGATTTGGGCTTGTTCATTAGAACAACAAACTTATTTTGAGCAGAAAAAGACCAACACATAAATGTGTAGTTTATTTAATGCAGAACTGGTACTACAATGAATGAATGGGTTTATTAACAAAAGTCACTGGGACATAAAATGAATTTGGATGCTTGCTCACATCGATGGCAAAAATAGACTCCAAGCAGATAAATGGCAAAAATGTAAAACGCAAACTATAAATCCCTTAGATTGAGGTAGGTAGGGTTTGCATAAACAAGATCTTTTGAGGTGATCCAAAGGAATGCGGAAATTATTCAACAATATCATTAATACCACATGCAAGCAAATTTTTGCTGAAGATCATTCAAAAGTGACTTCAGCAGCCTATCAACAGAGAACTGCCAGAAATTCAGGCTGGAGTCAGAAGAGGACATGAAACCAGGGATATCATTGCTGATGTCAGATGGATCCTGGCTGAAAGCAGTGAATACCAGAAGGATGTTTACCTGTGTTTTTACAGACTACGCTAAAGCATTCAACTGTGTGGGTCATAAAAAATTATGGTTAACATTGCGGGGAATGGGAATTCCAGAACACTTAATTGTGCTCATGAAGAATCCGTACTTGGATCAAGAGGCAGTTGTTCGAACAGAACAAGGGGACACTACATGCTTTAAAGTCAGGAAGGGTGTGCATCAGGCTTGTATCCTTTCACCATACCTATTCAATCTGTATGCTGAGCAAATAATCATAGGAGACAGGCATTATCAAGAAGAACTTGGCACTGGGATGGAAGGAAGACTCTGGAAGGAAGACTCGTTAACAACTTCCGTTATGCAAATGACACAACCTTGCTTGCTGAAAGTGAAGGGGACTTGGAGCACTTACTAATGAACATCAAAGACAGCCTTCAGGATGGACTACACCTCAAAATAAAGAAAGCAAAAACCCTCACAACTGGACCAATAAGTCACATCATAAACACAGAAAAGATCGAGGTTGTCAAGGGCTTCATTTTACTTGGATCCACAATCAACACCCATGGAAGCAGCAGTCAAGAAATCAAAAGACTCATTGCATTGGGCAAATGGGCTGTGAGAGATCTCCTTAAAGAGTTATAAAACAAAGATGTCATCTTGAGGACTAAGGTGTGCCTCACCCAAGCCAAGGTGTTTTCAATTGCCTCACATGAACAAAGAATAAGGAAGACAAAGAGAATTAACACCTTTAAATTGTGGTATTGGCAAAGAATATTGAATGTATACCATGGACTTTGTTAGGCCAGGATTCCCAGTATTCTGTGGTTGTCTTCCATTTTGTGATTGTAATTTTAAGTTAAAGAGGACTAGGGTGGGATTTTAACACCACCCTTACCCAGGTCACATCCCTGGTCTAAAATAATGGAAGTTTCCCTTGGGTGTGACCTGCACCACCTTTTATCTCTCAAAAGATAAAAGGAAAGGGAGGTAAGTAAAGAGTTGGGGGCCTCATACCACCAAGAAAGCAGCACCAGGAGCAGAGCATGTCCTTTGGACATGGGGATCCTGCACCTGAGAAGCTCCTCCACCAGGGGAAGATTAAGGACAGGGCCCTTCCTCCAGAGCTGACAGAGAGAGAAAGCCTTCCCCTGGAGCCAACACCTTGAATTTGGACTCATTACCTGCTAGACTGTGAGAAAAAAAATTTCTCTTTGTCAAAGCCATCGACTTGTAGTATTTCTGTTATGGCAGCACTAGATGACTAAGACAGAATTTTGTACTGAGTGGGGTGCGGCTGAAACAGACACCTATGATGTGGGAAAGGTTTTGAAACTGTGAATGGATAGAATTGCGACAGCAGCAGAGGACCAGCACAGCAGAGAACCTGCAGCAGCAAAGAAGCGGCAACAGCAGAGAAGCAGCAGCAGAAGCAGGAGACCAGCACGAGATGGCACTGGAGCCCACCCACGGAACCAGAGAGCTGAGTGCCTGTATGCAGGAGGCTTCCTGGCAGAGTGAGTTGCCTCCAGGCACTTACTGATGGAGCTACTGAGCTTTAGAGCACTTGCTCCAGCAAGGCAGATGCAGGTGTGAGGCCTGAGGAGCTGAGAGGCCAAGAAACCATGAAGCAGAAGCTGAAGAGACAAGGAACACAAGAAGCTGAGCTGCCTCAGTCTCAAAAGGCACGGCCAAGACCTCAGGGGTTTCTAAGGGTGGAGTTGCCACTCAGATGGTTGAGGAGAATGGTGGGCCTAAAGCCTGAGGGAGCAGAGTTGCTGTCCCAGTGGGCCTGGAAGGGCACTTGAAGCCCAGGGCCGAGGGGCCTCTACTCAGAATCTGGAGAGTGTGGCCAATGCCTAGAGTCTAGAGGCCAGGGTTATTGTGTAAATTGTCTCAGAGAACAGAAGATTATTTTCAAAGCTTTGAGGGCTAATGTAGTGTGTTCTACTGACTTGCTTGGTGCCTGCTATGCCTTCTAACAGGAGTGTAAATTGGTTCTATCACTTAGGAAGACTTCTTTATAACTACTAGCTGGAAAATAGGCACTCCACTATACACAATAACTTCACCCAAGCATGAAACTCTATTTCTACCAGGAGACATGTATGCGAATATTCCAACAATTTTATTCATCATGTTACAGGGTAGGACTTCCCAGCTTGAGCCTAAGCCCTGCATAGATTCTTACCTTCTTCTGACCAAGAATGACCAGAAGAGGCTCAGAGATTCTACACAAACAAAGGCTCATTAGGGACAAGCAAAAGGCTCATGAGGGAGAGAGGGAGAGGGTTTCCACCTACACTAGCCTCCAGTCTCTCACTGAACAAAGGATTTCATAGGGCTTATAAAAGTTCTTAGGCGGGAAAAAGGCATTGTTTTTATTCATTAGATGGGTGGAGATTTCTAGGCGAAGGGGAGGGATTATGAAAATCAAATGCTCACACAGTTAAAATTCAACATGGACTTCCTTGCAGAGGTTGCTGGAACCAAGATGGAGTCTGTCACAAAGGCTGCTGGGATGTCGATAAGGACTTATTCTGGGACGTTGTGTATGCGTGATGCCTCTGGACCTTGGTTCAAGCCCAGCGAGGGGACTCTGTTCATGTTAGTCTCACGTGGAATGTCATTCATAGTCCACGCTGATCTTGACTGTGCATGCCGTGCACCTGGTGAGGCCTTAGAAAAACAACTCAGAAGCATTAGCAGTAATTTATAGCTGGTCAACCACACAGGGCCTTGAAATGTAGCCCCTTATCTTGTCTAAGCACCTAGTTTGTTAATCACAAGTACTTTTCCCGTGCCAGCAGCAAAAGTTATGTGGTGCTCTGCACTTAGTTTTACATCCAGAGGCTATTTAATTATAGCTAATTAAGCACAGAGGGCCTTGAAATGTAGCCCTTCTTTAATTCAGCCAGCCTGATCTCTTCCCTGTCTCAGTAACAGCAGAACACTAGTTATCAAAACTTCCATCAACATCAGAAAGGATGACATTTAAAAGTATATGGCATTGAAAATAAACAAATGAATATATCCAACAACAAGATTGAATCTGAAAAGCACACTGGGGAGAAAAGCTATCAAGGCACAAATTCATACATTAATACTAAAAGTTTAACAAGTTCAAAAAGGGACATTTAAGAAACTGTGTTAAAAAAAAAAAAAAAAACCCATTGCTGTCGAGTTCACTCCAGCTCATGGTGACCCTGTAGGACACAGTAGAACTGCCCCATATGGTTTTCAAGGAATGCCTGGTGGATTCGAACCGCCGACCTTTTGGTTAGTAGCTGTAGCTCTTAACCACTACGCAACAATGGTTTCCGATAAACTGTGTAGGGATACATAAACTTGTGATAAAAAGATGTATTTAAATCTCATGAAAACACCAGTTTTGCAGAGCAAAAATTATCAAATAATGGCAACTTCATAGGATTCAACATAATAGAAGGATATCAAAGAAAATGATAAATACAGAATTCAGGATCAATACAGAATTCAACAAAATGAGAAACAACCCAATCAAAAAACTGGCAAAAAACTTGAACAGATACTTCACCAAAAAGGATATACAAATGGCTAACAAACTCATGAAAAGATGCTCACAACATTACCCATTGTTGTCGTTGTTGTTAGGTGCCATCTAGTCTGTTCTTTTTTGTTTGTTTTTTAACCATAGCTATCCTAGTGGGGTTAAGGTGGTATCTCATTGTGGTTTTGATTTTCATCTCCCTAAATAGTTAATGTCCTCCACATATCTGTCAGTTTGGGGGACATTAACCATTAAAAAAAATTTTTTTTCTTTTTTTCTTTTTTTTTTTTTTAGGGAGATGAAAATCAAAACCACAATGAGATACCACTTCATCCCACTGGGATAGCTAAGATTAAAAAACAAACAAACAAAATGGAAATAACAGTTGTTGGTGAGGATGTGGAGAAATTGGAACTTTCATCCATTGCTGGTGGAACTGTAAAGTAGTACGGCCACTGTGGAAAAGTTCGGCAGCTCCTCAAAAATTAAGCATATGATCCAGCAATCCTAATCCTAGGTAAATACCCAAAAGAATTGTTGTAAGCAGGAATACAAGCAGAGACCAATATTCATTGCAGAACTATTCATGTTAGCCAAAGGATCCCAATCTTTTGGCTTTAGCCCAGAAAAAAAAGATTTCAGACATCTGACCTTCAGAACTATAAGACAGTACATCTGTGTTGTTTTAAGCCACCACACTTGTAATTCGTTACAGCAGGATGAGGAAGCTAATGCATGGCATATGTCCCAATTCATGCTGACGATGAAGAGAACGTCTTCTGGATGACACATTGGAAATATCATCTCTCCATTACAAAGACACCAAGGAGAGGCGAACATTTTTCTGTATCTGGAAATGATCCAGGCACTGTTGCAGCCATTTGTGAACATCAAGGGAAAAACCTTAGGAGGAAGCCAGCACACGAGGGAGTAAAAACCACCCAGGTGGTTCTGTGCCTAAACTTACCCTACCTGTAAACTCTTTGTTAGGAAAGATGATACTTGTTTTTATTGTATGTCCCTATTTCAGTTGAGACTTTTCCCTGTTACAACTAAAAGCATCCTCACTGATAAAGTATCTCAGATCTTCCCAAATTTTGCCAAAGATGTGAGCTAATATAATTATGCCAGTTTTATAGATAAGGAAAACTGACCTTAGAGGGTTGAAATCGATTTTTAAACATCACAGAGCTATCACAGAACAAGGGATTCAAACCAAGGTGGTCGGATTCCAAAGTTCTCACCGTTAACCATTACAGTCTCTGGTCTCCTGTTTTCAAAGAACTTGGTCAGACTTTATGAATCTCTCATTATTTACTTCTTTCTGGTATGTTCCAGCAGCTTAAGGCTAAAGCCCCTGGCACGTCAATGGAAAGAGAATATTCTAGAGATGAGTTTCCTCAAAGCCCCTATCATGTCCTTGTTCCTCAGGCTGTAGATAAAGGGGTTCCCCAGAGGGGTGACCACAGTGTACATTACTGAGGCTACTGCACTGTTCCTAGAGGAGTGAGTAGCTGCAGAACTAAGGTACACCCCCAAACCTGTTCCATAGAACAAAGAAAAAACTATTATGTGTGACCCACATATGGAGAAAGCCTTATACTTTCCACCAGCTGATGGCATTTGCAGGACAGGGGAGATAATTCGAGTATAAGAAAAAACTATCCCAGAGAGAGGAACAACACCCAAAAGACTGGTCACTACATAGACCAAGATGTTACTAATGAGGATATCAGAGCAGGCAAGCTCGAGAACATGAGCTAGTTCACAAAAGAAGTGGGGTATTTCCAGATCTGTGCAGAAGGACAGCCGCAGTGCCATCAGAGTGTGCAGCGGGCATCAGGGACACCAAAGAGGAAGGACAACAGAACCAGCAGCTCACAGAGTGTAGGACTCATAATGGCCGTGCACTTCAGTGGGTGGCAGATGGCCACAAATCTGTCATAAGCCATCATTGCTAGAATTCCATTTTCCAGTCCAGCAAAAGTCAGGACAAAGCAGATCTGGGTGAGACAGCCTGTGTAACTGATGGATTTCCTCTGTGTCTGGGTGTTCGCCAGCATCTTGGGGATCGTGGTGGTGGTGAAACAGATGTCTACAAAGGACAGGTTGGAGAGGAAGAAGTACATGGGGGTGTGGAGGTGAGAGTCAGAGACGATGGCCAGGATGACGAGCAGGTTTCCAGCTACAGTGACCAGGTGTAGGGACAGGAACAGCCCAGAGAGGAGGGGCTGCAGTTCTGGACCCTCCGAGAGCCCCAAGAGGAGGAATTCTGCCGCGTCTGACAGGTTCCCTGGTGTCATGTTGTTGATAGGTCTGATAGAAAAGATGGGGGTGACAACAAAACCAAATGTAAGAGAAATCTTAATTTTTATTATCTGAACCTTTACAGAAAAACTTGCTTGATTAGATTTAGGTACAATTTTTGGCAAACATTCTTATGTACTTTCATTAGGACCCACATACTGACTGCTTCTCCTATTTTTTTTAATGATAATTATTACCTGGAATCCATTAATTTATTGGGGTTTACAAAATGCTGATATTCTTTTTTTTTTTCATTTATTGGCTAAAATACTTCCATAAAGAGGAAACCATATCAGTGATAGATATTTTCTTCTGCTTCTCTTTCTCCTTTCTCCTCTCCCTCACCACTTCTCCTCGTTCCCAAGTTTTTATTCACCACACATTCTTTTTCAAGGGGTCCCTGAGTGGTGCAAATGGTTAAGCACTGGACTACTAACTTAAGGATGGTGGTTCAAACCCACCCAGAGTCTCCTTGGCAAGAAAGGGCTGATGATCTAATTCTGAAAAAAAAAAAAAAAAAATCAGCCATTTAAAACCCTATGGAACATAGTTCTGCTCTACCAAACACAGGGTCACCATGAGTCGAAACTGACTCATTAGAAACTAGTTTGGTTTTGGTTTAGTATTCTTTTTCAAGTAGGGCTACTTGCTGAGAATAGAATAGGAACAAGACATTTTGCTCTCCTTTAGGATTATACCAGGGCTTCCAGCAAATAATCAATCCAGGATGAAAATACTAAGGCTGTATTCCAGAACACAGGTTGGCAAAATTGAACTTGTGGCTCAAGTCCTGCCGGTTTTTGTAAATAGTTTTATTGAAACACAACCATTTGTTTACACACAGTCCATGGCTTTTATGTGCTACAGCAGCAGAGTTGAGTAGTTGTGACAGAGGCCTAAAATATTTATTATCTAGGTCTTTATGGAAAAAGTTTGCTTGATTAGATTTAGGTACAATTTTTGGCAAACACCCTATGTATTTTCATGAGGAAGCACATACTGACTGCTTTTCGTATTTTTTAATGATAATTATTGCCTGGAGCCATTATGTTATTGGGGTTACAAAATGCTGATATTCTCATTTTATTTTTCATTTATTGGCTGAAATACTTCCATAAAGAGGAATTTTCCCTAATCAAATATATGATTACCTTAAAATCAGGCTATATCTTGATTTCTGTACCCATCACTTTTTAAAATAATAAGTTAGTTCCCAGCATTATACAAACAGTGTATCATTATGAACTCTAGGATTGTAAATACATTTGATGCATTTCAACTCATTTCAGTTATTATTCATATTAATTCTCAAATTTCCCCATCTTTGGCCAGCAGGCATCTCTTCACCTTGCCTCCTGAGTCCTTCTGAAATGAGCCTGGCAATCTCATATCTCCCTTAACTTTGGTATGAAAGATATTCTAGGCCCATCTTATGTATTTCCTATCCCAGATATTGAACCAACCGTTTCTCCAGGAAGCCATGGTTCTTTTTAGTGGTAAATGATACTTACAGACCACAGTCTGGCCACTATAGGGTTTTCAATGTGTTGGTCATTGTTTTTAGCCTTTTCCATTGGGCAGAGCCATAAAATAGTTTGTTTTTTTTTTTTAAATAGTAACTCATTTATCCCTTTTGTATAACCTAAAGGTTAGGTTTCACTTTCATCTATTTATGCTTGAGGAAACTGGGCAAGGGGATACTTAGTAACCTACACAAAGACCCAGCCAGTGAGTAGCATAGCTGAGATTTGATCCAGAAAGTCTTATTCCAGAACAGGCATGCTTAAACATTATGTAGTAATGCCTCCCAAAAGTCTGTAATTCAGCTTCCTATGAAATTATTCAGATTTCCCTTGAACAACTCTAGTGACTTAGTAAATAAAATCCTAAGCACAGTCCCTGGTCTTCAGTCTTCCATGTCCTGGGGTTAGTGTGTTTCAGGTGACAACACCAAAAAGGGGAAATCTTCAGGACCTGATGAAGATTAGAAAATGCTGCCTGATAGAATAGAGGCTTGTATGAATCTGTTACGGGCCAGACAAGCTACTTGCCTATGTGATTGATTTTAAGAGATGCTGGTAACTAGGGACCCAAGCTGATAGAGACTCTGCTGCCTTGAAGTTGCATCACATAGAACATGTGACCCTTCCAGTCCTGAGTGTAGCAATTGTAGAATGTGCCCACAAATTCCTGGATATTTCTCCTTAAGGAAAGATAGAGAGATGCTGGGCAAATATGTTGCTGTAACTTTCTCATAATTTGAAGACTGAAATGTCCCTCTCTGAAGTAGGTTGACGCCACTTTTCCAGAACAGAATGGTAGAGGAAACTTATCTACGCGGGTGTTATAGATTGGATTGAGTCCCCCCAAAAAGATATATTTAAGTTCTAACTTCCAGTATCTGTGACACTGACTTTGGGGACTTTGAAGATGTTATCAGTTATCAATTAACATGAGGTCATAGTGGAGTAGAGTGGATCACACTCTAATATGAGTGGTGTCCTTATAAAAGATAAGAGACAGGGAGAGACACAAAGGGATGACAGCCATGTGAAGATGAAGGCAGAAATTGAGGTGATGCATCTATAAGGCAAGGAACGCCAAGAATCATCAGCGACCACCAGAAGCTAGGAGAGAGGCATGGAATAATAGATTCTCCCTCAGTGCTCTCAGAGGGAATAAACATAGCCAACAGCCTGATTCCAGATTTTTAGCCTCCAGAACTATGAGAAAATAAATTTCTGTTTTTATAAGCCACCCAGTACTTTGGTACTTTGTTATGGTAGCCCTAGGAAAACAATACAGTAGAGTCTTAAGTATATAAAACAAAGTAGCAATAAGTTTTAAGTTTAGTCTTCAGGGTCCTAAACAGAAAGTATGTCTTAACCCTGATATTCAGGCCACTTAACACGTAAGCTGCCAACATGTCTGGTGAAGGGATAAAAAAAGGAAGTTGAAGTAAATACACCTGAGTAATTATGCTTACAGAGTAATGTTGGGACCCACAGTAATAAGTACAAAGTATTTGGCATTGATCATGCTAATAGTAAAACCTCAGCACTTGTTACTTGGTGTGAACCCTTATGTTTGAGAGAGAAGACAAAACACTTGGGTTTTTAAATTCCTTAAGTCTTCCTCACTGTTACAGTTTCTATAGTAAAAACACATGATCTTTTCTGTTTAGCTGTCTTTAACTACATGAATGAAAGCAAAAAAAAAAAAAATTGAAAAAATATTCAAATGTTAACAGGAATCACAATTAATTCCCATAAATAGTCAAGCTAGGTTCATTTGCCCTTTACTTTCTTCATATGTATCCCATCAGTGTCTTTCTCCCCATCATTTTTCCTTTCTTATTCCAGTTTGTGAAAATAATTAATCCCTCTATACCCCGTGGAGTCAGTCCCTGGGAGGTGGAGATAACACACTTGGCTGCTAACCAAAAGATTGGAGGTAAGAGCTCACCCAGAGATACCTAAAAGAAAGGCCTGGCAATCTGCTTCTTAATTTTATTTGTCTCAGCCCATCAGTTTCATTTGCATAATTAATAGATAATACTAGAAAAGAAAATGTTGAGAGTAAAAGTCACAGAATATCAGACCGTGCCTCGTATTGTTCCTAGTTGCACCACCTCAGCCCCCAGTTCAGGCTTGGCACTGATTCCTGGAGAAGTTCCCAGTGAACCATCTCAGGACTAGCTCCAGGCCTCTCTTATCCCCTATGGCTTACCAAGTTTCTTGATAAATTGATCCTGGAGTCCCCAAAAGAGACAATAAGGAATTACTGTGCCCTGGCAATGTCAAAGCATCTGTTCACTGTTTTCATAAGCTAATTATTAGCAATTTCTTTAATAGCGTCTCAAATTAGGGCAACCGTGTCTTGAATCCCAGCATGTGTATAGTGAAAGGGACAGTGATTTCACATTATCCAGCCCATTGCTTCACAGATTGAGGCCCTGAATAGGGAGTTGATTTTTCCTGGAGAAAAACGAACAAACAAAAAAAACAACTGATCATAAAAAATGTCAACCATAGAGAGATAAGGTCAGGACTCAGACACTCCCTGATTCAATCATGGACCCTCTGTGCTAGCTCTGTGACATAGAAAGGTCTCTGATCCTCGATGAGCAGACTCAAATTTTTTCAGTTGTAAAATGGAAACTACTATAAAAGTAGGAGACCCTGGGTGGTACAAAAGGTTAACATGCTCAGCTGCAACCAAAAGTTTGAAGTTCAAGCCTACCCAGAGGTGCCTCACAAGAAAGGCCTGGTGATCTACTTCTGAAAAATCAGCCATTGAAAACCCTGTGGAGCCCAGTTCTACTCTGACATACATGGGATTGGCATGAGTCAGAGCCAACTCAATAGCAACTGGCTCCTATAAAAATATACAGGGATGTTGCAGGAATAAGAAATAAGGAAAAGCACCAAGCATAGTGCTCAGCCCTGCCCTGCCATGACTTTTACGATCTATCGTTATTGTTTTTAGCTGTCGCCAATTCCTGGTGCCCAGGAGGGAAGTGGGAGGTAGAACAGAAATGAAAGAGGAAGAAGGAGGAAAGGAGGGAAGATACCCCAGGAATAATGTCCTAGGACTGGGCAAAGGAGAGATGTTCTCCAGCTCCCACTGGAAGCCCTCCTAGTGTAATGAAGCAGAGGGAGGAAAGAGCCTAAACACACATCAGTGTGGGGATAGATACACAAAATATGGCAATGTCAGGTGATGGAATAGTGTGAAAATGTTACTTTAATATTACTTCATTGTATTTAAATTAACTTGTAAAAAGTATTCCAAATCAAAATATTTAAATTATTTCCAGATGTATAAAATTAAGCAAAGAAAAAAAATGAAGAGAGGAAGCCAATTTGACAAATAAGAGCTATAGCACAGTGAAATTTATAGAAATATAAATACACCCCAAAATAACTATCATTTATTTTTATATTTCAAGCATCTTGAAAATTTTAAAAGATGACAATGAAGGGCTTGAACCCACCAGCCAGTATGAACAAATTCAAGCACTGTGTCTTACTTTCTTGTTTTTTTTTTTAATAAGTAAAACAATGCAGAACTTCTTGAAGCCTTTGTGTATTCCTGCACAATCTCAATCCTGACCTTCCCCCCCCCACCAACGAAGCTCTGCCTCCTTAATTCTAACATCCATCATCACATTTAGATGTGTGATAGTTTTCTGTTTGTTTTTTTAATAGTAGAGAAGTATTTGGTAGACACATTCAAATGAAACAACATGCTAAACTAAGGATGGTCAATACCCACCAAATTCCAGAGAGTAGTGACCTATGGGAAGGAAAGGAGGAGGAAGAAAGAAAAATAAATAGTACTCCATATGTATGTGTAATATTTTCTTATTTTTGAAAAGGTGGCAAAGTGTCAGTATTAATTAATTCTGGAAGGTAATTGCATGGCTGTTTTATGGTTCACTGTGCTGCTCTGTTTTAAAATATTCCATAGTATTTTTTGTTTTGTTTAAAGAAAAACAAAAATACTGGAAAGGTAGAACAACAATTCTACATGGGTCTCAACCTCCTTTCCCAGGGTACTCACAGTGTGGTGACAGGGACGAGATAGGGTTCTCTAAGTGTGAATTCTGGAACCAGGAATGGGAAATTTGGAAAGGCAACTTCACCACACCCCAGCCCCACTCCTGGCCAAAGAAATGAGAGAATGATAGAACATTTATCAAATTTTTGGAAGGGCTAATTCGTGTGTGGGTGGAGAAAAAGTCCTTGGAATTTAGAACACATAGTAGGGAGATGGGACTAATGAAAGCTGCTTGTAAATTGGATGCAAGGGGGAAAGTAAATATTAGCAAAAAGAGGATCATAGTTTAACTTGAGGTCTCCTTTATAATGTAAACCCATTGAACTTTCTCTTACCTCTCGAATGTCCTCCAGATAGGCTGGTAAAAAGAAAGACCTGTTCAGTTTCCCACAGCATTATGAAATGCTAATCAGGGCACTTCAGTAGACCTTGGAGCCATCGGTGAAGGATTCTTCAGTGTTCTTCTGGATACTGAAGGAGGAAGATGGAAAACCTGTCCTCAGGAAGGGGAGATGGACAGAGTGAGGCACATGGCTCTTGGGTGAGAGGGATCATCTCTGGGAGGAGACTCAGGTGTCCTTTTCCTGCCCTAAGCAGGGCCGTTGAGCGGGATGATCAAAGGAAAACAATTTGCGGTTTCGGTGGTCCTGAGGGCTCAATTTTCCAAAGCTCCTCACTATATTTTTTACTATCATTGCTTTCCCAAGGAAGCTCCAATTCTTAAGCAGCAGAGCTCACAGAAGAGGAGAACTCCTAGATGGCTGACTCCCTGATCCTGAGAGGCCAGGTATAAGCCCTCCTCTTCCCACCATGATTTCTTTCCCCTGTGGGGGAGCCCTCTCCTGTATCCTTGCGTCTGACCTCCAGGGAGCTGGTGAGATTCTCCTTAGACCAGATTCCAGCTCTCTCTGAGCCAGAAGTGATCATTGAAGGGCTATAGAACCACAGTGGTGTGAGTCCCAAGAGGGACAGAGGCTCAGGGATGCAGATGATGTGTCATGGGATCATCTCCACAAAGTCACACTTCAAAATGTTTCTCTTTTCTTAATCTCCTTTCATGAATGAGCTTATTATAAGAAAGAGGCAGCAAAGAAATCAGCCAGTTTACTAGTCACTGGAGCAGGCTTTTAGGAGTTGTCTGAAAAATACAGACATCAAAACCAATGATCTTAAGGCCTATCCTCTGCTCAATCTATGATAAAGTCACTCTTGAAAAAATTTTAATTCAAGCTGAGGAAGGAATGAAATTCTCTGGAGGCCATTTAATTGCGCTGTTATAGACTTTAGCATTTTAAACATTAATACTCTGTAAAAAAAAAAAAAAAAACACTGGAAGAGATTCGGATATATCAGTGGTAGGAGGTGGAAGAGAGGACATACTATGGAGATTGATGACTTGGCTTAGACAATCACAGAGGCAAGTGTGTTTGTTCAAGAAAGTGATTTTTAAACTCTAGCCCTAACACAGCGTGCTGAGTGAATGCTTTAGGTCTGCAAGAATTTTATAAAAGTTAGATGTAGGAATTGTCATATATTTAGCTGTTTTTTAAAAGGTATAATAAAACCTTGAATGTTCAAAAAAAATTAAAACAAAAATCAATAATCTGATTGAGGAGGCCACAAAAAAGAATAACCATAAAGGAAGCAGTTGATAAATTCATTACATTAACAATGTGAACCTTTGAGGGGTATGCAGAAACTATCTGTACTATCTTTGCAACTTTTCTAAGTTTAAAATTAATTGAAAATGAAATCTGAGGTTTTTTTTTTTAAACTAAATAACAAAACATGGTACCAGTACATACTTATCAAAATGGCCAAAATGAAAAAGACAGACATAAAATATTGGCAAGGTGCTTGAGATGTAAATTGATGCAGCCACGTTGGAAAATTGTTTAGCAGTATCAAACAAATCTGACCTATGTATTCCCTATGAGCCAGAAATCCCACTCCTGTGTATAAACCCAAGAAAAACATGTACATCTGACAAAAATATTTATCTCATGGCAAACCCATGCACAAGAAAACAATATTGTGCTCTGCCTGGTCACACATCATTCCCATGATCATTGTGACCACTGGCTGATTTTCAGCAGTAGAACACCAGGCCTTCCTTCCTAGTCTGTCTCAGTCTAGAAGCTCCACTGAAACCTGTTCAGCATCATAGCAACACACTACAACCACAATATTTTTCTTGGGTTTAATTCACTTGTATGTCTTAAAGAATGAGTGTCCACTGAATGCCATTCCACAATGATTTTATTAAAAGGGATTCTCTGCAGCATGAGTTCTTTGATGATGCCTAAAGAATAAACATTTACTGAAAGCTTTCTTACAGACATTGCATTAATAGAATTTTTCTTTGGTATGTATTCTTTTATGCACAATAAGATTACACCTTATCCTAAAGTATTTTTCACATTGATCACACTCAGAGCATGTCTCTCTAGTATGAGTTCTCATGTGTAGTTTAAGAGATACATGCCTAATAAATGTTTTTCCACATTGACTACATTTAAAAGGTTTCTTCTCCTTGGTGTGATTTTTCACGTTTCCTATGAGATAAGAGATAACTGAAGACTTTCCCATATGCCTTTCATTTGTATTGTTTCATTCTCATGTGAATTTCCTTGTGCCGAATAAGGAAGCATTTCACTCTGAAGGTTTTTCCACACTGATTACATGAAAAGAGTTTTTCTCCAATGTGAATCCTCCTATTTTCTTTAAAACATGAGCAATTCCTGAAGGCTTCCCTACTGTTAATGCATTCAAAGTGTTTTACTACAGTATGAATTTTCTTGTGCATAGTAAGATTAGAGCTCATCCTGAAAGTTTTCCCACATTCCTCACACTTGTAAGGTTTCTCTCCAGTGTGAATTTGCAGGTGTGTCTTAAGGAATGACTGATTATCTGTTGCTTCTCCACAGTGGCTACATTTAAAATATTTATCTATAGAGGGGTTCACTTATGTCTTCTAAGGCATGGAAGAACACTGAAAGTTTTCCCACAACCAATACATTTATAGGATTTCTCTCCAGTATGTATAATCTTGTTCATGGTAAACCTAAAAGTCCTACTGAAGGCTTTGCTGCATTGATTATATTTGTAGGGTTTTTCTCTAGAATGAATTCTTTCATGTTGTCCAAGCAGTGAGCTGTTCCAGGAGATTATTCCACAGTCATGACATTCACAGTGTTTCTCCCCGATACGATTTCACTTGTGTCATGTAAGGCAATAGCTTGAGCATAGGCTTTCTGCATTGATTACACTTGTAAGGTTTTTATCTAGTATGGGTTCTCATGTACAATTTAATGGATTAGTGGCTCTGAAATGTTTTCCCACACTGACTACATTCAAAGGACTTCCTTCTAATGTGAGTTTTCTCATGCTTCCTAAGATATAGGATTGAACTTAAGGCTTTCCTATAGTCACCGCATTCATAGGCTTTCTATTTTGTATCTTTTCTAGAGCCCAGGCTGGAGGTATGTTCATTTTGTTTACATTCCGGGGATTTTTCCCCAGGACAAATTCTATCTTGTGGTTGAAGATGTGAACAACCTCCAAAGGCTCTCCCAGAATCAAAGTTTACTGGGATTTCCCTCTAGTATGAATTGTCTTATTCAAGTACTCTTCATGCTCACGGTTAAAAAAGTTTTATTACATTTAATGAGTTTGTTTACATGAATTCACCCCTGTTAATTCACATGAGTTATAAGCACAGAATTTATCATACTAATTGTATTGATCCCACGCATCTCTCAGTTTGTCCTACTTTGGTGACTTCTGTGTTGTTGTGATATTGGAAGCTATGCTACTAGTATTTCAAATACCAGCAGGGTCGCATGTTATACACATATTTCAGCAGAGCTTCCAAACCAAAAAAGACTAGAAAAAAGTACCTGGAAGCCTACTTCTGAAAAAATTGGCCAGTGAAAACCTCATGAATAACAGGTGAACATTGTCAGATATAGTGCCAAAGGTGAGCCCCTTAGCTAGGAAGACACTCAAAATATGACTGGGGAACAACCACCTCCTTAAAGTAGAGTGGAACTTAATGATGTAGATGGAGTCAAGTTTTTGGGACCTTCATTTGTTGATGTTCCATGACACAAAATGAGAAGAAATAGCTGAAAACATCCATTCATACTTGGAATCTAGAGCGTACAAAGTAAGACTCTAGAAAAATCGGAAGTCGTCAAAATGAGGTGGGATGTATAAGAATCAATATGCTAAGCTTTAGTGAGCAAAAATGGACTGGTATTGGCCGTTTTGAGTCAAACAGTCATACAATCTACTGCACCAGGAATGACGAATTGAAGAGGAATGGCTTAGCATCCATTGCCAAAAAGAAAATTTCAAGATCTTTCCTAAAGTACAAGGCTGTCAGTGAAGAGATAATATCAATATGCATGCAAGAAAGACCAGTTCATATGACTATTATCCAAATTCATGCACCAACCACTAATACCAAAGACAAAGAAATTGAAGATTTTTACCAACTTTTGCAGTCTGAAATTGATCAAACATGCAGTCAAGAGGCATTGATAATTACTAGTGATTAGAATGCAGAAGTTGGAAACAAAGAAGAAAGAACTGTAGTTAGAAAATATGCCCTCAATGATACAGATGACATCAGAGATCACATGATAGAACTTTGTAAGACAAATGACTCATACATTTCAAATACCTTTTTCAACAACATAAAAAATGATGATAAACACGGACTTCACTGGATAGATGCACTGGAATCAAATCGACTACATATGTGGAAAGAGACAATGGAAAAACTCAATATCATCAGTCAGAAGAAGGCCAGGAGCCAGCTGTGAAGCAGACCATCAATTGCTCATCTGCAAGTTCAAGTTGAAGCTGAAGAATATTAAAACAAGTCAACAAGAACCAAAATATGGTCTTAAGTATATCTCACATAAATTTGAAGACCAACTCAAGAATAGATTCAACACATTGAACACTAATGACCAAAGATCAAATGAACTGTAGGATGGCATCAAGGACATTATACATGAAGAAAGCAAAAGGTCATTTAAAAGACAAAAAATAAAGATCAAAAAGGGTGTCAGAAGAGACTCTGAAACTTGCTCTTGAACAAAGATTAGTTAAAGTGAATGGAAGAAACGATGAAGTAAAAGAGTTGAAGAATAGTTTTCAAAAAACAGCTCAAGAAGACAAAGTAAAGTAGTATAATGAAATGTGCAAAGACCTGGAGATAGAAAACCAAAAGAGAAGAAGACACTCAGCATTTCTCAAGCTAAAAGAACTGAAGAAAAAAATCAAGCCTTAAGTTGCAATTTTGAAGGATTCAACTGGTAAAATTTTGAAGGATGCAGGAAGCATCAAAAGAAGAAATTCTCTGAATTTTAATTTCAAGGCCTGAGTGGTTTTTCACTACAACATTCCCAGTACTCTTGTTTTCCTTCACACTGCATGCGTCTTCCACATTTTACTAAAAATTACTGTGACAGTTAAGGTTGCGTGTCAGCTTGGCTGGATCTTGATTCTCAGTGGTAGGACAGTTACATAATGATGTAATTTTGGCAGTTATGTAATGATGTAGTAATAATCCATGATTTGATTTTATGTGATTAGCCAATCAGTCATAAGCAGAATTGCCTTGGGAGTGTGGTCTGTATTCACTACTTATATGGACATTCTGGCAAAACTTATTTGCTTGTTCTTGATCCTGCATCTGACTCATCTTCATCTGGCCTCTGGTCCTTGGGACTTGAGCCAGCAGCCTTCCATACTGCCTGCTGATCTTGAGTTTCATATGTCTCTACAGCCTGTGAGCCAGCAGCCTGCCATCTGACCTCCCAATCTTGGGTTTGTCAGTGCCTGCAACTACAGGAGTCTGGAGAAGCCTCCAGCCTGACTCCTGAGCCACGCACTTGGGACTTGCCACCTTCTACAACTGCATGAGTCATTTCCTTGAAATAAATCTCTCTGTCTCACTATATATATATATACACACACACACGACCCAGCCAAGTTGAGATACATATATATATATATATCATGGACTGCCAAAAGAATGAACAAATCTGTCTTAGAAGAAGTACAGCCAGAATGCTCCTTAGAAGCAAGCATGGTGAGAATACATCTCACATACTGTGGACATGTTATCAGGAGGGATCAGTCCCTGGAGAAGGACATGCTGCTCAGTAAAGCAGAGGGTCAGGAAAAAAGAGGAAGACCCTCGATGAGATGGATTGACACAGTGGCTAAAGCAACAGGCTCAAGCATAACAAAGATTGTGAGGATGGCATAAGACCAGGCAATATTTCATTCTGTTGTACATTTGATATTTATGATTCGGAACTGACTGGACGGCAGCTAGCAACAACAACAAAATATATATGTATATATACACACATATGTATATATGTATGTATATGTGCATGTGTCTGTGTATGTATGTATATATATATATACATACACACACACATATATATACATACTTATGCTTCACTGTGTTTGCTTCTCTAGAAAACCCAGCCTAAGACATTTGGTACTGCAAGTGATTCTAGAGAAATAAAATCGTAAGGATGAGTTTTCTAAATTGGTTTTCAAGTCTGACTAGTCTTAAAGGTGCTGATGACTCTGCTTCCAGTAGTGAAGAGGGTGCTGCTAATCTATGGAATGAGGTGGCCATATTAATATGCAAAATATCACTACCAATGAAAGAAGTAGTCGGGAGAAGCAAGGTTCTGTGTGGTGGCATGTTTGATACTTTTTTACAATTTTGTCACAATTGTGACCAAGCTGGTTGGTTGGTCCTAGTTTCTCCAGAAAAAGTGGTTAAAGAAAGACACGAGCTCAGGGTTTCAGAGTCACAGCTCAAGTGCCACATAAAAGACCTGAAATTTGCCTCTTGTGTCCTGAAGGGAATCTTTATTTCTTGAAGTAACAGAGCTGATATTGCTGAAAGCCAAATCAAGTCTTATTGTAAGAATGGCTGAATTACAAAGCCAACTGATTTCCCAACCTCAAATGGTGTCTGAAGTTAAAGTGAGGGCATTGATTGAGAAGAAATGGGACCCTGAAATTTGGGATAGGGACATGTGGGCAAATAATCAGGGATCTGGAGACATTGAGCCTCTGAATTCCATTGAATCACTCCTGTCAAGAGAACCAGCCCTGTTACTTCCATCTGAATGCATTACTCCCTGCTTGTCTGCTAAGCCAACTTCCTCAGTGAAACCATTATCTCCTCCACCCTCACCTGAAGATATTAATGCAGCTGTGTCTGAAGAGCGTTTGTCTGAGATGTTTACTGGTTTGGCATCTGAATCATCGTCTGGTGAATCTCCTGGGATGGTTCCCCTGCCAGACATTGCTGAATGGTACCAGGACCAATACTGACCACCCATTTTTGCTTCTAAACCTGTAACTAGACTTAAGTCTCAGTGATCCCCAAAAGGGGAAGTACAAAGTGTGTCCCAGAAGGAGGTACACTACACTCCAAAAGAACATGTTAATTTTTCTAATATGTACAAACAGAAACCTGGGAAATATATGTGTTAGAATGCCTATTAAGGGTGTGGGATAATGGTACAAGGAACATAAAGTTAGATTAGTTTGGATTAATTGATATGGGCCCACTAAGCACAGATTCTTCATTCAGTGTTTCAGCTCAAGAGGTTGGGAAAGGATCTAACAGTTTCTTTGGTTGGTTCACTGAAGCATGGATTAGGCAGTGTCCTACATTGAGTCAAGTTGAAGTACCAGGCCTGCCTTGATATACTGTAGACGAAGGTATCCAAAGGCTTAGGGAAATTGGTATGTTAGAGTGGATTTATCAGGTTAGACTTACAGACTCACACATGAAGTGGATAGAGGACACACTTTTTACTGCAATGGTAAGGGATTTGTGAAGGAAGCCTCAACATCCTTGAAGATTGCTATGATTGTTATTTTATGTAAGTCATATTTGACAGTGGGAATTAGCCTGAGTGAAGACACCTAATTACAATGGGGCTGGTTGAACCCCATGGTGGTAGGAGCCAAATGGATGCACTCAACTGAAAAAGACAAGGTGGGCATGGTTACCAAAATGACAGTGGAGTCAAAGCAGTAATCAGAACAGTCTGACTCATATGAACTTATGGTGTTGGATACTTTGTCATGGTATGTCTAGGAGTGAAAGAGATACAAAATCTACTAAATACTTACTTGAACTGTACAAGCAGAGGAATTCTAGGTAAAGTGAACAGCAGTCTAACTCAAACTGCCATATAAGAGAGTCATGGCCCCTAAATCAATTCCAAGACTTGAGCCAGTTTATAGACCCACAAGGGGATACCAAGTCCCCCTGATGAAGGACCCCACTATACTGTCAAAAACATATACTGTTTATCTTTCTCCCCACCCTGCCTCATGTCTGTCAGTTTGTCGTACTGTGGTGGATTGCACATTGCTGTGATGTTGGAGGCTAAGCCACTGGTATTACAAACACCAGCAGGGTCACCCATGGTCTGCAGGTTTCAGCTGAGCTTCCAGACTAACACAGCAAGAGGAATGACCTGGTGGTCTACTTCTGAAAAAATTAGGTAGTGAAAAGCTTCTGAATAGTCTGATATAGTGCCAGAAGATGAGCCCATTAGGTTGGAAGGTACTCAAAATATGACTAGGGAAGAGCTGCCTCCTCAAAGTAGACAGACAAGAAAAAAAAAAAAAAAACTCCTGCCACTGAGTGGATTCCAATGCATAGTAATGTTATAGCACAGAGGAGAACTGCCCCCATAGGATTTCCAAGGAGTAGCTGGTGAATTCAAACTGTCCATCTTTTGGTTAGCAGCCTGAGCTCTAGTCGACCTTAGTGATGTGGATGGAGTCAAGCTCTCAGGACCTTCATTTGCTGATGTGGCATGACTCAAAATCAGAAGAAACAACTGCAAATATCCATAAATAATAAGAACATGAAATGTACAAATTATGAATCCAGGAATATTGGAAATAGTCAAAAGTGAAATGAAAGGCATAAACATCAATGTCCTAGGCATTAGTGAGCTGAAATGGACTGGTATTGGCAATTTTGAATAAGGTGATCATATGGTCTACTATGCTGGAAATGACAAATTGAAATTAAAGACTTTTACCAACTCCTGCACTCTGAAATTGATCAAACATGCAACCAAGGTGCACTTATAATTACTGGTGACTGTAATGTGAAAGTTAGAAACAAAGAAGGATTGGTAGTTGGAAAATATGGCCTTGGAGATAGAAATGATACCAGAGATCATGTGGCAGAATTTTGCAAGACCAACTACATCTTCATTGCTAATGCCTTTTTTCCCCAAATGTAATTTATGACTATAGAGGTGGACCTTGCCAAGCAGAATACACAAGAATCAAATTGACTATATCAGTGGAAAGAAATGATGGAAAAGCTCAATATTATCAGTCAGAACAAGACCAGGGGCCGACTGTGGTACAGACCATCAATAACTCACATGCAAGGTCAAGGCGAGGCTAAAGAAAACAAGAACAAGTCCATGAGAGCCAAAGTACGACTTTGAGTATATCCCATATACCACCTGAGTTTAGACACCATCTCAAGAATAGATTTGATGCGTTGAACACTAATGACCAAAGACCAGATGAGTTGTGGAATGACATCAAAGACATCATACATAAAGAAAGTAAAACATCACTAAAAAGACAGGAAACAAAGCCTAAAATGGATATCAGAAGAGAATCTGAAACTTACTTTTGAACATATAGTAGCTAAGGTGAAAGGAAGAAATGATGAAGTAAAAAAGTTGAACAGAAGATTTCAAAGGGTGACTGGAGAAGACAAAATAAGTATATAATCAAATATGCAAAAATCTATGGTGTAGTGGTAAAGCACTACAGCTACTAACCAAGAGGTCGGCAGTTCGAATCCACCAGGCACTCCTTTGAAACGCTATGGTGCAGTTCTACTCTGACCTATAGTGTCACTATGAGTCGGAATCAACTTGATGGCAGCAGATTTGGCTGAAAGAGATCCATATTTGTGGTCATTCCAAAGAAAGATAATCCAACAGAACGCAGAAATTTTCAAACAATATCATTAATGTCACAAACAAGTAAAATTTTGCTCAAGATCATTCCAAAGTGGTTGCAGCAGTACACTGACAGGAAACTGCCAGAAATTCAAGCTGGATTCCGAAGAGGGTGTGTTACGAGGGATATCATTGCTGGTATCAGACAGATCTTGGCTGAAAACAGAGAATACCAGAAAGATGTTATCTTAGTTTTCGGTTACTGCTAATACAGAAATACCACAAGTGGATGGCTTTAACAAGCAGAAATTTATTCTCTCATGTTCTACTGGGCTAGAAGTCTGAATTCAGGGCAGCAGCTCCAGGGGATGGCTTTCTCTCCCTGTCAGCTCTAGAGGAAGGTCCTTCTCATCAATCTTCCCCAGTCTAGGAGCATCTCAGTGCAGGGAACCCTGGTCCAAAGGATGCACACCGCTCCCAGCTCTGCTTTCTTGGTGATAGGAGGTCTGTTCAGATTCTGCTTCCAGGTTTCTTGGCCTCTTGGCCCCTCAAGCCTCACTGCCTGAATCTACCATGCTGGGGCAAGTATTCTAAAGCTCTGTAGCTCAAGCGATAAGTGCATGGAGGCACCCCACTTTGACAGTAAAATTCAGCCAGAGGACACACAGCTCTCTTGCTCCATGGGTTTTATTTAGCATATACTGTAAAACCATGACAATGATAATATTCTGTATTCCCAACGTGTAGAATACTTGGATCTAGAAACCAAGGGGTAAAAGTACAAATGACCCAACATAAAATCACTCCCAGTGACACACTTGAGGAGTTTGTGCTTCAGATTTCCTCCACTCTGGCCTCTTCAGGTTTAGAGGTCTTAATTCATAAAGGGAAAATTCTTCCACTTTACATTCCCACCAGATTTATTTCCACGTTTTCACCAATACTGTTATTTTCTCTTTTATTATTTCTTTTATTATTAAAATAGTCCTCATGGAAGTGAAGTGGTATCTCAATGTGGTTTGGTATGAATTTCTTTAATGACTAATTATGTTGAGCATTTTTCATGTGCTTCTTCACCCTTTGTATATCTCTTTTAAAGAAGTGTCTATTCACATCATTTGCCCAGTTTTTATTACGTTATTTGGATATGGTTGTTGAATTGTAAGAGTTTCTTTTATTCTTTTGTTCCCTTTTATATCATTTTGTTATCTTCCACCATAATACTGCTGAACTAGTATACTGGGGCAACCCTATGGTACAGCCAGAAGTAAACTAACTGTGGAGGCATCACAGTCATGTGAGACTGCCTGGGATGAGTCCTTATTGTACATGTTCATTTGACTTGGTTCATTTTCCTAAGCCAGATTTCCCACTTTGATGTTGAGTCTGTAAGCTAGTAGATATTTATCCTATAACATTAATTATCCCCTTAATTTTTGCCAAAAGGCAAGGGCAAGGATGGCATTTTCTATAATTATCTTTTAGGTCTAGTTGCTTTATAATAATGTTCAAGTTCTTTATTTCCTTACTGGCTTTTTTGTCTAGATGTTCTAATCATTTTTGAAAGTTGTATATTGAAGTCACCAACTATTATTAAAGAATTGTCCATTTTCCCTTCAGTTCCATGTTTCCTTCTTATATTTTGGTGCTCTGTTGTTAGGTAGGAAAACCTGGTGTAGTAGTGGTTAAGAGCTAAAGCTGCTAACCAAAAGCTCAGCAGTTCGAATCCACCAGGTGCTCCTTGGAAACTCTATGGGGTGGTTCTACTTTCCCTAAGGGATATGTTAATGCTACAAGGGATGTGTTAATGCTATCAATAGCTGTGACTCTCAAAATCCCATTGTGACAAAAAATGGAATGTATTTTGGTTAAGCAATCTTTGGCAGATCATGGAAGCAGAATAAGGTCCCTACTTCAAGAAAAAGAATGCAGTCATTAGTAACTTTGCTAATGAAAAATCAAGCAGTGTGAATTCTAAAAGCATCCCTTAGAATTTGTTGAGGATAGAAGGTCACTGCAGACCTCCGGGAGCGTGACCGAGATGGAGGTAGAAAGACTCCAGATCAGGTTGGTTGAGGAGAGAGTAAGCAGTGTGGAAAAGAAAAAAAACAAGTGCAGAACAAATATTTAAAAGTTTGGAGCAATATTCAAAGAGGAATGGGGGTGATGAGTGAGTCTTATTTACATTGAAAGACATGGGAATATGTTTAAATACATTGCAAATTATAAACTTGCATGCAGACATTGGAACATACAGGTTAAAGAAGGGATAAGTGATAGTGTAAAATACTAATACGTCAGAAAACCCTGGTGGCATAGTGGTTAAGTGCAACAGGTGCTAACCAAAGGGTCGGCAATTTGAACCTGCCAGGCACTCCTTGGAAACTCTGTGGGGCAGTTGGATCAGGAATGGGTTGAATCCAAAGGTCAGGTAGATATTTTCAAGAGACATTCATCAATAAAATAATTGTGTACAATGATGGCTGATATTGTGATGGATGGCTACAGTGTCCAATGAGAGCATATGTCTGGTGGGGACACTATAACTGAGAACTGAAGAATCATGGGTAGGATTGAGCCAAGAGTCATCTCTTTCTAACTCTAGACTAAACAGTAATTTCTCCCTCTCTCTGGGCAATTAATTGATTACATTGCCACAAGTGCAGACTGATGAATGCCAAACCATTATATTTGACATCTGAAATAATAGCACCAGTGAGGAATTCTGTAGTCTCCAATAACTCAACCATTCCTAATAATAAGCTGATGTTTTGTTCTTGTTGCTGTTGTTAGGTGCCATCGAGTCGGTTCCGACTCATTACCAGCCCTATTCACAGCAGAACGAAACACTGCCCAGTACTGAGCCATACTTACAATCGTTGTTATGCTTGAGTGCATCGTTGCAGCCACTGTGTCAATCCACCTCATTGAGGGTCTTCCTCTTTTCCGCTGACCCTGTACTCTGCCAAGCACGATATCCTTCTCCACGGACTGACCCCTCCTGACAACATGTCCAAATATGTAAGACTCAGTCTCGCCATCCTTGCCTCTAAGGAGCATCCTCGCTGCATTTCTTCCAAGACAGATTTGTTTGTTCTCTTGGCAGTCCATGGTATATTCAATATTCTTTGTCAACACCACAATTCAAAAGCGTCAACTCTTCTTCAGTCTTCCTTATTCATTGTCCAACTTTCGCATGCATATGATGTGATTGAAAATACCATGGCTTGGGTCAGGAGCACCTTAGTCTTCAGGGTGACATCTTTGCTCTTCAACACTTTGAAGAGGTCTTTGCAGCAGATTTACCCAATGCAATGAGTCTTTTGATTTCTTGCCTGCTGCTTCCATGGCTGTTGATTGCAGATCCAAGTAAAATGAAATCCTTGACAACTTCAATCTTTTCTCCATTTATCATGATGTTGCTCATTGGTCCAGTTGTGAAGATTTTAGTTTTCTGTATGTTGAGGTGCAAGCCATACTGAAGGTTGTGGTCTTTCATCTTTGTCAGTAAGTGCTTCAAGTCCTCTTCACTTTCAGTAAGCAAGGTTGTGTCATCTGCATAACACAGGTTGCTAATGAGTCTTCCTCCAATCCTGATGCCCCGTTCTTCTTCTGGTATTATTTGTTCAGCAGTTCAGCATACACATTAAATAGGTATGGTGAAAGAATACAACCCTGACGCACACCTTTCCTGACTTTTAACCAGTAGTATCCCCTTGTTCTGTCCAAACAACAGCCTCTTGATCTATGTAAAGGTTTTTCATTAGCACAATTAAGTGTTCTGGAATTCCCTTTCTTCGCAATATTTTATCCTCCCTTAAATGTTATGTCTCCTATTTTCCGTCTCCTGGAATATTAAGGCCATCAACTCCTGCACCTTTTAGACCAGTGGTTCCCAACATGGGCTATTTTACCCACTAGGGAACAATTGGTAATGCCTTGACACACTTCTGATTGTCACAAATGAAGAGTAGAGTTCTGGCATGTAGTGATTAGAGACCAGGGACGGTGCTAAACATCCTACAATGTATAGGATAGTTCTCCACAGTAACGAATTATCCAGCCCAAGATATCAATAGTGCTTAAGTTGAGAAACCCTGCTCTAGACTGTTAAACAATAAGATTAAAAATATTATCTGAAACATCCCAGCCGTTTTCTATTATTTCACTACGTTATTGAAAATGTTATTTAAAATAAATCTCACAATCTTTCTCTGTTATTTGGTGCTTCTTCTTTTTTTTTATGGCACTTTCTGTAATTCTAAACTTTTTATTTTTTCACTTGTTTGTGTTTTTTCTTCCCCAATGGAATGTAAGCTATATAAGGACAGGATCTATTTTTTCTTCACAACTTTGTCCCCAGCACCTAACACATAGTAGATTCTCAATAAACATTCCTTCTATAAAATGAATATATCACTTTGATGGCTATGAGGGTGGTGAAGGAGGGAGACTGGTATTCACCAACTAGATGGTAGACAAGAATTACTTTAGGTGAAGGGAAGGACAATACACAATACAGGGGAAGTCAGCATGACTGGAGTAAACCAAAAGCTAAGAAGTTTCCATAATACAACGAAACACTTAGAGGGACAGAGTAGCAAGGGCAGGGGTCTGGGGATCATGGTTTCAGGGGACACCTAGTTCAACTGGCATAAAAAGTTTATTAAGAAAAGGTTCTGCATCCCACTTTGGTGAGTGGCACCTGGGGTCTTAAAATCTAACAAGCAGCCATCTAAGATGCATCAATTGGTCCCCCCCCCACCTGGAGCAAAGGTGAATGAACACCAAAGACACAAGGAAACTATGAGCCCAAGAGACAGAAAGGGATACATAAACCAGAAACTCTATCAGCCAGAGACCAGAAGAATGAGATGGTGCCTGGCTACAACCAGTGACTGCCCTGACAGGGAACACAACAGAGAGTCACTAATGGAGCAGGAGAAAAGTGGGGTGGAGAACTCAAATTCTAGTAAAAAGGCCAGACTTAATGATCTGATTGAGACTAGAGGGACCCCAGAGGTCATGGCCCCCAGACTCTCTGTTAGCCTGAATCTAAAACCACTCCCAAAGCCAGCTCTTCAGACAAAGATTACTGGAATATAAGACATAAAACGATACCAGTGAGGAGTGTGATTCTTAGCTCAAGTAGATACATAAGACTAAATTGGCAGCTCCTGTCTGGAGGCGAGATGAGAAGGTGGAGGGGGACAGAAGCTGGTTGAATGGACATGGGAAATACAGGGTGGAGAGGAGAAGTGTGCTGTCACATTATAGGGAGAACAACCAGGGTCACAGAACAATGTGTGTATATGTTTTTGTATAAGAAACTGACTTGAATTGTAAACTTTCACTTAAATCACAATAGAAAAGAAAAAAAAAATGAATGTACCAGTAAATCTCCTGGAAGTCTAAGATTGAAAGACACTGAAAATAAAACAAAGAGGACAGATATTCTCCCTATGCTCATTAAATTTTTACAAATACACTATTTTTTCCAAATACTACTAGGAAGCAGTCCCAATGATAAGTATATTCAAGGTAACAAGTCATACAGGATAAATCTGGAACTCCTGGGGGTGTTTTAATAAATTATTCAACATAAAAAAACACAGAGAGGGAGGGCACTCTCCTTATCTACTTGTTTCCTATACAGTTATGGAAAGGAGGTCGCTACTGGAGGAGACTGGGAAAACAATACAAAATATTGCTTTATAAAATATTTATGAAAGATTTTTGATAGGACCTGGAGCACTGCCTAACCCCTGTGTCATTAGGGATGCCATATATTCAAATAATCTAAGATCGCTCTGACCAAACGGACTCTGTCTGTAATACCTGACTCTCTGAAACTGGATGTGGGTGACGAATGTACAACTAAATAAATTTGCTAAAATCACTGGATTATAACAATGGGACTATTTCATGGTACCTCAATAAAGTTGTCCAAGCTACATTCAGAAAGTTTTCGATAGAATCATTCAAGATGAGTTGAAAATATTTACTTTTGTTTACGACAGTTTCTAGTACATATCAGTATGATTTTGCTTACTACTCGGAATTGAAATCTTTTTCTTTCTTTTTTTTAATACCTCTCTGCCCTCCTCCTCACTTTGTACAAAGTAGATAATAAGCTAACCAATTAAGATTTTTCAGTAAATTGTTTCTTCTTTTTTTAGTTTTGTATTGGCCCCAAAGAACCCAGTTCCTTTCATGACTCCCTTAATGCCTGTTGGTCTTTATCAACTGTCTTAGTTTTGCTTCCCACAGAAGCAGACAATGAAACAAGGATTCAAGTGCAAGCAATTTACTTGAAGGAGCAAGGAATATGTATGGGAGAGTGGAGAAGTGACACAGGAAAGAAAATACATCCAGTAAAGTGTGCATTAAGTCAGCTACCACAGTGAGTGAGCAGAATTTTCAACCTGTGGGGAGATTTTGGAAAATGTGCAAAATCCACATCTAAGAATTACTCCCAAGTAAAGAGGTAAATCCCACACCTCTCAGTGAAGGCTACCCCGGAAATAAATAATTACGGGTCACATTTGCCACCATGAATTTGGCAAAGTAGGTTCCAGCTGGTGCTGTCCCTAAGCAGTAAGACTAGTGTACAACAGAGATGGTGAGAGGAGCCCAGGGAATGTGGGAGGAACATCTACTACGTCACCAATCACTGGGCGGACTCAGTTCTACCAATGTGCTTCTCAAAAAATGAATATCTGAATGCATTCCACAAGTGTGTAACGACGTTTCCTGATGACACCTCCAGAGAGTCCCAGAAAATTAAACCACTTGTGGGAACAACTCTTATTCCACTGTATTCATTACTACATGTTTTACTATCTTGGGGAGTATATCTTAAAACTGCAATGATGAGACATAAAGGTAAAATAAAATAAGGAAGTAGAAAGAGTAAGGAAAAAAGAAAGGGGAAAGGAAGGAAGAAAATAACCAAGAAAGGACCACAAAGAATGAATCAACATCTCAGATTATCCAAGGCAGTATATTACAATGAATCATCTGAAAAAACCATCTGTCAAATCTAGATTACCACCCTTGAACTTGAAAACCACGTCATTGTTTCTATACAAAGTAGGATAGCAAAGTTAGGTTGCCAGTTTGAAACCACCCCAATCTCAGACTCTTCTCTGAAAAACGGGATAAATGAGAATATATCTCAAAGAAATATTGCCATGGTTAAATGAAATCATATGTGTAAAGCAGTAAGGACAGTCCATATGGGGAAAGCAGTTTGTGATGACTGTTGTATGATTTTAATTTTATTTTGTTCAGGGAAAAACACACACATAACCAAATGAAGGTGAAATGCATCAATGGTTGAGAGATTAACTTTTGGGAAAATCATGTCTGCACTTAACAAGATTAATGATGTCAATCCAAGGTTGGATTTTCCAGGAATGGCTCTAAGAAAGCTGACCAAAGAAAGAACTTTATGGACAGCACATAGGAAAGAAGAGTCAAAAAAATTACTAAGTCAAAATGGTACAATAACAAGTAGAAGGCCAATTATAATTGTTTTGGGATTGGAAGAAATGGTGCAGGTCTTTTGAGGAAGAAAAAGGAATCAGGATATTTAAATTCATGATATTTGGCTTTTGGGGACCATGAAGCCCATTTAGCCCTGAGGCCAGTGGCCATCATTATGGACAAGAAGCTGCTCTACAGAGAAGCCTTCTCAGGGCTCCCTTCACATCCTTATTCCTTAGGCTGTATATGAAGGGGTTCAGCATGGGCGTGACCACAGTGTACATCACTGAGGCAATAGAGCTTCTTTGGGAAGAATGGGTCACAGCAGAACTGAGGAAAACCCCAAGACCTGTCCCATAGAACAAAAAGACCACAGAGAGGTGAGATCCACAAGTAGAAAATGCCTTATACTTGGCCCCAGCAGACGACATTCTCATTAAGGAGGAGACAATCTGAGAGTAAGAGAAGAGGATCCCTGAGAGGGGAAACACACCCAGCAGGGCAGTCAACACATACAAGAAGACATAATTGGTGTGGGTATCAGAACAGGCCACTTGGATAATCTGAGTCAGTTCACAGAAGAAATGTGGTATTTCAGTGTCTATACAGAAGTTCAGCTGTGTGATCAAGACAATATGAAGCAGGGAGACCCAAAAAATGATGACCCAAGACATCAAAACCAGCAAGACACAGAACCGGGGGTTCATGATGACTATATAATGCAGGGGGTGACAGATGGCCACAAATCGGTCATAGGCCATCATGGTCAGGAGGAAATTGTCCAGTCCAGCAAAAATCATGAAGAAATACACCTGAATGAGGCATCCTATGTACGAAATGTCTTTGTTCTGTGTCTGGATGTTCACCAGCATCTTTGGTACCGTGGTAGTAACGAAACAGATGTCAACAAAGGACAGGTTGGAGAGGAAGAAGTACATAGGGGTGTGGAGGTGAGGGTCAGAGGTAATGGCCAGTATGATGAGCACGTTCCCAAGCACAGCGACCAGGTACATGGACAGGAACAGTGCAAAGAAGAGGGGCTGAAGTTCAGGATCCTCTGAGATGCCCAGCAGGAGGAATTCTGAAAATTTTGTTTGGTTTTCTGCTTCCATGTACTTAGTGTGTAGGCTGGGGAAGGTAAGAGCAACATTCAATGAACTGCAAAATGGCATCTCAGCTAGTCATCACCTTTACAATACCACCTGCATTTTGTTATTGAGTCCTTCCATTGACTGTGGCTCTCATTTACAGGTAGCCCTTTTTATTTTAAACATATATAATTATTCAGACACTCTGATTCAGCAGAAATTTCTCTTTTTAGCTTCTATTCACTGGTTCTAATTATCCTATTTGAATCTATACTCATAAACCAATTTCCAAGCTATTTGGAAACACGTAATGTGAACTCCCAAGTATGATCTTTTCCCTTATAATCTCCATGCCTCCTCCATTCTGGTAATTCTATGTTAGTGATTAAAGGTCGTCTGAGCTGAAAATCCATGTCTTAAATGTGACCTGTCACATCCTATTGATGTAACAGTTAACTTTCTGTGCCTTATTTTTTTTCTTTTTTTAAAAAATCTGGTTATTGCTATTACCTTCTTTGCAAGGTTTAGAAATGCCTTTGTGAACAGGAGGATCTGTTTTAACAATAATCCCCCCCCCCAAAAAAATCCAAACCCATTGTCGTTGAGTTGATTCTAACAAAAACAACTCTATAGGACAAAGTAGAACTGCCCCACCATGTTTCCAGGGCTGTTATCCTTAAGGAAGAAGACTGCCACATCTTTTTCCTGTGGAGTTGCTGGTAGATTCAAACCGCTTACCTTTTGGTTAAAACTAGGGTGGTTAACCACTGTGGTACCACGACTTCTAATTAATAATAGTTTTATTATCAATGGCAATGGGCTTGGGCTTGTCTTGGGCATTATTATTATTAATTTGTTCTTTTTATGATAATTATTTTAGATACATAATTCTCCAAAGCTACAGTATAAAGCTGTGATTTCTAAAATGAGGGTTTGAATCATACTGCCTGGAATAGAATTTTGTCTCTACCAACTTACTACCTATGTGACTATGAGAAAATTACTTAATCTCTCTCAACTGCAGATACCACCTTCTCAAATGAGAGTGCTAAATATTCCCAACATAATGAGATCGATGAGTGAATTAAATGAGATGATGCATGTCATTTTTCTAGTGGTGTGCCTGTGATATAGAGCAGGCACTTGATAAGTCTGGGCTTCTGTTTTTTTTTTTTTCACGATCACAATAAACCTGCCTTGCATGTCCATCGTTTATCAATAGCTCCTTTAAACTATGGCAGCCATAAAGCAAGGATGGAATTGTGATAACTATAAACAAAACAGGTCTGTTACCTCTTTTGATCTCCATGCAGCTTTTCCAATTAGTGAAGAACCCTATGGCTCCTTATTGCAGAAACCACCTGCCAAATGGATTCTTCCAAGAAGGGGAAAGGCCAAGTGGACTCTGTAAATAAGAGGAGGAAATAAAAGCACACAACCATTGAAATGAAATACAAAGCATGTGTGTGCTCATGTGTACATGCTCTTGAAAGAGGATGTGTTACACTAAAATCAGTGGAGTTTATTACAAAGTATAGGATGGATAAATGAGATTAAAATATTAAAAACTTCTATACAGCAATTATACCAAAGAAAACTAAAAGTCAAACTTAAGATTTGAAAATTTAAACTTAAGTCAAAAAGTCAAACTTAAAAAACCAAAACCAAAACCAGTACCTTCAAGTCGATTCCAACTCATAGAGACCCTATAAGACAGAGTAGAACTGCCCCATAGAGTTTCCAAGGAGTGCCTGGCAAATTCGAACTGCTGACCCTTTGGTTAGCAGCCTTAGTACTTAACCACTAGGCCACCAGGGTTTCCAAATTTAAGTCAAACTTAAGATTTGAAAATTTCCAAAAAAGAAAAATAGTATTATTCATGCATAAAATATGGAAATTAATTAAAAAGAAAAAAATTGTGGATATATAATTTAGTCTGGGTCTATGAGTAGGAAAGATTTTCTCTGAAATAGGATTCTTTGAATTGACAGACGATAGGAAGTAAGAAAAGGGAAAGCAGAATAGACTGAGAGAATAGAAGGTTAATTCCCTGTGGGGCAGCAAGCTTGGTAATGGAAGGGATTTGAGAGGCCAGTGAGATAAAGAACAGAGAATGAGAGATAGGAAGGACAGAGCTTGTGAGGCCCACAAATAGAGCATGCAGAACTACTCATTGATATGTCTCTTACATGGGTAATTTTATGTTTACTTGTGTGTCAGAGGTTGTGACTTTGTTTTCTCACTGTTCCCTTAACCCAATATAGAATGGCTGTTTTTAAACCACAGCCAACAGGATGGTCTACATTAAAACACTAAAATATTTGTGCTAAATTAATGAATAAGCCAAGGAAATCTAATTCCACTTTAGTCATTCTCCTGTATCACTTAAGATGAGAAATGAAATGAGTCTGAGTATTAAAACCTCAAAAATAATTTTACTATTTGTAGATGATATTGAGGACACTAAGGAGAAATAACGTAAAAATAGAGCTTCTAAGTGCTATCAGTAAGTTGGCAGTGTATTAAACAAATATTTAGAAATCAGTACATTTCCATTTGGAGGAAAAATACTTAGGGAATATATAGAAAAACAAAAACACTTTAGGAACAAAACAGACAATACCTCCCTTGTAGATTTTTTTGAATAGGTAATAGATAAATTACTGCATGTAGGAAATCTAACAGCAATCTTTAATTTATACAAGAGAGCAGAGAAGTGATGTTTGATGAGAGAGAAAAGATAAAATATCATAACTGGTTGAGTCAGAGTTTCTTTGGAAAAATTACCCATTCAAGAAATGGCCATTTCCCTTCTGGGGTCTTAAATGCTAGCAAGCAGCCATCTAAGATGCATCAATTGTTCTCAACCCACCTGGAGCAAAGGAGAATGAAGAACACCAAAGACACAAGGTAATTATGAGCCCAAGAGACAGAAAGGGCCACAAACACCAGAGCTTATATCAGCCTCAGACCAGAAGAACTAGATGGTGCCTGGCTACAACCAATGACTGTCCTGACAGGCAACACAACAGAGAAGCCCTTAGGAGCAGGGGTGCAATGAGAGCAGACATCAAATTTTCTCAAAAAGACAAGACTTAATGGTCTGACTGAGACTAGAAGGATGCCGCAGGTCATGGTCCCCAAACCTTCTGTTAGCCCAAGACAGGAACCATTCCCAAAGCCAACTCTTCAGACAGGGATTGGACTGGACTGTGGAATAGGAAATGCTACCGGTGAAGAGTGAGCTTCTTGGATCAAGTAGACACATGAGACTATGTGGGCAAATCCTGTATGGAGGGGAGATAAGAGGGCAGGGGAGGGTCAGAAACTGGCCGAATGGACACGAAAATAGAGTGGAGGGAAAGAGTCCGCTGTCTTATTAGAGGGAGAGCAACTAGGAGGAGTAAATAGCAAGGTGTATATAAATTTTTCTATGAGAGACTGAATTGATTTGTAAACTTGCACTTAAAGCACAATAAAAATTAAAAAAGAAATTCTACATAAACAAATTGCAAGAGCCCTTGAACCAGACAAAATTCAGGACACCCAGTTAAGCTTCAGATAAACAATGAATATTATTTTAGTATAAACATTACATGTGACATTCAATATTGCATGGGACACAGTTATACTAAAAATAAAAAGTATTATCTGAAATTCAAATTCAAATGGGTGTCCTGTATTCTTATTCAGTGAATCTAGCAATCCTACCCTGAGCATATGGTAGAAAATTAATATCAAGAAAGCTTATCTGAATTATATGAACTCTCCCCACATGAGAATGTGAGAGAAAGCTATCAGAAGGCTAGAATCTTCGAGGAGACCATGTGTCAATTTTCATGTCGGTGAGGAAGTCCCTTGATTCCCACTCCATCTCTGGGACCATGTTATGCTTCTAGCTGCTGTACCCTGAGGAGTCCCCCTAGGTCAATAAAAATGAATGACATTGCGTATTTCCCCCATTGCCCAAGTAAGTGTTGATCATCTATCATCTTTCCCTTTTCTCCCAGTGCTTCTTAGTAACAACCTCAGTTGTTAACGTCAAAAAGGAATAAAAAAGATTCTCTTCTCATAAAAGTTCTTCTAACACTTTTTTGTTATACACTGTGGTGGCATAGCTAGCTGGAAAAGGAATCTTTCAAACCATCAAGGGAGGAAGGAAGGGCTGTCGCAAACTCAAAATTACAAAAAAACAGAAAAAATGTTAAAGCTGCAACTGAACCCATTCTAGCACTTTCAACAGTTTCTTTCCTCTTTCAGATTTGTGACAGTTTAACTTTTAAGGAAAATTGGGGATGGGAGTGGACAAAAGATAATAAACTAATAAAATCTATAGCTACCAAAAAAAAAAAAAAAGAAAGAAAGAAATGGTCATTTCCAACTCTTCTTGGAAAGAGGTTCTAGATTACAGAAAGACAAAGAAGAAACAGAATGAGAGCTGGAAAAGACTGGCTACAGTGGAAAGTAAAGTGCATTCAAAGTACAGGGAGCTCACATTCCTAAGCAAATATGGAAGGTTTCAGTATCCTTACCAGAGAGATGAGGCCCAGTACATGCTTTTGTTCCTCTTCTACTTCTTACTCCACCAGCTCTGAAGGGAACACACTAACTCTTTCTAATGGTGTCACTGAACCAGTTTCTCTTCTCCATTGTCTGTCTCTGAGAAGCCAAATTTGGTTTTCACCAAGGCTGGGATCAAATATTTACATGGTAAGGGACAATGAGGAGATGTTTAGAGTTTCCTCAGTCTCCTGGGTTGACTCTCAGAGCTCTTCGTTAAAAAAAATTGTTCTATTCTCCCCTTACTCTCTAAACAATTCACCTCCCATGGGGACAAAAAAGTAAATAAAAACCCATTGCCTTCAAGTCGATTCCAATTCCTAGCGACCTTATAGGACAGAGTGGTATTGCTCCACAGGGTTTCCAAGGAGCAGCTGGTGGATGCGACCTTTGGGTTAGCAGCCAATGTCAAAAAAAAAAAACAAACATTTTTCTGCCAATTTTGTCTCTTTGTAGACAGCAATGGGGGGAGGGGCGGGGAGGGGTTTCTGAGATGGATTTATTTCCTCCAAGGAGAAATTCTTCTGCTTTTAGTTTCATTTTAAACTAACAAGCTGTCCTTTAAGGAAAGTTAAATACTACAAGGAACCAAACCTAGGAACCATCTTTCTTAGAGTGAAATCCCACGTTGGGAAGTGTTTACCTTAAAGAATATTTGGCAATTTTATGGGATGCTTGGTGTCCTCAAGGTTATGGAGGCAGACGGGTTCTACCTGAAGAAAGGCAAGCTGGTCAATAGTTTTAATGCTGTTAAAGAACTAAGAAGACAAGGACTGAAAAATACCCCTTGACATGCACTTAGTGACATGAAAACTTTGTTGATCTTAGAGAGTGCTCCATTTATTTCCTGGCTCTCTAAATAAAGAGGCAGGGTCAGAAATAATTCAGGTGGGGTGGTTGAAGAGTGATTGAGTATT
This sequence comes from Elephas maximus indicus, assembly GCF_024166365.1. Classification (NCBI taxonomy): domain Eukaryota; kingdom Metazoa; phylum Chordata; class Mammalia; order Proboscidea; family Elephantidae; genus Elephas; species Elephas maximus. Next base: position 21,624,365 of record NC_064821.1, read on the forward strand.
GAAGAGAAGCAGGCGGCAGGTACAGACCTGTTTTGCAAAAGTTTGTCAGGAAAGGGAAGGAAAGAGGTAAAGCATAGCCTAAAGTGAATTTGAAGTTCAGGAGAATTAAAAAAAAAAGCAGTGGTAGTATGGGAAGAAAATTTATTCTAAAGGTAATCATCATATATAGCACAACATTTGAATACATAGGCAGTTATGACTACATAATTTTCCGGATGGTATATACACTGAGGAAGCCCTGGTAGTACAGTGGCTAAGAGATCAGCTGCTAATCAAAAGGTTGGTGATTTGAACCCATCAGCCTTTCTGCAGAAGAAAAATATGTCAGTCTGCTTCTGTAAAGATTACAACCTCTGACACCCTATGGGACAGTTCTACTCTGTCCTATAGGGTCACTATCAGTTGAAATCAACTTGATGTCAGTGAGTTTGGATTTCATTTAGTATATACTGTAAATTAATGACAATCATAGTATTCTGTATTCAAAACGTGAAGAATACCTGGTTCCAGAAATCAAGCGGTGGAAGCATAAATGGCCCAACATAACAGCACCCCCAGTAACCCACCTGCGGAGTTTGTGCTTCAGATTTCCTCATCTCTGGACCCAACACATAAAGAGAGTTCTTCCACTTTATATTGCCACCAGAAATATCTACACATCCTCACCAAATCTGTTACTTTAACTTTTTTATTATTTCTATCATTATAAACCCCCAAGCGTCTGTCAGCTTGTCATACTGTGGGGGCATGCCTGTTGCTGTGATGCTGGAAGCTCTGTTACCAGTTTTCAAATACCAACAGGGTCACACATAGCAGACACATTTCAGCTGAGCTTCCAGACTAAGGGAGACTAGGAAAAAGGGCCCGGTGGTCTACTTCGGAAAAGAATTAGCCACTGAAAACCTTTTGAATAGCAGCGGAGCATTGTCTGATACAGTGCCAGAAGTTGAGTCCCTCAGGTTGGAAGCCACTCAAAACACAACAGGGGAAGAGCTACCTCCTCAAAGTAGAGTCAACATTAATGACGTAGATGAAGCCAAGATTTCAGGACCTTTATTTGCTGATGTGGCAAGACTCAAAATGGCAAGAAACAACTACAAACATCCATTAATAATTGGAACCTAGAATGTCCAAAGTACGAATCAAGGAAAATTGGAAATAGTCAAAAAAGAAATTGCATGCAGAAACATCAATATACTAGACAATAGTCAGCTGAAATGGACTGGTATTGCCCATTTTGAATCGGACAATCATATGGTCTACTTTTGGGAATGACAAGTTGAAGAGAAATGGCATTGCATTAAGCATCAAAAAAAGCGTTTTAAGATCTATCCTGAAGTACAATGCTGTCAGTGATAGAATAACATCCATAAGCCTACAAGGAAGACCAGTTAATGCGACTATTATTCAGACTTATGCATCAACCACTAAGGCCAAAGATGAAGAAATTAAAGATTTTTACCAGTTTCTGAAGTCTGAAATTGATCAAACATGCAATCAGGATACATTAATGATTACTGGTAATTGGCATGTGAAAGTTGGAAACAAAGAAAAATAATTGGTGTTTGGAAAATACGGCCTTGGTGATAGAAACAACAGCAGAGATCACATGACAGACTTTTGCAAGACCAACAACTTCTTTATTGCAAATATCCTTTTTTCACCAACTAACACATGAATCTTATGAGCCGGAATACACAGGAATCAAATCAACTACATCTGTGGAAAGAGTTGACTGAAAATCTCAATATCATCAGTCACAACAAGGCCAGGGACCTAATGTGGAACAGACCATCAATTGCTCATATATAAGTTCAGGCTGAAACTGAAGAAAACCAGAACAAGTCCACGAGAGCAAAAGTACGACCAAATTTAGAGACCATCTCAGCAATAGATTTGATGAGTTAAACACAAATGACTAAAGAGCAGACAAGTTGTGGAATGCCATCAAGGACATCATACATGAAGAAAACAAGAGGTCATTAAAAAGAGAAGAAACAAAGAAAATTCCAAAATGGATGTCAGAAGAGACTCTGAAACTTGCTGTTAAACGTTGAGTAGCTAAAGTGAAAGGGAGAAAAAACGAAGTAAAAGAGCTGAATAGAAGATTAAAAAGGGCAGCTGGAGAAGTCAAAGTAAAGCATTATAATGACTAGTGCTAAGACCTAAAGGTAGAAAACCAAACAGAAGAACACACTTAGCATTTCTGAAGCTGAAAGAACTGAAGAAAAAATCCAAGCCTGGAGTTGCAATACTGAAGGTTTCTACAGGGAAAATGTTAAATGATGCAGAAGCATTAAAAGAAGTGAGAAACAGTTTAAACTGAGAAGAAAACATTCTTTTGTGGTTAGGAGAGGGGGGAGGGAGAGAGGGTGGGAGAGGGGCATTCACTAATTAGACAACAGGTAGGAACTACGTTAGGCAAAGGGAAAGGCAGCACACAATACAGGGGAGGTCAGCACAACTGGACTAAACCAAAAGCAAAGAAGTTTCAAAATAAATGAATGCTTTGAAGGCCGGCGTAACAGGGGCAGGGGTCTTGGGAACATGGTTTCAGGGGACATCTAAGTCAATTAGCACAATAAAATCTATTAACAAAACATTCTGCATCCCACTTTGAAAAGTGGCATCTGGGGTCTTAAATGCTAGCAAGCAGCCATCTGAGATGCATCAATTGATCTCAACCCACCTGGATCAAAGGAGAATGAAGAACACCAAGGACACAAGGCAATTATGAGCCCAAGAGACAGAAAGGGCCACATGAACCAGAGACTACATCATCCTGAGACCAGAAGAACTAGATGGTGCCCAGCTTCAACCTTTGACTGCCCTGACAGGGAACACAACAGAGAGAACCCCTGAGGAAGCAGGACAGCAGTGGGATGCAGACCCCAAATTCTCATAAGACCAGACTTAATGGTCTGACTGAGACTGGAAGGACCCCGGTGGTCATGGCCCCCAGACCTTCTGTTGGCCCAGGACAGGAACCATTCCTGAAGCCAACTCTTCAGACATGGATTAGACTGGACAATGTGTTGGAGAGGGATGCTGTTGAGGAGTGAGCTTCTTGGATCAGGTGGACACTTGAGGCTATGTTGGCATCTCCAGCCTGGAGGAGAGATGAGAGGGTGGAGGGGGTTAGAAACTGGTGAAATGAACACAAAAAGAGAGGGTGGAGGGAGAGAGTGGGCTGTCTTATTAGGGGGAGAGTATTTGGGAGTGTGTAGCAAGATGTATATGGGTTTTTGTGTGAGAGACTGACTTGATTTGCAAACTTTCACTTAAAGCACAATAAAATTATATATATAAAAAAAAGATGGAAGGAATACACAGAGTCACTATACCAAAAATAATTGGTTGACATTCAACCATTTCAGGAAGTAGCATATGGTCAGCAATCGATGGTACTGAAGGAAGTAGTTCAAGCTGCACTGAAGACTTTGGCAAAAAACAAAGCTCCAGGAGATGACGGAATACCAATTAAGATGTTTTGACAAATGGATTCAACACTGGAAATGCTCACTCGTCTATGCCAAGAAGCTTGGAAGACAGCTACCAGGCCAACTGAATGAAAGAGAGATCCAATTTTTGCCTATTCCCAAGAAAAGTGCTCCAACAGAATGAAGAAATTATGGAAAAATATAATGAATAGCACACACAAAATTTTGTTGAAGATTATTCAAAAGCTGGTGCAGCAGTATATCAACAGGGAGCTGCCAGAAATTCAAGCTGCATTCCGAGAAGGACATAGAATGAGGCATATCATTCATTGCTGCTCTAAGATTGACCACAAAGATGTCAGAGAATAAAAGAAAGCCGTTTACCTGTGTTTTATTGGCTATGCAACGTCATTCCATTATGTGGATCATAACAAATTATGGATAACATTCGGAAGAACGAAGATTTCAGGCCTCTTAATTGTGCTCATGAGGAACCTGTACATAGATCAAGAGGCAGTGATTCGAACAGAACAAAGGGATACTGCGTTGTTTAATGTCAGGACAGGTGTGTGTCGGGGTTGTATTCTTTCATTATACTTAATCTGTATGATGAACAAGTAATCCAATAAACTGGGATGTATGAAGAACAGGGCATCAAGACTGGAGGAAGACTCATTAACAACCTGCGTTATGCACATGATATGACCTTGCTTGCTGAAGGTGAAGGGGACTTGAAGCACTTACTGATGAAGATCAAAAATCACAGCCTTCAGTATGGATTACACCTCAACATAAAGAACACAAAACTCCTCACAACTGGACCGATAAGCAACATCATGATGAATGGAGAAAAGGTGAAGTTGTCAAGGATTTCATTTTACTTGGATCCACAAACAACACCCATGGAAGCAGCAGTCAAGAAATCAAAAGACATATTGCATCAGAATATCTGCTGCAAAATACCTCTTTTTAAAGTGCTGAAAAATGAAGATGTCACCTTGAAGACTTAGGAACACCTGACCAAAGCCATGGTTTTTTCAGCTGTCTCATATGCATGTGAAAGCTGGATGATGAATAAGGAAGACAGAAGAATTAACACCTTTGAACTGTGCTGTTAGCAAAAAATACTGAACATATCATATACTTCCAAAAGAACAAATTTGTCTTGGAAAAAATACAATCAGAATGCTCCTTGGACCCAAGGATGGGGAGATTATGTCTCACATACTTTGGACATTTTATCAGGAGTGATAAGCCCCTGGAGAAGGAGATCACGCTTGGTAAAATAGAGGGTGAGTGAAACAGAGGAAGGCCCTCAACAAGATGGATTGACACAGTGGCTGCAACAATGGGCTCAAGCCTAACAACAACTGGGAGGATGGCACAGGATCAGGCAGTGTTTCATTCTGTTGTACATAGAGCTGCTATGAGTCAGAACTGACTCCCTGTCACCTAACAACCTAACAACAACTTTATTATTAAAGTCATCCTCATGGAAGTGAAGTCGCATCTCAATGTGTTTTGATTTGAATTTCCTTAACAAGTAATAACGTTGAGCATCTTTCAGGTGCTTCATACCCCTTTATACACCTCTTTTAAAAAATGTTTATTCATGTCTTTTGCCCATTTTGATTAGGCTATTTGGATGTGATTGTCAAATTGTAAGGGTTTCTTTTATGCCCTTTTATACCTGTTACCTTCTGGCTCCACACCCACCCCGCCACCACCTGGAAGAGGATCCTTCATCCAGCTACAGCAGATGACATTTTCCAGATTGCTATGTCCAGTTGTTCACAAAACCTCCTATCCTTGGAGTAACTGTTCCATGCCCCAACCTCCCAGGGAAAGTTACTGTTAAAGATCTCAGTTCAAGCGTCACCCCCTCTATGGAATCTTTTCCAATTCTCCTTTCCAATGGTATAATGAAAACTTTCTCCCTTCTGTCCCCAAGGTCTCATCAACAACTGTAGTCTTCTATCAACATACCTGTGAAACTTACTGACCCTGTTCACAGGTCTGACAAAGTACAGAGAAAACCATGGCCTGGCTGATGTCATTAAATAATAAATAAATAAAAAGAAAAAGAGATAAGATTCACCTGGGGGTTTACTAAAACACGAATGGCTAGAACCCACCCACTTGTGCAGTTTCAGTCTCAGTAGATCTGCAGTGTGGGCCAAAGATTTGCATTGCTAACAAGCTCCCAGGTGGTGCTGAAGCTGCTGGTCCAAGGACTACACTTTCAGAGATTATTGGATATTGGCTATGAGTTCCCTCTAATTCCAGGAGACCAAAATGTCACTGTGGCCCACCAGTCAGAGTGGGGACATACAGAGGTCAGGTTATTAATGGGGCCTGAGCTCACATCCATCTCACAGTAGGTCCAGTGGGTCCCTGATCCCATCCTATAGTGATATCCCCAGTTCCAGAATATATAATTGGAATAGATATACTCAGCAATTAGCGGAACTGCCACCTTGAATTCCTGACAAGTGGAATAGGAGCTATTACGGTAGGAAAAGCCAACTAGAAGCCATTAGAACTGCCCCTACCTAGGAAAATAGTAAAGCAAAATCAGTGACACATTCCTGGAGGGATTGCAGAGATTAATGCCACCGTCAAGGACTTGAAGAATGCAGGGACGCTGATTCCCACCACAGCCCCATTCAACTTGCCTATTTCGTCTGTGGAAAAAACAGATGGATCTTGGAGAATGACAGTGGATTATCAAAAACTTAACCAAGTGGTGACTCCAATTTCAGCTGCTGTTCCAGATGTAGTCTCAATGCTTGAGCAAATTACTACATCTCCTGGTACCTGGTATGCAGCTATTGATCTGGCTAATGCCTTTTTCTCCACACCTGTTTTGAAGGGCTGTCAGAAGCAATTTGCCAGCCAGAGACCTTCAGTTTCCTATCTCACAGCTACATCAGCTCTCCAGCCCTACATCATAATTTAGTCCACAGGGACCTTGATCACCTTTCCTTTCCACAAGATGTCACACTGGCCCATTACCTTGATGACGTTATGCTGATTCGACTTAGTAAGGAAGAAGTGTCAAGGACTTTGGACTTATTGATAAAACACTTCTGTGCTAGAGTATGAGAAATTAATCCCACAAAAATTCAGGCATCTTCCACCTCACTGAAATTACTAGGGGCCCAGTGGTGTGGGGAATCTCGAGACATTCTTTCTAAAGTGAAGGATAAGTTATTGTGTGTTGCTCCCCCCAAAACTAAAAAGGACACACAACACCTAGAGGGCTTCTTTGGATTTTGGAGCAGCATATTCCTCATTTGAGTATGCTACTCCAGCCTATTTATCAAGTGACTTGAAGAGCTGCTAGTTTTGAGTGGTACTGAGAACAAAAGAAGGCTCTACAACAAGTTCCGGCTGCTGTGTAAGCTGCTCTGCCCCTTGGGCCATATGATCCAGCTGATCCGATGGTGCTCAAAGTAACCATGGCAGATAGAGATGCTGTTTGGAGTTTTCGGAAGCCTCCTTTTGGTAAATCACAGAGTAAACCCTTATGATTTTGGACCAAAGCCCTGCCATCCTCTGCAGATAACCACTATCCTTTTGAGAAACAGTTTTTGTTGTTACTGGGCCTTAGCAGAGGCTGAATGCTTAACCATGGTACACAAGTCACCATGGAGCCTGAGCCATCCCTCGTGAACTGGGAGTCATCTGACCCACAAAAGTCATAAAGTTAGATGAGAACGGCAGCTCTCCATCATTAAATGGAAGTGGTATTTATGAGATACAGCCTGAGCAGGACCTGAAGGCACAAGTAAGTTGCCTGAGAATGTGCCCCAAATGCACACGGTCTCCACTCCTGTCACATTACCTTCCACCTCCTAGTTTGCACCTATGGCCTCATGGGGAATTCTTTATGATCAGTTGACTGAGCAGGAGAAATCTTGTGCCTGGTTTACGGATGGCTCTGCGCCATATGCAGGCACCACTCAAAAGTGTAAAGCAGCAGCACTACAGACCCTTTCTGGGACATCCCCTAAGGACAGTGGTGATCGGAAATCCTCTCAATGGGCAGAGCTTTAAGCAGTGTGCCTGGTTGTTCACTTTTCTTGGAAGGAGAAACGGCCAGATGTGTGATTTTATACTGATTCATGGGCTATGGCCAATAGTTTGGCTGGGTGATCAGGAAGTTGGAAGAAGCATGATTGGAAAGTTGGACACAAGTATTTATGAGGAAGAGGTACGTGGATAGATTTCTCTGAATGGGCCAAAGAAGTGAAGATATTTGTGTCTCATGGGAACGCTCACCAAAGGTAACCTTAGCAGAGGAAGATTTTAACAATCAAGTGATTAGGATGACTAGTTCTCTGGAAACTAGTCATCCTCTTTCCGCAGTTACTCCTGTCATTGCTCAATGGGCTCATGAGCAAAATGGCCATGGTGGCAGGGATGGACTTCCATTCACAAAGGTTGACTTAGCTACAGCCACTGCTGAGTGCCCAAACTGCCAGGAGCAGACACCAACGCATAGTCCCTGATATAGCATCATCCCTCCAGGTGATCAGCCAAAAACCTGGTGGCAGTTTGATTGCACTGGAGTACTTCCATCATGGAAAGGGCAGCATTTTGTTCTTATTGGAATAGACACTCAGGATATGGATTTGTCTTCCCTGCATGCAATGCTTCTGCCAAAACTGTCATCTGTGGACTTACGGGATGCCTTATCCACGATCATAGTATCCTGCAAGCATTGCCTCAGATTAAGGGACTCACTTCACAGCAAATGAAGTGCAGCAGTTGGCCCATGCTCGTGGAATTCACAGGTCTTACCATGTTCACCATCATCCTGAAGCAGCTGGCTTGAGAAAGACACTATTACAGCACGAGCTAGGTGTCAATATCTTACAGGGCTGGGGCAATGTTCTCCAGGAGACTATTGCTCTAAACTAGTGTCCAGTATGTGGTGCTGTATCTCCCATGGCCAGGATTCATGGTCCTAGAATCAAGGGTTGGAAATGGGAGCGGCACCACTCACTAATACTCCTAGTGACCCACTCACAAGATTTTTGCTCCCTGTCCCCGAGACGTTGTGCTCTACAGGTCTAGAGGTCTCAGTTCCAAAGGGAGGAATGCTCCCACCTGGAAACACAACACTGATTCTGCTCAACTGGAAGCTACGAATGCCACCTGGCCACTTTGGGCTCCTTATTTCTCTGGATCAACAGGCAAAGAAGGGAGTTACCATACTGGCTGTCTATTGTGAGAGTTCCTGATTACCAAGAGGAGATCAGGTTGATATTATACAATGGAGGTAAGAAAAGCCTCATGGATTGAATCATGTGCCCCCAGAAATGTGTGTATCAACGTGGTTAGGCCATGATTCCCAGTATTGTGTGGTTGTCCTCCATTTTGTGATTCTAATTTTATGTTAAGAGGATTAGGACAGGATTGTAACACCACTCTTATTGAGGTTACCTCCTTGATCCAATGTAAAGTGTGTTTCCCTGGTGTTTGTCCTGCACCGCCTTTATCTCCAGAGATAAAAGGAAAGAGAAGCAAGCAGAGAGTGGGGGACCTCACACCACCAAGAAAGAAGCACTGGTAGCAGAGCACATTTTTGGGCCCAGGGTTCCTGTGCCTGAGAAGATCCTCGACCAGCGGAAGATTGAGAACAAAGACCTTCCTCCAGAGCCAACAAAGAGATAAAGACTTCCCCTGGAGCTGATGCCCTGAATTTAGATTTTAGCCTACCTTACTGTGAGGAAATAAATTTCTATTTGTTAAAGCCATCCACTTGTGGTATTTCCATTACAGCAGCACTAGATGACAAAGACAAAGAGTATGTCTGGGATGCAGGAGATCCCTCAGGGCATCTCTTACTACTACCATGCCCTGTTTTAAAGTCAAGCCAAAACTACAGCCACCCAATTCTGACATGATTACTTCAGAAATGAAGGTTTGAGTCACCCCACCAGGCAAAGAACCATGACTAGCTGAGGAGCTTGCTGAGGGCAATGGGAATACAGAATGGGTAGTGGAAGACTGTAGTTCTAAACACCGGTTATGATCATGTGCAGAAACAAGGGCTGCAATTGTCATGAGTGTTTCTGTTTTTTATGTGTGCATCAAATATTTTTGTTTTCTTCACTTATGAAATATAAGACGTAAACAGGGCTAGTGCTTTTTTGGTTGTATGTGTGTTCATTGTATCATGTTAAGTATAAATTTGACTTTATAATTGTCTTTATTCAGAGATTATGTATGGTTTAAGGAGATGTGTACAGGTGCCAAGTTGACAAGGGGCAGACTGTGATGGTTAAGATTGTGTTTCAACTTGGTTAGGCCATGATTCTCAGTGTTTTGGCAGTCGTGCGATGTTGTGGTCACTTCCCCATTGAGATTTGATATGTGATCACCCCAATGCTGGGATCTTCTGTGAGTAGCCAATCAGTCGAAGGGGGGTTTCCTTGGCCATGTGGACTGCATGGAACGTGGGACGACATTCTGACAGCCTGCGGAGGCTTTTACTCGTTCCGGACCCTGCGCCTACTTTCTGTTCATCTGACCTCTGGTTTTTGGAACTTGAGTTAGCAGCTTACCTGCAATCTTGCCTGCTGATATTGGAATCTGTCAAACTTTACAGCCTGTGAGCAACAGCGCTGCTGTCCAACCTGCCAATCTTGGGTTCACCAGTCCCTGTGGCTACATGAATCAGAAGAAGCCTCTATGCCTGCCCACTCACTTGGGACATTACAGCCTCTACAACCTCGTGAGTCATTTCCTTGATATAAATCTCTCTATATATACATATCTATTTATACTTTTTCTTGGTTTTGCTTCTCTAGAGAACCTGGCCTAAGACACCCACCAATGAATGTGCAGCCCAAGATGTCAGTAGTGCTTAGGTTGAGAAACCCTGGTCTAGCCTATTGAGGAATAATATTAAAATTATTATCTAAAACATTTCAGCCATTTTCTATTATTATATCATGGTATTGAAAATATTATCCCAAATAAATTTCAGTCTTTTTCCATTTATTTGGTGCTTCTTCATTTTTTTTTTTTTCATATCACTTTCCACAATTCAAATGTTTTTATTGGTTCTTTTGTTTGTGTTCTTTCTTCCCCACTGGAATGTAACCTATATAGGGACAGGAACTGTTTTCTTCATGACTTTGTCCCTAGCACTTTAAACATAGTACCTTCTTGACAAACATTCCTTCTGTAAAATAAATGTATCAGTAAATCTCCTGGAAGCCTGAGATTGAAAATAAAACAAATAGGACAGACATCCTCCCTACTCTAATGAAATGTTTACAAATACACTAATTTTTTCCAAATATTTTAGAATGCCATCTCAATGATAACTACATTTTAGGTAGTAAGTCTTACAAGGGGTCATTTTAATAAGTCATTCAATATAAAAGAACAGGGAGCAGCTGGGCACTCTCCTTATCTACTTGTTTCCTATACAGTTATGGAAAGGAGGTCATTACTGGAGGAGACTAGAAAAGCAATATACAATATTGCTTTATAAAATATTTATGGACCTGGAGCACTGCCTGACTCCTATGTTATTGGGGATGCCACATATTCAACACAATCCAAGATTCCTCTGACCAAATATCTCTGTCTTTGCAGTACATGACTCTCTAAAACTGGATTGGGGTGACGATTGCACAATTCAAAAATTTACTTAAACCACTGGATTAAAACAGTGGGTTAATTTCATGATATGCATTTATTCAAGGTGAGCTGAAAATATTTCCTTTTGTTTACAACAGTTTCTAGTACACATCAATATAATTACCATGATAAAATGACAAAAAACAAAGCAGCATTAATGGGATATTGCAATGATGAGAAATGTGCAGAAGTGATGGTCCCTTGGCTCAGGTGCTCAGCCAAGGGGTTTGGGTAGGGTTGTTCAGTAGGGTGGTCACAGGGGGGCTCTCTGCAGTCTTTGCAGCCCTTGAGGGTTCAATATCCAAAATTCCTCATTAGTAAAAGTCTTTTGCTCTCATTATAATCTTAGAGCATTGCAATTCCTTAAGGAGCAAGGCTCAGGCAAGTAGGAATATTGGGTTGGCTGATGCCTACACCCCGAGGTCAGAAATATGCCATCCTCTTCCTTTTAATTCTCTCTGCTCACATTCATTTCAGGCCCTTTGCACATGGCCAAGCTCTCTCTGTAACTGGATTCTAACTTTCTTTCTTTAGGTGCACTCAAAGGCATCCATATCCTAACAATATCAGGAAGACTGACTCCATGTTTAGGTTAAAAAAAATAGTTTATATTAATATTACATATATATATCTCTTGTATAATTACAAGTGATAATATTTCAAATGCACCCTCAAAGTACTAATTTTAAAGGCTAATTTTACATATAGCTCATTGAATGTTGCTGTTATTTCTACATAGTATATTGAGCACTGTCTAATATAATCTTTGTAATCAAAATGGACTGAGGATATAATAGCCATTTTATGTCTTTTTTAGAATTTTACTACCAACTTTTCCTAATTTCAAAATTCTAGCTTAAATATACTTTTTTTTTTTCCATTACAGATCATAGGTTGAAATGATGGCTTTTTGTTATCAATGATGTTGTAATAAATTAAAAATTATCAGGAAATTGTGAAGCTGTGATACTTTTGTGGTACTAAGAGTGATGCTGGGCCTTGTTTGTTATGACAACAAAGATTTTTTTTACTTGAACGTTATGTTGCAGTAATTAAAACATATAATATGGGTTCAGGGATAGATATAATGGTCCTATTAACCTTAAGAGAGAGCCCAGATATAGACCAATACATAAATGGACACTTTATTTGCTACTGAATTGAATTGATGGATTATTTTAATAAAAGGTGCTACAACGTAAAAATGAATTGAAATTTTTGCCTCACATCAAAGGCAAAAATAAATTCTAGGTGGGTTCAAGCCTCAAATGTAAAAGACAAAGCTATAGATTGAGTTAAGTAGCAGTTTCAAAAACAATACCTACTGAGCACAATTCACTCGGGAAGTTCTGAGAAATACAACTATGTTAAAACTAAGAACATGTACTCATCCAAAAATACTATAAAGGATATGCAGAAATCAAGACATTCACCTAAAGAATAAGTTAGCATTGCCTATAACTGAAAAAGATTAATACCCTGGTTACATAAAGAACTGACATAAATTAATAAGAAACAGCTCGATAGAAATATAGGAGAGGAAATGTCCACAAGAGGAAAAGTAAATGGCCCATACATACATGAGAAGATGGCTTTACTTAATTAAAGACATGTCAACTAATGAAATCATTTTTATACCCACTAGATTGTCAGAATAAATGAAAAGGTGTTGAAGATTAGGTGGATCACCAGGAACTTCTCTGAAAGTTTAAAATGTTTCATCCACTTAGACAAACTCTTTGGAAGTTACCAAAGGAGAGTAAGTCTCTCTTGCACCCAAAAATTCCACCCCAGATATAAAACAAACTTTTATTTCCACCAGGAGACAGGCAAAAAATGTTCAAACAGATTTATTCATAACAGAAGGACACTAGCTACAGAAATTTCCATCAACATAAAAAATGATATTTTATAATGTCATCATACATAATGTAAATATATATAGCATTTAAATAAATGAATTACTCTTACACCCAGCAACATGATTGAATTTCAAAAGCACAATCAGGATACAAATTTTATACACTAATATTTAAATATTAACAAGTTCAAAAAGATGCAAATTTATAAATTGGATATAGATACACACAGTGATGATTAAACAATGACCTTAAATCCCATTGACAGTTTCATAGAATATGATCAAATACTGGCAATTTCACAGATGTCTTACTTTTATCATGTAATCAGGATACATTGATAATTACTAGTGATTGGCATGCAAAGGAAACCCTGGTAGCATAGTGGCTAAGTGCTATGGCTGTTAAACAAAAGGTCAGCAGTTCAAATCCACCAAGCACTCCTTGGAAATTCTATGGGGCAGTTCTATTCTGTCCTATAGGTTCACTATGAGTCAGAATCAGCTCAATGGCAGTTTTCTTTTTTTTTGTAATGAGAAAGTTGGAGACAAAGAAGGATTGGTAGTTGGAAAATATAGCCTTGGTGATGGAAACAATGTTGGAGATCGCATGATAGAATTTTGCAAGATCAACGACTTCTTCATTGCAAATACCTTTTTCAGCAACATAAATGGTAGACTATACACCTGCACCAAGCCACAGGAATCAAATTGACTACACCTTTGGAAAGAGATGGTGGAAAAGCTCAATATCATCAGTGAAAACAAGGCCAGGGACCAACAGTGGAACAGACCATCGATTGCTCATATGCAAGTTCAAGCAGAAACTGAGGAAAATGAGAGCAAGTCCATGAGAGCCAAAGCATAACCTTAAGCATATCCCACCTGAATTTAGAGACCATCTCAAGGATAGATTTGACGCATTGAACACTAATGAGCGAAGACCAGAAGAGTTGTGAAATGATATCAAGGACATCATAAATGAAGAAAGTAAGAGGTTATTCATTAAAAAGACAGGAAAGAAAGAAAAAACCTAAATGGATGTCCGAAGAGTCTTTGAAACTTGCTCTTGAACTTTGAGTAGCTAAAGCAAAAGGAGGAAATGATGAAGTAAAAGAGCTCAACAGAAGATTCCAAAAGGCAGATTGAGAAGACGAAGTAAAGTATTATAATGACACATACAAAGACCTGGAGGTAGAAAACCAAAAGGGAAGAATGTGGTCTGGATTTCTCAACGTGAAAGAACTGAAACAAAAATTCAAGACTCAACCTGCAATATTGAAGGATTCTATGGGGAAAATATTAAACAACTCAGGAAGCATCAAAAGAAGATAGAAAGAATACACAGAGAGTCACTAAACCCAAAAGAATTGGTCTACATTGAACCACATTAGGAGGTGGCAGATGATCAGGAACTGATGGCAATGAAGGACGAAGTCCAAGCTGCACTGAAGGCAGTGACAAAAAAGAAGTCTCCAGAAATTGACGGAATACCAATTGAGATGTTTCAACAAACGGAAGCAGCACTGGAAGTGTTCACTCATCTATGCCAAGAAATTTGGAAAACAACAACCTGGAAAACTGACTGGAAGAGATCCATATTTATGCCTATTCTCAAGAAAGGTGATCCAACAGTATGTGGAAATTATTGAACAATATCATTAATATCACACACAAGCAAAATTTTGCTGAAGACCATTCAAAAGCAACTGCACCAGAAATTCAAGCTGATTCAGAAGAGGACGTGGAACCAGGGATATCATTGCTGATGTCAGATGGATCCTGGATGAAAGCAGAGAATACCAGAAAGATTTTTACCTGTGTTTTATTGACTATGCTAAGATATTGGACTGTGTGGGTCATACCAAATTATGGATAATATTGTGGAAAATGAGAATTCCAGAACACTTAATTGTACTCATGAGAAACCTGTGCATAGATCAAGAGGTAGTCATTCAAACAGAACAAGGGGATACTGTGTGGTTTAAAGTCAGGAAAGATGTGTGCTAGGGTTGTATCCTTTCATCATACCTATTCAGTCTATATGCTGAGCAAATAATCCAAGAAGTTGCACTATGTGAAGAAGAATAGGGCATCAGGATTGGAGGAAGACTCATTAACAACCCAAGTTATGCAGATGACACAACCTTGCTTGCTGAAAGTGAAGAGGACTTGAAACGTGCTGATGATGAAGATCAAAGACCACAGCCTTCAGTATGGATTACACCTCAACATAAAGAAAACAAAAATCCTCACAACTGGATCAATAAGCAACATCAGGATAAACAGAGAAAAGATTGAAGGTGTCAAGGATTTCATTTTACTTGGATCCACAATCAACACCCAAGGAAGCAGCAGCCAAGAAATCAAAAGACACATTTCATTAGGCAAATCTGCTGCAAAAGGTATCTTTAAAGTGTTGAAAAGGAAAGATAGCACCTTGAAGACTAATGTGCCCCTGACCCAAGCCATGGTGTTTTCAAATGCCATATATGCATGTGAGAATTAGACAACGAATAAGGAACACTGAAGAATTGGCGCCTTTGAATTGTGGTGCTGGTGGAGAATATTGAATATACTGTGGACTACCAAAAGAATGAACAAATCTATCTTAGAAGAAGTACAACCAGAATGCTCCTTAGAAGCAAGGATGTTGGTCCTACATCTCACATCCTTTATACATGTTATCAGAAGGGATCAATCCCTAGAGAAGGACATAAAGCTTGGTAGAGGACCAGTAAAAAAGAGTAAGATGCTCAACGAGGTGATTAACTCAGTGGCTGCAACAATGGGTTCAAGCATAAGAATGATTGTGAGGAGGTGCAGGACTTGGCAGTGTTTTGTTCTGTTGTACACAGGGTCACTATGAGTCTGAACCGACCTGATGGCTCCTATCAACAACGACACTTGTTTTATAGGGCTACCATATCAAAGTATGACAAAGTGAGTGGCTTAAAGTGAGAAAGGTCTTTTGTCTCAAGGTTCTGGAGGCTCACAGACTGAATTAAGGTTGTCAGCAGGACTCTGCTTTTTCTTAAATCTCCAGGGGAAGATTTTTTCTCAGCTTTCCCAGCTTCTGGCATACCCAGTCATTCTTTGTTTTACAGCTGCAGCCTAACTCCACCTTCTTCCTCTGCCTTCACATGACCATCTTTCCTCTGTAATCCTCTCTGTGTCTATACTCGTTTATAAGGACACCACTCATATTGGATTAGAACACACCCTACTCCAATAGGATCTCAAGTTAACTGATAATATCTTCAAAGACTGTTCTGGACAAGGTCACATTCACAGGTACCGGGAGTTACAATTTCAGCCTATCTTTTTGGGGGGCATAATATAATCCATAACAAGAGGATTCAGCAAAGTAGAAGTAATCCCATGTTTTTCAAATATGAACTTCATGCTCCTCAGATTTCAGCATGGGTTAAAACCTCACAAAGTAATTTTTTAGAGTACTTATCATTCTGATGTCTCCCCAGAGATTCAAGTCCGTAGTTCTTGGGTGAGATATGGAAACCTGCAGTATGAATAAAGGCCTTAGGTGACTCATCTTTGTAGTTGTTCTGGGGACATAAATGGAGGCAGCTTTGCATGAGAGGTCACCTGGTGTGCCAGGTGAGAGGCTGTCTTCACAGTGTGATAATGAACACAATCCCACCGCTACCATCAGAACCACCAGAACAGAAGGCTCTCCAGAATCTCCATCGATTCTCCTACAAGACCTATGTAGTTGCCACCCCTACACCACAGAGATGATCCTGACTGAATGTCCTGCTATTTTTCTAACTCGTGGAAAAATGGTCTCCCTAATCCTGACAACTTTGCTTTTCTCACATTCTGTTTTATACTCAACACCTCTTCCTCAAAATAAAGTCCATCTCCACAGATAAATTCTTACCCTAATAAATTCACAATAAACAGCTAGCTATACATGACAGTCATTAGAGATCAGACTTCCCCTTAAGACCTCACTGACATTTCATTTTACTTAATCATATTTCTCTGTTTGAATACCACCAGAAATTACAAAGAAAAAATGTAAGATTAGTTGAATAAGGGGAAAAGTAAAAAAAAAAAAAAAACTCATATAGACAGTGTTATGAGTTTAATTATATCCCACAGAAATATGTGTTGTAATCCCTAACCTCTATACCTGTGATTGGAGCCCTGGTGGCACAGTGGTTAAGAGCTCAGCTGTAAAGCAAAAGATTCTCAGTTCAAATCCACCAGCCACTCTTTGGAAATCCTATAGGGCAATTTTACTCTGCCTTTAGTGTCTCTGAGAGTCAGAATCAACTCGAAGGCATCCGGTTATGGTTGTGGTTACAATCTCATTTGGGAATAGGTTGTCTTTTTTATGTTAATGAGACAGGATTAGTGTAGGGTGTATTTTGAGTCAATCTCTTGAAATATGAAGGAGATTAAACAAGCAAGCAGAGCAGAGATTGGGAAAGATTGATGGCAAGCCACACGGAGAACCGGGAAACAAGCTGAAGAAACAAGAATGTTCCTACAGAGCTGACAGAGAGAGAAAGCCTTCCCTTAGAGCCAGCACCCCAAATTCAGACTTCTAGCCTCCTAAATTGTGAGAAAATAAATTCTGTTTGTTAAAGTCGTTCACTTGCAGCATTTCTGCTATAGCGGCACTAGATAGCTAAAACACACTTTTTTTTTTTTTTTTAACAATTTATTGTAGACAACAAACTAGTTTCCCATTCAGCAATTTGAATACAAACTGTTCCATGACCTCGGTTGCTATCCCCACAATGCATCAGCACTCCCGCTTTTCCACCAGGACTTCCTCTTTCCATTCCTCCAGTTCTCCTGCCCCTCCTTGCCTTCTTCTCTTTGTTTTTGGGCAAATGTTGCCCATTTGGTCTCTTAGAGTTGATTGTTCTAAGGAGGGATCACTTTCCTCATCGGTGTTATTGTTTATTTTATAGGCCAGTCTATTATTTGGCTGAAAGGTGACCTCTGTGATGACTTCAGTTCCAGATTAAAAGGGTATTCTTAGGGCAATAGTCTCAGGGGTTCCTCTAGTCTCTATCAGTACGTTAAGTTTGGTCTTTTTTTTTTTTTTTTTTTTTTTATGAAATTGAGTTGTGTTCTATATTTTTCTCCCATTCTATCTGGGAACTTATATTGTGTCTGGAAAGACACTTCTTATCAGTAAATCAGTGAAAAGGAATCAGACGAATAAGTTGACTGAAAGATTACCAACGTTGCCTACTGATTATATTACTAAGACTAGTAAAACATGGTTTAAAGGTAAACCAATAAAACTGCTGAAACAAGGGGTAGAAATACATGAGAGTGAAGAACTATAAGTCTTACAAATGATGGCAAGGTATAGAACACAACGAGCCTAGTTAAGTTTTATTGCACATCATGTACCAAACTTGCAGTGGTTATGGGGATTGACTTTCCCACAGAAAATATACTCTACATAGTTAGTCTAGGTCTGTCATAGTAATTATTTTTCACCATACCAGAAATTAGATTAGGAAGAAATATATGATCCTATTATTTGTGATGAGATGGGAAGAGTGTCTTCTGTATGACTCCATGGAAAGGATCTATTAATAATAAAACTCTGTTGCCAATCATTCAGTTTCAACTCTTACTAAACCAAAACCATTGCCATTGAGTCTATTCTGACTCATAACAACCCTATCGGACAGAGTAGAACTGCCCCATAGAGTTTCCAAGGAGTGCCTGGTGGATTCGAGCTGCCGGCCTTTTGGTTAGCAACCATACCACTTAACCATTACACCACCAACTCATAGCGACCCTCTATTAATTAGACACTACTCATCTGTCAGTTTGTCATACTGTGGTGGCTTGTGTGTTGCTGTGATGCTGGAAGCTATGCCACCAGTATTTCAAATGCCAGCAGGGACACCCATGGTGAACAGGTTTAGGGGCACTTCCAGACAAA
Organism: Elephas maximus indicus; assembly: GCF_024166365.1. NCBI lineage: Eukaryota > Metazoa > Chordata > Mammalia > Proboscidea > Elephantidae > Elephas > Elephas maximus. Next base: position 21,643,266 of record NC_064821.1, read on the forward strand.
GACTGACTAGGAGGAAGGACTCTGTTACCTACTTCTGAAAAAAATTGGCAAGTGAAAACCTTATGAACAGAAGTTAAACATTGCCTGATATACAGCTGGCAGACGAGACCCTCAGGTTGGAAGGCACTCAAAATATGACTAAGAGGCTCCTCCTCAAAGTAAAGTCGACCTTAATGATGTGGATGGAGTCAAGGTTTCAGGACCTTCATTTGCTGATGTGGCACAACTCAAAATGAGAAGAAACAGTGGCAAACATTCATTAATAATCAGAAAGGGGAATGTATGAAGTATGAACATAGGAAAATTAGAAGTTATCAAAAATGAAATGGAATGCATAAAGATCAATATCCTAGGTACTGTTGTTGTTGCTGCAGTTAGGTACCATTGAGTTGGTTCTGACTCATAGTGATTCTATGTACAACAGAACAAAACATTGCCCAGTCCTGTGCCATCCTCATAATCATTGTTATGCTTGAGCCCATTATTGCAGCCACTGTGTCAAACCATCCGGTTGAGGGACTTCTGTTTTGCTGACCCTCTAGTTTACCAAGCATGATGTCTTTCTCCAGGGACTGGTCTCTCCTGATAACATGTCCACACTATGTGAGATGTAGTCTCCCCATCCTTGCTTCTAAGGATCGTTCTGGTTTTACTTCTTCCAAGACAGATTTGTTCGTTCTCTTGGCAGTCCATGGTATATTCAATATTCACAGACACCATAATTCAAAGATGTCAATTCTTCTTCAGTCTTCCTTATTTATTGTCCAACTTTCACATGCATGGATGATTGAAAACACCATGGCTTGCATCAGGTGCACCTTAGTCTTCAAGATGACATTTTTGCTTTTCAACACTTTAAAGAGGTCTTTTGCATCAGATTTGCCCAGTGCAATGTATCTTTTGATTTCTTGACTGCTGCTTTCATGGGTGTTGATTGTAAATCTAAATAAAATAAAATCCTTGACAACTTCAAACTTTTATCCATTTATTATGATATTGCTTATTGGTCCACTTGTGAAGACTTTGGTTTTCTTTATGTTGAGGTGTAATCCATACTGTGGTCACTAGCTCACTAGGTATTAGCTAAAATGGACTGGCATTGGCCATTCTGAATAGGACAATCATATGGTAAAGTATGCCCGGAATGATAAAATGAAGAACAGTGTTGCGTTCATCATCAAAAAGAACATTTCAAGATCTATCCTGAAGTACAATGCTGTCAGTGGTAGGGTAATATCCATAAAACTACAAGTAAGATCAGTTAATAAAACTATTATTCAAGTTTACACACCACCACTAATGACAAAAATTAAGAATTTAAAGATTTTTACCAACTTCTGCTGTCTGAAATTGATCAAACATGCAAATTAAGATGCATTGATTATTATTGGTGGTTGGAATGCAAAAGTTGGAAACAAAGGAGAAAGATCAGTAGCTGAAAAATATGGCCTGGTGACAGAAAGGTTGCCACAGTCGTATGATAGACTTTTGGAACACCAATGACTCATTCATTGCAAATACCTTTTTAAACAACCTAAATGGCTACTATACATATAGGCTTTACCAGATAGGCATCAAATCTGTTACATCTGTGGAAAGAGATGATGCAGAAACTCAACATCATCAGTCAGAACAAGTCCATGGGCCATCTGTGGAACAGAGCATCAATTGCTCATACATAAGCTAATGTTGAAGCTGAAGAAAATTAGAGCAAGTCCATGGGAGGCAAAATATGACCTTGAGTATGTCCTATCTGAATTTAGAGACCATCTCAAGAATAATTTGATGTATTGAATACTTATGATGGAGAACCAAATTGTGGAAAGACATCAAGGATATTGCCCACAAAGAGCACAAAAGGATGTTAAAAATACAGGAAAGAACAAAAAGACCAAAATGGATGTCAGAAGAGACTCTGAAGCTTGTTCTTGAAGATAGAACAGCTAAAGTAAATGGGAGAAATGATGAAGAAAAAGCTGAACAGAAGATTTCAAAGGGTGGCTTCAGAAGACAAAGCAAACTATTGTAATGAAACCTGTAAAGATCTGGAGTTAGAAAACCAAAAAGAAGACCACTGTAGGCATTTCTCAAGCTGAAAGAACTGAAGGAAAGTTCCATTTTGAAAGATTCTGTGGTCAAAATATTGAAGGATCCAGGAAGTGTCAAAAGTACATAGAAGGAATTCACAGAGTCACTGTACCAAAAAGAATTGCTTGACACTCAGCCACTTCAGGAGGTACCATATGCTCAAGAGCCAGTGGTCTTGAAGAAAGAAGTCCAAGCTGCACTGAAGGCATTGGCTAAAAATAAAGTTCTAGGAGTTGACAGGATACCAATTGAGATTTTTCAACAAATGGATGCAGCAGTGAAGGTGCTCACATGTCTATGCCAAGGAATTTGGAAGACAGCTACCTGGCCAACCATCTGGAAGAAATCCATATTTGCACCCATTCTGAAGAAAGATGATCTGAAGAATGTGGAAATTATCAAACAATATCATTAATACCACATGATAGTAATATTTTGCTGAGGATAATTCAAAAGCGGTTGCAGCAGTACATCAACAGGGAACTACCAGTAATTCAAGCCTTGTTCAGAAGAGGTCATGCAACGCAGGATATCATGGATCTTGGCTGAAGGTAGAGAATACAAGGAAGATGTTTACCTGTGTTTTATTGACTATGCAAAGGCATTCGACTGGGTGATCATAAAAAACTGTGTATAACATTGCAAACAATGGGAATTCCAAAACACTTAATTGTGCTCATGTGGATGGAATCTGTACATAAACTGAGAGGGCGGTCATTACAGAAAAAAATGGCATACTGTGTGATTTAAACTCAGGAAATGTGCTTGCCAAGGTTGTACCCTTTCACCCTACTTATTCAATCTGTATTCTGAGTAAATAATCCGAAAATCTGGACTGTATCAAGAAGGACTAGCACCAGGATTGGAAGAAAACTCATGAACAATACAGATGACACAAACTGCTTGCTGAAAGTGAAAAGAACTTGAAGCACTTACTGATGAAGATCAAATACTGCAGCCTTCAGTATGGATTGCATCTCAACATAAAGAAAACTGAAATCCCCACAACCAGACCAATAAACATCACGATAAACAGGGAAAGGAAGGAAGTTGCCAAGGATTTCATTTTAGTTGGATCCACAATCAGTGCCCATGGAAGCAGCAATTAGGAAATCTAATGAGGTATTTCATTGAGCAAATCTTTTGCAAAAGACTTCTTTAAAGTGTTAAAAAGCAAAGATATCACTTTGAGGCATGCACGTGACCCACGCCACAGCATGGTCAATTGATTCTTATGCATGTGAAAGCTGGCAATGAATAAGGAAGAATAAGGAAGACTAAGGAAGAATTGATACTTTTCAATTATGGTGCTGGGGAAGAATATTGAATATATACCATGGGTTGCCAGAAGAGCCAATAAATCTGTCTCTCAAGAAATACAGACAGAATGCTCCTTAGAAGCAAGGATGGGGAGACTTTGTCTGATATACTTTGGACACATTATCATGAGGGACCAGTCCCTGGAGAAGGACATCATGCTTGGTAAAGTAGAGAGAGGGTCAGAAAAAGAGAGAAAGACCCTCTACAACATGGATTGACACAGTGGCTGCAACAATGGGCTCAAGCATAAAAATGATTGTGAGGATGGCACAGGACCAGCCAGTGTTTCTTTCTGTTGTACATAGGGTTGATTTGGATCAGAATCAACTTGACGGCATCTAACAACAAAAATTAACAACAGGTTTAGGGACAAATTTTCAGCCTTGTGTATTTGAGCATCACATCTGCACAGGATGCCTGAGTCCGTTGCTGCCATTCCTGAGGCTAACCATTCCAAGAATGAAGCTACCTCGCGGAGGACTGAATAAAGCCCTTCTTTCTTTCTTTCAGTCTTTCTTTTTTTTTTTTTTTTTTGCATTCTCTATCTCTGAAGTTCTTGTAATTAAGGGTAACTCTATGGTTTAAGCATTTTAGAGTCAGCGCTTACATTTTCTTATTAGAAACAAAGCCTTCCTCACTAGTAAGATTCAGTTATCACACAATCATCTGAAGCCACTGTGATAATCCAAGTATGACAATTTTATAGATAATGTAGGGGGCAATTATGGTTCACCTTCCATGTGGGAGAGCCAAGTTTGATTTCTGGCCAACGAACCTTATGTGTAGCAACAAGCTGTCTGTCAGTGGAGCATCCAGTGTTGTTATAATGCCGAATACGTTCCAGTGGGTCTTCAACACTAAGATGCACTAGAAACAAACCCCTGGCAATTTAGTTCCAAAAAGTCAGCCAGTGAGACCCTATGGATCATGAAGGCCAACTTGATTTCAGCTAACAACAATGCCAACAATAGCAACAACCACAAAAATATGATGAATGCTAATGTTACCCCGGACACTCATGGTTTACCAGTGACATGTCATGGTAATAACTAAATTGGGCATCAAAGGTCAGCTGTCTTGTCTTGCAGTGAGATTAAGCCTCGTTTTCAGTCACATGACTCTACCCATGGCATCAGACTGAAGCTAGTCTCTATTCCAACAGCTTTATCTACATCCTGCTTTCTTTATTTTGAGAATGTGCTACCAAAATAAACCAACCCTGCCTTAGACTCTGCTACTATAAAACCTGACCAAAGAGATTCAGCTTAGAGAATAAAAATAATTTGTCAAACAGCACAGAGCTACGCAAAGAGAAATTTCAAATTTCAAACCTACATTGAGTTGTACTCAACCACTAGGTTATGTCATTATTTTAGAAGAAAGTGTTCATAGAAGAGTCAGGGATCCTGTCTCACAATTATTTTTTCACTTTGATGCAGTCTAGAAAGCCAAGCCAAATGTAGGTAATGTAATCACTGAAAAGCAGGTATGCTCCTCATAATTTTTCTCAAAGCCCCCTTCACTTCCCTATTTCTCAGGCTGTAGATAAAGGGTTTCATTATGGGAATGACCACGGTGTACATCACTGAAGCTACTGCAGTCCTCCTAGAAGGGGTAAATGCAGCTCTGATACATGAACCAAAACCTGTCCCATAGAACAAAGAAATAACTGAGAGATGAGACCCACAAGTGGAAAAAGCTTTATACTTTCCAACTGCTGATGGCATTCTCAAAATGGAGGAGACAATTTGAGCATAAGAGAAAATGATTCCAGAGAGAGGAACACCACCCAGTATTGTAGCTGCAAAGTATGAGAAGATGTTATTGTTGAGAGCATCAGAACAGGCAACCTTGATGACCTGAAGAACTTCACAGAAGAAGTAAGGAATTACTAGCTCTGTGCAGAAGGAGAGTCGCAATGACATCAGACTGTGGAGCAGGGCGTTCGTGATGCTAATGAACAAGGAGAGTAGAATCAGCAGGCCACAGATGTGGGGGTTCATGATGACAGTGTACTTTAAAAAAAAAAAAAAAATGGCTACAAAGCGGTCATAGGCCATCACTCCAAGGAGAAAGTTTTCCAAAGCAGCAAAAACTAGCACAAAGCACGCCTGGGTGAGGCAGCCTTCATACGTGATGCTCTGATTCTGTGCTTGGAGGTTCACCAGCATCTTTGGGATCGTGCTGGTGCTGAACCAGATGTCAGTGAGGGACAGACTGGCAAGAAAGAAATACATGGGGGTATGGAGGTGGCAGTCAAAGATGACAGCCAAGACAATGAGAAAGTTTCCTAGGACAGTGACCAGATATATAGACAGAAACAGACTAAATAGGGGGGCTTGCAGTTCCGGATCTTCTGTCAGTACCAGGAGAAAGAATTTTGAAATATCTGTTTGACTTCTGGGTTTCATATTGTTGATGAGATGATGGAAAAAATATAAGAAAATAAAATGTGTGTTCCTGGACCAGCAGCAGCTACATCACCAGAGGCAAGCACCATCTTGGGAAAGTGGGAGAGGAAAAAAGAGGAAAATAAATGGGGTGTCTTCATTATGCATATTTTGTTACTTAAAAAAATAAACAATGCTGATATAGTGGAGCATTCTGGAAAGAGATAAAATGGTGGTCATGGTCTTTGATTCAGTATGTGTTGCTTTTGCACAATCTGCTGATATGATCATTTATAGATTTTGCAATTTTTTAAGGACAAATATATAGACTAGGGAAGCAGCCAGATGTGTCTGTCCGGGTCTCCACCTCCTTTTTCACAGATCAGAACTAGACAACAGAGATAATATGAAGGTATGTTAAGAACCAATTTCTGGGAAGATAAGGTGAAGCCAACCCCCTTCCCCACAAGAATGCAAGTAAGTGTCAGAGAATTCTATAACAGTCCTCCTGTTTGCTCGGGAGGAACATGGTCCGTATCATCACAGAGTGAGAGAAGAAGACTACTGGAATGAGAGCTGCTTGAGCATTGATGCTAAGATATAAAGAAAAATGTCACGAAGATGGCAGAGAGCCAATTGTCTTATGGGAGACTCTGTTCATTTTATGAATGTACCCTAGTCACAGCTTCATCTGGATAAATCTGTACTAAGATATCTGCCCTCAGCCCTCATTTTAAATATTAGCTAAGCATTTTTAAGTTACCTGGCTGATATCACTGAAGAATGATGCCTGACCTCTGCCCTGGATGGGGAAGGTAGAATATGTGTCCTGAAGAAAGACAGAGAGACTGAATGAAGCAGGATGCTTCTGAGCAAGAAGAATCATCTGTTGGTGGAGTCTCAGGTGTGCTGCTTCCTGATGGGGGAGGACGGTTGAGTGAGTTGGTCATGGGCAGACTATTTCCAGTCCCTATCCCTGGGGGGTAGTATCCAAAGCTCCTCATTAGCCAGACTCTTTTATTGTTATTCTGATCCCAGGGCAATGCAAATCTGAAAAGACCAAGGCAGTTAAAAAAAACAAAAAACAAAAAACCAAACCTGTTGCTGTCCAGTAGATTCTGACTCATAGTGACTGTAAAGGACAGAGTAGAATGCCCCATAGCGTTCCCAAGGAGTGCCTGGTGGATTCGAATTGCCCCCCTTTCAGTATTAACCATAGCTCTAAACCACTGCACCACCAGGGTTTCTGACTAAGACAATAAAAAGAGAATAGAAGAGGAAAATTCAGGATGACTGATTCCCAGTATCTGGACTCCACTTCTCTCCACCTTTTTCTGCTCACCTTCCTGGTGCATACCTTTTATAAATTGACACACCATCCTTCTCTAACTGGACTCTTATCTTCTTTATTTATACGCAACTAAAAGCATCTCTATTTTATCAATGATAGAAGGAAGCTTGATATTGATTTTATAAAAATACAGTTTATAAATGTGGATATAAATATTATATTAAGATATTATAAAAATGTAAACATTAAGAGTTGTTTCTTTCTATGAGTCATTAATGTTTCACGAATGTTAATCTTCATCCTGTGTGCATTGCACAGAAGATTCTAGGCTATTCTCTGTAGTCAGTTCTGACTATAATCACTGTTGAGAGACATATTACTCCCTTTTTAGGATTTTTTATTTCATCACAGTTTTTCCAGTTTCATCATAATAGTTTCAATCTACATTGTTCTTCAATCTACATTAGTGGAAGGTGGGTTGATAATTTGGCTTTTGATTTTAATAGAGTTGTAAGAAATCGCAATGTCATCACTAGTGTTCAGGTTTATCCACATTCTCAGTAGGCTTAGATGGCAGATGGTGAAGATGGTGTTCCACGTGAATACTTCCTTAAAAACCCTTCATGTTAAAAAAAAAATTTTTTAACTTGATGAAAGTATACTCAGCCAAACTTACAGGATTTCAACAGTTTCTACATGTTCAATTCAGTGACATTGATTGCATTCTTCAAACAGTGCTACCATACTTGCTACCATTTCCCAAAACCTTCCACTACCAATGTCTTAAACTCACTGCCCCCTATACTTCCCATCCAAACTTTTGAGTTGCCACGGTCAATTTGACCTCACATAGATAATTCTTTAAAAGTGTACAATGCTCAAAGCAGAAGTACTTTACTAATTAAGATAAGCCATGTTTTGTTTTGCTTTAAATTACCATTCAAAGAAGACTTTAGTGTATAATATTGGTTTATGGTTTAAAGTTTAAAGATTATTTCAGGGCCATAGTTTCAGGGGTTCATCCAGCCTCAATGGCTGCAGAAATCTAAAGCCATTAAAAATTTGAAATTCTGTTCCAAATTCTCCCCCTCCTGCCACCCCATTTAATCAGAATTTTCCTATAGAATCTTTGATCAAAACATTCAGTAATGGTAATCAGGCATCATCGAGTTATGGTCTCATGGTAAAGGAGGCAGTTGTTCATGAAGGCAACCGGGCACACATTTGATTTCCTTCTCCTATTTCTGACTCTCCTTCTTCCCCAGGTGAATGAAGACTAATTGTTGAGTTTTGATGGCCACTTGCTAGTTGAAATACCCCAGTAACTAGGCAAGAAACTAGGAAGTAGAACAGAAATACTGAGAAAAGAAAATTGGCAACAGATACTAGTGTTTAGGATTTCAACCTATCTTCCTGGAGGACATAATCCATAGTAATAGGATTCAACAAAATAGAAGAACATCAGAGAAAATGATAAATACAGAATTCAGGATAGTGTTTGCTACTGGGAGGATAGAGGAAAATGTGAATGGAAGACCCTTGAAATGGATTCTGTGGTGATGGCATTACTTCATTTCTTAGCCCAGGGGTAGAGATATGAGCTTTCATTACATTGCTATTCTTTAAGAGCTACAAATACATTTCATACACTACTTTGAAAATGATATTTTAATAAGTAAAACTGAAAAGATTTTCAATTTCCAGATTCTTTCATAGTCCATATTCTAATAAATTCTTCCAGGTTCTTTTAATATTTACATCATGCTTCTCAGATTTCAGCATACATCAAAATCTCAAAAAGGTGTTATTAACAATGCTCATCACTGGGATGTATACCCAGAGATCAAAGTCAGTAGTTCTTTGGTGAGGTATGGAGCCCTGCAGTATGAACATAAATGGAGCATCTTTGTACTTGAAGACACGTGTTGTGCCAGGTGAGGTGTCCTCCGAGTGCGCAGGTGAACACAATCCCACCACCACCATCAGTGATGACCTGAACAGTAGGCTTTCTATACACTCCACTAATGGTACAAGACCTGAATTTTTGTCACACCTGTACTACAGAGTTGATTCTGACTGATGACTCTGCTTCTTTGTGCCTGTGGGAAAAGTCATCTTCCTGAGCCTGCCGTCTTCCCTCTTCTGCTCTCCTGATATACAGTCAACACGTCTTCCTCAAAATAAAGCCCATCCCCACAGGAAAACTATTTCCTCACAAACACACATTAAAAAGTTCCACATGAGATCTCTAAGAGTACAGGAAGCCCTCTAAAACTTCAGTGATTTAATTGATTTCATTCAACTTCTGTGTAGACTCACCAGGAATGAGAAAGAAAAACTGCAGAATAAGATGACTAACGAGAAAAATCTTTTGATTTCTTGACTGCTGCTTCCATGGGTATTGATTGTGGATCCAAGTAAAATGAAATCCTTGACAACTTCAATCTTTTCTCCGTTTATCATGATTTTTGCTCATTGGTCCAGTTGTGAGGATTTTTGTTTTCTTTCTGTTGAGGCGTAATCCATACTGAAGCCTGTGGTCTTTGATCTTCATTAGTACGGGCTTCAAGTCCTCTTCACTTTCAGCCAGTAAGGTTGTGTCATCTGCATAACTTGGGTTGTAAATGAGTCTTCCTCCAACCCTGATGCCCCGTTCTTCTTCATATAGTCCAGCTTCTCATATTATTTGTTCAGCACTGATTAAATAGGTATGGTGAAAGAATACAACCCTGACGCACACCTTTCCTGACTTTAAAGAAATCAGTATCCCCTTGTTCTGTCCGAACAACTGCCTCTTGATCTACGTACATGTTCCTCATGAGCACAATTAAGTCTTCTGGAATTCCCATTCTTTGCAGTGTTATCCATAGTTTGGTATGATCCACACAGTCGAATGCCTTTCCGTAGTCAATAAAACACAGGTAAACGTCCTTCTGGTATTCTCTGCTTTCAGCCAGGATCCATCTGACATCAGCAGATATCTTTGGTTCCACATCCTTTTCTGAAAACAGCCTGAATTTCTGGTAGTTCCTTGTTGATATACTGCTGTAGTTGTTTTTGAATGATCCTTAGCAAAATTTTGCTTGCATGTGATATTAATGATATTGTTCTACAATTTCCACATTCGGCACTGCATTTGGCAAATCTGCTGCAAAGGTGTCACCCTGAAGACTAAGGTGCACCTGACCCAAGCCATGGTATTTTCAATCATACCACATGCATGCAAAAGCGGGACAATGAATAAGGAAGACTTAAGAAGAACTGATGCCTTTGAATTGTGGTGTTGGCCAAGAATATTGAATGTACCATGGACTGCCAAAAGAATGAACAAATCTGTCTTGGAAGAAGTGCGGCCAGAATGCTCCTTAGAGGCAAGGATGGCGAGACCGCGTCTTACATACTTTGGACATGTTGTCAGGAGGAATCAGTCCCTGGAGAAGGACATCATGCTTGGCAGAGTACAGGGTCAGCAGAAAAGAGGAAGACCCTCAACAAGGTGGATTCACACAGTGACTGCAACAATGAGCTCAAGCATAACAACAATTGTAAGGATGGCGCAGGACCGGGCAGCTTTTTGTTCTGTTGTGCATAGGGTCGCTATGATTCGGAACTGACTCAATGGCACCTAACAACAACAACAACAACAAGGTGAAGAGTAACACCTCATATACACTCTGATCAATAAATCAATTAGACAAGATCAAAGCAAATAGGGGTCCAAAAAAGACTGTCATCTCTACCCAGACTACTGAATAATTATTCATTTGAGTATATTACTAAGACTAGTAAACCTGCTGAAAGATATTACAATAAAGGGAAACCAATAAAACTGCTGAATCAAGTGGTAGAAATGTTTGAGAGCAAGGAATAACAAGCCTTATAAATAACGGTAATGTATAGAACTCAATGATCCCAGTTGGATTTTATTGAGAGCTATGAGCCAGCCATCATATTAGTGGTTTTAGTGGTTGCAGGGGTTCACTAACCAAGAGAAATACAATCTGCATGGTCAGCCTGAGGCTCTCATAGTACTTGCTTTTTCCCATATGAGAAGTTTAATGAGGAAGGGATGTACGATCCTATTCAAAGTGGTGAGAGAGGAGGAGATGTCTTCTGTATCACTCCATGGAAAGGTCTATTAACAATAAAAAACCAAACCCATTGCCATCGAGTCGATTCCAACTCATAGCTACCCTATAGGGAAGAGTAGAACTGCCCCATGGAGTTTCCAAGGAGTGCCTCGTAGATTTGAACTGCTGACTTTTGGTTAGTAGCCGTAACTTTTAAACACTATGCTACCAGGGTTTTCCTATTAACAATAGATCTCTATTAACAAAAGACCCTCTATTAATAGTAGGCCCAAAGAAGGAGTCAGTTTTGTGTCTCTGAGCATATATATAAGTGATTAGGACACCTGGATCTGTTGCTGTCCTAGAATGCAGCCATCTTATAGGAGACTGAATGAAACCCTACTGACCTGTTCTTGTGCATTTTCTACCTCCGAAGTCCTTGTAATGAACTATTTGTAATGAAAACCTGTTAGTAAAGGTTTATATTTTCTTATTAGAATCAAAGTCTTCCTCACTGATAAGGATCAGTTACCTCACAGTCTTCCGAAGCCACGGAAATCATCTAATTTTGTCCCTTTTGTAGATAATGAAACTGAATATGGTGAATGGTGATGTTACTTTGTACACATACAATTTATCAGTGACATGTCTCAGTGATTACGGATAGGGGCATGAGAAGTAAGCTCTCATCTCTCACAGTGGGACTAACTCTAAGTTTCCATTCACAAGGCTTTGTCAGTGGAATCAGGCTGAAGCTAGTCTCTGGCTATTCCCACAACTTTGCTTTCATCCTTTCCTGGCTCTCTTCACCTTCTCCCACTTTCCTTCTGCTGAAATGGATGCCCTCACAACCACATAATAGAATACCTGCCTCAGGTGCTGCTTCTATAAAACTTGACCAAATAAACTGGGGTTAGAGTGTTGCAAAAGGTTTTCACTGGTTAATTCTTTTCAGAAGTAGATTGTCTGGTCCTTCATCCCAGTCTGTCTTAGTCTGGAAGCTCAGCTGAAACCTGTCCATGATGGGTGACCCTGCTGGTATCTGAATACCGGTGACATAGCTTCCAGCATCACAGCAACACACAAGCCCCCACAGTATGACAAAATGACAAAAACTTGCTTTTGAACATTGAGTAGCTAAAGCAAAAGGAAAAAATGATGCAGTAAAAGAACCAAACAGAAGATTTCAAAGGGCTGCTCGAGAAGACAAAATAAGGTATTATAATGACATGTGCAAAGAGTTGGAAATAGAAAAACAAAACAGAAGACCATGCTCAGCATTTCTCAAGCTAAAAGAACTGAAGAAAAAATTCAAGTCTTGAGTTGCAATAGTGAAGGATTTTATGGGGAAAATATTAAATGACGCAGGAATCATCAAAAGAAGATGGAAGGAATAAACAGTCATTATACCAAAAATATTTGGTTGACGCTCAACCATTTCAAGAGGTAGCATATGATCAGGAACTAATGGTGCTGAAGGAAGAAGTCCAAGCTGCACTGAAGGCATTGGCAAAAGGCAAGGCTCCAGGAACTGAAGGGAATCAATTGAGATGTTTCAACAAACGGATGCAGCACTGGAGGTTCTCACTCATCTATGCCAAGAAATTTGGAAAACAGCTACCTGGTCAGCCAGCTGGAAAAGATCCATATTTATGCCTATTCCCAAGAAAGGTGATCCAACCGAATGTGGAAATTATCGAACAATATCATTAATATCACATGCAAGTAAAATTTTGCTGAAGATCATTCAAAAGTGGCTGCAGCATTATATCCACAGGGAACTGCCAGCAATTCAGGCCGGATTCAGAGGAGGACTTAGAAACAGGGATATCATTGCTGATGTCAGATGGATCCTGGCTGAAAGCAGAGAATACCAGAAAGATGTTTACCTGTGTTTTATTGACTATGCAAAAGCATTAGACTGTGTGGATCATAATAAATTATGGATGACATTGTGAAGAATGGGAATTCTAGAAGACTTAATTGTGCTCATGAGGAACCTGTACATTGATCAAGAGGCAGTCATTTGAACAGAACAAGGGGATGCTGTGTGGTTTAAATTCAGAAAAGGTGTGCTTCGGGTTGTATCCCTTCACCATGCCTATTCAATCTGTATGCTGAGCATGTAATCAGAGAATCTGGACTATATGAAGAAAGGGGCATCAGGATTGGAGGAAGACTCATTAATAACCTGTGTTATGCAGATGACACAACCTTGCTTGCTGAAAGTGAAGAGGACTTGAAGCACTTACTGATGAAGATCCAAGACCACAGTCTTCAGTATGGATTGCACCTCAACTTAAAACCAAAAAAAAAAAAAAAACCAAACCCAGTGCCGTTGAGTTGATTCCGACTCATAGCAATCTTGTAGGACAGAGTAGAACTGCCCGTAGAGTTTCCAAGGAGCACCTGGCAGATTTGGACTGCCGGCCCTTTGGTCAGCAGCTGTAGAACTTAACCACTACACCACCAGAGTTTCCTCTCAACATAAAGAAAACAAAAATCCCCACAACTGGACCAATAAGCGACATCATGATAAATGGAGAAAAAATTGAAGTTGTCAAGGATTACGTTTTACTTGGATCCACAATCAACAGCCATGGAAGCAGCAGTCAAGAAATCAAAAGATGCGTTGCATTAGGCAAATCTGCTGCAAAAGACATCTTGAAAGTGATGAAAAGCAAAGATAACACCTTGAATACTAAGGAGTGCCTGATCCAAGGCATGGTATTTTCAATAGTATTATGTGCGTGCAAAAGCTGGACAATAAATAAGGAAGACAGAAGAAGAATTGACACCTTTGAATTGTGGTATTGGTGAAGAATATTGAATATATCTTGGACAGCCAAAAGAACAAACAAATCTATCCTGGAAAAAATGCAACCAGGTTGCTCCTTAGAAGCAAGGATGGAGAGACTATGTCCTACATACTTTGAACATGTTGTCGGGAGTGATCAGTCCCTGGAGAAGAACATCATGCTTGGTAAATACAGTGTCAATGAAAAAGGGGAAGACCCACAACAAGATGGATTGACACAGTGGCTGTAACAATGGGCTCAAGCATAACAACGATTATGGGCATGGCACAGGACCGGACAGTGTTTTATTCTGTTGTATATAAGGTCACTATGAGTTGGAACCAACTTGATGGGACCTAACAACAACAACTGAGTGAACAAATTACTTGTCAAAAGTACAGAGCTACACAAAGAACAGAGTCAGGGTCCAATCCCAAGGTGAATTGCACTTAGCCATTTTGTTATCTTGTCGTTTTAGAAGAACATGGCGATGGACAGTCAGGAATTCTGGCTCATGAGTATTCTTCCCCTTTGATGCAATCTAGAAATCAAGGCCCAAAGCAGATAATTTAATCACTGAAAAACAGATATACACCTGATAGTGTTCTTCAAGCCCCCCTTCATGTCCCTGTTTCTCAGGTTGTAGATAAAGGAGTTCATCATGAGAGTCACCATAGTGTACATCATTGAAGCTACTGCAGTCTTCCTGGGAGAGTGTAAATGCAGCACTAATATACATACCTAAGCCTGTCCCATAGAACTAGGAAACAACTGAGAGATGAGACCCACAGGTAGAAAAAGCCTTATGCATTCCACCTGCTGAAGACATTCTCAAAATGGAGGAGGCAGTTTGAGTATAAAAGAAAATGATTCCAGAGAGAGGACCACTACCCAGTATGGTAGCTGCCAAATATAAGGAGATGTTCTTGATGAAGGTATCAGAACTGGCAATCTTGTTGACCTGAACAACTTCTCAGAAGTAGGAGATTGCCCAGTCTGTGCTGAAAGACAGGTGCAACACTATCAGGCTGTGGATCGAGTCATCCACAGTGGTAATGAAAATTGTGAGTAGAATCAGCAGACCACAGTGGCAATGGTTCATGATGACTGTTTATGTCTTGGTTGACAAATGGCCACATAGATGTCATAGGCCATTACTCCAAGGAGAAAACATTGCTGGCTAGGGAAAACCAGGACAAAGCAGACCTGGGTGAGGCAGCCTGCATATGTGATGCTCTGATTCTGTACTTGGAGGTTCACCAGCATCTTTGGGGTAGTGGTGATGCTGTAACAGATGTCAGTAAAGGACAAATTGGCAAGAAAGAAATACATGGGGGTGTGGTGGTGGAGTCAGAACTGATAGCCAGGATGATGAGTGGATTTCCCAGGACAGTGACCAGATATATGGACAGAAACAGGCTACAGAGGAGGGGCTGCAGTTCCAGATCCTCTCTCAGTGTCAGGAGAAGAATTCTGAAACATTTGTTTGGTTTCTAGGTTCCATATTAATGAATCTGATGGAAAAGATGAGATGACAAGACAATCAAATGTGTGGTCCCCATACCAGCCGTAGCTGCATCACCAGAGGTAAACATCATCTAGGTCAGGAACACGAGGAATGGAGGGGAATACAGTTAGTGCCATCTGTGTGCATCTTATTTGATTATTTAATAAAAAATACATGAATCTGATCAATAGCTGAGCATCAGCATTTGTTTATTCTGGAAAGTAGTTAAAGGTGCTATTTTTTTTTTTTTTACACCATCTGTGTTGGTATAATCATTTTAAATATTTTGTAATTTTATAGGAAGAAAATCCTGGTGATCCACTTCTGAAAATCAGCCAGAGAAAAGCCTATGAATTAAAACAATTTGATTCACAACCGATTATGGGGATGGCATAGGACCTGGTGGCTTTTCATTCTGTTGAGCATGCATTGCCATGAGTTGAGGGCAAACTAACTGGCAGCTAGCAGCCACAACAACAATCTGGCTCTGGTGGACTTCCCTGTAGGCCCAGAATTCCAGCCCAAAAGGCATATTCTATCCAAGTGTGAATGGACACACCTACTCCAAGGAAAGATCTACCTTTACAAAGAAAAATATATTTACAGCCTCCCAGACATGAAGCATCAACAAAATTATTGTCAGTACTATTTTTTAAAAAGGTAATATTATAGAGAAAAACAGAAGGAGGAATTCGAAGAGTCTGTTGACACTCCACATCTTTTTCCAGAGATTAGAGCCAGGTGACACAGATAATACAAATGTGTGTTAAGAACCAGGAGTGGGACGATAAGGCAAAGCTGATAGCCCTCCTATTTCACCACCACAAGAATGCAAGTAAATATCAGAGAATTTTATGGTAGTCATCGTGTTTGAGAAGGGGCAATTTCTGCTCAGGAGGAAAACGATCTTTACCATTATAGAGACAGAGTAAGAGACTGGTAGAATTGTAGTTCCTTGGGATTGGTGCAAAGAGACAAGGAATCATGTCAGGAAGATGGAAGATAGTTAGGCAGGAGTCCATGGGAGACTTGAGTTCAATCATTTTATGCATGTACTCTCTTCACAGCTTGCCCTGGATGAGCTTGTGAGGAAACTCCTACCCTTATTTCCAAACAACTAGCGATTTTAATTACCTGGCTGGCATCACTGTAGAATGATGTTGACGCATTCCCTGAATGGTGAAGGTGGAAGATGTGTCCTGAGGAAAGGCAGAGAGACTCAGTGGGACACCTGGATCCTGAGCTTGAGGATCACTTGTGTGTAGAGTCTCTGGTGTGCTGCTTCCTGACTGCGGGTGAGGGGATATTGAGTCACGGGCAGTCACATGCAGACAGTTTTCAGTCTCTACATCCCTGGGTGCTCAAATTCCAAAGCTTCTCATTAACCAAAAGCATTTATTGTCATCCTGATCCCAGGGCATCGCAAATCCTGAAAGACCAAGTCTTTAGAATGTGGAATTCAGGATGGCCAACTCCCTGCCCCTGTGAGACCAGCTGCATGTGATTCGTCTCTCTTTGTTTCTGCTCACCTCTATGTCACACAACATGAATATGTGGACACACGTTCTTCTCCAACTGGACTCCAGTCTTCTTCATTTTTTTTTTTTTTTAACACAGCTGGTAGCAACTCTATCTTACCAGTGAATTTAGGAAACCTGACTCCTATTTTAGGTGTGAAGGGATAGTTTATGTATATGGGTATATTTATCAACACCCATGGAAGCAGCAGGCAAGAAGTGAAATGAAAATTGCATTGAGCAAATCTGCTGCAAAAGGCCTCTTTGAAGTGTTAAAAAGCAAAGATGGCACTTTGAGGACTAAGGTGTGCCTGACCCAGGCCAAGGTATTTTCAGTAGCCTCATATGCATGTGAAAGCTGGACAATGAATAAGAAGGATTGATGACTTTGAATTATGGTGTTTAAGAAGAATATTGAATAAACCATGGACTGCCAGAAGAACAAACAAATCTGTCTTGGAAGAAGTACAGCCAGAATGCTCTTTAGAAGCTAAGATGGTGAGACTTCATCTCGTGTACTTTGGACATGTTATTAGGAAGGACCAGTCCCTGGAGAAAGCCATAATGCTTGGCAGAGGGTCAGCAAAATAGAGGAAGACCCTCAACAAGATGGACTGACACAGTGGCTGCAAAGATGGGCTCAACCATAGCGATGATTGTGAGGATGGCACATGACTGGGCAGTGTTTCGTTTTGTTGTAGATAGTTACCATCAGTGGAGACTGATTGGATGGCACCATCCAATCATATATGTAAAAATATACCTAAGATTTTGTAAAATGCAAATGCTCTGTGTTTGTTCTTTCTGAGAGTCATCGAATGAACCTGAAACTTACTGTATGAATATCATGAATATCAAATAAATCTTATGACTTCATACACAAATTTAATCTTGTGGAAATTTTGTTTTTAACTACCTAAATCAGATCATTAATTGTTTTTGTTGTTAGGTGAGGTTGAAATGATTACAACTCACAGCAACGCTATACAAAACAGAACGAGACAATGCCTCGTCCCGTGTCATCCTCAGAATTTTCACTATGTTTGAGCCCATTGTTGCAGCCACTGTGTCAGTCCATCTCATTGAGGGCCTTCCTGTTCTCCTCTGACCCTATACTTTACCAACCATGATGTCTTTCTTCAGGGACTCATCCCTCCTCATAACATGTCCAAAGTAGATGAGACAAAGTCTCTCCTTCCTTGCTTCTAAAGTGCATTCTGGCTGTACCTCTTCCAAGACAGATTTGTTCATCTTCTGGCAGTCCACGGTATACTCAATATTCTTCGCCAACGCCATAGTTCAAAGGCATCAACTATTTTTTGGTCTTCCTTATTAATTGTCCAGCTTTTGCATGCATATGAGCCAATTAAAAATAACATGGCTTAGGTCAGGTGCAACTTAGCCCTCAAAGTCACAACTTTGGTTTTTAACACTTTAATGAGATCATTTCAACAGATTTGTCGAATGCAATGAGTCATTTGATTTCTTGACTACTGTTTCCATGAGCCATAGTCTAGGGGCTTCCTCCAGCACCTGTCAGACCAGTAAGTCTGCTCTTTTTTGGAAATTTGAATTATTTTGTACCATTTTTCTACCACTCTGTCTGGGGCCTCCTATTATGATCCCTGTCAGAACAGTCCATCGTTGTTGCCAGGCACCATCTAGTTCTTCCGGGCTCAGGATGGTGGAGGCTGTGGTTCTTGTGGTCCATTAGTCCTTTGGACTAATATATTCCTTGTGTCTTTGGTTTTCTTAATTCTCCTTTGTTCTGAATGGGATGGGACCAAGAAATACATCTTAGATTGATGCTCACAAGCTTTTAAGACCCCAGATGCTACTTACCAAAGTAGAATGCAGAACATTTTCTTTATGAACTATGTTATGCCAATTGGCCTAGATGTTCCCCAAGACCCTGGTCTCCAGCCCTCAGACCCAGTAACTTGGTCCCTGAAGTGTTTGGGTGTTTCTGGGAAGCTTCTATGACTTTGCCTTGTTCAAGGTGTGCTGATTTCCCATATATTGTGTGTTGTCTTTCCCCTCACCAAAGTTAATGCTTGTCTATTACTGGGTACTATCTAGTTAGTGATTTCCCCTCCCCATTCAAGCCTTCCCTTTTAACCATCAAAGATTGTTTTTTTCTGTGTAAACTTTTTCTTGGGTTTTTATAATAGTGGTCTTATACAATATTTGTCCTTTTGTGATGACTTATTTCACTCAGCATAATGCACTCCAGATTTATCCATGTTGGGAGATGCTTTGAAGATTCATCATTGTTCTTCATTGTTGCATAGTATTCCGTTGTGTGTATGTACTATAATTTGTTTATGCAGTCATCTGTTCATGGGCATATCGGTTGTTCCCATCTTTTTGCTATTGTGAAAAATGTTACGATGAACATGGGTGTGCATATATTTATTCATGGGACAGTTCTTATTTCTCTAGGATATATTCCTAGGAGTAGAATTGCTGGATCATATGTATTTCTATTTCTAGCTTTTTAAGGAGTTGCCATATAATTTTCTGTAGTGGTTGTACCATTTTACATTCCCATCAACAGTGCATGTGAGTTCCAATCTTTCCAAAACTTCTCCAACATTTGTTATTTAATTTTTTGATTAGTTCCATTAATGTCAGTGTGAAATGCTATCTCATTTTAGTGTTGATTTTTATTTCTCTAATGGCTAATAACTGCTAACATTTCCTCATGTGTCTATTAGTTGCTTGAAAGTCTTCTTTGGTGAAGTGGCTGTTCTTGTTCTTTGCCCACTTTTAACTGAATTGTTTGTCTTTTTGTTGTGGAGGTGTTGAAGTATTCTATAGATATTAGAGATTAGATTCTTGTTGAGTATGTTATAGCCTAAAAGTTTTCCCAGCCTGTAGGTTCTCTTTTTATTCCTTTGGTGATGTCTTTTGATAAGCATAAGTGTTTAATTTTTAGGAGCTCCCAGTTTATCTTCTGGTATCTGTGCATTGTTATTTATGGTTTGTGTTGTATTTATGCCATGCATTAGAGCCCCTAGCATTGCACCTATTTTTTCTTCCATGATCTTTATAGTATTATGCTTTATATTTAGTTCTGTGATATATTTTGTGTTAGTTTTTGTGTATGGTGTGAGGTATGTATGGGTCCTGTTTCTTTCTTTCTTTCTTTTTTTTTTTTTTTTACAGATGGACATCCAGTTTTTGACAAACCATTTTAATTCCCCTGGAATCTATTTCCTGGTTCATGGAATTGCGTTGATCCACACCATTTGCCCTAAGGTATTCTTTTGAAACTTGAGCCTTTAATGAACTGATTTTCCTGGAGTAATCTTCAAGTCGAACAGTATCCTAGTGAGCAGTTTAGTGGAGACTGTTTTGCCTCAGGTATTAGGTTCTTTTAAAGAATTGCCAACATACAGCCAGTTTTAAGAAGCAGGAACCCACAGTCTAACTGGAAAATGTATGGCATTTTCTTAGTGATTCTGCTGCTACAACTGACTGACCCTGGAACCCTGCATGTATTCTCATACTATCTCCTGAGAAATTAACATGACAGTAACCTGCCTAACCTGTTTTCACTATCCCCTCTTTGACCTACCTTCCCTACATTTTTGAGTTGACTGCTGCCTGATTTGAATCATATCTACTCACAACAAAAATATTCTGTTACATTAATTTCTGGCGTTTCTCTGTGCATTTAGGTTTTTTGACAATTCCTGGCATCAGAAGTTGGATCAATAGCAAATGACTAACTTCCCCCAGAGCTCTCATTGGACAGAGATGTAATGTCCATAAAAGCCCTTTCAGCATACTGCCTCTGTGGAGCATCTGAAGGTCATCTTGATAAGCCCTCTCAGGCTCTCCAGCTCTACTCCTTTTGCATTTTAAGCTTGAATTCAATATTTATAATGAGTTTGGTGAATTTGGTGTTTTGCAGTGCTTAGGGCTGTCTCAAAATGGGATATGCCAAATCCAAGAAACAGTGGATTTTCCTAGTGAAACTGGCTCACTACATGGCCAAGAACTATGGATCTAAGTTTTGTTTGTATTTGGATTTTTGTTTGAGCTCCCTATCATCATCAGTTTATCAAATCAGAGACCATAGGCTAAAACTATAAACCTCTTAGGAGGAAACAGAGAGGCAAATCTTTATGATCTTGGATTGGAAAATAGTTTCTTAAATGTGGCACCAAAAGCACAGACAAGAACATTCACCCTCTTATAATATCAGTGAAACTCAGAGCTTCCAGGGATTGGGATATCTTTGGGGGGAGGCATTATTCAACTGAGTACAGAGGGGTTGTCTTCTGATGATTCCATGGAAATGCCTAGTAACAATAAACCCAGAGAAGGACAGCAAGTTTTCTCTCTCTGGGCATCATGTGCAGATATGAGACCTGAATCTGTTGCAACAATCAGGCGACCATAAAGGGAACCAGTTCTAGGATGAAGCCACCTCACAGAGGACTAAATGAAGCCTACTCTCTTGTTCCTGTACATTCCCTACCTCTGAAGGCCTTTCTTTGTAATGACATATAACTTTATTGCTTGAGGATATTAGAGTCAGTTCTTTTTCTTCTTAGCACCAAAGGCTTCTGCACTGATGAAATTCAAATACCTCACAATCATCTCAAATTACAGAGATCATTTTGTAGGTGATGAAACTGAGTCTGGTGGATGCCGATGTTGCCATTATCAGAGACAGTTTATCAGTGAAAGATCTCAGTAAGTACTAAATTGGGGCCTGAAAGGTCAGCATCCTTGTCTCACAGTGAGGTTAGTATGGGGTGCAATTCACAAACCTCTCCATTAGATCAGCCTGAAGTTACTCTCTTTAGATCCGTCCCTGCCTTGTCCATTGTCTCCTACTTGATTTTGTCTGAGAAGGCTACTGTTACCTGATTAGGATCCGTTCCCTGGAGCAGTCCAGCCAATGAAACATACTCCAAGTCAGAAAGAGTGAGAAAGTTTATTAAGGAGATGCATACATCACCTGGGACCTGGCAGCAACACAGGCTGTCTCTATGGAGTCTGGAAGGGCAATTTTGACATTAGAGCTTATACAGAATCTTACAATGGTTACAAGTGTCTTTGTAGTCCCCTGCCAGACATTTCTTTATTAGGCTAAAAATATGCATATCTGATATCTGGGCTCCAGCTTTCCTGTGGGGGTTGTATGCCACAGGTAGTCCTGACAGAACAAAAGGTTATTTGCATCAGTTTAAAACAAAGACCAAAGTCATTAACATTTGGTCAAAACAAAATCATTAACAGATGTACCTGAAGGAGGCAGGCAGAGGAAGAATAACTTATAGATTTATCATGGCCTTAGTTGTGTTAAGCTCTCAGTTGCGCATTTTGAAAAAGGAGAAAACATGCTCAGGGTATTGGGGTCACACTGCTAACAACATCACTATAATAAAAAGCCCTTCCTCAGGCTCTGCTTCTGTGGAACCTGCCCAAAGAAACTGTGTTTAATGAGTTGAAATAATTTGTGAAACAGCAGAGATTTAAACAAAAAAGCAGAGTCAGGTTTCAACCCCAAGTTGAAATGCACTTAGCGTAGTGAGTTTAATGAACTTCAAGGATGATCAAGAAAAAAGATTATGACCATGAGATAGCAGTTGAACAGCAAGCTGTTTTATTGGTGTGATGCATTGACAGCTGCATGTAGGGTGTAATCTCCCACAGTAGGAGGTCTTCCAGAGGCAAGAGGTGCAGGAAGAAAACAGAAGGGGAAGAAGGGATGAGAACTCCCAGGGAAGTGCAGAAGGAAGGAGGGAGATTATGTGTCCCTGTGAGAAGCCCTACTGCAGCAAGTTGGGGAGTCTCTGGGTCAAAGGTACTCCAAAGGCAGAGCACATTAGGATCATTATAGCGACAGGTCTTCGCCCATCTATGGATAGCAAACGCTGAGTGTATTTTTGTGGGATAAGTAAGGGAGGAAGGCTCTAAGTTGGTAAAATTCTGATTATGTGGGCTATTTTTAAAACAATTAAGTATGTACAAGTTTGAGTTTGACACTGGCACACTTTTCTGAGCTTGCTATGAAGAAGTACACAAATGGGGACTAATATACAGCGGTTGTTTTTGACTCTTTTTTATAACGTTTAGCCATTATGTCATCTAGTTAGGAATTTTGACTCTCCAGTATTTCTTTTACTTTTACTCATTCTAGAAACCCAAGCCCGAAGCAGATGACACAATCACTAAAAATAAAGCATCCTACCAATGATTTTTCTCATGGCTCCCTTCATGTCCCTGTTCCTCAGGCTATAGATAAAAGGATTCATCATTTGAGGGACCACAATGTACATCACGGAGGCTACCGTTGTCTTCCTGGAAGAGTGTGTAAATGCAGAACTAATGTACACTCCAAATCCTGTCCCATAGAACAAGAAAACAACTGTGAGGTGAGATCCACAGGTGGAAAAAGCTTTATACTTTCCAACAGCTGATGGCATTCTCAGGATGGAGGAAACAATTTGAGTGTAAGAAAAAATAATCCCAGAGAAAGGAATACCACCAAATATGCTAGACATAAAATATAGTATGATGTTATTGATGAGGGTATTGGAACAGGCAAGCTTGAGGACCTGAACAATTTCACAGAAGAAGTGGGGGATTTCCAGGTCTGTGCAGAAGGACAGTCTCAGCAACATCAGACTATGGACCAGGGCATTCATGATGCTAATGAACAAAGAGAGTATGACCAGCAGACCAAGGAGGTGGGGGTTCATGATGACTGTGTACCTCAGTGGATGACAAATAGCCACATAGCGGTCATAGGCCATTATTCCAAGGAGAAAATTTTCAAAACTTCCAAAAATTATGGTAGCACATACCCGGGTGAGGCAGCCAGTGTAAGTGATAGAGTTTCTCTGTGTATTGATGTTCACTAACATCTTCGGGACTGTGGTTGTACTTAAACAGATGTCCGTAAAGGACAGATTGGAGAGAAAGAAGTACATGGGGGTATGGAGGTGGGAATCATAGCTGATAGCCAGGATGATGAGCAGGTTTCCCAGGATGGTGACCAGGTACATGAACAGAAAGATGTTGTAGAGAAGGGGCTGCAGTTCTGGATCCTCTGCCAGTCCCAGGAGAAAGAACTCTGAAACTCCTGTTTGGTTTCTGGGTTCCATATTGTTGATTAAACTGATGGAAAAGATGAGTGACAAGACAATCAAATATGTGGTCCCTGGACCAGCAGAAGCTTCATCACCAGACGCAAAAGCCATCTGGGAAGGGAAGGAGAAGAACGGAGAAGACTAGAAAGTTTGTGTCCCCTGTACGCATATTATTTGGCTATTTATTAAAAAAAAAAAAAAAAAAACCTGAATCTAATATAGCTGAGTGTAAACATTTATTTGTTCTTGAAAGGGGTGAAAAGTTAGTCATGGTTTTATATACGTATTTTCATACTACCTGTGCTCCTGTGGTCATTGTAAATATTTGGCAACTTTATAAAGAGAAAATAAATGAACTAGGGAGATGGTGTGATGTGTGTGTCTCAGATTCCATGTCCTTCCAAGATAGGAGCTGGATAACAGAGATGATAAAAATATGTGTTAAAAACAAGGAATGAGGAGATAAATTCCACAAACCACCTCCTTCTCTACCACAAGAATTCAAGTAAATATTAGAATTCTGTAGTGGTCATCTGGAAACTCTGGTGCCGTAGTGGTTAAAAGCTACGGCTGCTAACCAAAAGGTCAGCAGTTCAAATTCACCAGTTGCTCCTTGGAAACCCTATGGGGCAGTTCTATTCTGAAAACCTTCACAGGGTTGCTATGAGTGGGAATCAACTTGACAGCAACAGGTTTGTATTTTTTCATTAAAATGGTCATCATGTTTCAAAAGGGACAGATTTATGTTCAGGAGGAAAATTGTCCCTCCATTGTAGAGAGAGAAGAGGAGACTGGTAGAATGAGAAGTCCTTGAGACTGGTGCAAAGATACATGGAAACATGTCAGGAAGATGGAATAGATGCAGGGGTCCATGGAAGACTTATTTCCAATCATTTTATGCATGTACTCTCATCATTCTCCCTGATGAGAGAAAGACCCTCAGCGGGAAGTACTGACACAGTGACTGCAACAATGGGCTCAAGTGTAGCAATGATTATAAGGATGGCACAGGACTGGGCGACGTTTCTTTTTGTTGTGCTTGGGTTCACTATGGCACCTAACAACAACAACTCTCCTCCCAGCTTCCTCTGGATGACCCTGTGATGAAACACTTGCCCTCTTTCTAAATATTAACCAAGGGACTCTAGGTTACCTGGCGGGTGTCATTGAGGAATGATGCTTAACACCTGCCCTCGATGTTGGATGATGTAGATGGACGTTCTCTCCACAGGAAAGGCAGAAGGGCCTAGTGAGGCACACAGCTCCTGGACAAGAGGATCATGGTGGGTAATGTCTCAGGCGTGCTGGCTCCTGACTGAAGAACTGCTGCTGAGTGAGGGGGTAACAGGCAGACTATTTGCAGATTCTGTATCCCTAGGGGCTCAATATCCAAAGCTCCTCATTAGCCAAACATTTTATTGTCATTCTGATCCAAAGAGTACAAATCCTTAAAGACCAAGACAATAAAAGGTGGAATTCAGGATGGATGATTTCCTGACAAGGGCGGTTGCTTGTCATTCACCTTTCTCCACCCATTGTTTCTGCACACCTCCATGTCACACACCTAGCATACACGGACATACCATTCTTATCTAACTGCATTCCAGTCTTCTTTATTTAATTACAACTGAAAGCAACTCTATCTAACCAAATGACCTTAGGAAGCCTGATACCTATTTCAGGTGTGAAAATATTGCATGTTGTTCTTTTTCACAGGCTCCACAGGGTCGGTTCCGACTCATAGCGACCCTATGCACAACAGAACAAAACACTGCCCGGTATTGCTCCATCCTCACGATCGTTGCTATGTTTGAGCCCATTGTTGCAGCCATTGTGTCAATCCATCTCAGTGAGAGTCTTCCTCTTTTTCACTACCCCTTTACTTTAGTAAGCATGCTGTTGTCATTCTACAAGGACTGGTCCCTCCTGATAACGTGTCCAAAGTATGTGAGATGAAATTATGTGTGCCAATTTAGTATTCACTTAAAAATATTTTACCTTTAATGAGCTCTATTTTTCGTGTCTTTTACCACCTTTAACTACTTCTGTTTAAATTTTGTTAATATATAAACTTTTGAAAACCAAATTGAGACAAGACGGCATTGTGATTTCACCTTTTGCTATCTGAACTTGATTCACTTCAAACGCATGAAATAATAGATAAAATAGAATAAAATAAAGCTGGTCACACCAAAAAGATAAACTTTTTCTTGCACCACAGAAAGACCTGAAACATAAAAACTCATTCCAATAAGTGCTAAACTGAGTCAATGTTGCTGACAAGTGAAGTGAGTGATGGATGAAGAATCAAAATCTGGACTTAATAAGATAGAGAACGTTGGTGACTCTTCAGGAGCACTTTCTGTTGCATGCAGGGGCAAGGACCTGATTGGAGTTGACAAACTAAAAAAAATATTGTGCTTTAAGTGTAACTTACAATGCAAATTAGTTTCTCGTTCAGAAATTTATACATAAATTGTTTTGTGACATTGGTTGCAGTCTCCACAATGTGTCAGCACTCTCCCCCTTTCTGTTTGCACCAGGTTTCCCATATCTACTCGTCTATTTTTCTTGTCCTTTCCTGTCTTTGTGTCTTTGCTTTTGGGCAGGTGTTGCCCATTTGATCTTCTATACTTGATTGAACTAAGAACCACGTTCCTTATGTGTGTTATTATTTATTTTATTGGCCCCTCTAATATTTGACTGAAAGGTGGGCTTTGGGAGTGGCTTCCATTCTGAGTTAGCAGGGTGTCCGGGAGCCATAGCTTGGGTGTTTCTCCAATCTCCGTTAGATAAGTAAGTCTGGTCTTTTTCTGTGAATTTGAATATTTTTCTACAGTTTTCTTCAGCTCTACCAGGGACTGTCTATTGTGATCCCTGTCAGAATTGCCTGTGGTGGTAGCTAGGCACCATCTAGCTCCTCTCGGCTCAGGTTGGTGGAATTCCTGTTTCATGCGGCCCATTAGTCCTTTGGACTAGTATTTTCTTTTTGTCTTTTGTTTCTCCTTTGCTCCAGTTGGAATGGGACCAATGGATGTATCTTACATGGCTGGTCACAAGTTTTTAAGACCCCAGATGCTACTCACCAAAGTAGGATGTAAAGCATTTTCTTTATGAACTATATTATGCCAATGGATGTAGATGTCCACTGAGACCAAGTTTCCCAGCCCTCAGCCTCAGTAAATTGGTCCCTCAAGGTTTTCGATGTGTCTAGGAAGTTTCTATGACTTTGTCTGTTTTGAGTTGTGCTGAATTCCCCTACGTTGTGTGTTGTCTTTACTTCACCAAAGTTAACACTTGTCTACTATCTAGTGATTTCTCCTCCCACATTTTCCCTCCTTGATAACCATCAAAGATTTTTTTTTCCTCTGTGTAAGCTTTTTTTATGTTTTTATAATAGCGGTCTCATACAACATTTGTCCTTTTGTGATGACTTATTTCATTCAGCATAAGGTTCTACAGATTCATCCAAGTTGTGAGATGTTTCACAGTTTCGTCACTGTTCTTTATCATTGTGTAGTATTACATTGTATGTACAGTAATTTGTTTACCCATTCATCTGTTGATGGGCACTTAGGTTGTTTCTATCTTTTTGCTATTGTGAATAAAGCTGTACTGAATATGGGTGTGCATATGTCTATTCATGTAATGGCCCTTATGTCTCTAGGCTGTATTCCTAAGAGTGCGATTGCTGGATAGCATGGTATTTCCATTTCTATTTTTATAAGGAGGTCCTATATCATTTTCCATAGTGGTTGTACTATTTTAAATTCCCGCCAGCAGTGCATAAGAGTTTCAATTCCTTCACAACCTCTCCAGCACTTATTATCTTCTGGTTTTTTAATTTTTTATTAGTACCATTAATGTCAAGGTGAGATGGTATCTCATTTTAGTTTTGATTTTCATTTCTCTATTGGCTAATAATTGCAGTATTTTCTCATGTGTCTGTCAGCTGCTTGAATGTCTTCTTTGATGAAGCATCTGTTCACATCCTTTGCCCATTTTTTAATTGGATTGTTTGCCTTTTTTTGTTGAGGTGTTCAAGTATTCTATAGATGTTAGCAATAGGACCGTTGTCAGATATGTCATAGCCAAAAACTTTTCCCGGTCGGTAGATTCTTTTTTTATTTTTTTGATGAGCATAAGTCTTTAATTTTGGGGAGCTCTCAGTTATCTAGTTTATCTTCTGGTGTTTGTGCATTCTTAGTTATGTCTTGTATTTATGCCATGCATTAGGGCCCCTACCATTGTCTATATTTTTTCCCATGATCTTTCTAGTTTTAGGTTTTATATTTAGTTTTTGATGTATTCTATGTTAGGTTTTATGTATGGTGTGAAGTATGGGTCCTGTTTCTTCTTCTTCATTTTTTTTTTTAATAGATGGACTTCCAGTTTTGGATAAACCATTTTAATTCTGTTGGAAAATCCACATTTCTGGGTTCATGGAGTTGGGGTGATCCACACAGGCCATTTTCCGTCAGGTATCCTTTTTCAAATCCTTGAGCATTAAAGGAATTGCTTTTTCTGGTGTCCTCTCCAGATCACATCATAGCCTACAGAGCAACTTATCAGAGACTGTTTTACTTCAGGCACTGGGACCTTTTAGAGAATTATAAAGGTGGAGTCAGTTTCAAGAAGCAGGAACCCAGGGTCTGACTGGAAAATGTGTGGTACATCCTTAGTGACTCTGTTCCTTCAACAGACTGATCCTGGAGCCCTGCATATGTTCTGATGCTATCTCTTGAGATATTAACATGACAATGACCTATACAGCCTGTTTTTGCTATCCCTTCTTCTGAATGCCTTCTCTATATTTTTGAGTTGATGCTGCCTGATTTGAATAATATCTACTCACAATGCATATATTCTGTAATACTAATTTCTGATGATTCCCTGTGCATTTAGGTTTTTTGACAATTGCTGGCATCAGAAGTTGGATCCATAGCAGCTGACCAACTTCCCCCAGAGCTCTTGTTCGACATTAGCATGACACCCTCAAAAACTCTTTCAGTTCATTGCCTGCATGGAGCATCTGGAGGCCATCTTGGTAAGCCCTCTTGGACTTTTGAGTTCCACCTCTTTTTTGTTTTGAGCTTGAGTCCAATATTTATTGTGAGTTTGGTGCATTTGTTGTCTTGTAGTGCTTAGGACTGTCTCAAAAAGGGGTATGCCAAATTCAATTAAGAAAAACGAAACAAACCTGTTGCCATTGATTCCAACTCATAGCAACCCTAGTCACCCCATAGAATTTCCAAGGAGTGCGTGGTGGATTTGAACTGCCAATCTTTTGGTTAGCAGCCATAATTCTTAACCACTATACCAGAGTTTCCAATCCAATAAAGAAGTGGATTTTCCTAGTGGAATTCTGTCTCACTACATGGCCAAGAACTATGGGTCTAGGTCTTGTTTGCATTTGTATTTTTCTGTTTGAGCTTCCTATCATTTTCAGCTCGTCAAATTGGAGACCACATTGGGGTACTTTTCAGTTAGAGAGACTGCTGTGTTTGAGATCTAAATTAGAAAACCATGGTGCCAAAACCAGACAGGATCAATGGGTTGCTTAATTTGATTGATATTCTGAAGTTTCTAAACACATTCAGGATTCCAAAATAACTTCTGTGAAAGATTTTGTTTCAAAAATTGTAATTCATAAGAGGCTGTATCTCTCACTGGAAGAATGAAATAGGTTCGGAAAGAATGAAACTGGTTTTTATATGGTTGTTACAAAGAAATTCCAGAGTTTTTTTAAGCCACAAAACGTGTAGGCATGAGAATTTCAAGGTCTTCTAGGGTATTTATTGCCAACAGAAAGATGCTCATGTGAGGATAAGCTGGAACAGGAGATGAGCCAGAGCATTATGCTGCCCACCAGCTGATAGAAAACTCTCATGCAATGGCGGTACACTGTAAAACAAAATACTCACCAAACCCTGCATCAGACTCCCTGCTAGGTATTGTATTCAACTGTGGGAAACCAAAGTTTCAATCCAAGAGAATAGAATCCTTGACATCTAGGAGAAGTGAGTCTAGAGCTCCCTCATATTGGGATCCTGGTTTGAGGTTCATGTTCAAAAATGCTGAGTATATTAAGAGTAATTTTTAATTGGGAATTTCAGTGATCACTTTGTGAAAATGAGTTCCCATTTTCTCTCTTTTTTCTTCCACTTTGGGAAAATGGTTTCCCATTGCCTTGTCTTTTCTTTTCTCTTTGGAGAACT
This sequence comes from Elephas maximus indicus, assembly GCF_024166365.1. Lineage (NCBI taxonomy): Eukaryota > Metazoa > Chordata > Mammalia > Proboscidea > Elephantidae > Elephas > Elephas maximus. Next base: position 21,673,577 of record NC_064821.1, read on the forward strand.
TTTTTTTGTTACTCAGCTTTTGTCAAAGTGTCTGAGACCCATCTGAGACTCTGGCAAGTTAATCACTTTTACCTAGAACCTGTTGAAATGAATCAATCTTACCAATTTCCAAAGGTACATTAACAAAAGGGGTACCCTATTTGCTTTGTTTTGTGTTGTTTAGGAGTACAGCCTGGTTTTTACAGCTGGCCTCACAGATCAGTGAACTTATGTTGCTTTTATGTCTCTCTTTTGTGTGTGTGTTTGTATGTTCAAAGAGCTTGTATCTGACCCAGAGTTGTGTCTTTTTTTTTTTTTTCCTGCCTTCTGTCAGGCTGGAGGCTGTGGCTGACAGTTTGTTTTGTTTGTTTGTTTTGTTTTTTTAAGTGAGGTCAAGTCTCAGCTCTTTCTCTTGCAAAAAAAAAAAAAAAAAACTGCTTCTTGTGCCTGTCTTATAATTTGGGTTTGGGTTTTCAGTAGCTACTTTGAGAAAGTTTGATATAAATTGGTCTATTTGAAAAGTGCACTGAAAAAAGATGGAAATTTTTTTGATAGGTATAGCACAGTCTTATAAAGGACAAATTATTCTAAATTGCTCCTATAAAAGATTCTTTAAAGTGTACAAAAGATAGGATTATGAAGGTGTAATAATTCCCTACCTCCAGACGGTATTATTAAATTAGATTATTTCTTCAAAGAACTTTAATCAATCAGTTTAGTGATAAATCAGCACTTATAAAATTTAACAGTCCAAATATTTACAGGAAAGGAAGTATTTTGCCTCTCAAAATTCCTATGCCAACTTAAACATATGTAAATGAATCGCGATTGCCCATTTCTTCTTGATGAGGATAAGCCTTAGAGAGGGAGGGCAGGACAAGTTCAGGCCTCCTTGGCCCTCACTCTCTGAGGCCCTTGTAGCTCCCACAGAGCTTTTGAAGAAAAGACCCCTCTCAACCTTGTGAAAACCTTATAAAACAAAAGAAATTAAGATAAATAATGTGGACTCTGATGAGGTTAAAATAAGAAAAATCCTGTCCTAAAACAGTTATCAGAAATTGGGTGAATCTCCAAGATAAAGAACCATGACTAAGCTCTCTCTATTGCAGAGGAATTTTAAGAATTCAAAAGATAAAAATCACAATGAAAAAACAAAAAATCCCCACCCAAGATAGAAAAAGGTCAAATGCATATCAATGACTTGGTCAGGGTCGGCCAAGGCTTTGAGTTAAAAAAACAAACAACAAAAAAAGCCCAGTTATTAAAATCTCAAAGATTAGATTGGGGAAAATATGGATAAAAATCTGAATGAAAATATAGACTATTTAAACAAACTTTATTTCACTAATAATTGTATTTTGTGATATATGGTCTTAAAATAATTTCAAAGATTTTTCTAGGTAACTTATTGAATTAATGGATAGTCATTATAATTTCTTTAAATACTTTTGCTTTTTATGGCACAGAGAAGGAAAAGAGTGGAAGATATGTATGTAGGTATGTATACATATATGTGAATATATATATATGTGCTGTTAAGTTGGTTCTGACTCATAGTGACCCTATGTACAACCAAACGAAACACAGATTGATCCTGCCTCATCCTTACAATTGTTGTCATGCTTGAACCTGTTGCTGCAGCCACTACGTCAATGCATCTTGTTGAGGGTCTTCCCTCTGCTTTAACAAGCATGATGTCCTTCTCCAGGGACTGGTACCTTGTGATAACATGTCCAAAATATGTGGGACATCGTCTCACCATCTTTGCTTCTAAGGAGTATTCTGGTTGTGAGACAGATAGGGTTAACTGTGCTGGTGGAACAAAAGAGCTGTTAAAAGGTTACCATCTAGAAGTTGGGTAAACAGGAACCACACCCTGCCAACATGAGATAAGACTGAAACAACCTATGAATTACTATCTCCTTCTTAGTGTTTTTCTAGTCCCTTCCTCCTTTACAGGCTCCGCATGCCCAGAAGAACGAAGTGTGACCACTGTTTAACCTTCCTTAGCCCTTCCGAAGATGACAATGTAGTACTGAAGATCAGTGTGCTTGTGCTACATCGCATAATAAGCGATGCCAAGGTCTGCCAAGAAGACTCCATCTTGAATATCCGTGGGTTAAATCTTGGATTCCAGGTGTGTGTACAACCTAATCAGCATGCGCCGCCATTCTGAGAAGTACCTGCCCCTTGAAAAAGAAGCTGACTAAATATTCATTACTCTATTGTCTCCACTGAACCCATATAAGCCCTAACCTTGCTTCCCTTTTTGAGTCAGTCTTTTGGAGAGGCTTAGTCTCCAGCTGACTCCTTTTATTTGACTCAAGCAAAACAAAGCTTGCTAAAGATGAAGTTTGTCTTTCGCGTGTATTCTTACTGAGGAAAAGACAAGGACCTTTGTGTTAGATTGGCGATTGGTAACAGCTGTACTTCTTCCAGGACAAATTTATTCATTCTTTTGATAGTCCATGGTATATTCAATACTCTTCACCAACACCATAATCTAAAGACTTTGATTCTTCTTCCGTCTTCCTTACTCACTGTCCATTTTTCTCATGCATGTCAGGCAATTGAAAACACCATGACTTGGGTCAGGCACACCTTAATCTTCAGATGACATCTTTGCTTTTTAACACTTTAAAGAGGTCTTTTGCAACAGATTCATCCAATGCAGTACATCGTTTGATTTCTAGATGGCTGTTACCATGAGTGTTGATTGTGGATCCAAGTAAAATGAAATCCTTTACAACTTCAGTCTTTTCTGTTTATCATGATGTTGTTATTGGTTCAGTTGTGAGGATTTCTCTTTTCTTTATGTTGAGGTGCAATCCATACTGAAGGCTGTGGTCTCGGATCTTCATCAATAAATGCTTTAAGTCCTCTTCACTTTCAGCAAGCAAGGTTGTGTCATCTGCATAACACAGATTGTTAATGAGTCTTCCTCCAATCCTGTTGCCCTGTTCTTTCTGATATAATCCAGACTCTCGGATTATTTGCTCAACGTGCACATTGAATATGTATGGTGAAAAGATACAACCCTGACACAGACCTTTCCTGATTTTAAAACCATGCAGTATCCCCTTGTTTTGATCAAATAACTGCCTCTTGATCTATGTACAGGTTCCTCATGAACACAATTAAGTGTTCTGCAATTCCCATTCTTCGCAATATTATCCATAATTTGCTGTGATCTGCACAGTTGGATGTTTTTCCATAGTCAATAAAACACAGGTAAACATCCTTCTGGTATTCTCTGGTGTCAGCCAGGATCCATCTAACATTAGCAATAATACCCCTGGTTCTTCTAAATCCAGCTTGGATTTCTGCCAATTCCTTGTTGACGTACTGCTACAGCCACTTTTGAAAGATTGTCACAAAATTTTACTTGCATGTGATATTAATGAGATTGTTCAATAATTTCCACATTCGGTTGGATCACTTTTCATTGGAATGAGCACAAATATGGATCTCTTCCAGCCGGTTGGTCAGGTAGTTTTCTTCCAAATTTCTTGGCATAGATGAGAGAGCACTTACAGTGCTAAATCTGTTTGTTGAAACATCTCATTTGGTATTCCCTCAATTCCTGAAGCATTGTTTTTCACCAGTGCCTTCAGTGCACCTTAGACTTCTTTCTTCAGTACCATTTGTTCCTGACCATATGCTGCCTCCTGAAATGGTTGAATGTCGACCGGTTCTTTCTTGTATAGGTACTCTGTGTATACCTTCCATCTTCTACTGATGCTTCCTGCATATTTCAATATTTTCCCCATAGAATCCTTCAATATTGCTACTTGAAGCCCGAATTTTTCCTTCAGTTCTTTGAGCTCAAGAAATGCCTAGCTTGTTCTTCTGTTTTGGTTTTTCTAACTCCAGGTCTTTGCACATGGCCTTATAATAATTTACTTGGTCTTCTGGCTTCACTCGTTGAAACCTTCTGTTCAGCTCTTTTACTTCATAGATTCTTACTTTTGCTTTAGCTACTCAACGTTCACAAGCAAGTTTCTGAGTCTCTTCTGACACCCATTTTGTTTTTTCTTTCTTGTTTGTCTTTTTTAATGACCTCTTGCTTTCTCCACATATGATATCCTTGATGTTATTCCACAACTCGTCTGGTGTTTGGTCATTAGTGTTCAAGGCATCAAGTCTATTCTTGAGATGGTCTCTAAAGTTAGGTGGGATACGCTAAAAGTCATACTTGGCCATTGTGGACTTATTCTAATTTTCTTCAGCTTCGACTTGAACTTGCATAAGAGCAATTGATGGTCTGTTCTGCAGCTGACCCCTGGCCTTGTTCTGACTGATGATATTGAGCTTTTCCATTATCTCCTTCCACTGATGTAGTCAATTTGATTCCTGTGCATTCCATCTGGCGAGGTCTGTGTGTGTAGCCACTCTTTATGGTGTTGAAAATGGGTATTTGCAATGACGAAGTCGTTGGTCTTGCAAAATTCTATCATTTGATCTCCAGCATTGTTTCTATCACCAAGGCCATATTTTCCAACTACCGGTTCTTTTTTTTGTTTCCAACTTTTGTATTCCAATCACCAATAATTATTAGTGAATCCTGATTGCATACTTGATCAATTTCAGACTAGAAGTTGGTAAAAATCTTCATTTTCTTCATCTTTGGCCTTAGTGGTTGGTGGGTGCATTTGAGTAATAGTCATATTAACTAGTTTTCCTTGTATGGTATGGATATTATCCTACCACTGATAGCATTGTACTTTAGGATAGATCTTGAAATGTTCTTTTTAATGATTAGTGCAACATCATTCCTCTTAAGTTGTCATTCCTGGCATAGTAGACCATATGATTGTCCAATTCCAAATGGCCAATACATGTCCATTTCAGCTCACTAATGCCAATGATATCTATGTTTATGTGTTCCATTCATTTTTGATGATTTCTAATTTTCCTAGATTCATACTTTGCACATTCCATGTTCTGATATTTAATGTATGTTTGCAGCTGTTTCTCCTCATTCTGAGTCATGCCACATTGAGGCCGGCAGTACTCTAGCCACACTGAATAAACAAGAGGACGTGCCAAGGGGCCAAGCCTGCCATCTTCAGTAACACAGAGAGTTAACTCCCAGTGTATAAGCTATCTCCTTATTAGGCAAAACAGGAACTAACCTCTGCTTTTAGAGTATCTTCTTATTTAGGTATAGTTTCAGTTCTGACTCAGGTAAATAAAAAGTGGCTGCAGTCTTCAATCCAGCTAAAATTGTCCTTGGACCAGCTCAGGCCTGCCTGAACTGCCCAGTATGGGTGACCTTGCCCCTCAGACAACTTACTGATGTCAGAGGCCTAAAAACACACCTTGTTTACACCCCCAGCATGGGCAAAATGCCATCTTTGTGGCCCCCTCTTTCAGACTGAACAGGTGCAGAAAATCGGACCACCACTAGAACGCCCTCTGAGGTCAAACTAATTAGTAAGCTGGCCCCACCCTGGGTGTTCCTGAGGACCCAGACCTGATTTACTTTATCCATATCAACCCCTTGGGCTATTGTTCTAGGAGACATCTTGGTGTGCTCCTTTACTTGGTCAACTAAATAAAGCTTCTTTTGCTTTCATCTGTTCTATGTGTCTTCCTAGCTGAGCTGACCTGAAAGTGTTGGGTTACAACATCAGCAAATGAAGGTTCCTAAAGCTTGACTCAACCCATTGTCATTAAGGTTGACTCTGCCTTGAGGATGCAGCTCTTCCCCAGTTGTCTTTTGAGTGCCTTCCAACCTGAGGGGCTCATCTTCAGGCACCATGTCAGACAATGTTCTGTAGCTATTCATAAAGCTTTCAGTGGTTAATCTTTCCTGAAGTAGACCTCCAGGTCCTTCTTATTCTGTCTTAGTCTGCAAGCTCAGCTGAAACCTGTCCACCATGGGTGATCCTGCTGGTATTTCAGTATCAGTGGCATAGCTTCCGTCATCACACCAACAGCGGGCCCCCACAGTATGCCAAACTGATAGCTAACAAGTGTATTCATTTTTGCCACTTAAAGGGTTGTACAAAGTTTAAAAGGTTTACCAGAAGGGAATTTTTTGATAAGGTCTAATTTTTCTATGTCATAGCTATAGTTCAATGGGTTAATTTAAGAGATATTTAAGAGCTTTAGTGTCAAAAAACATATAAAGCCAAAAAAAAAAAAAAAATGGGTTTCTTACTGTTAACCTTGAAAAATTATCTTTAATAACTGGGTTGAAGAGTTAATTTTATCCTGTGTGTATTCTGCCTCAGAGGCAAGGGTTCGGTGTCTATTACAATAAATTCCTGAATTCATGGTGAAAACCAAGCCACAAGCATTGTCTCTACGTTACCTACGATAAACTCCTGACAACTTTGAAGCCTTTTGGAAAGCCAAAAAATATTTTTTTCTGGCTTTGTAAAGGGAAAAATACTAAAATAAAAAGGCTTATTTAATGTGATATGAGTTACATGAAATGTATTGTCAAATTTGGAAAAGTACCAAATTTTCTTTGGGTTAAAATTTTTTGTATCATTGCCTCCTCTTACGTTTTGACAATGAGTGTAATATTATCATTAGTAATTTTAGTTATTTTAACTGCAAATTTGGTTGCAACTTTATTTCTTTTGAATGTAACATCATCAATGTCAATAGTTTTAATTGGGGAATTCACATATTTTACCTATGGAGTTTTTTTTTTTTATATATATTTTATACATCCCTACCATTTCATTTTATAATGACTTGCATTACTGTTAACTCTCAAAAGAAAAATAAAAAATCATATCAGTGGTGAGTCTAAGAATACTAACCAAGAAATTACTCTGCCATACTTTTGCCTCTGAATAACAAATCAAGACGTTTTCTTAATTTTTTTTATTGTGCTTTATATGAAGGTTTACAGAGCAAATTAGTTTCTCATTAAACAATTAATACACTTTTTATTTTTGTGACTTTGGTTGCCAACCTCATGACGTGTCAGCACTCTCCCCTTCTCAACTTTGGGTTCCCCATTTTCATTCATCTAGCTTTCCTGTTCCCTCCTGCCTTCTAGTCCTTGCCCCTAGGATGGTGTGCCCATTTAGGCTCATACATGTGGTAGAGTTACAAGTATTACTGTTTGTATTAGGGGCCTGTCTAATCTTTGACTGAAAGGTCAGCCTCTGGGGTGACTTCGGTACTGAGATAAAAGAGTGTCTAAGGGCCAAACTTTTGGGGTTTCTCAGTCTCTGTCAGACCGGTAAGCCTGGTCTTTTTTTGTGAGTTAGAGCTTCATTCTACATTTTTCTCCAACTGCCGGACTGAGTCAAGATTTCCAGAACTCTTGAGTAAAAGCTGACCTGATGTGTTCAGGGACTGCTGCTGATCCAGAATCACATGAACAGAAATCAACTACATAGCACTGAGTGGACTAAAAGATTCCATTTTCTAGATAAAAGAAACCATTTTTACCCTTCCCCTAAATTATGTAATTAATGGGTTTGTTTTTTCTCCTGCAGCTTTGAACTGGTTCTTATTATGCTGTTTCTATAATCTATTAACCAAGAGGAAAAAAGAAATATGAGAGGAACATGAAATTGAGACCAGAAAATAAACTTTTAAAAGTTAAAAGAAGAATCTGGAGTGGAGAAAAACCCTTACCATAGGCTATTCTGTAATCAGCACAGTGCTATTAGTTACTGGAATAGCTGACTCTCACATTAAAAGAAATAATTGAACTTTAGATGGATTTAGATATTCTGACTCTGGAATTAGAAATTTCTGTTGATAAACTTAGCAAAGCTGTAAAGACCATAACTAGAGAAGTACCTGAAGTTCGAGCTGTGATTTTACAAAATAGAATAGTATTTGGTTTTCTGTTATTCTCTGTCTTAGTCATCTAGTGCTGCTATGACAGAAATACTGCAAGTGGATGGCTTTAACAAAAAGAAACTTGTTTTTTCACAGTAAAGTAGGCTAAAAGTCCAAATTCAGGGTGTCAGCTCCAGGGGAAGCCTTTCTCTCTCTGTTGACCTTCTCATCAAGCTCCCCTGGACTAGGAGCTTCTCTGCAAAGGGACCTAAAGTCCAAAGGATGCACTCTGCTCCCTGCACTGCTTTCTTGGTTGTATGAGGTCCCCCTCTCTAGTCACTTCCTTTTCCTTTTTATCTCTTGAGTGATAAAAGGTGGTGCAGGCCACACCCCAGGGAAACTCCCTTTACATTGGATCAGGGATGTGACTCCGTAAGGGTGTTACAATCCCACTCTAATCGTCTTTAACATAAAATTACAGTCACAAAATGGAGGATAACCACACAATACTGGGAATCATGTCCCAGCCAAACTGATACATGCATTTTCGGGGGGGACATAATTCAATCCATGGCAGTCTCCCGAGAAGGAGTTTGTGCCTTAATAGGTGAATGGTGGTGTGTTTATATTAATAATACACAATATTAGACTTCACAGAATGTAGTTGCTGCTGAGGCACATGTAACTCAGTCACTGACGCTGGTTACGAATAAATGGCCATGGAATTTGTTTCTAGGCTGAAAGACCTAGGGCCATAGTTTTGTGAGTTATTTTAGTAAATTGGCCTAACATTGTTCTTAATGTTTCTGTTTCTACCTTCTAGTTCTTTGTGTAGTGTCTGGGGTCTTAAAAGCTTGCAAGTGGCCATCTAAGGTGCAACAGTTGGTCTCTGTTCATCCGGAGCAGCAAAGGAAAGAAGGGTTTGTCTTTCCAGGACATTTGTTTGTCTGTTGTAGCAGGCAGAAAAAGAACTAGGCTCCATGTCTGATACCTCCATTAACAACTGTCTCCTTTGTCATGAGGCCAGAAGAATCAGATGATGCCTGCCTACCATAAATGAACATTTATGATCACAGATTCTATAGCAGAATCGTGATCAAAAGGGAGGAAATGACAAACCATTTTAAGTCTTCAAATACCCAGATTTCTGGGTTCTTGGAGTTGAGGTAACTGGCCCAGGCCATTTGCCCTTAGGTGTCCTTTTAAACCTTGAGCCTTTAAAGAACTAGTTTTCCTGGAGTCACCTTCAGGTCACACAATAGCCTAGTGAGTAGCTTAGTAAGGACTTCTTTGCCTCAGACATTGGGATCTTTGAGAGAATTACTTATGTGCAGTCAGTTGCAAGAAGCAGGAACCCCAGGGTCTTACAGGAAAATATATGACATGTTCTTAGTGCCTCTGTTCCTACAACAGGCTGACCCTGGAACCCAACATGTGTTCTGTTGCTATCTCCTGAGAAATTAACATGACGATGACCTATATAACCTGTTTTCATTAATCCTCTTTGGAGAGCCTTCCCTGTGTTTTGGGGGGTGATGTTACCCAATTTAAATGGGATCTTTTCTACTCACAATAAATATATTTTCTTACATTAATTTCTCCTGTTTCTTTGCACATTTAGATTTTTTGACAGACTGAACTCAAATGGAAATTGAAGGAAAGAATTGGATAATGTGAGTGTAGACAAAAGAAAAGGAATCGTTTCAGAAAATATAAGGGAAAAAATATTCTCAATCTCATTGTATAAGGCCGGCATAACCTTGATAACTAAAAGTAGACATGGTTAGCACAAGAAAGGAAAATCCCATGGCACTCCCACAAAATTACTAACAGGATTAAAAAAAAAAAAATCAAATCCAGCAAAAATGAAAAAAAGATAATGCTTTAGGCCCAATTTGGCCTTACTCCAGGTAATTACCGTTGATTCTTCCTCCAGATAACCACAGGTTCATTCCACTCTTCCTGTAGGTCTTTGTTTACAAGTACACTGCTTAGTGAGGTTTCTTCTGCCTTCCTATCTAAAACTGCAACATCTTCCTGTTTTCCTAATCCCTTTCCTGAAGTTTATTCTCCATAACATTTAGCACCATCAATAGTCCATCTTTTTCTTATAGCTCCAGGTTGGGCTCCCTTGGGAAGCAGAGATTAGCGTGATAAAAGTTTATTAGGAACTGCTCCTGGAGTCTACACCTTGAAAGATAAAGGAGGGGAACAGGATTGGGAAGAGGGGGAAACAGTCTTGATACAGTCCCAATGCCAACCCCCACTGACCCTGCAGGGCATTCTGGAACAGAAGGAGAGGGAACAACAGAGAGGAAAAGAGGAAAAGCACTCTGTTCATCCAAACAGGCATGAAAGGATATGAAATACAAGCCATGGACCTAATGAAGAAATTTGTAATGCATCTAACTCACAAAGTATTAACACCTCCACCAAATAAAGAAAGCTTTTGAATTAAAAAAAAAAAAAAAGATAAACCACTCAATGAAATACCATGAACAGATATTTCACAGAAAGGGAAGAATAAATGGCACATAACAGGTAGGTGAAAAGATTTTCAAGCTCTTCATAACAGAAATGTTAGTCGATTGAATAATTTTTATTTTTTTTATTATGGTGAAAATATACACAACAAATCATGCACAAATTCATAAATAATGTTTTATACTTAACAGATTGTTAAACTAATGTTAAACTAAATGAAAATATGTTGGTGATTACAAGGATACAAGGAATATTCATTGGGAGTAAAAACTAGTTCAACCACTTAAAAAACTTTGGAGCTATCCAAAGAATAATAGGTTTTCCCCTATACTCAATAACATATACTTCCCCCTCCCCTATTATAAAACTCTTGCTGATTTCAACTAGGAGAGATATACGAGAATATTGAAACAGCTTTATCCATAAGAGCAGAAAACTACCTAGCAAAACTTTCATCTGCATAAAAAAAGAACTTCTGTGAAATTACTGTATACAATGTAAAAATGTACATCACTGAAAAATAAATGAGCTAGTGCTACACCCAACAACAGGTTTGAATCTCCAAAGCACATGGTGGTGGGGGTGGGGGGGGAGACAAAAAACAGAAAACTAAGAAAATCCATATATAAAAAGACTAAACATTTAGCACCAGCACCATTCAACAGGAAAAAATAAAACTTTTAAAAAAAATGACACTGAGACCACTGGATAGTCACATGCAAAAGATAAAGGTGGACCCTTCCCCTTCTATATCAATACAAAAATTAACTCGAAATGGATCAAATGCTAAAACTATAAACCTCTTAGAAGGAAACAGAGAGGTAAATTTTCTTCATCTTGGATTGGGAAATGGTTTCTTAAATATGACACCAAAAGTACAGGCAGCAACATTCACTTTTTTTTTTTTTTTATCGTATCAGGTAATGTCCACAGGTTTCCAGGGACTGGCCTATCTTTGGGGAGGGGGGCATTATTCAACCCAATACAGAGGAGTTACCTTCTGATGACTCCATGGAACGGTCTATTCATAATAGATACAGGTAAGGATAGCAAGCTTTCTCTTTCTGGACATCAGGTATGGATATGACCCCTGGATCCGCTGCAGCAATCAGGAGACCACAAGGGGAACCACTTCTAAGATGAAGCCACCTAACAGAGGACTAAATGAAGCTTACTTTCCTGTTTCTGTTCATTCCCTACCTTTGAAGGCCTTTCCTTATAATGATATATAACTCTATTGCTTGAGCATATTAGAGTCAGTTCTTTTTCTTCTTAGCACCAAAGGCTTCCTCACTGATGAAATTTAAATATCTCACGATCATCTAAAATTACAGAGATCATTTTGTAGATGATGAAACCGAGCATGGTGGGTGCAGATGTTGCCATTATTAGAGACAGTTTATCAGTGACAGATCTCACTAAGTGCTGAATTGGGGCATGAGAGATCAGCATCCTTGTCCCGCAGTGAGGTAAGTATGGGGTCCAATTCACAACTTTATCCATTGTACCAGGCCGAAGCTACACTCTAGCCATGATAGCAACATTCATTAGATCCTTCCCTGCCTTATCCATCGTCTCCCACTTGCTTTTGTCTGAGTAGGATAGTAACAATATCCCTATAACAAGAAGCCCTTCCTCAGGCTCTGCTTCTATGGAACCTTCCCAAAGAAACTGAGCTTAAAGAGTGCAAATCATCTGTCAAACAGCACAAAACTAGGCAGAAAACAGAGCCTGGTTTCAATCCCAAGTTAAAACCCATTTACTATAGTGAGTTCAGCGGAGTTCAGGGCTGATCAAGAAAAAAATTTATGACCGTGGAATACCAGTTGCATAACAAGCAATTTAGGGTGTCATCTCCTGCAGCAGGAGGTCTTCCAGAGGCAAACACTACAGGGAGACAACAGAAGGGGAAGAGGGCATGAAAACTCCCAGGGAAGAGCAGAGGTAAGGAAGGGGATTATGTGTCCCTATGAGATGTCCTACTGCAGTAAGGTGGAGAGTCTCTAGGTCAGAGACACTCCCAAGGCAGCAGAACATTAGGACCCCTATAAGGTTTTGTCTTATCTAGCAGCTGTTGGGTGCAGCTTTGTGGGGTAAGGAAAAAAAAAAAAAAAAAAGAAGGCAGGCTCTAAGTTGGCAAAATCGACTTACCTGGGGTATTTTTAAAAAGAATTGGATATGTACAAATTTGAGTTTGACATTGACAGTCTTTTCTGAGCTTACTATGAAGAAGTAAACGACTGGGGACCAATATGCAGAGGGCATTTTTGACTCATTTATGCAACACTTAGCCATTACATTATCTAGTCATTTTAGATGAACTTGTTGATGGAATAGTTAGGTATCTTGACACGCCAGTATTTCTTTTACTTTACTCATTCTAGAAATAGAAGCCCAAAGCAGAGAACACAATCACTAAAAAGAAGGTATCCTACCAATGATTTTTCTCAAGGTTACCTTCATGTGCCTGTTCCTCAGGCTATAGATAAAAGGAGTCATCATTTGAGGGACCACAGCATACATGACTGCAGCTACTGCTGTCTTCCTGGAAGAGTGTGTAAATGCAGAGCTAATGTACACCCCAAAGCCTGTCCCATAGAACAAGAAAACAACTGAGAGGTGAGAGCCACAGGTGGAAAAAGCTTTATACTTTCCGCCAGCTGATGGCATTCTCAGAATGGAGGAGATAATTTGAGCATAAGAGTAAATGATCCCAGAGAGAGGAATACCAGCAAATATGCAAGACATAAAATATAGCATGATGTTATTGATGAGGGTATTGGAATGGGCAAGTCTGAGAGCCTGAGCAAGTTCACAGAAGAAATGGGGGATTTCCAGGTCTGTGTAGAAGGACAGTCGCAACAACATCAGGCTATGGAGCAGGGCGTTCAAGGTGCTAGTGAACAAAGAGAATACAATCAGCAGGCCACAGAGTCGAGTCTATGATGACTGTGTACCTCAGTGGGTAACAAACGGCCACATAGTGATCATACACCATTACTGCAAGAAGACAAGTTTCAAAACCTCTGAAAACCAGGACAGCACATACCTGGGTGAGACAGCCTGTATAAGTGATAGAGTTTCTCTGTGTCTCAATGTTCACCAGCATCGCTGAGACTGTGGTTGTACTTTACCAGGTGTCCGCAAAGGACAGATTGGAGAGAAAAAAGTACATGGGGGTGTGGAGGTGGGAGTCAGCCGACAGCCAGGATGATGAGCAGGTTTCCCATGACGGTGACCAGGTACATGAACAGAAAGGTGTCATAAAGAAGGCGCTGCAGTTCTGGATCCTCTGTCAGTCCCAGGAGAAAGAACTCTGAAATACATTTTTGGTTCCTGGGTTCCGTACTGTTGCTGAAACTGATAGAAAAGATGAGTGACAAGACAATCAAATGTGTGGTCCCTGGACCGGCAGCAGTTTCATCACCAGAGGTAAATGCCATGTGTGGAAGGGAAGGAGAAGAATGGAGAAGACTACAAAGCTTGTGTCCTCTCTATGCATATTAATTGGCTATTAAAAAGAAAAAAAAAGACCCAAATCTGATAGAGCTGAGTGTAAACATTTATTTATTCTCAAAAGAGGTGAAAGGCTGGTCTTTCTACTTATTTATTTTTTTTTAATACTACCTGTGTCCCTATGATCTTTTTTGAATGTTTGGCAATTGTATAAAGAAAATACGGATGGACTAGGGAGATAGTGTGATGTGTCTATCTCAGACCCCACGTATTTCCATGATCAGAGCTGGACAACAGGCATGATAAAAATGTGTGTTAAGAACCAGAAATGTGAAGATAAGATAAAGTCGATAAAACTTCCTCTGTCTTGACCACAAGAATGCAAGTAAATATTAGCGAATTCTCTAGTGGTCATCATGTTTGAGAAATGACAGATTTCTGCTCAGGAGGAAAAGGGTGCCTGCCATTGTAAAGACAGAGGAGGAGACTGGTAGAATGGGCGTTACTTGAGACTGGTACAAAGATACAAGGAAAGATGGAAGATGGAAGACAGGCAGGAGTCCGTGGAAGACTGAGTTCCAAGCATTTTATGCATGTACTTTCATCAGTCTCCCTGCTGAGAGGAAGACCCTCAAGAGGATGGACTGACACAGTGGCTGCAATAATGAACAACAATACACTCAAGCATAGCAAGGATTGTGAGGATGGCACAAGATCAGGTAACATTTCGTTCTGTTGTACATGGGGTCGCCATGAGTTGGAATTGACTCAATGGCACCTAACAACAACTCTCCTCACAGCTTTTTCTGGATGTGCCTGCAGTGAAACACCTGTCCTCATTTCCAAACATTAACTAAGGGACTCTAGGTAACCTGGATGGCATCACTGAGGAATGAGGCTAAACATCTGCCCTGGATGTTAGATGATGTAGGCAGAAGGTCTATCCTCAGGAGAGGCAGGGGGACCGAGTCAGGCAGTGGGTTCCTGGGCAAGAGGATCATCTGTGGGTGGTGTCTCGGCTGTGCTGCCCCCTGACTGGAGAAGGGCTGCTGAGTGAGAAGGTCATAGGCCAACTATTTGCAGTCTCTGTATCCCTGAGGGCTCAATGTCCAAAGTTCCTCATTAGTCAAACACTTTTATTGTCATTCTGATCCAAAGACAGTGCAAATCCTTAAAGACCAAGACAATAAAACATGGCATTCAGGATGAATGATTCCCTGAGGAGGACAGATGCATGCCACTCACCTCTCTCCAGCCATTTCTACTAACCTCTATTTCAAACACCTTGCACACATGACGTACCATCCTTATCTAATCGAAGTCTTCTTTACTTAATTACAACTGAAAGCAACTCTTATCTTACCCGTAACCACTGCATAGGATTTCCAAGAAGTGGCTGCTGAATTCGAACTGCTGACCTTTTGGTTAGCAGCTGAAGTCTTAGCCACAGCACCACCAGGTTTCCACCACTGATATTAGGGAGCCTGATGCCTGTTTTAGGTGTGAAAGTATAGTTTATGTATGTTGTTGCTAGGTGCCCTCGAGATGGTACTGATTCATAATGAGCCCAGTTACAGCAGAATGAAACAATGTTCCATCCTGCCACCCTCACAATCATTGCTATGTTTGAGCCCATTGTTGCAGCCACTGTGTCAGTTCATCTCATTGAGTGTCTTCCTCTTTTTTGGTGACCCTCTACTTTGCCAAACACCATGTCCTTCTCCAGGGACTGACCCCTCCTGATAACACGTCTTAAGTATGTAAGACGAAGTCCTGCCATCATCATTCTAATGAGCACTCTGGCTGCACTTCTTCCAAGACAAATTTGTTCCTTCTTTTGGGAGGCCATGTACTTTCAATATTCTTTGCCATCACTATAATTCAAAGGTATCAATTCTTCCTTGGTCTTCCTTATTCATTGTTCAGCTTCTGTATGCACAAGAGGCGATTGGAAATACCATGGCTTGGGCCAGGAGTACTTTAGTTCTTGAGGTGACATCTTTGCTACTTAACACTTCAAAGAAGTATTTTGCAGCAGATCTGCCCAATGCAATGCTGTTTGATTTCTTGACTGTTGCCTCCATGGGCGTTTATTATGAATCCAACTAATATTAAATCCTTGACAACTTCAATCTTTTCTCTTTTTATCATGATGTTGCATCGTCATATTGGCGCAATTGTATTTTTGTTTTCTTTGTGTTGAGGTGGAATCCATCCCGAAGGCTGTCGTCTTTGATCTTCATCAGTAAATACTTCACCTTCATTTTCAGCAAGTAAGGTTGTGTCAATTCCTGGAGGCCTGTTTTTTGCCAATGCCTTCAGTGCAGCGTGGACTTCTTCCTTCTGTACCATTGGTTCCTGATCATATGTTACCTCCTGAAATGGTTGAACATCGACCAATTCTTTTTGGTATAGTGTATTACTTTGTCTTCTTGAGCTGCCCTTTGAAATCTTCTGTTCAGCTCTTTTACTTTGTCATTTCTTCCTTTTGCTTTAGCTACTTGACATTCAAAAGCAAGCTTCAGAGTCTCTTCTGACATCCATTTTGGTCTCTTCTTTCTTCCTTGTCTTTTAAATGAGCTCTTGCTTTCTTCATGTATGATGCCCTTGATGTCATTCCACAACTCATCTGGTCTTCGGTCGTTAGCGTTCAGTGCATCAAATCTATTCTTGAGATGGTCTCTAAATTCAGGTGGGATATGCTCATGGTCATACTTTGGTTCTCATGGACTTGTTCTAATTTTCTTCAGTTTCCACTTGAACTTGCATAGGAGCAATTGGTGGCCTGTTCTGCAGTGGGACACTGGCCTTGTGACTAACGATATTTAGCTTTTCCATTGTTTCTTCTCACAGAAGTAGTCGATTTGATTCTTGTATATTCCATCTGGTGAGGTCCATGTGTATAGTTTCATTACAATCTCTCTGGTAATCATCAATGCATCCTTATTGCATGTTCCTCAATTTCAGACTGTAGAAGTTGGTTAAAATCTTCAGTTTCTTCCTCTTTGGCCTTAGTGGTTGGTGGGTAAATTTGAATTATAGTCGTGTTAACTGGTCTTCCTTGTTGGCATGTGGATATTATCCTGTCACTGACACATAGTACATCAGGATATATCTGGGAAATGTTCTTGAAGATGAATGCAATGCCATTCCTCCTCAAGATGTCATTCCCAGCATAGTAGACCATATAATTGTCCAATTCATAATTGTCAATAGCAGTCCATTTCACCTCACTAATGCCTAGGATATCAATGTTTATGCATTCCATTTCATTTTTGATGACTTCCAGATTTTCTAGATTCATACTTCATACATGCTAGGTTCTGATTATTAATGGTCTGGAAAGCTTTACTCCATCCTTGTCACTAAGGTCAACTCTACTTTGAGGAGGCAGCTCTTCCCCAGTTGTCTTTTAAGTGCCTTCTAACCTGAGGGGCTCATCTTCTGGCACTATATCAAACAATGTTCCTCTACTATTCCTAAAGTTTTCACTGGCTAAATCTTTTCAGAAGTAGGCTGCAGGGTCCTTCTTCCTAGTCTGTCTTATCTTAGTCTGGAAGCTCAGCTGTCCACCATGAATGACCCTGCCGATATTTGAATACTGGTGGCATAGCTTTCAGCATCACAGCAACACGCATTCCCCCACAGTACTACAAACTGACACACACGTGGGGAAGATTTCACATTAGCACAATTAAATGTTCTGGAATTCCCATTTTTCACAATGTTATACATAATCTGTTATGATCCACACAGTTGAATGCCTTTGCATAGTCAATAAAACACAGGTAAACATCTTTCTGGTATTCTCCGTTTCCAGCCAAGATCCATGTGACATCAGCGTGATAGCCCTCATTCCACATCCTCTTCTGCATTTGGCTTGAATTCCTAGCAGTTCCTTGTTGATGTACTTCTGCAACTGTTTTTGAATTATCTTAGTATACTCATGCACATACTTACATATGCATATGAATATAATAATTTGGAAATATACCTAAGCTATTGTAAAATGGAAATATTCAGCATCGTTTCTTTATAATAGTCATTGAATGTTCCCTGGACATTACTTTTCAATCTGTATATTTTATATATATTGTATTCTAAACTCTTCTGTCTGATCAATTCTGATTGTGATCACTCTAGAGATGTTACTCCCTTTTGTGGGTTCCATAGCAAGCTTCTCCAATTTCATCACAATAGTTACAATGCACATTTTTCTTCACATTAGTGCAAAGTAGGTTTATATTTTTTGCTCTTGATTTTTAATAGAGTTGTGAGAAATCATGATGTCACTGGCTAGGCACTTCTATGCAGGCTTACCCATAGACTCAATACATTTTCTTTTTGTTGTTGTTGTTAAGTGCCATTGAGTTGATTCCAACTCATAGCAACCCTATGTACCACAGAACAAAACACTGCCCGGTCCTGCACCATGCTCACAATCGTTGTTATGCTTGAGCCCATTGTCAATAGATCTAGTTAAATAAAAACAAATTTTTTTTAAATTGATGAAGATGGTGCTCCAATTTAGTACTCACTTAAAACCTTTTAACTTTAATGAACTCTATATTTTCATTTGTTTTACCACATTTGACAATTTCTTTATGAACTTTGTTAATACATAAACTTTTGAAAACCAACCTGAGACAAGAGGGCAAAGGATGGCATCTAATAGGCTACTGTGAACCTATTAGACAAGAAAGAGTGAGCACATAGATGGAAAAACATGGAGGGGAAAAATATATTCCCATTCAAATAGAATCAATAAGTTCTAATTTAAATAACCTTGAAGAAAACTGATGACCAACAAGAATACGATAATCAGATCAGACAGAGGTCAGCAACGTTGTAATGGAGTGAGTGCTGTGGAGAATAGAAAAGATAAGATCAAAGATGTAGTGTCAAACAGGTCATTTAAAGTCTCCTGATGGCAAGGGCAGACACAGGGTCACTAGGTGTAACAATTTTGTAATATTCCTAGAATGACGGTGGCTTTCACCACGGTGGTAACAGTAGAGGTAGAGAGATTTGCTGGGATTCTGGATATATTTTTATTGGATGGACAATAGAGTTTTCTGGAAGAGTGTGCATGGGGTATAAGACAGAGAGAGGAAACAAAGATGATGTTCAGTGAGAGAAAACTGCTCAGCCCCTAAAAGAATGGAGTTGCCTTCAACTGTGATAGGAAAGACTGTGAGCAAAGTCTTAATATCAGTGTAGCATTTTGGAGTATGTTTAGTTTGAGGTGCCAGTTAAGCATCCACATAATGATAGCAAGTAGGCAATTAAATACAGAAGTCTGGAATCCAGGAGAGTGGTCCTTCCTGCAGTCATGAATTTGGGAGTTGTCTATGACTTTAAAGCCATGAGTCCTTTGGCTATTGCAGACAGTATCTGTCATGAACATTAATGTGAAAATACTCAACAGAATACTGGCAAACCAAATCTAAGAGCATGCTAGAAGGATTATATGCCAAGACCAAGTGACATTTTGACCAAAATGAAACAGAAGTAAGTCAATCAATGTAATATACCATGTAATCATTTCAATTGATGCAAAAAAGGCATTTGACAAAATCCAACACCCTTCCATGATAAAATACTCAAGAAACTAAGAATAGAAGGAAAATTCCTCAACAGTATAAAGGGCAGCTAGGAAAAATCCACCACAATATCATACTCAGTTAAGAAAGACTAAAAGTTTTCCTCTCTAAAATCAGGAATAAGACAAGAATGCCTTCTTTCACCACTGCTATCAATGGCAGTGGGTTATTCAACATTGGAATGGAAATTCTAACCAGGGAAATTAAGCAAGAAAAAGAAACAAAAGACATTGAAATTAGAAAGGAAAAGAAACACTAACTCCATTCCCAGATGACATGATCCTATATATATGAAAAATCCCAAAGAATTTGCAGCAAAGCTACTACAGCTAATAAATGAGTTCAAGAAAGTTCCAGGGTACGTGAACACCACACACACACACACACACAATATATATATATATATATATATATATATATATATATATATATATATATATATATATATATATATATATATATATATATATGTATATCTGGTAACAGCCCAAACCAGCTGGTAATAGGACATAAGTGATTCAAGGGCTACAACAATCAAGAAAGCGCAATCTAGTAGCCCATCTACGTATATTGAAAGAAAACAAAACAAGATAAGACTCAGCAAGCAAATATAGAATAAATCACTACAATATCTCAGAGATGGCTCGGAGACAGCAGTCAATATCAAACCACATAAAGAAGCAGACCATGATTGCTTCTACAACTCTCCAAACTAAAGAATCAATATCTTTCCCAAATGAAGATACAATCCTGGAATTGCCAGATGCAGAATATAAAAAACTAATTTACAGAATGCTTCAAGACATAGGGGATGACCTCAGAAATGAAATAAGGCAATCTACAGAAAAAACCAAGGAACACACTGATAAAGCAGTTGAAGAACTCAAAAAGATTATTCAAGAACATAGTGGAAAATTTAATAAGCTGCAAGAATCCACAGAGAGACAGCATTCAGAAATCCAAAAGATTAACAGTAAAATTACAGAATTAGACAACTCAATAAAAAGTCAGAGGAGCAGACTCGAGCAATTGGAATGCAGGGTGGGGGATCTGGAGGACAAGGGAATTGACAGGAATATAGCTGAAATAAAATTAGATAAAAGAATTTAAAAAAATGAAGAAACCCTAAGAATCATGTGGGACTCTATCAAGAAGAATAACTTTGCGTGTGATTGGAGACCCAGAACAGGGAGGGATAATAGAAAATGCAGAGAGAATAGTTGAAGATCTGTTGGCAGAAAACTTCCCTGACATCATGAAAGATGAAAGGATACCTATCCAAGATGCTCTTCGAACCCCATTTAAGATTGATCCAAAAAGAAAATCACCAAGACATATTATCATCAAACTTGCCAAAACCAAAGATAAACAGAAAATTTTAAAAGCAGCCAGGGATAAAAGAAAGGTCTCCTACAAGGGAGAATCAATAAGAATAAGTTCAGACTACTCAGCGGAAACCATGCAGGCAAGAAGGCAATGGGATGAAATATATAGTGCACTGAAGGAGAAAAACTGCCAGCCAAGGATCACATATCCAGCAAAACTCTCTCTAAAATAAGAAGGCGAAATTAAAACATTTACAGATAAACACAAGCTCAGAGAATTTGCAAAAACCAAACCAAAGCTACAAGAAATATTAAAGGAAATCGTTTGGTCAGAAAACCAATAATATCAGATACCAGCATAACACAAGGTCACAGAACAGAACATCCTGATATCAACTCAGATAGGGAAATCACAAAAACAAATTAAGATTAATTTCAAAAAGAAAAAAAACAATCAAAACTGGAAATCATAGAAGTCAATATGTAAAAGATCACAATAATCAAAAAGAGGGACTAAATACAGGTGGCATAGAACTGCCATATGGAGAGGGAAACAAGGCGATACAGGACAATACAAGCTAGGTTTTTACTTAGAAAAATAGTGGTAAATATTAAGGTAACCACAAAGAGGTATTCCAACTCCATAACTCAAAATAAAAACCAAGAAAAACATAACAACTCAGCAAACATAAAGACAAATACTATGAAAATGAGGAACACACAATTTACAAAGAAAAACGTCTCAGCACAAAAAAGTAAGTGGAAAATGAAATTGTCAACAACACACATAAAAAGGCATCAAAATGACAGCACTAAACACATACTTATCTTTAATTACGCTGAATGTAAATGGCCTAAATGCACCAGTAAAGAGACAGAGAGTCTCAGACTGGATAAAGAAACACGATGCGTCTATATGCTGCCTACAAGAGACACATCTTAGACTTAGAGACACAAACAAACTAAAACTCAAAGGATGGAAAAAATTTATCAAGCAAACAACAAGCAAAAAAGAGCAGGAGTAGCAATATTAATTTCTGACAAAATAGACTTTAAACTTAAGTCCACCACAAAGGACAAAGAAGGACACTACATAATGATTAAAGGAACAATTGACCAGGAAGATATACCATATTTAATATTTATGCACCCAATTACAGGGCTGCAAGATACATAAAACAAACTTTAACAGAACTGAAAAGTGAGATAGACACCTCCACAATTATACTAGGAGACTTCAACACACCACTTTCGGAGAAGGACAGGACTTCCAGTAAGAAGCTCAATAGAGACACGGAAGACCTAATTGCTACAATCAACCAACTTGACCTCATAGACTTATACAGAACATTCCACCCAACTGCTGCAAAGTACACTTTTTTTTCTAGTGCACATGGAACATTCTCTAGAATAGACCACATATTAGGCCATAAAACAAGCCTTTGCAGAATCCAAAACATCGAAATATTACAAAGCATCTTCTCAGACCACAAGGCCATAAAAGTGGAAATCAATAACAGAAAAATCAGGGAAAAGAAATCAAATACTTGGAAACTGAACAATACCCTGCTGAAAAAAGACTGGGTTATAGAAGACATTAAGGAGGGAATAAGGAAATTCATAGAAAGCAACGAGAATGAAAATACTTCCTATCAAAACCTCTGGGACACAGCAAAAGCAGTGCTCAGAGGCCAATTTATATCAATAAATGCACACATACAAAAAGAAGAAAGAGCCAAAAGCAGAGAACTGTCCCTACAACTTGAACAAATAGAAAGTGAGCAACAAAAGAATCCATCAGGCACCAGAAGAAAAAAAATAATAAAAATTAGAGCTGAACTAAATGAATTAGAGAAAAGAAAAACAATTGAAAGAATTAACAAAGCCAAAACCTGGTTCTTTGAAAAAATTAACAAGATTGATAAACCACTGGCCAGACTGACTAAAGAAATACAGGAAAGTAAACAAATAACCTGAATGAGAAATGAGATGGGCCACATCACAACAGACCCAACTGAAATTAAAAGAATCATATTGGAGTATTATGAAAAATTGTACTCTAACAAATTTGCAAACCTAGAAGAAATGGATGAATTCCTGGAAAAACACTACCTACCTAAACTAACACAATCAGAAATAGAACATCTAAATAGACCCATAACAAAAAAAGAGATTGAGACGGTAATCAAAAAACTCTCAACAAAAAAAAAGCCCTGGCCCGGACGGCTTCACTGCAGAGCTCTACCAAACTTTCAGAGAAGAGTTAACACCACTACTACTAAAGGTATTTCAAAGCATAGAAAATGACGGAATACTACCTAACTCATTCTATGAAGCCACCATATCCCTGATACCAAAACCAGGTAAAGACATCACAAAAAAAGAAAATTACAGACCTATATCCCTCATGAACATAGATGAAAAAATTCTCAACAAAATTCTAGCCAAGAGAATTCAACAACGTATCAAAAAAATAATCCACCACGACCAAGTGGGGTTTATACCAGATATGCAAGGCTGGGCTGGTTTAATATTAGAAAAACCATTAATGTAATCCACCATATAAATAAAACAAAAGACAAAAAACACATGATCTTATCAATTGATGCAGAAAAGGCATTTGACAAAGTCCAACACCCATTCATGATAAAAACTCTCAGCAAGATAGGAATTGAAGGAAAATTCCTCAACATAATAAATGGCATCTATACAAAGCCAACAGCCAACATCACTCTAAATGCAGAAAGCCTGAAAGCATTTCCCTTGAGAACGGGAACCAGACAAGGATGCCCTTTATCACTGCTCTTATCCAACATTGTGCTAGAGGTCTTAGCCAGAGCAATTAGGCTAGACAAAGAAATAAAGGGCATCTGGATTGGCAAGGAGGAAGTAAAATTATATCTACTTGCAGATGACATGATCCTATATACAGAAAATCCTAAGGAATCTTCCAGAAAACTACTGAAACTAATAGAAGAGTTTGGCAGAGTCTCAGGTTATAAGATAAACATACAAAAATCACTTGGATTCCTCTACATCAACAAAAAGAACATGGAAGATGAAATCACCAAATCAATACCATT
Source organism: Elephas maximus indicus (assembly GCF_024166365.1). Lineage (NCBI taxonomy): Eukaryota > Metazoa > Chordata > Mammalia > Proboscidea > Elephantidae > Elephas > Elephas maximus. The sequence continues at coordinate 21,697,265 of NC_064821.1, forward strand.
CACAGTAGCCCCCAAGAGGATAAAATACTTAGGAATAAATCTTACCAAAGATGTTAAAGACCTATACAAAGAAAACTAAAAAGTACTAGTGCAAGAAACTAAAAAGGACCTACATAAGTGGAAAGACACACCTTGCTCATGGATAGGAAGACTTAACATAGTAAAAATGTCTATTCTACCAAAAGCCATCTATTCATACAATGCACTTCTGATCCAAACTCCAATGACATTTTTTAATGTGTTGGAGAAACAAATCACCAACTTCCTATGGAAGGGAAAGAAGCCCCGGATAAGTAAAGCATTACTGAAAAAGCGGAAGAAAGTGGGAGGCCTCACTCTACCTGATTTTAGAACATATTATACAGCCACAGTAGTCAAAACAGCCTGGTACTGGTACAACAACAGGTACATAGACCAATGGAACAGAATTGAGAGCCCAGGTATAAATCCACCCACATATGAGCAGCTGATATTTGACAAAGGCCCAGTGTCAGTTAATTGGGGAAAAGATAGTCTTTTTAACAAATGGTGCTGGCTTAACTGGATATCCATTTGCAAAAAGATGAAACAGGACCCATACCTCACACCATGCACAAAAACTAACTCCAAGTGGATCAAAGACCTAAACATAAAGACTAAAACGATAAAGATCATGGAAGAAAAAACAGGGGCAACGTTAGGAGCCCTAATACAAGTCATAAACAGAATAGAAAACATTACCAAAAATGACGAAGAGAAACCAGATAACTGGGAGCTCCTAAAAATCAAACACCTATGCTCATCTAAAGACTTCACCAAAGGAGTAAAAAGACCACCTACAGATTGGGAAAGAATTTTCAGCTATGATATCTCCGAGCAGCGCCTGATCTCTAAAATCTATATGATTCTGTTAAAACTCAACCACAAAAAGACAAACAACCCAATCAAAAAGTGGGCAAAGGATATGAACATGCACTTCACTAAAGAAGATATTCAGGCAGCTAACAGATACATGAGAAAATGCTCACGATCATTAGCCATTAGAGAAATGCAAATTAAAACTACGATGAGATTCTATCTCACTCCAACAAGGCTGGCATTAATCCAAAAAACACAAAATAATAAATGTTGGAGAGGCTGCGGAGAGATTGGAACTCTTATACACTGCTGGTGGGAATGTAAAACGGTACAACCACTTTGGAAATCTATCTGGCGTTTTCTTAAAAAGTTAGAAATAGAACTACCATACAACCCAGAAATCCCACTCCTTTGGAATATACCCTAGAGAAATAAGAGCCTTCACACAAACAGATATATGCACACCCATGTTTATGGCAGCTCTGTTTACAATAGCAAAAAGCTAGAAGCAACCAAGGTGTCCATCAACAGATGAATGGTTAAATAAATTGTGGTATATTCACACAATGGAATACTACACATCGATAAAGAACAGTGACGAATGTGTGAAACATTTCATGGCATGGAGGAACCTGGAAGGCATTATGCTGAGCGAAATGAGTCAGTTGCAAAAGGACAAATATTGTATAAGACCACTATTACAAGATCTTGAGAAATAGTATAAACTAGAAGAACACATACTTTTGTGGTTACGAGAGGGGGAGAGAGGGTGGGTGGGAGAGGGCTATTTACTGATTAGTTAGTAGATAAGAACTACTTTAGGTGAAGGGAAGGACAATACTCAATACACGGAAGGTCAGCTCAACTGGACTGGACCAAAAGCAGTTTCCAGGATAAACTGAATGCTTCGAAGGTCAGCAAAGCAAGGGCGGGGCTTGGGGACTATGGCTTAATGTGACTTCTAAGTCAATTGGCAAAATAATTCTATTATGAAAACATTCCGTATTCCACTTTGAAATGTGGCGTCTGGGGTCTTAAATGCTAACAAGCGGCCATCTAAGATGCATCAGTTGGTCTCAACCTACCTGGATCAAAGGAGAATGAAGAACACCAAGGTAACTCAATAACTATGAGCCCAAAAGACAGAAAGGGCCACATGAACCAGAGACTTACATCATCCTGAAACCAGAAGAACTAGATGGTGCCCGGCCACAACCGATGACTGCCCTGACAGGGAGCACAACAGAGAACCCCTGAGGGAGCAGGAGATCAGAGGGATGCAGACCCCAAATTCTCATAAAAAGACCAGACTTAATGGTCTGACTGAGACTAGAGGAATCCCGGCGGTCATGGTCCCCAAACCTTCTGTTGGCCCAGGACAGGAATCATTCCCGAAGACAACTCATCAGACATGGAAGGGACTGGACAATAGGTTGGAGAGAGATGCTGATGAGGAGTGAGCTACTTGTATCAGGTGGACACTTGAGGCTGTGTTGGCATCTCCTGTCTGGAGGGGAGATAGGAGGGTAGAGAGGGTTAGAAACTGGCAAAATTGTCATGAAAGGAGAGACTGGAAGGGCTGACTCTTTAGGGGGAGAGTAAGTGGGAGTATGGAGTAAGGTGTATATAAGCTTATATGTGACAGACTGACTTGATTTGTAAACTTTCACTTAAAGCAGAATAAAAATTATTAAAAAAAATAAAAAGAGATTGGATTAAGGCACTATCTAATGTAACTGCTCCTAATCCCTCTCATGAACATCATATTAATAGGATTTACAACACATAGGAAAATCACTTTAGATGACAAAATGGTAGATAATCATACAATACTGGGAAACATGACCTAGCCAAGTTGACAGATATTTTGAGGGGACACAATTCAATCCATGACAACTATCAACCCTATCCAGCCTACTGAATAATTATTCATTTGATTATATTATTAAGACTAGTAAAACCTACTGAAAGATATTACATTAAAGGTAAACTAATAAAACTGCTGAATCAAGTGGTAGAAGTGTTTGAAAGCAAGGAATAACAAGCCTTATAAATAATGGTAACCTGTAGAACACAATGATCCCAGTTGGATTGTATTGAGAATTATGTGTCAGCCATTGTATTAAGTGATTTTAGTGGTTGCAGGGGTTCACTTCCCAACAGGAAATACAATCTGCATGGTCAGTCTGAGCCGTCATAGTACTTGCTTTTCCCCATACCAGAAATTTGATGAGGAAGGGATGTATGATGCTATTCAAAGTGATGAGACAGGAGGAGATGTCTTCTGTATGACTCCATGGAAACGTCTATTAACAATAGACCTCTATTAACAATAGGTCCAGAGAAGGTCAGTTTTGCGCCTCGGAGCATCATGTGTGGATATGATGCCTGGATCTGTTGCAGCCATCCTAGGATGGAGCCACCTTGTAGGAGACTGAATGAAGCCCTACTCTCCTGTTTTTGTACATTCTCTAACTCTCAAGTCCTTGTAATGAAGTCCTTGTAATGAAAGCATGTTAGAGTAGAGTTTATATTTTCTTATTAGAACCGAAGCCTTTCTTACTGAAAAGGTTCAGGTATTTCACAATCTTCTGAAGTCCTGAGAGCATCTAATTTTGATCATTTTATACATAATGAAACTGAATACAGTGAATGCTGACGTTACCCTGGACACATACAGTTTACCAGTGACATGTCTCAGTAACTACTAATCGGGGCATGAAAAGTAAGCTCCCATCTCTCACATTGGGACTAACTCTAGGTTTCCATTCACATGGCTCTAGCCATGGGATCAAACTGAAGGTAGTCTCTGGCTATTCCTACAGCCTTACTTTTTCCTTTTTCCGGCCCCCCTCACCTCCACCCACTTCCCTTCTGCTGCCCCCCAAAGTCACATAACAAAACACCTGCCTCAGGCACTGCTTCTATAGAACTTGACCGAAAAAAAAAAAGAAAGAAACCGAGGTTACACAAGGAGCAGAGTCAGGGTCCAATCCCAAATTGAATTGCACTTGCTATTGTCATTGTTAGGAGCCATCGAGTAGTTCAGACTCATAGCTACCCTATGTACAACAGAACAAAACATGGCCTGGTCCTGAGTCATCCTCACAATCCTTGGTATGCTTAAGTCCATTGTGATAGTCACTGTGTCAGTCCATCTCATTGAGGGTCTTCCTCATTTTTGTTGACCCGCTACTTTACCAAGCATGCTGTCCTTCCCGAGAGACTGATCTCTCCTGATAACATGTTCAAAGTGTGTGAGACGTAGTCTCGCTATCCTTGCTTCTAAGGAGCATTCTGATTGTACTTCTTCCAAGACAGATTTGTTCCTTCTTTTGGTAGTCCATGATATATTCAATATTCTTCTCCAACAACACAATTCAAAGGCATTGATTCTTCTTTGGTCTTCCTTATTCATCGTCCTGCTTTCACGTGCATAGAAGGGGACTGAAAACACCATGGCTTGGGTCAGGTGCATCTTAGTCGTCAAGGTAATATCTTTGCTTTTCAACACTTTAAAGAGGTCTTTTGCAGCAGATTTGCCCAATGCCATGTGTCATTTGATTTCTTAGCTGCTTAGCCATTATGTTATTTTGTCATTTTAGAAAACCTGGTTATAGGAGAGTCGGGGATTCTAGCTCATAAGTATTTTTTCGCTTTGATGCAAACTAGAAATCCAGGCCCAAAGCAGATAATTTAATCACGGAAAAGCAGGTATGCACTTGAAAATGTTCTTCAAGGCTCCCTTCATGTCCCTGTTTCTCAGGCTGTAGATGAAGGGGTTCCTCATGGGAGTGACCACAGTGTACGTCACTGAAGCCACTGCAGTCTTCCTGGAAGAGTGTGTAAATGCGGCACTAACACACGTACCTAAGCCTGTCCCATAGAACAAGGAAACAATTGAGAGGTGGGACCCACAGGTGGAGAAAGCCTTATACTTTCCACCTGCTGAAGGCATTCTCAAAATGGAGGAGACAATTTGAGTATAAGAGAAAATGATTCCAGAGAGAGGAACACCACCTAGTATGGTAGCTGCCAAATATAAGAAGATGCTATTGAGGAGGGTATCAGAACAGGCAATCTTGATGATCTGAAAAGCTTCACAGAAGAAGTAGGGAATTGTCCGGTCTGAGCAGAAAGACAGGTTCAACACTATGAGACTTTGGATCAAGGCATCCACAGTGGTAATGGACAAGGAGAGTAGAATCAGCAGACCACAGAGGCGGGGGTTCATGATGGCTGTGTATGTCAGTGGGTGACAAATGGCCACGTAGCGGTCATAGGCCATTACTCCCAGGAGAAAACTTTCCAAACTAGCAAAAACCAAGACAAAGCAGACCTGGGTGAGGCAGCCTGCATACGTGATGCTCTGATTCTGTGTTTGGAGATTCACCAGCATGTTTGGGATCGTGGTGGTGCTGAAACAGATGTCAGTGACGGACAGATTGCCAAGAAAGAAATACATGGGGGTGTGGAGGTGAGGGTCAGAGCTGACAGCCAGGATGATGAGCAGGTTCCCCAGGACAATGACCAGATATATGAACAGAAACAGGGCAAAGAGAAGGGGTTGCAGTTCCAGATCCTCTGTCAGTGCCAGGAGAAGGAATCCAGAAAAACTTGTTTGATTTTTAGGTTTCATATTGTTGATGAATCTGATGGAACAGATCAGGGGACAAGACAACCAAGTGCGTGGTCCCTATACCAGCAGTAGCTGCATCACCAAAGGTAAACAGCACCTAGGGCAGGGTCATGAGAAATCGAGAAGATACAAAGTTGGTGTCACCTGTGTGCATATTATTTGATTATTTAATAAAAAATATGTGAATTTGATCAATAGCTGAGCATCAACATTTATTCTGCAAAGTGTTGATAAGATGCTCATTTTTTTTTTTTTTACACTATCTGAGTTCTTATGATCATTTTAAATATTTTGTAATTTTATAGGAAGAAAGGCCTGGTGATCTATTTCTGAAAATTAGCCAATAAAAATTCTGTATTAAAATGGTTCAATTCACAATCAAGTATGAGGATGGCACAGGACGTGGCAGCTTTTGGTTCTGTTGAGCATGAGTTGCCATGTGTCAAAGGTCCACTCACTGCCAGCTAACAAAAACAACAGGGCCCCTGTGGACTTCATTGTGGGCCTAGATTTCCAGCCCAAGGGGCATATTCTAACCAAGTCTGGATGGGCACACTTACTCCAAGGAAAGATCCATCTTTACAAAGAAAAATGTGTCCTCCCAGACATGAAGCATCAGTAAAATTATTTTCTTCACAAATTTGGTAATATTATAGAGAAAAACAGAAGAGGGAGACACTCTGAAGTGTCTCTTGCAGACTTCATGTTTCTTCCCCCCCCCCCGAGATTAGGGCCAGGTGATAGCAATAATACAAATGTGTTTTAAGAACCAGGGGTGGGAAGATAAGGCAAACCTGACAACCCTATTTCATCACAATAAGAATGCAAGAAAATATCACAGAATTTTATCACAGTCATCATGTTGGAGAAGGGGCGATTTCTGTTCAGGAGGAAAATGGTCTTTACCATTGTAGAGACAGAATTAGAGACTGGTAGAATTGGAGCTTCTTGGGACTGGTGCAAAGATAGAAGGAAACATGTCAGGAAGAGAGAAGACAGGCAGGAGTCCATGGGAAACTTGAGTTCAATCATTTCATGCATGTACTCTCAGCACAGTTTCCCCAGAATGAACCTGTGGTAAAACACCTGTCCTTATTTCCAAACAATAACTAAGCAATTTTAGGTTACCTGGCTGATGTCGCCGTAGAATGATGTTGATAAATCCCCCAGATGGTGAAGGTGGAGGATGTGTTCTGAGGAAAGGCAGAGAGATTGAGTGGGTCACCTGGCTCCTGGGCTTCAGGGTTATCTGTGGGTGGAGTCTCGGGTGTGCTGCTGCCTGCCTGAGGGAGGGATGTTGAGTGAGGTGGTCACAGGCAGACTATTTGCAGTCTCTGTATCCCTGGGGGCTCAATATCCAAAGCTCCTCATTAAGTAAGCACTTTTATTGTCATTCTGATCCCAGGACAGTGAAAATCCTCAAAGACCAAGGCTTTAGAATGTGAAATTCAGGATGGCTGATTCCTTGCCCATGTAAGATCATGCCATTTTTCTCTCTCTTTCTGCTAACCTCCGTGTCAACAACGTGCACACATGGACACAAAAGCCTTCTCACTGGATTCCAGTCGTCTTCTTTTTTTCTTTTTTTTAACACAACTTGACAGCAACTCTATCTTACGAGTTGCATTAGGACCCTGACTCCTATTTTAGGTGTGAAGATATAGTTATGTATATGGGTATAATATATTTATCAACACCCACGAAAGCAGCAGTCTAGAAACCAAATGACAAATTGCATTGGGCAAATCTGCTGCAAATGATCTCTTCAAACTGCTGAAAAGCAAAGATGTTAGGTTGAGGAATAAGGTGCCCCTGACCCAAGCCATGGTATTTTCAATCGCCTCATATGAACGTGAAAGTTGGACAGTGAATAAGGTAGACCTAAGAAGAATTGATGTCTTTGAATTATGGTAAGGAAAAGAATATTGAATATAACATGGACTGCCAGAAGAACGAACAAATCTGTCTTGGGCGTATTAGAGCCAGAATGCTTCTTAGAAGCTAGGATGGTGTGACTTATTATCAAGTACATTGGACATGTTATCAGGAGTAACCAGTTCCTGGAAAAGGACATCATGCTTGGTAAAGTAGAGGGTCAGCAAAAGAGAGGAAGACCCTCAACAAGACGAATTGACACAGTGGCTGCAATGATGGGCTCAAGCATAGCAAGGATTGTGGGGATGCCACATGCCTGGGCAGTGCTCTCTCCTGTAGTACATACTGTCACTGTGAGTCAGGACTGATTCCATGGCACCTAACAGCATAACAACATAATATATTTATAAATACAGTTAAGATAGTGTAAAATACAAGTAGTGTTTTTTTTCTTTCTGAGAGTCTTTGTTCCCTGAACCTTACTGTATCATTCTGTATATTTTATATACAGCATGTTCTAAGCTCTTCTCTGTGGTCCATTCTGACTGTGATCACTGGAGATAGACTCCCTTTTGACGTTTCCATAACCAGTGTTTCCAATTTCATCACAATTGTTTCAATGTACGTTTTTCTTCATATTAGTGGAGGTTGGCTTGATATTTTGGCTCTTAATTTTTAATGGAGTTGTGAGAAATCACAATGTCATTGGCTAGGGACTAGGATACAGGTGCCTTCATACTCTCGGTAGATTTTGTTAGATAACTGCCATATTTAATAGGTAATGATGTTGCTCCATTTAGAATCTACTTAAAAGTCTTTCACCTTTAATGAACTCAAAATTTTTGTGTTTACTAATTTATTTTACCACATCTAGCTATTTCCATATAAACTTTCTTAATATATAGTTTTCTTCATATCTTTTATGAAAACTAACTTGAGAAGATGATATTGTGATGTCATTCTTTGCTATTCACTTCAAATACATGAAATAATAGATAAAATAGAAGAAAATATAGCTGGTCTCAAAAAAAAAAGAAAAGAAAAATTTCCATTACCACAGAAAGACCTGAAATATAAAAATACAAGTTAAGTTTTCCAGGTCCCCTAAAAGGAACTCAAATATAAAATGACGAGTAAGCTGAGCCAAGAATTTATGTCCATAGTAAGAAGTTTTAGCTGCAATTTACTCTTTCAGTTAATGAGGACTAAATGTTCTAGAAAAATATGTGGCGTTGAAGCCAAGGGCAGAGGTAGAATGTCTTTATTGGAAATATGCAGATGAATACAAGAGTTGTGGACACTGACTGGACCCATGACTATGGACTTAGACCAGTTGAAAGTTTCAGAAAACCTCCAAGGAGAAGATAATCCAAGCTACCTTTTAGCATGGTAGCTGGATTTGTGATAGCCTCAATATTATTGAGCTGGGGGGAGTCAAGGAATGGAATTCAAACTTAGAAGAGTGATGATTGGCGAGGCCTCTGTGAACCTGTCTGACAATAAAGAGTGAGCACATAGATGAAAAAACATAGAGGGCAGGGCATCTTCCCATTTAAATAGAATCTGTATGTTCTAATTTAAATAATGATGAAGAAAAGCAATGCTAAAATGATAAGCAACCAAAACAATAATCCAGAAAAAAATCAATAATCAGATCACACAGAGGCCAGGATGGTTGTAATGTAATGAGTAACGTGGAGAATACAAAAGATGAGATCAAAGATGCAGTGTCAGGCTGATTATTCGAACAGTCTCCTGATGGCAAGGGCAGATGCAGGGTACTACGTTTAGTCACTTTGTAATAATCCTATAAAGTGATGGTGGCTAGGACTATGGTGGACTTGCTCTGATTTTCTTCAGTTTCAGCTTGAACTTGCATATGAGTAATTGATGGTCTTTTTCACAGCTGGCCACTGGCTTTGTTCTGACTGATGATATTGAGCTTTTCCATCGTCTGTTTCCACAGATGTAGTCAATTTGATTTCTGTGTGTTCTATCTGGCGAGGTCCACGTGTATAGTCTTCGTTTATGTTGGTGAAAGAAGGTATTTGCAATGAAGAAGTCGTTGGTCTTGCAAAATTCTATCATTCCATCTCCGGCATTGTTTCTATCACCAAGGCCATATTTTCCAACTACTGATCCTTCTTCTACCTTTCTCATTCCAATCGCCAGTAATTATCAATGCATCTTGATTGCATGTTCGATCAATTTCAGACTGAAGCAGCTGATAAAATTCTTTTATTTCTTCATCTTTGGCCCTAGTGGTTGGTGCACAAATTTGAATAATAGTCGTATTAATTCTTCTTCCTTGTAGGCATATGGATATTATCCTATCACTGACAGCATTGTACTTCAGGATAGATCTTGAAACATTCTTTTTCATGATGAATGCAACACCATTCCTCTTTGAGTTGTTATTCCCAGCATAGTAGACTATATGACTGTCCGATTCAAAATGGCCAATACCAGTCCATTTCAGCTCACTAATGCCTAGGATATCGATGTTTATGCATTCCTTTTCATTTTTGACGATTTCCAATTTTCCTAGTTTCATACTTTGTACATTGCAGGTTCTGATTATTAATGGATGTTTGCTGCTGTTTCTTCTCATTTTGAGTTGTGCCACATCAGCAAACTAAGGTCCTGAAAGCTTCACTCCATCCACATCATTAAGGTTGACTCTCCTTTAGGAGGCAGCTCTTCCCCAGTCATCTTTTGAGTACCTTCCAACCTAGGGGGCTCAACAAGGTGGATTGACACAGTGGCTGCAACAATGAGCTCAACCATAACAATGATTGTAAGGATGGCGCAGGACCAGGCAGTGTTTTGTTCTGTTGGGCATAGGGTCACTATGAGTCGGAACCGACTCGATGGCACCTAACAACAACAACAACAGGACCATGGTGATAACAGTGGAGGTGGTGAGATTTGGTGGGATTCTAGATATGTTTTTCTTTTGAAAGAATGGGCACATGGTATAAAAAAAGAATTCAAAGACAATGCTTGGTGTGAGAAAACTGCTCAGCATCTAAAAGAGTGGAGTTCCCATTAACTGTGATAGGAAAGACTGTAGGTGAATATATTTGCAAGTTTAATATCAGGGTTGTAGTTTGGAGAGAGTTGAGTTTGAGGTACCTGTGAGGCAGCCACTTGAGAAGTCAAGTAGGAAGCTGGGTATTCCAGTCTGAAATTTAGGGGAGCGTTCCTCTCTGGAAACAAAAATTTTGGAGTCATTGGAGTGCAGATGACTTTTAAGGCCATGGGTCTGGATGCTATTGCAAAAGAGTCAGGGTAGCTGGAGCAAAGAGAATTAGGAGTGAGCCTTAAGGCCCTCCATAGCTTGAGGTTGGAAAGATGAGCAGGACACATCAAAGGAGGCTAGTGGCCAGTGAAGTAGGATAAAAACTACAATAATATATAACACTGAAAGTGAAGTACATTAGTTTCTTCTGGCTGCTGTATTAACTACATGGCCAGAAACTTGGTGGCACAAAACAACAGAAATGTATTCTCTTACAGTTCTGAAGGCCATGAGTCTGAAATCAGTTTCACAGTGCAGAAATCAAGGTGTGTGCACAGTCGCACACTCTCCGGAGACTCTATGGGCAAATCCATTCATTGCCTTTTCGAACTTCTGGTGGTTTCAGGTTTTCCTTGGTTTGTGACCATATTATGCCAATTTCTGCCTCTGTAGTCACATTAACTTCTCTTCTGTCCGTGTCAATTCTCTCTTTGCATCTCTCTCTCTCTGTGGTAAAAATATACACAACAAAACATTTGCCAATTCAACAATTTTTACATGTGTAGTTCAGCGGTATTGATTATTTGCATCTCTCTCTCTCTTGTAAGAGAAAGGTAAGTTTTACTATTGGGTAAGCATTAAACCAGAATGTGATGCATCACAGGTAATCCACTAAAGAGATTACAAAGTCAGCAAGGTAACTGACCCTTTGTATAGCCAGGAGTATACTACTCATTACTTTCATCTTTTCAGGATAAAATTACTAATTTTCTAATGTCTTTATGGCAAGACACCTAAAGTTATGTTAAAACCTTACCAGGAAACTGGGAGGTAAGGATATGATATTCCTTGCAATTACATTTCAGAGGAGAAGGTCCTTGAGAAACTTTCTTTTTTTTTACTTTAATTTTTATTGTGCTTTAAGTGAAAGTTTACAAACCAAGTCAGCCTCTCACACAAAAACTTACATACACCTTGCTACATACTCCCAGTTGGTCTCCCTCTAATGAGACATCCTGTTCCCTCCCTCCACTCTCTCTTTTTGTGACCATTTCTCCAGCTTCTAACCCTCTCTACCCTCTCATCTTTCCTCCAGGGAAGAGAGGCCAACATAGTCTCAAGTGTCCACCTGATCCAAGAAGCTCACTCCTCACCAGCATCCCTCTCCAACCCATTGTCCAGTCCAATCCCTGTGTGAAGAGTTGGCTTTGGGAATGGTTCCTGTCCTGGGCCAACAGAAGGTCTGGGGGCCATGACCACCGGGGTCCTTCCAGTCTCAGTCAGACCATTAAGTCTGGTCTTTTTATGAGAATTTGGGGTCTACATCCCCCTGTTGTCCTGCTTCCTCAGGGGTTCTCTGTTGCATTCACTGTCAGGGCAGTCATTGGTTGTAGTCGGGGACCATCTAGCTCTTCTGGTCTCAGGCTGATGCAGTCTCTGGTTTATGTGGCCCTTTCTGTCTCTTGGGCTCATAGTTACTTTGTGTCCTTTGTATTCTTCATTCTCCTTTTATCCAGGTGGGTTAAGACCAATTGATGCATCTTAGATGGCATCAAGCATAACAACTATTGTATGGATGGCTCAGGACTGGGCGGGCAGTGTTTCGTTCTGTTGTGCATACGGTTGCTATGAGTCAGAACTGACTCGACGGCACGTAACAACAGCAAGAAAAACATATAAAGTTTATTAATATATAAGCTTTTGAAAACCAACTTGAGATAAGATGAAATTATGATGTTACTTACCCTTTGCCATCTTAACCCCATTCACTTCAAACACATGAAATAATAGACAAAATAGAACAAAATATAGTTGGTCACCCCAAAAAGTTAAACTTTTTCTTGTACCACAGAAAGATCTGAAACCTAAAAATGCAAGTTATGTTGATGGTTATGTGAGTGGAGAGGGAGGAAGGGAGAGGGGTATTCACTAATTAGATAGTAGTCAAGAACTGTTTTAGGTGAAGGGAAAGACAACACACAATACAGGAGAGGTCAGCACAACTGGACTAAACCAAAAGCAAAGAAGTTTCCTGAATAAGCCGAGACTTTTGAAGGCCAGAGTGGCAGGGGTGAGGGTCTGGGGACCACAGCTTCAGGGGGTATCTAGGTCATTTGGCATAATAAAACCTATTAAGAAAACATCCTGCATCCCACTTTGGTGAGTAGCACCTGAGGTGTTAAACACTAGCAAGTGGCTGACTAAGACACATCAATTGGTCTCAACCAACCTGGAGCAAAGGAGAATGAAGAACACCAAAGACACAAGGTAATTTTGAGCCCAAGAGACAGAAAGGGCCACATAAATAAGAGACTACATCAGCCTGAGACCAGAAGAACTAGATGGTACCTGGCTATAACTGATGACTGCCCTGACAGGGAACACAACAGAGAGTCCCTGATGGAGCAGGTGAGCAGTGGGATGCAGATCTTAAGTTCTCATAAAAAGACCAGACTTAATGGTCTGAGTGAGACTAGAAGGACCTCAGAGGTTATCATCCCCAGACCTTCTGTTAGCCCAAGACTGGAACCATTCCCAAAGCCAACTCTTTAGATAGAGATCGGACTGGAGTATAAGATTAAAAAAAATGATACCGGTGATGAGTGACTTTCTTGGCCCAAGTAGACACATGAGACTATTTGGGCAGCTCCTGTCTGGAGAGGCATTGAAATGGCACAGGGGGACAGAAGCTGGCTGAATGGACATGGGGAATACAGCATGGAGAGAAGGAGTGTGCTATCCCAATAGGAGAGAGCAACTAGGAGTACGTAGCAGAGTGTATATAAATTTTTTTGTATGAGAGACTGACTTGATTTTTAACTTTCACTTAAAGTACAATAAGAAAAAAATACCAGTTATGTTTTCCAGGTACTAAAAAAAGAACAGAAACATTAGTGGTGAGTATGGTGAGCTATGGATTTGTGTACAAAGCAAGAACTTTTAGCTGTAAGTTTACTCATTCAGATAAAGAGGACAAAATATTCTAGAAAAAATTTGGCATTGAAATCAAGGGCAGAGTTAGAATTTTTTATTTGAAAAATGTGGGTGAACACAAGAGTTGTGGACACTGACTGGACCATGAATACAGACTTAGAACAGCTGAAAGTTTCAGAAAAGCCTCCAAGGAGAACATGAACCAAGCTACCTGTTAGCACAGTGGCTGAAATTGTCATAGTCTCAATTTACTGCACCATGAGAGTCAGGAAAAGGAAGTCAGGATTAGAGGAGTGGTGATTGGTGAGGGCTACTGTGAACATGTTAGACAAGAAATAGTGAGCACACAGATGGAAAAACATGGAGGGGAAAAAATCTTCCCATTCAAATATTATCAGTAAAATCTAACTTAATATCCTTGAAGAAAAGTAAAGCAAAAATGATGACCCACGAGATCAATAATTCAGAAAACAAATCAATGATCAGATCATACAGAGGCCAGGAAGGTTGAAATGGAGTGAATGATGTGGAGAATAGATGAGATCAAAGATGTAGTGTCAGGCAGATTATTCAAACAGTCTCCTGATGGCAAAGGCCAACACAGGGTCACTATGTGTAGTGATTTTGTAATATTCCTGGAATGGTGGTGGCTTTCACCTTGGTGATAACTGTGGAAGTGGTGGATTTTGGTGGAAATCTGGATATATTTGTATTGTACAGACAACAGGGTTTTCTGAAAAAGTGGGCGTGGGGTATAAGAAAGAGAGAGGGATCAAAGATGATGTTCAGTTAGAGAAAACTGCTCAGCACCTTAAAGAATAGGGTTGCCATCAAGAGTGACTGGAAATACTGTGGGCAAAATCTAAGTATCAGTGTAGTATTTTAGAGTATGTTGAATTTGAGGTGCCTGTTAGGAATTCACATGGTGATATCAAGTGAGCAGTTCACTACAGAAGTCTGGAATCCAGGAGAGTGTTCCTTCTGGAAGACATAAATTTGGGAGTTGTTAGTGTGTAGGTGACTTTAAAGCCAGCCATAAGTCTTTTGGCTATTGCAAAGACAATATCTGTTATGAATATCAGTGTGAAGATACTCAACAAAATACTGGCAAACCAAATCTAACAGTGTGCTAAGAAGACTATATGCTATTACCAAGTAGAATTTCGCCCAAAATGAAACATAAGAAAATTAATGAATGTAATACACCACATGATCAACTCAATCGATACAAAAAAAAATAAACAAATAAAACTGGACAAAATCCAACACCCTTTCATGAGAAAACACTCCAGAAACTCAGAACGGAAGGGAAATTTCTTAACGTTAGATTGAGCAGTTATGAAAAACCCACCAGTAAATATCATACTCAATAGAGAAAGACTGAAAGATTTCTCCTCTAAAATCAGGAATAAGATAAAAACACCCTCTCTTACCACTGCTATTCAACATTGGACTCGAAGTTCTAACTAGAGAAATTAGGCAAGAAAAAGAAATAAAAGGCATTCAAACCTGAAAGGAAAGGAAAAATTATCTCCATTCACAGATGACATGATTCTACACATACGAAAAATCCCAAAGAATCCACAGCAAAGCTACTATTACTAATAAATGATTTCAACAAAGTAGCAGGGTACATGAACAACACAAAAAGCTGTTGTTTTACCTATATGTCAGCAATGATGCAAGTTAAAAGAAAATTAAGAAGGCATTTCCGCTTACAATGGCATATAAAAGAATAAGATATCTAGGAATAAAATTAACCACAGAGGAAAATACTTTTATAATGAAAACTATGAACCACTGCTGAAGGAAATTAAAGAAGATCTAAATCAGTGGAAAGATATTCTCTGTTTATGGACTGGAACTCTCAATGTTGTTAACAAGTCAATAGTCCCCAAAGTAAACTACAGATTCAATGCAATATTTATCAAATTTCTAACAGCTCTTTTTCAGAAATGAAAATGTTATTCCTAAAATTCATGTAAAACTAAGTAGCCAAAACACTCTTAAAAAAGATCAATAAAATAGGAAGACTCACATTTCCTGATTTCAAAACATACTATAAAGAAACTAAAGTAATCAAAATAGTGTTGTAATGATATAAGGATGAACATATAAACCAATGGAATAGAATTAAGAGCAGAGAAGTAAACTCATACATTTATGCCAAATTGATTTTTGACAAGGGTACCAAGTCCATTAAATGGAGGAGGAACAGTCTATTTAATAAATGGTGCTGGGAGAACTGGACAAATGCAAAAGAATGAAGATGGACCCATACCTCATACCATATGTAAAAATTAACTCAAAATGCATCCAATGGGCTAAATATAAGAAGTTAAACCATGGAACTCTTATAAAAAAACATAAAACTTCAAGGCTTTATTTTTGACAATGAATTCTTAATTGGCACCAAAAACACAAGCAACAAAGACAAAATATATAAATGTTGTCGTTGTTGCTAGGTGCCCTCAAGACTGTTGTGACTCATAGTGACCCCATGTACAACAGAACCAAATGCTTCCTGTTCCTGCACCATCCTCACAATCGTCGTTAAGCTTGAGCCTTTGTTGCAGCTACTGTGTCAATCCATCTCATTGAGTGTCTTCCTCTTATTCTCAGATCCTCTACTTTACCAAGCATGATGTCCTTCTCCAGGGACTGGTCCCTCCTGATAACATGTCCAAGATATGTGAGACAAAATCTCATTTTTGTTTCTAATGTGCATTCTGGCTATACTTCTTCCAAGACAGATTCGTTCCTTCTTTTGGCAGCCTGTGGTATATTCAATATTCTTTGCCAACACCATAATTCAAGGGCATCGTTTCTTCTTTGGATTTCCTTATTCATTGCCCAGCTTTCGTATGCATAGATTAATTGTTGTTGTTGTTGTTAGGTTCCCTCGAGCTGGTTCTGACTCATAGCAACACATTAGGACAGAGAAGGATTGTCCCATAGGGTTTCCAATAAGTGTCTGGTGGTTTTGAACTGCCAACTTTTTGGTTAGCAGCCAAACTCTTAACCACTAAGCTACCAGGTGAACATAAACAGAACCAATGAAATTGAAAAAAAAAAAAAGTTGTGCATCAAAGAAATTTATCAAGAAAGTAAAGAGACAATCTACAGAATGGGAGAAAACATTTGGGAACCATATATCTGATAATAGTTAATATCTGGAATATACAAAGAACACTTACAACTCAACAACAGAAGATAAACAACACAGTCATAATGAACAAGAATTTAAATAGGTATGTCATCAGAGATGATGTTATTGTTATTTGCTGTCATTGAGTCAGCCTTGACTAATGGTGACCCTGTGTACAGCAAAACAAAAAATCCTGGGCCATCAGTACGATTGTTTGAAGATCACACAATGTTCTGTTGTGATCTATAGGGTTGTCACTGGCTATCTTTTCAGAAGTAGATCCCCATGCCTTTCTTCCCATTCTGTCTTAATTCTGGAGTTCATGGTAATCTGGTTAGCATCATAGCAACATGCAAGACAGTTGGTGGCCTGACATGAGGTAATTGGCTGTGTATCACACTCAGTGTTCCCACATGGGTGGGATACAATTGCATCACCAATGCCTCAGAGAAGATATACAAATGGGCAATAAGCACATGAAGGGATGTTCAACAGGATTAGTCTTTAGGGAAATGCAAATCAAAACCACAATGAGATACCACTTCACTACCACTAGGGTGGCGAGTATCAGAAAAATGAAAACTAACTAGTATTGTCAAGGATGTGGAAAAATTGGAACCCTCATACATTGTGGGTGTAATGTAAAATGTGCAGCCCCTGTGGAAAACAGTTTGAAAGTTCTTCAAAAAGTTAAATATTGAAATACCATATGACCCAACAATTTCATTTCTAGGTATATGCCCAAGAGACTTGAAAGCTGGGTGTCTTAGTTATCTAGTGCTGCCATAACAGAAATACCACAAGTGGGTGGCTTTAACAAAGAGAAATTTATTTGCTCACAGTAAAGCAGGCTAAAAGCCCAAATTCAAAGCTTCAGCTCCAACGGAAGGCTTTCTCTCTCTGTCAGCTCTGAAAGATGGTCCTTGTTCTTAGCCTTCCCATGGCCTGGGAGCTTCCCAGGCACAGGGACCCTGGGTCCAAAAGACAAGCTCTGCTCCTGGTGCTGCTTTCTTGGTGGTATGAGGTACCCAACACTCTGCTTGCTTCTCTTTCTTTTTACCTCTTAAAAGATTAAAGGTGGTGTAGGCCACACCCCAAGGAAACTCCCTTTACTTTTTATCAGGGATGTGACCTGGGTAAGGGTCGTGTTACAATCCCACCCTAACCTTTTAGCATAAAATTACAATCACAAAATGGAGGACAACTACAGAATACTGGGAATCATGGCCTAAACAAGTTGATACACATTTTTGGGGGGACATAATTCATTCCATGACACTGAAACTGAGACAGATACTTGTGCGGCAGTGTTTGTCACAGCAGTGTTTACAATAACCAAAGGTGGAAACAAGCCATGTGTCCATCAACAGACGAAGACATTAGCAAAATTTTGCATGTCCGTACAATGGAATATTATTCAGCTGTAAAGAGAAATGAAGTTCTGACACATGCCAGAACTTGGGCGAACCTTGAAAACTTCATGCTGAGTGAAATAAGATGGACACAAAAGGGCAAGTATCTTATGATCCTAATTACACAAGGTATCTAGTTTTTTTTTTTTTTTTTTATCTAGTTATACAAATGCCTAGAGAGCAAAGTTTATTAGTGGTTTCCAGAAGTTGAGGGTGAGGGAATAGGAGTCACTGCTGAAGGGATACCGAATTTCTCTTGGGGGTGATGTAAAGCTTTTTGAAATGAATAGTGTCGATGGTAGCACAACATAGTAAATGTAGTTAATCTCATTGAATTGCACATTTAAAAGTAGTTAAGTGGCAAACTTTTTGTTATATATATTTTACCACAATAAAATTTAAAAAAGGAAAACAACACACACACAATGAGATACCGCTTCACTGCTGTGAGGATGGCTATACAAAAAAATCAATGAATAAATAAGGAAATAAAAACAGATAATACCAAATATTAGAGAGAATGTGGAGAAATGGGAACTCTCATACACCGCTGGTGGGAGGGAAAATTGTGCAGCCACTTTGCAAACAGTTTGAATTTCTCAAAATGTTAAACATAAAGTTAGTTTATGGCTCAGCAATTTCTCTCCAAGTTTACACTCAAGGTGAATGAAAAACTGTGTCTATACAAAGGTTGTGCTAAAATGTCCGCAGCACCATGAGTCCTAACAGCAAAGCAGTGGAAACAACTCAGATGTCCATCAACCTACGAACGACAACATGTGGTGCAGCGACACACTGGACTGTTACTCAGCAAATACGGAATGAAGTTATGACACATTCTGCAGCATGGATGAATCTTCAATACACTACAATCAACGAAAGAAATAAGATCTAAGAAAAGGCCATATGATATAGAAATCGGATTAGTGGTTTTCAGGAACTGACGGTTCAGAGAAATGTGCAGTGACTTAATTATATAGGATTTAGTTTTGGGGGTGATTAAAATGTTCTGGAATTAGATAATGGTGATCAGTGAACACCTTTGTCAATGTACTGAAAACCACCAAACTGGACATTTTAAAAGGATAAATTTCACGGTAAGTGAATTATATTTTAATGAAAACGTTATTAAAAATGAAAATAAATTTAAAGCTTTTGTGCATCAATGGATTTTATCAGGAAAAAGAAGGGGCAGCCTACGAAGTAGGAGAATGCATTTGGCTACCATATATCTGACAGGGGTTTAATGTTCAGAATCAGAAAAAACCTCTATAATGCAATGAAAAAAACAAACGACACAATTTAAAAATGAACAAAATCTTGAATAGACATTTTTCCAAAGAAGATACACAAATGGCCAGTAAGCCACGGAAAGATGCTTAACATCGTTAGTAGTTAGGGAAATACAAATCAAAACCACAACGAGATACCCCCTCATGCTCACTGGGAGTGGCTATTACTGTGTTGTTACTGTTAGGTGCCATCGAGTTGGTTCTGTCTCATGGTGACCCCATGTGCAACAGGAAGAAACACTGCCCGATCCTGTGTCATCCTCACAACTGTTGTTGTGCTTGAGCCCAGTTTTGCTGCCCCTGTGTCAACCCATTTTGTTGAGACCTAGTCTCACCATTCTCGCTTCTAATGAGCATCCTTCTGAGACAGATTTGTTTGTTCTTCTGGCAGTCCATGGTATACTCAATATACTTTGCCAACAACATAATTCAAAGGCATCAATTCTTTTTTGATCTTCTTTATTCGTTGTCCAACCTTCACATGCGTATGAGGAGGCTGAAAACACCATGGCTTGGGTCAGGCGCACCTTAGCCCTTAAAGTGATATCTTTGCTTTTTAACACTTTAGTGAGGTCTTTTGCAGCTGATTTGCCCAACGCAAAGCATCGCTTGATTTCTTGACTGCTACTTCCATGGGTGTTGATTGTGTATCCCAGTAAAATGAAATAATTGACAACTTCAGTGTTTTCTCCATTTATCCTAATGTTGCTTGTTAGTCCAGTTGTGAGGATTTTGGTTTTCTTTATGTTGAGGTGTAATCCATAGTGAAAGCTGTGATCTTTGATCTTCATCAGTAAGTGCTTCAAGTCCTCTTCACTTTCAGCAAGCCGTGTTTCGTCATTTGCATTTGGTTGTTAATGAGTCTTTCTCCAATTCTGATGTCATGTTCTTCTTCATACTGACCAGCTTCACAGAGTATTTGCTCAGCCTACAGACTGAATAAGCATGCTGAAAGGATACAATTCTGATGCACACCTTTCTTAAATAAACCATGCAGTATCCGCTTGCTCCGTTCAAACACTTGCTTCTTGGTCTAAGTACAGTTTCCTCATGAGCACGACTAAGTGTTCTGGAATTTCTGTTCTTTGCAATGCTATCCATAATTTGTTATGATCCACACTGTCAAATCCCTTTGCATAATCAACAAAACACAGTAAACATCTTTCTGGCATTCTTTCCTTTCAGCTGGAATACATCTAACATCAGCAATGCTATCAGACTTTAGGGAAATGCAAATCAAAACCATGATGAGATACCAGTTCACTACCACTAGGTTGGCTAATATCAGAAAAATGAACACTAACAAGTGTTGTCAAGGGTGTGGAGAAACTGGAACCCTCATACATTGTTGGAGCCCTGTGGTGCAGTGGTTAAGAACTTGGCTGCTAATCCAAAGTTCAGCCATTTGAATTCACCAGTTATTCCTGGGAAATCCTATGGGGCAATTCTACCCTATCCGATAGGGTCACTAGGAATTGGAATCGACTCGGCGACAATGGTTTTGTTTTGTTTTCATACATTGTTGGTGGAAATGTAAAATGTGCAGCCCCTGTGGAAAACAGTTTGATGGTTCATCAAAAAGTTAAATATAGAAATATCATATGACCCAATAATTTCATTTGCAGTTATATAGCCAAGAGAGTTGAAGGCAGGGACTCAAACAGATATTTGTACCCCGATATTTATTATAGCATTATTTACAATAGCCAAAGGTGGAAACAAGCCTTGTGTCCATCAGCAGATGAATAAATTAGCAATATTTTGTATATTCATCCATGGAATAGTATTCAGCCATAAAGAGAAACGAAGCTTTGACACATGCTAGAACATGAACGAACCTTGAAAACCTTATTCTGAGTAAAATAAGATGGACACAAAAGGGAAATATTTTATAATCCTACTTATCTGAAGTACCTAGTTACACAAATGCATAGAGAGCAAAGTTTATTAGTGGTTTCCAGAAATTGTGGGGGGGGCCAAGAGTGAGGAAATAGGAGTCATTGCAAAAGGGATATTGAATTTGTCTTTGGGTTGATATCTAACTTTTGGAAATGAATAATGTTGGTGATAGCTAAATGGCAAACTTGTTAAAAAATGAATTTTACTGCAATAATTTTTTTATTTAAAGAAACACAATGAGATAACATGTCACTCCAACTAGGATGGCTATACAAAAAAAAAAAAAACAAATGTTGGAGAGAATGTGGGGAAATTAGAACTCTCATACATTGCTGGTGGGAATGAAAATTGTGCAGCCACTATGTCAAACAGTTCGGCAGTTCCTCAGAATGTTAAACATAGTTCATTTATGGCTAAGCAACACCCCTCCTAGGTTTATACTCAAGGTAACTGAAAGACTATGTCTACACAAAAACTTGTACTCAAATGTTCATAGCAGCATTAGTTATAACAGCAACACAATGGTCACAGCTCAAATGCCCCTCAATCCATGAATGAATAAATAAAATGTAGACTAGCTATACAACTGAATATTACTAAGCAAAAAAAGGGATAAAGTTATGATACATGCTCCAGTATGGATGAACCTTGAATACATTATACTCAATGAGAGAAACCAGAGGAAAAAAAGGCCATACGTTTTATGATTTCATGTATATGAAATATATAGAGCAGGCAAATCCACAGATGCACAAATCAGATTAGTCGTTTTCAAGAACTAGGGGTTTAGAGAATTATGCAGTGACTGCTAATTAGTAGGAAACCCTGATGCCTGTAGTAGTTAAGTCCTACTGCTGCTAACCAAAAGGTTGCCAGTTCGAATCCACCAGACACTCCTTGGAAACCCTAGGGAGCAGTTCTATTCTGTCCTGTAGGGTCACTATGAGTTGGAATTGACTCGATGGCAATGGTTTTTTTTTTTTTTTTTTTTTTGCTAATTAGTACAGAATTTAGTTTTGGGGGTGATGAAAGTGTTTTGAAATTAGACAATGGTGATTGATGTAGAACTTTGTGAATGTACTAAAACCCACTGAATTGCACATCTTAAAATGAAAAATTTTGTAGTACGTGAATTAAGTTTTAATTAAAAATAAATTTAAAACTTTTGTGCATCAGTGGGCTTTATCAATAAAAGGAAGGGGTAACCTACAGAATGGGAGAGAGTATTTGGGTATCATATATCTGATAAGGATTTAATATTCAGAATACAGAAAAAACTTCTATAACTCAATGACAAAAGGACAAACAACCCCATTTAAAAACGAGCAAAACTTGAATAGACATTTCTCCAAAGAAGATATACAAATGGTCAATAAGCCTTGGAAAGATGCTCAACATCATTAGTCACCGGGAAAATACAAATCAAACCCACTATAAGATACCCCCTCATACCCCCTGGGGTGACTACTACTAGAAAAGTGAAAAATAACAAGTTTTGATGAGGCTGTTGGGAAATTGACATGTTCATCCATTGCTGGTGGGAATGTAAAATAGTGTAAATTTCTGGAAAACACAAGTTTCTTCAAGAAGTTAAACATAGAATTACCATATGACTCAGAAATCCTACTCTCATTGTCTTAGTCATTCAGTGCCACTATAACAGAAATATCACAAGTGGGTGGCTTTAATAAAGTGATTTTTATTCTCTCACAGTCTAGTAGACTACAAGTCCAAATTTAGGGCATCAGCTCCAGGGGGAGGATTTCTCACTCTGTCGGCTCTGGAAGAAAGTCCTTCTTATCAATATTCCCCTGGACTAGGAGCTTCTCTGTGCAGGAACCTCAGGTCCAAAGTACACACTCTGCTCCCAGCACTGCTTTCTTGGTGGTACGAGGTCCCTCAACCCTCTGCTTGCTTCCCTTTCCTTTTATCTCTTGTAAGATATAAGGTAGTGCAGGACGCACCCCAGGGAAACTGACTTTACATTTGATCAGGGATGTGACCTGAGCAAGTGTTTTACTTCCACCCTAATCCTCTTTAACCACACGCAGAGATTATGATTTATAACACATAGGAAAATCACAAAATGAAGGACAACCACACAATATTGGGAATCATGGCCTAACCAAGTTGCCACGTATTTTTGGGGGACACAATTCAATACATGACTTGTAGGCAACAACTCAGACAGTTCCTTTACATCAGTATTGATTGTAGCATTATTTACAATAACCAAACGGTATAAACAACCCAAGTGCTCATCAACACATGAATGGATAAATAAAATGTGATTTCTCTTTTGGATAATAAAAAACATTAGGAAATGGATAGTGGTGACATTTATACAACTAAATGAACGTAATAATTGTTTCTGAATTGTACACTTAAATTTGGTTTCAATGGCAAATGTTTTGTTAAATATATTTTCCCATGATAAAATTACAAAAAAAAAAAAAAGGCATTAACGGAATAGTACAATGATGAGAAATGTGCTGAAGTGATGGTCCCTTGGCTCAGGTGCTCAGCCAATGAACCTGGGTAGGGTTGTTCAGTCGGGTGGTCACAGGAGGATTCTTTGTAGTCTTTGTGGCCTTTGAGTGTTCAATATCCAAAATCCGTAATTAGTAAGAGTTTTTGCTGTAATTATAATCTTAGAGCACTGCAAATCCCTAAGGAGCAAGGCTCAGAGAAGGAAAACTATTGTGCTGGCTGATGCCCACACCCTGAGGCCAGGATTATGCCATCCCCTACACTCTAATTCTCTCTGCTCACTCTCCTTTCAGGCCCTTTGCACACATGGACAAGCTCCCTTCTTTCTGCAGGTGCACTCAAAGTCATCCCTATCCTAAAACATTGTCAGGAAGACTGACACCATGTTTGGGTTAAAAAAATAGTTTATATTAACATTATACATATTGGAAACCCTGGTGGAGTAGTGGCTAAGTGCTATGGCTGCTAACCAAAGGGTTGGCAGTTCGAATCCACCAGGCGCTCCTTGGAAACTCTGTGGGGCAGTTCTACTCCATCCTATAAGGTTGCTATCAGTTGGAATCGACTCGACGGCACTGGGGTTGGGGTATATATATATATGTTGTTGTTGTTGTTAGGTGCTGTTGTGTCATTTCCCATTCATAGCAACCCTATGAAACACAGAACGAAACTGTTGCAGCCACTGTGTCAATCTATCTCGTTGAGGGTCTTCCTCTTTTTCACCGACCCTCTACTTTACCAAGCATGATGTCCTTCTCCAGGGACTGATCCCTCCTAACAACATGTCCAAAGTATGTAAGATGCAGTCTTGCCATCCTTACTTCTAAGGAGCATTC
Organism: Elephas maximus indicus; assembly: GCF_024166365.1. Taxonomy (NCBI): domain Eukaryota; kingdom Metazoa; phylum Chordata; class Mammalia; order Proboscidea; family Elephantidae; genus Elephas; species Elephas maximus. Next base: position 21,721,868 of record NC_064821.1, read on the forward strand.
TGGTTGTACTTCTCCCAAAACAGATTTCTTCGTTCTTTTGACAGTCCATGGTATATTCAGTATTCTTCACCATCACCACAATTGAAAAGCATCAGTACTTCGGTCTTCCTTATTCATTGTCCAGCTTTCACAGGCATATGATGCAATTGAAAATACCATGGCTTGAGTCAGGCACACCTTAGTCTTCAAGGTGACATCTTTGCTCTTCAACACTTTAAAGAGGTCCTTTGCAGCAGATGTGCCCAATGCATAGCATAAGTGGCATAGCTTCCAGCATCACAGCAACACACAAGCCCCAACAGTATGATAAACTGACAGACATGTGGGGGTATATATACATGGAAACACTGGTGGTGTAGCCGTTAAGAGCTATAGCTGCTAACCAAAAGGTTGGCAGTTCGAATCCAACAGGCACCTCTTGGAAACTGTATGGAGCAGTTCTACTCTATCCTATAGCATAGCTGTGAGTCAGAATCAACTCAACAGCAATGGGTTTGGCTTTTTTTTTAATATATATATACACATATATATCTTCTGTATAAATACAAACGATAATATAGTAAATGCGCCCTCAAAGTACTGATTTTGAAGGCTAATTTTTATGTATGGCTCATTGAATGTTGCTGTCATTTCTACATATTATATTCAGCACTGCATAATATAGTCTTTGTGATCTAAATGAACATGTAACAGCCATTTTATGCTGTTTTTAGAATTTTGGTACCAACTTTTCCTAATTTCAAAATTCTAGCTTAAATATACTTTTTTTTTTTTGCATTGCAGATCATAGGTTGAAATTATGGCTTTTTGTTATCAATATTGTAGTAAATTAAAAATTATCAGGAAAATAGTGAAGCTGTGATAGTTTTGCAGTACTGAGTGATGTTGGGCCTTGTTTGTTATGACAACAAAGATATTTTTAGCTGACTGTTATGTTACAATAATTAAAACATGTAATATGCATTCAGAGATAGATAAAATGGCTCTATTGACCTTAAGAGAGAGCCCACATAAGGACCAATATAAATGGCCACTTTATTTGCTACTGAATTGGATTGACGGATTATTTTAATAAAAGGTATTACAACATAAAAATGAATTTGAATTCTTGCCTCACATCAAAAGCAAGAATAAATTCTAGGTAAGTTCAAGCTTCAAATATAAAAGACAAAACTATAGATTGAGGCAACTAGCAGTTTCACAAACAAGACCTACTGAGCACAATTCACTAAGGAAAGCTCTGAGAAATACAACTATATTAAAACTAAGAACATATATTCATCCAAAAATACTATAAAGGATATGCAAAAAACCAACCATGCACCTAAAAAATAAATTAGCACTGCATATTACTGACAAAGATTAATATCTTGGTTATATAAAGAACTGATATGAATTAAGGAGAAATGGATAAAGAGCTCAATAGAAGTACCAGAGAGGAAGTTTCCACAAGAGGAAAAATAAATGGACGGTAAATATGTGAGAAGATGCTTGACTTCATTAATAATAAAAGAAATGCCAATAAATGAAATAATTTTTACACCCTCTAAATTTTCAGAATAAATGAAAATGTGTTAGTGATTATTTGGATCACCAGAACTTCTCACGAATGTTTAAAATGTTTCATCCACTTAGACAAATTCTTCGGAAGTTGTCAAAGGAGAGTAAGTACTCTACTGCACCCAAAAATTTCACCTCAGGTATAAAACTGACTCATTTTCACCAGGAGACAGGCATGAGAATGTTCAAACAGATTTTTTCATAATAGCAGAACAGTAGCTACCAAAATTTCCATCAACATAAAAAATCAGGTGTATTTTGTAATTTCACCATACATAACATAAATACATACAGAATTTAAACAAATTAGTTACTATTACACCCAGCAACATGATTGAATTTCAAAAGCACAATCAGGACACAACTTTTATATATTAATGTTCCACTATTAACAAGTTTAAAAAGGTACAAATTTATAAGTTGAATAGGGATACACACAGTGGTGATAAAACAATGACCTTTAATCCCATTGCCAGTTACATAGAACAAATATGATCAAATACTAGCAATTTAACAGGTGTATTAGTTTTATACGGCTGCTATATCAGAGTGGAAACCCTAGTGGTGTAGCGGTTAAGTGCTATGGCTGCTAACCAAAACGTCAGCAGTTCGAATTCACCAGAAGCTCCTTGGAAACTCTATGTGGCAGTTCTACTCTGTCCTATAGGGTTGCTGTGAGTTAGAATCGAATCAATGGTAATTTTTTTTTTTAATAACAAACTACCACAAAGTGGGTGGCTTAAAGTGAGAAAAATCTTTTGTCTCAACGTTCTGGAGGCTCAAAGTCTGAACTAAGGTTGTCAGCAGGGCTATGTTGTTTCTGAAGGTTCTAAGGGAAGATCCTTTTTCAGCTCTCCCAGTTTCTAGTATTCCTGAAGGGAAAAAGAAACTGACAGAGAACAGAGACTAAGGAGAGGTACAAAAAGAGGTCCCATGTCAACTAAAACAGCACGGATTCAGCATCTTGGATGCCTGTTGGGATTGGCAGACAGGGAGTACCAGAAAGCAGCTTCACAGAGCTTCCAGCAGAAGACAAAACAACCAGTAGCCAGCAATACACCCTTCCTCGCCCCTCACCCTTCTTCCCGCTGCTTGGCCCCTGATGCTTCCCAGCAGGCCCAGTTTGCTAGGCTGGCTGGAAGGCGCTGGCTCCCTGCCACTTGGATTCACCCGCCCACATAGGCTGGCTCCTTCCGTGCCATTTTGTTGTTGCTTGTGTTGCTTTTTTTTTTTTTTTTTTTGGCTTCTTTTTGTTCTGTCCCTGCCTGTCACCTCCTCCCCCTCCTTTCTCTCAAACACTTGGTTCTGTGTGCCATCTTTCCTTCTTCCTGACAGGCTGTAAAGCGCCACTTGGCTGGGGAACTACTTCCCCCATCCGTGCTGCAATGCTGGTGGGATCTCTGGGTACTTCTTTTTTTTTTTGCAGTCTTTATTTTCTTTTTGTTTTTGCAGCTTGGGAGCCCCTTCCCAGGTCTGTGATGTCATGCTGGTGGGATCCCTGGAGGCTTTTCTTTCTTTTTTTCTTTTTCCTGTTTGTTTTTCTTCATTTATCAGTTTCTTATCTCTTTCTACTTACCTTCTTTTCCTGTTTCCTGAATTTCTGGTGCTGTGTGCCATCTCCATCCCTTCTAGCCAGGCTGTACTGCATGGCTTTGGAGCCACTGCCTCAGTCTGCATACCCACGTCACTGGGATCCTTGGGGGCCTTTTTAAAAAAACTTATTTATTTTTTCTCTTTTCCTGTTTGTTTTTCTTGGTTTCTCATCTCTCCACTCCAATGGCTAGTTCTCTGAGCACTTTTTTGCTTTTTGGCTCCCGTTTCTCTCTCCTCTACCTCTTCTTTCTCATACCCGTCTTAGCTTCACACATCAAAACCTCCCTTTTCCTTTCTGCTTAGCTACACTAGGCAATGAACATCACAGTCCTAAGCAGCACAGGCACAGCCTACCAGAACCTGCCCTGCACTGACCCCCAACCTGCCCTGTTGGCCCTAGTACATGCCATAAACAACCCATCCCAGCCCCTCCCCTTCAGCTGGATCTGCCTTGCTGTGCCATAGCTGAGTGACCAGCGCTGCCCATTGGATGACAGGGTGAAAAGTATCGAGCCCACAGATGAGCAAACAACAAAGAACACACAGCCTGCCTGCTCAGATATAACCAAATAAAATAAAAAAGCGGGATGAAATAAACAAATCTACAATCAATAAACAAAGAAAATAATGAATGTCCTGAAGACAGCAGGCAATATCAAAACATATATAAAAAAAGGACAGGATGGTTCCAGTAGGATTCCAAAATAAAACACGAAATGACTTTCCAGTAGAAGAAAAGGCACTGGAACTACCTAATATAGGGAATCCAAATCTCTAATATTCAGAGCTATCCAGGAATTGAAGCAAAAAGCAGACGAAAATGAGGAAAAAATAGACAAATCCACAGAAAATACAGACAAAAAATGGAAGAATTCATGAAAATAATACAGGAACAAAATGTCAAAATAAATTCACAACTAGAAATCATAAAAAAACAATTAGAAATCCAAAAGATAAACAATAAGATCTCAGAAATGGACAGTGTCATGGAAGGTCTGGGGATCAGATTTCAAACAATGGAAGAAAAGTTCAGTGAAATTGAAGACAAATACTTGGGTATTACTTTGGGGAAAAAAATTAGAAAAAAAGAACAAAGAAAAATTAAGAAATCCTGAGAATTATGTGCGATACAATCAAAAGCAAAAATTTTACTCGTGATCGGAGTTTCAGAACAGGGGGAGAAAATGAAAAACACACAGACAATCACTGAAGAGTTGCTGACAGAAAACTTTCCTAATATCACGAATGATGAAAAAGTGACCGTCCAAGAAGCTCAACGAACCCCATATAGGATAGACCCCAAAAGAAAAACACCAATTCATGTATCATAATCATATTCATTAAAACCAAAGAAAAAGAAAGAATCCTGAGAGAAACTCGAGAAAAACAAAAGTCACATATGAGGGGGAAACAATGAGACTAAATTCTGATTACTCAGCAGAAACCATGCAGGCAAGAAGGAAATGGGATAACATATATAAAACCTTGAATGAAAAAAAACTGCCAACCAAGAATAATATACCCTGCAAAACTCTCATTCCAATATGATGGTAAAACTAGGACATTTCAAGATAAACAGAAACTAAGGGAATATGTAAATCCAAACTGAGCTTACAAGAATTACTGAAGGGAGTCCTTCAGTTTGAGAATAAACAATATCATACCATAGCCTGAATCTAGGATGCAATATCACACCAGCCAGATACCAACCTAGGAATGAACTCTCAAGGACGATTCAAAACCAAAAAATTTAAACAGGGAACAAGAGAAGTTAATCTGTCAATGACTACAACATCAGAACAACAAAAGAGGGCATAAACAGAGAAGGTTCACAATTTTCTAATGCAGAGGAAGACATGATGATACCAAGTAATAACAGACTGATTAAAACCTAGGAAGATAAGGGTAAATTTCAAGGTAAACATAAAGAAAGTTAACAAACCAACTCATCAAAATAAAGAAGAAAAACACAAAGTCTCAGGAAAAACAAATCTATAAAAAAAGAGAAAATTGACAAACAAAGGGAATTCGGCACAGGACAGTAAGAGAAACAAAGAAAATGTCTGCACCACAAAAACAAACAAAGAAAAAACACTACAAAATGACAGCAATAAAGTCACACCTATCAATAATTACACTGAATGAAAGTGGTCTAAATGCACCCATAAAGAGACAGAGAGTGACAGAATGGATAGAAAAGGATCCATAAATATGACGTCTAGAAGGGCACACCTTAGGAAAAAAATGTAAATTTATTAAAAATCAAAGTATGGAAAAAATGTATCAAGCAAACGGCCACCAAAACAGAGCAGGAGTGGCAATACTAATCTCAGATAAAAGGCTTTAAAACAAAGTCCACCATAAAAGGCAAAGAAGGGCACTATATAATGATGAAAGGGATGATCCATCATGAACACATAACCATAATAAATATCTATGCACCCAATGATATAAAACAAACTCTAACAGCACTGAAAAGAGAAAGTCATAGTTCCACAATAATGGTAGGACTTCAGTACAACACTCTCAGTAAAGGACAGAACATCTAGAAAGAAACTCAGTAAAGATAGAGAAGATCTAAAGGCCACAATCAGTCAACTTGACCTCATAGACATATACAGAACACTCCACCCACAGCTGCAAAGTACACAATCTTTTCCAACACATGTGGAATGTTCTCCAGAATAGACCACATCTTAGGCCACAGAGCAACCCTCAACAAAATCCAAAACACTGAGATAATACAAAGTCTCTTCTCTGGCTACAATATCATCAAAGTAGAAATTAACAACAGGAAGAGCAAGGGAAAAAAAAAAATTGATTAAATGGAAACTGAATAACACCCTGCTTAAAAACCACTGGGTAACAGAAGAAATCAGAGATGGAATCAAAAAATTACTAGAATCAAATGAGAATGACAACACATCATTCCAAAACGTTTGGGACACAGCAAAGGCAGTGCTCAGAGGTCATTTAGCAATAGATGCACACATCAAAAAAAGAAGGGATTAAATCAAAACATTAACTACACAACTTGAACAAATTGAAAGAGATCACCAAAAGAATGCTACAGCCACCAGAAGAAAGGAAATAATAAAGATCAAGCAGAAATAAATGCAATAGAGAAAAGACAAGCAATAGAAAGAATCAACAAAACCAAAAGTTGGTTTTTTGAAAGGATCAACAAAATCGACAAACCACTGACCAAACTGACAAAAGAGAAACAAGAAAGAGCACAAATAATCCAAAAAAGAAATGAAATGGGGGACATTACAACAGACTCAACCGAAATAAAAAAGATCATAACAGTACTATGAAAAACTATATTGAACAAATTTGAAAACCTAGAGGAAATGGACAAACTTCTAGGAACACACTACCTACCCAAAGTAACACAAAATGAAGTTGAAAATCTGAACAAACCCACAACAAGAGATGAAATTGAAAACGTAATAAAAAAAAAAAACTCCCAACAACAACAACAACAAAAAACCCTGGCCCAGATGGTTGCACTGGAGAATTCTACCAAACATTCAGAGAAGGGCTTGCACCAGTACTCAAACTATTTCAGAACATAGAAAAGGAAGGGATACTTCCAAATTCATTCTTTGAAGCCAGCATAACCCTGATACCTAAACCAGGCAAAGAAATCACAAAAAAAGAAAACTACAGACCAGTATCTCTCAAGAATACAGACGCAAAAATTCTCAACAAAATTCTAGCTAATAGAATTCAGCATCATATCAAAAACAAACAAACAAAAAAACACACCACTACCAAGTAGGATTCATACCAGGTATGCAAGGATAGTTCAACATTAGAAAATCCATCATCATAATCCACCACATAAATAAAGGAAAAAAATCACATGATCATCTCAATTGATGCAGAAAAGGCATTCAACAAATTCCAACACCCATTCCTGATTAAAAATTCTTAGTAAAATAGGCATAGAAGGGAAATTCCTCAACATAATAAAGGGCATCCATACAAAACCAACAGCCAACATCATTCTTAATGGAGAGAGGCTGAAAACATCCCCCTTGAGAACAGGAAAAAGCCAAAAAAAATTTTTTTTTTGTCGGTTGCCCTTTATCACAACTCCTATTTAACATTGTCCTGGAAGTTCTAGCTAGAGCAATAAGGCAAGAAAAAGAAGTACAGTGCATCCAAACTGGTAATGAAGAAGTTAAACTGTCCCTATTTGCAGATGATATGATGCATAGAAAACCCAAAAGACTGCAAGAGAAAACTACAAGAGCTAATAGAAAGATTTGGCAGGGTAGCAGGATACAAGTTAAACATAAAAAAAATCAGCCGAATTCCTATACATAAACAAAGAGAATAATGAAAAGGAAATCAGAAAAATAATACCATTTATAATAGCCCCTAAAAAAAAAAACAAAAACTTAGGAATAAACGTACCCAGGGAAGACTTATGCAAAGAAAACTTCAAAACACTACTGCCAGAAACCAAAAGAGATCTACATAAATGCAAAAGCATACCATGCTCATGGATAGGTAGATTCAACATTGTGAAGATGACAATTATACCCAAAGTGATTTATAAATACAATGTAATCCTTATCCAAATACCAACAGCTTTCTTTAAAGAGATTGAAAAACTAATGACTAGCTTTATATGGAAAGAGAAGAAGCCCTGGATAAGTAAAACACTATTGAAGAAGATGAATAAAGTAGGAAGACTCAAACCACCTGACCTCAGAACCTACTACACGGCTACGGTAATCAAAACAGCCTTGGTAGTGGTACAATGACAGATACATTGATCAATGGAACAGAATTGAGAACCCAGATGCGAATCCATCCAGTTACTGTCACCTGATCTTTGACAAGTGCCCAAAGTCCATCAAATGGGGAAAAGACACTCTTTTTAATAAATGGTGCTAGTAAAACTGGACGTCCATCTGCAAAAACTTGCAACAGGACCCACACCCCACACTATACACAAGAACATTCAAAATGGATCAAAGACCTAAATATAAAACAAAAAACTATAGACGTCATAGAAGAAAAAATAGAATCAACACTAGAGACCCTAATACATGACACTGACATGATACCAACCGTAACTAACAACACAGGAACTCCAGAAGATAAGCTAGATAACTGGGATCTTCTAAAAACTAAACACTTATGCTCATCAAAAGACTTCACAAAAAGTGTAAAAACAGCACCTATGGAGTGTAATAGCCAAAAAAATTTTGGCTATTACAAATCTGACAAAGGTCTAATCTCTAAAATCAACAGGAAAATTCAACACCTCTACAACCAAAAGACAAATAATCCAATTAAAAAGTGGGCTAAGGAAATGAACAGACAATTCGGTAAAGAAGACATTCTAGCAGCTAAGAGACACATGAAGAAACTCTTGAGAATACTAGCCATTATTGTTATTCTTAGGCGCCATGTAGTCGGTTTCAACTCAGCGACCCCATGTACAACATCCTGTGTCATCTTCACAATCATTGTTATGCTTAAGCCCATTGTTGCAGCCACTGTATCAATCCGTCTCACTAAAGGCCTTCCCCTTTTCGCTGACCTTTTACTTTACCAAGCATGATGTCCTTCTCCAGGGATTGATCCATCCTGACAACATGTCTAAAGTATGTGAGACTTATTCTAGCTATCCTTGGTTCTAAGGAGCATTCTGATTGTACTTCTTCCAAGACAGATTTCTTCATTGTTTCGGCAGTCCATGGTGTGGTCAATATTCTTCTCCAACACCACAACCTGAAGGCACCAATTCTTCTTTGGTCTTCCTTACTCATTGTCCAGCTTTTGCATGCATATGATATGGTTGAAAATACCATGGCATGGGTCAGGCACACCTTAGTCTTCAAGGTGATGTCTTTGCTTTTCAGCACTTCACAGAGGTCCTTGCAGCAGATTTGGCCAATGCAATGTGTCTTTTGATTTCTTGACTGCTGCTTCCATGGGTGTGGATTGTGGATCCAAGTAAAATGAAATTCTTGACAACCTCAATCTTTTCTCTGTTTATCATGATGTTGCTTATTGGTCCAGTTACGAGGACTTTTGTTTTCTTTATGTCCATACTGAAGGCTGTGGTCTTTGATCTTCATCAGTAAGTACTTCAAGTCCTCTTCACTTTCAGCAAGCAAGGTTGTATCATCTGCATAACGCAGGTTGTTAATAAGTCTTCCTCCAATCCTGATGCTCTGTTCTTCTTCATATAGTCCAGCTTCTTGGATTATTTGCTCAGTATACAGGTTGAATAAGTACGGTGAAATGATACAACCCTGAAGAACACATTTCCTGACTTTTAACCATGCAGCATCCCCTTGTTCTATTCGAATGATTGCCTCTTGATCTATGTACAGGCTCCTCATGAGCACGATTAAGTGTTCTGGAATTCTCATTCTTCACAATGTTATCCATAATTTGTTATGATCCACACAGTCAAATGCCCTAGCATAGTCAATGAAACACAGGTAAACATCTTTCGGGTATTCTTTGCTTTCAGTCAGGATCCATCAACATCAGCAGTGATATCCCTGGTCTGCATCCTCTTCTGAATTCATCTTGAATTTCTGGCAGTTCCCTGTTGATATGCTGCTGTGCCGCTTTTCAATGATCTTCAGCAAAATTTTACTTGCGTGTGATATTAGTGATATTGTTAAATAATTTCTGCATTAGGTGGGGTCACTTTTCTGGGGAATAGGCATAAATATAGATCTCTTCCAGTGGTTGACCACGTAGCTGTCTTCCAAATTTCTTGGCATAGATGAGTGAGTACTTCAGCGCCGCATCTGTTTTTTGAAACATCTCAATTGGTATTCTGTGAATTCCTGGAGCCTTGTTTTGTGTCAGTGTCTTCAGTGTAGCTTGGACTTCTTCCTTCAGTACCATTGGTTCCTGCTCATATAGTACCTCCTGAAATGGTTGAATGTGTATTCCTTCCATCTTCTTTTTGTGCTTCCTGAGTCATTTAATATTTTCCCCATAGAATCCTTCAGTACTGCAACTCAAGACTTGAATTGTTTCTTCAGTTCTTTCAGTTTGAGAAATGCAGAGCATGTTCTTGCCTTTTGGTTGTCTATATCCAAGTCTTTGCTCATGTCATTATAATACCTTACTTTGTCTTCTTGAGCTGCCCTTTGAAATCTTCTGTTCAACTCTTTTATTTCATCATTTCTTCCTTTTGCTTAGCTACTCGACATTCAAGAGCAAGTTTCAGAGCCTCTTCTGACATCCATTTTGGTCTTTTCTTTCTTTCTTGTCTTTTTAATTACCTCTTGCTTTCTTCTTGGATGATGTCCCTGATGTCATTCCATATCTCACCTGGTCTTCGGTCATTAGTGTTCAACATGTCAAATCTATTCTTGAGAAGGCCTCTAAATTCAGATGGCTTATAGTCGAGGTCATACTTTGGCTCTCCTGGACTCGTTCTAATTTTCTTCAGTTTTAACTTGAAATTGCATATGAGCAATTGATGATCTGTTCCACAGTCAGCCCCTGGCATTGTTCTGACTGATGATATTGAGCTTTTCAATCATCTCTTTCCACATACGTAGTCAATTTGATTCCTACGTATTCCATCTGGTGAGGTCCATGTGTAAAATTGCCATTTATATTGTTGAAAAAAGGTATTTGCAATGAAGAAGGCATTTGTCTTACAAAATTCTATCATGCCATCTCTGGCATTGTTTCTTTCACCAAAGCTGTATTTTGCAACCACTGATCCTTCTTTGTTAACAACTTTCGAATTCCAATCTCCATTAATTATCAAAGCATCCGGATTGCATGTTCAATCAATTTCAGACTGCAGAATTTGGTAAAAATCTTCAATTTATTCATCTTTGAAGTTAGTGGTTGGTGTGTAAATTTGAATAATACTCGTCATATTAACTCGTCTTCCTTGTAGGTGTATGGATATTTTCCTGTCACTGAGAGCCTTGTACTTCAGGATATATCTTGAAATATCCTTTTTGACGATGAACGCAATTCCATTCCTCTTCAAGTGGTCATTTCTGGCATAGTAGACCATATGATTGTCTGATTCCAAATGGCCAATACTAGTCCATTACAGCTCAGTAGTGCCTAGCATATCAATGTTTATGGGTCCCATTTCATTTTTGATGACTTCCAATTTTCCTAGATTAATACTTTGTACATTCAAGACTCTGATTATTAATGGATGTTTGCAGCTGTTTCCTTTCATTTTGAGTCTTGCCACATCAGCAAATGAAGGTCCTGAAAACTTGACTCCATCCATGTCATTAAAGCCGACTCTGCTTTGAGGAGGCAGCTCTAGCCTAGTTGTATTTTTAGTGCCTTCCAACCTGATTTGCTCATCTCCTGGCACTATATCAAATAATGTTATGCTGCTATTCATAAGGTTTTCAGTGGCTAAATCTTTTCAGACATAGACTTCCAGGTCTTCCTTCCTAGTCTGATTAGTATGGAAGCTCAGCTGAAACCTGTCTGCCACGGGTGACCCTGCTGGCATGTGAATATCTGTGGGATAGCTTCCAGAACCACACAAACACACCAGCCCCCAAGTATAACAAACTGACAGAGAGGCGGGGACACTAGAAATTAGAGAAATGCAAATCAAAACCACAATGAGATACCACCTCACCCCGAAATTACTGGCATGAATCAAAAAACAGAAAATAAATGTTGGAGAGGTTGCAGGGAGATTGGAACTCTTATGCACTGCTGGTGGAAATGCAAAATTGTACAACCATTTTGGTAAAGGATATGGCACTTCCTTAGAAACCTAGAAATAAAAATACCATATGATCCAGCAATGCTACTCCTAGGAATATATCCTAGAGAAATAGGAGTAGTCGCACAAATAGACATATGAATAGCCATGTTCATTGCAGCACTGTTCACAATAGCAAAAAGATGGAAACAACCTCAATGCCCATCAATAGATGAATGGATAAACAAACTATGTTATATAATATGCAATGATAAAGAACAATGATGAATCTGCAAATCATCTCACAACATGGATGAATCTGGAAGGCATCATGCCGAGTAAAATAAGTCAATCACAAATGGCCAAATATTTGTGTGAAGCCACTACTATAAAAATTCATGAAAAGGTTTACACACACACACAAAGACAATCTTTGATGACTATGAGGGAAGGGATGGGTGAGGATGGAAAAACACTAAATGGACAATAGATAAGTGATAACTTTGGTGAAGGGTAAGATAGTACACAATACTGGGGTAGCCAGCACAGCTTGTACAAGGCAAGGTCATGGAAACAAGGTCCATAGACACATCCAAACTCGCTGAGGGACCAAATTGCTGAGTTGAGGGCTGTGGGGACCATGGTTTCAGGAAATGTCTAGCTCAACTGACATAACAGTTTATAAAGACAATGTTCTACATTCTACTTTAGTGAGTAGTGTCTGGAATCTTAAAAGCCTGTGAGCTGCCATCTAAGATACTCCACTGGTCTCACCCCTATGGGAGAAAGGGAGAATGAAGAAAACTAAAGACACAAGGGAAAGATTAGTCCAAAAGACTGATGGATCACAACTACCACAGCTTCCACCAGACTGAGTTCAGTACAACTAGGTGATGCCTGGCTATTACCACTGACTGCTCTGACAGGAATCACAATAGAGGGTCCTGGACAGAGCTAGAGAAAAATGGAGAGCAAAATTCCAACTCACACACACACACACACACACACAAACACCAAGCTTACTGGCCTGACAGAGACTGGAGAAACCTCGAGAGTATGGCCTCGGGACACCCTTTTAGCTTAGTTATGAAGTCACTCCTGAAGTTCACCCTTCATCCAAAGATTAGATAGGCCCATAAAACAAAATGAGACTGAAGGGGCACAGCAGCCCAGGGGTAAGGACTAGAAGGCAGGAGGGGACAGGACAGCTGGTAATACGGAACCCAAGGTCAAGAAAAGAGAATGTTGACTTGTCATGGTTTTGTTAACCAACATCAAAAACAGTAAGTGTACTAACTATTTAATGAGAAGGTAGTTTGTTCTGTTAGCCTTCATTTAACGAAGAAACAAAAAAAAGAAAAATTAAAGTCAGGCTTCTCAGACTTTACCATGCCTCAAAACCTCACAAAGTGCTTTTTAGAATGCATTTCTTTTGAGGAAACCCTGCTGGAGTAGTGGTTAAGTGCTATAGCTGCTAACCAAAAGGTCAGCAGTTTGAACCCACCAGGCAGTCCTGGAAAACTCTATGGGGCAGCTCTACCCCATCCTGTAGGGTCCCTATGAGTCAGAATCGACTCAATGACAACGGCTTTGGTTTTTTGTTGTTGTTGTTATCTTTTGGGTATCTCCCCAGAGATCCAAGTCACTAGTTCTGAGGTGAGTTATGGAAACGAACCACCAGTATGAATAAAGGCCTTAGGTGACTTATCTTTACAGGTGCTCTGGGGACATAAATGGAGGCAGTTCTGCATGAGAAGACACCTGGTGTGCCAGGATAGAGGCCATCTTCCCAGTGTGATGACCACCATTAGTGATGACCAGAACAGAAGGCTTTCCAGAAACTCTACTGATGGTCCTACAAGACCTACACGGTTGTCACCCCCACACCACGGAGATGATTCTGACTGCATGTCCTGCTTTTGTTTTTACTTGTGGAAAGATGACCTCCCTAGTCCTGCCAACTTTGCTTTTCTCCCATCGTGTTTCATACTGAACACATCTTCCTCAAAATAAAGTCCATTTCCACAGGTAAATTTTTACCCTAATAAATTCACATTAAAAATTATATATAAGAATTGTTACAGTGCAGTCTTCCCCTTAAAACCTCACTGACTCAATTCACTTTACTTAATCATATTTCCCTGTGTGAATACGACCAGAAATTACAAAGAAAAAAAATGTAAGATAAATTGAATAAGGGGAAAAGTAAACAAACAAACAAAAAACCCATATACCCTCTGTTATGAATTGAATCATGTCCCCCACAAATATGTCTTGAAAATTCTAACCTCCATGCCTGTGGTCGGAGCGCTGGTGGCACAGTGGTTAGGAGCTCTGCTGCTAACCAAAAGATCAGCATTTCATATCCACCAGCCGTTCCTCGGAAGCCTTATGGAGCAGTTCTACCCTGTCCTATGGCATCTCTATTAGTCAGAATTGACTCAAAGGCATTGGGTTATGATTGTGGTTATAGTCCCTTTTGGGAATGGATTGTCTTTGTTATGCTAATGAGGCAGGATTAGTGTAGGGAATATTTTGAGTCGATCTCTTTTGAAATATGAAGGAGATTAAACGAGCAAGTAGAGCAGAGATTGGGAAAGATTGATGCCAATCCACGTGGAGATCTCCAAGGAACCAGGAAACAAGCGGAAAAGACAAGGATGTTGATACAGAGCTGACAGAGAGAAAGCTCTCCCTTACAGCCGGCATCTGAATTCAGACTTCTAGCCTCCTAAATTTTGAGAAAATAATTTGTTTGTTAAAACCATCCACTTGTGGTATTTCTGTTATAGCAGCACTAGATAACTAAGACAAACTCTTTTTTTTTTTCCAAGCAATGTATTGTACACAGCAAATAGTTTTCCTTCCAACAGTTTATACACAAATTGTTCTGTGACCCTGGTTGCTGTCCCCACAGTGGGTCAGCATTCCCCTTATTTCTACCTTGCTTCCCTGTTTCTATTCCTCCAGTTTCCCTGCCTCTCCTTGCCTTCTTATCTTTGCTTTTGGGCAAATGTTGCCCATTTGGTCTCTTATAGTTGATTATTTCAAGAAACACTTTCCTCATGAATGTTATTGCTCATTTTATAGGCCAATCGATTGTTTGACTTAAAGGTGACCTCTGGGAGTGACTTCAGTTGCAGATTAAAAGGATGACTTAGGGCAATTATCACAAGGGTTCCTCCAGTCTCTATCAGTCCAGTAAGTCTGATCTTTTTTCATGAATTTGAGTTTTGTTCTATATTTTTCTCCCATTCTATCTGGGAAGTTCTATTGTGTCCAGACAGACACCTTCTTATCAGTAAATCAGTGAAAAGGAATCAGACAAATAAGGTGACTGAAAGATTACCAACCTTGCCTACTGATTATATTACTAAGACTAGTAAAAGCTGGTGATACATATTATGACAAATGTAAACCAATAAAACTGCTGAAACAAGTGGTAGAAATACAGGAAAGCAAAGAATTACAAGTTTTACAAATGATGACAAGATATAGAACACAATGACCCTAGTTAAATTTTATTGTATATTATGCACCAAACATTGTATTCAGTACTTGTAGTGGTTAGCGGTGTTGACTTCTCCACAGAAAATATACTCAAGTAGTCAGTCTAAGGCTCTCATAGTAATTATTTTTCACAATATCAGAAATTTCATTAGGAAGGAACATATGAACCTATTATCTGTGATGAAATGGGATGAGTATTTTCTGTATGACTCCATGAATTAAAAAATTCTGTTGCCATCAAATCAATTCTGACTCATAGTGACCCTCTATTAGCAAAAACACCACTCATCTGTCAGTTTCTCATACTGTGGTTGACTTCTGTGTTCCTTTGATGCTGGAAGCTATGCCATTCGTATTTCAAATAGCAGCAGGGTCACTCATGGTGAACAAATTTAGGGGAGCTTCCAGACAAAAACAGACTAGGAAAAAGGACCTGGTTATCTACTTATGAAAAAATTGGCAAATGAAAACCTTATGAATAGCAGTGGAACATTGTCTGATATAGTGCCAGAAGCTGAACCCCTCAGGTTCAAAGACACTCAAAATATGACTAGGGAAGAGTTGCCTCCTCAAATTAGAGTCAATCTTAAAAGACTCAAATTTTCAGGACCTTCATTTGCTCATGTGGCACAACCCAAAATGAGAAGAAATATCTGCAAACATCCATTAATAATCAGAACTTGGAATACATGATGGATGAACATAGGAAAATTGGAAGTAATCAAAAAAGAAATGCATAAAGATCGATATCCTAGGTATTATTGTTGTTGTTAGGTGCCCTCGAGTTGGTTCTGGCTCATAGTAACCCCATGTACAACAGTAAGAAACACTGACTGGTCCTGCACCATCCTCACAATCATTGTTATGCTGGAGCCCATTGCTTAGCCACTGTGTCAATCCATCAGGTTGCTGACCCTATACTTCACCAAGCATGATGTACTTATCCAGGGACTGATCACTCCTGATAACACATCCAAAGTATGTGAGACATAGTCATTGCATCCCTGCTTCTAAGGGGCATTCTGGCTGTACTTCTTCCAAAACAGACTTGTTTGTTCTTTTGGTAGTCCATGGTATATGCAATATTCTTCACCAACACCATAGTTCAATGTCATCAATTCTTGTCTCCTTCATTCATTGAACAGCTTTCGAACAAATATAATGTGAATGAAAACACCATGGCTTAGGTCAGGTGACATCTTTGCTTTCCAATAATTCAAAGAGGTATTTTGCAGCCAATTTGCCTAATGCAATGCATCATTATTTCTTGACTGCTGCTTCCATGGGTGTTGACTTTGGATCCAAGTAAAATGAAATCCTTGACAACTTCAATCTTTTCTCCCTTTATCATGATGTTGCTTATTGATCCAGTAGTGAGGATTTTTGTTTTCTTTATGTTGAGGTGTAATCCATACTAAAAGCTGTGGTCACTAGCTCACTAGGTATTAGTGAGCTAAAATGGACTGATATTGGCCATTTTGAATAGGGCTTTCATATGATACACCATACTGGGAATGACAAAATGACAAAGAATGGTGTTGTATTCTTAAAAAAAAAAAATTCAAGATCTATTTTGAAGTACAATGCTGTCAGTGACAGGATAATATCCATAAATGCACAAGGGAGATCAGTTAATACAACTCTTATTCATGTTTACACACCAACCATTAATCCCAAAGATGAAGAAATTGAAGATCTTTACCAACTTCTGTAGTCTAAAGTTGATCAAACACGCAATAAAGATGCATTGACTATTAATGGTGATTGGAATGCAAAAGTTGGAAACAAAGAGGAAAGATTGGTAGCTGGAAAATATGGCTTGGTGATAGAAACAATGCCAGAGATCATATGATAGAATTTTGCAAGACCAATGACTTATTCACTGCAAATGCCTTTTTTCAACAACATAAATGGCTACCATACACATGGACATCACCAGATGAAATACACAGGATTCAAATCGACTACATCTGTGGAAAGAGAAGATGGAAAAGCTCAACATCATCAGTCAGAACAAGGCCAGGGGCTGACTGTGGAATAGACCATCAGTTGTTCATAACAAGATCAAGTTGAAGGTGTAGAAAATTAGAGCAAGTCCATGAGAGGCAAAATACAGTCTTCAGTATATCCCACCTGAATTTAGAGACCATCTCAAAAACAGATTTGACACATTGAACACTTATGACCAAAGACCAGACAAATTGTGGAATGTCGTCAAGGATATCACACATGAAGAAAACAAAAGGACATTAAAAAGACAAGAAAAAAAGAAAAGACCAAAATGGATGTCAGAAGAGACTCTGAAACTTGTTTCCGAAGTTAGAGCAGCTAAACGAAATGGAAGAAATGATGAAGTAAAAGAGCTGAACAGAAGATTTCAAAGGGGGCGTTGAGAAGATAAAGTAAACTACTATAATGAAAGGTGTAAAGATTTGGAGTTAGAAAACCAAAAACAATTTCTCAGCATATCTCGGCATTTCTCAAGCTGAAAAAACCGAAGAAAAAATTCAATTTTAAGGATTTTTTTTTTTTATAGTCAAAATATTGAAGGTCCCAGGAAACATTAAAAGAAGATAGAAAGGATACACACAGTCACTGTACCAAAAAGAATTGCTTGACATTCATACATTTCAGGAGGTACCATATCCTAAAGAACAATTGGCCTTGAAGGGAAAAGCCCAAGGTACACTGAAGGAATTGGAGACAAACAAGGCTCCAGGAGTTGACAAAATACCTGTTGAGATGTTTCAACAAAGGGGTGCAGTGGTGAAGGTGCTCACTTGTCTATGCCAAGAAATTTGGAAGACAGCTACCTGACCAACTGACTGGAAGAGATCCATATTTGTGCCCATTCCAAAGAAAGATGATCCAACAGAATGTGGAAATTACCAAACAATATCATTAATATCACCCGCTAGTAAAATTTTGCTGAAGATAATTCAAAATCAGTTGCAGTAATACCTCCACAGGGAACTATCAGCAGTTCAAGCCCCATTCAGAAGTGGTCATGCAACAAGGGATCTCATTGCTGATGTCAGATGGATCTTGGCTGAAAGTATAGAATGCCAGGAAGATGTTTACCTTTGTTTTATTGACCATGCAAAGGAATTCAATTGCGTGGATCATAACAAATTAAGGATAACATTGAGAAGAATGGGATTTCCAGAACACTTAATGGTGCTCATGTGGACAGAATCTGTAAATAATCCAAAAGGCAGTCATTCAAACAGAACAATGGCATGCTGTGTGGTTTAAAATCAGGAAAGATGTGGATCAAGGCTGTACTCTTTCACCATACTTATTCAATCTGTATGCTAAGCAAATAATCCAGGAAGCTGGACTATATCAAGAAGAATGTGACATCAGGAGTGGTGGAAAACTCAACCTGCAACATACAGATGACACAACCTTGCTTGCTGAAAGCAAAAAGGACTTGAAGCACTGATGAAGTTCAAAGACCACAGCCTTCAGTATGGATTACATGTCAACATAAAGAAAACAAACTCCTCACAACTGGACCAATAAGAAACATCATGATAAACAGAGGAAGGATGGAATTTGCCAAGGATTTCGTTCTAGTTGGATCCACAATCAATGCCCATGGAAGCAGCAATCAGGAAATCTCCTGCAAAAGACCTCTTTAAAGTGTTAAAAAACAACGATGTCACTTTGTGGGTCCAGGTGCTCCAGACCCCAGCCATGGCATTTTCAATCTCCTCATATGCATGCAAAAGCTGGAAAATGAATAAGGAAGACCAAGGAAGAGTTGATGCCTTTGTTTATGGTGCTGGGGAAGAATAGTGGATATACTGTGGACTGCCAGAAGAATAAACAAATCTGTGTTGGAAGAAGCACACTCAGAATGCCCCCTAGAAGGAAGTATGGAGAGACTTTGTCTGATGTGCTTTGGACATGTTATCAGGAGTAACCAGTCACTGGAGAAGGACATCATGCTTGGCAAAGTAGGCAGTGAGTAAAAGAGAGGAAGACCCTCAATAAGATGGATTGACACAGTAGGTTTAAAGATGGCTGAACCATAGCAAAGATTGTGAGAACAGTGCAAGACTGGACAGTGTTTCATTCTGTTGTATATAGGATTGATTTGAGCCGGAACCTACTCGAAAGCACCTAAAAATGACAATAACAACAGGTTCAGGGAGAAACAGTGACCTTGTGTGATTGAGCATTATAACTGGATATGATGCCTAAGTCTGTGGCAGCCATTCCTGGCCATGAGGGTAACCATTCCTAGGATGAAGGTACCTTGTTGAAGCCACCTCATGGAAGAGTAAAAAAATTCTTCTGTTTTTTTTTTGCATTCTCTATCTCTGAAGTTCTTGTAATGAAAGTTAACTCTATTGTTTATGTATTTTAGAGTCAAGGTTCATATTTTCTTATTAGAAGCAAAGCCTTCTAATAAGATTCAATTATCACAGTCATCTGAAGCCACTGAGATAATCCAAATATGCCAATTTTATACATTTTGTAGGGGGAAATTGTGGTTCAGTGGTAGCATTCTCACCTTCCATCGAGAGACCCAGTTTCAATTTTTGGTCAATAAACCTCATGTGTCACCACAACCTGTCTGTCCATGGAGCATTGAGCATTGTTATGATGCTGACTAGGTTTCAGTGGATCTTCCACATTAAGGTTAACTAGGAAGAAAGCCCTGGCTATCTTCTCCCAAAGAAATCAGCCAGTGAGACCCTGTGGATCACAATGATTCTACCCATTATGGATGGGGTTGCCATGAGTCAAGTGCCAAGGTGATGGCAGCTAGCAACAACACCCAGTACAAAAATAAATGATTAAACTGAGTATGGTGGATGCTAACGTTACCCGGACACACAGGTTTTACCAACGACATGTCATAGTAATATCTAAATTTGGGCATAAAGGGTCAGCTCTCTGGTCTCGCAGTGGGATTAAGCCTGATTTCCATTCACATGACTCAACCCATGGCATCAGGCTGAAGCTAGTCTCTAGCTTTTCCCACAGCCTTGTCTGCATCCTTTCCCTACCCTTCTACCGTCTCCTGCTTTCTTTATTCTGAGACTGTGCCACAGAAATAAATCAACCCTGCCTCAGGCTCCGCTTCTATGGAACTTGCCCAAAGAGACTCAGCTTAGAGAATTAAAATAATTTGTCAAACAACACAGAGCTACACAAAGAATAAAGGCAAATTTCAAACCTAAGTTGAATTGCACTTAGCCATTATGTTGTGTTGTCATTTTAAAAGAACGTGGTAATGGGAGACTCAGGCATTCTGCCTCACATGTATTCTTTTCCGTTTGATGCCATCTAGAAATCCAAGCTGAAAGTGGTAAGATAATCACTGAAAAGCAGTTATGCTCCTGAAAATTTTTCTCAAAGCCCCCTTCACATCCCTGTTTCTCAGGCTATAGACAAAGGGGTTCATCATGGGAGTGACCACAGTGTACATCACTGAAGCTACTGCAGTCTTCCTGGAAGAGTGTGTAAATGCAGCACTAACATACGTGCCTAAGCCCGTCCCATAAAACAAGGAAAAAACTGAGAGGTGAGACCCACAGGTAGAAAAAGCTTTATACTTTCCACCTGCTGATGGCATTCTCAAAATGGAGGAAGCAATTTGTATATAAGAGAAAATGATCCCAGAGAGAGGAACACCACATAATATGGTAGCCGCAAAATATGAGAAGATGTTATTGAGGAGGGCATCAGAACAGGCAACCTCAATGACCTGAAGAACTTCACAAAAAAAGTAAGGAATTTCCGGATCTGGGCCGAAGGACAGTTGCAACACCATCAGACCGTGGAACAAGGCATTCATGATGCTAATGAATAAGGAAAGTAGAAACAGCAGGCCACAGAGGCGAATGTTTAAGATGACTGTGCATGTCAGTGGGTGACAAATTGCCACATAGCGGTCATAGGCCATTACTCCCAGGAGAAAATTTTCCAAAGCACCAAAAATCAGGACAAAGCAGAGCTGGGTGAGGCAGCCTGCATAAGTGATGCTCTGATGCTGTGTTTGGAGGTTCGCCAGCATCTTTGGGATCGTGGCTGTGCTGAAACAGATGTCAGTGAAGGACAGATTGGCAAGAAAGAAATACATGGGGGTGTGGAGGTAGGAGTCAAAGGTGACAGCCAGGACAATGAGTAGGTTTCCCAGGACAGTGATCACATACATGGACAAGAACAGGCTAAAGAGGAGGGGCTGCAGTTCTAGATCCTCTATCAGTGCCAGGAGAAGGAATTTTGAAATATCTGTTTTATTTCTGGGTTCCATATTGTTGATGAATGATGGAAAAGATATGATAAGACAGTAAAATGCATGGTTCCTGGAACAGCAGACACTGCATCACCAGAGGCAAAAATCATCTTGGGAAAGAACAAAAGGAATAAAGAGGAAAACAAATGGGATGTCTTCATTATGCATACTTTGTTACTTCAAAAATAAACAGATGTTGATACAGCAGAGAATTCTAGAAAGGGGCAAAATTGCATCCATGGTTTTTGTTCTGTTTTTGCACAATCTGCTGGCATGATCTTTTATATATTAGGTAATTTTACAAAAACAAACAGATAGGGAAGTAGCCTAATGTGTCTGTCTGGGCCTCCAACTCCTTCATCATAGTTCAGAGGCAGACAACAGAGTTAATATGAAAGTGTGTTAAGAACCGGAGACGGAAAGGTAAAGTGAAGCAGTCCCCTTCCCCACAAGAATGCAGGTAAATGTCAGACAATTCTGTTATAGTCATCCTGTTTGCTCAGGAAGAACATGACCCCTGCCCTTACAGAGAGAAGGAGGCTACTGGAATGAGAGTTGCTTGAACATTGATGCTAAGACGCAAGGAAAAATGTCAGAATATTTCTGGCAGACAGGCAGAAGTTCTATGGGTTACTTGGTTCCAATCATTTTATGCATACACTCTATTCACATCTTCACCTGGATGAATCTGTATTAAAATAACCGTCCTTATTTCCAGACATTAGCTAAGCCATTTTTAGTTACCTGGCTGACAGCACTGAGGAATGATCACACCTGCCCTGGATGGTGAAGTTGGAAGATATGTCCTCAGGAAAGGCAAAGGAGCTAAATGAGGCATGAGGTCTCAGAGTAAGTAGCATCATTTGTGGGCGGAGTCTCAGGTGTGCCTGCTTCCTGACTATGGGAGGGCTGTTGAGTGAAGTGGTCACAGCAGACTGTTTGCAGTCTGTATGTCCCTCGGGGCTCAATAGCCAAAGCTCCTCATTAACCAAACACTTTTGTTGTCATTCTGATCCCAGGGCAATGCAAATCTGTAAAGACCAAGACAATAGGAGACATCCAAATTGGAAAAGAAAAGAAACACTACATCTATTCACAAGTGACATGACACTTGTTATAGACTGAACTGTGCCCCACAAAAATGTGTGTATCAGTTTGGCTGGGCCATGATTCCCAGTATTGTGTGATTGTCCACCATTTTGTCAACTTATGTGATTTTCTATCTGTTATAAATCCTGCCTTTATGACGTTAATCAGGGTGGAGGGGCAGCAGTCGTGTTGACAAAGCAGGGCTCAATCCACAGGATTGGACTGTATCTTGAGCCAGTTTCTTTTGGGATATAAAAAAGAGATGCAAGCAGAGAGACAGGGGGACCTTATACCACCAAAAAAGCAGTGCCGTAAGCAGAGTGCGTTCTTTGGATGCAGGATTCCTGCAAGGAGAAGCTCCTAGACCATGGGAAGATTGATGAGAAGGACTTTTCTCCAAGCCAAGAGAGAGAGAAAGTGTTCCCCTGGGACTAACACCCTGAATTTGGACTTTTAGCCTACTTTACGGCACTGGGTTGGGTTACTGGGTTACCGTGAGGAAATAAATTTCTCTTTGTTAAAGCCAACCATATGTGGTAGTACTGTTATAGCAGAACTAGATAACTAAGACAACTATATATATATATATATATATATATATATATATATATATATATATATATATATGTTGTTGTTGTTAGGTACTGTCAAGTTGGTTCCAACTCATAGCAACCCTATGTACCATAGAACAAAACACGGCCTGATCCTTCGTCATGCTCACATTCGTTGTTATGCTCGAGCCCATTGTTGCAGCCACTGTGTCACTCCATCTCATTGAGGGTCTTCCTGTTTTTCACTGACCCTGTACTTTACCAAGCATGAAGACCTTCTCCAGGGACTGATCCCTCCTGACAACATGTCCAAAGTATGTAAGACACAGCTTCGCCATCCTTGCTTCTAAGGAGCATTCTGGTTGTACTTCTTTCAAGACAGATTTTTTGTTCTTTTGGCAGTCCCTGGCATATTCGATATTTTTCACCAACACCACAATTCAGAGACGTCAACTCTTCTGCAGTCTTCCTTATCCACCATCTAGCTTTCAGATGTGTATGATGCAATTGAAAATACCATGGCATGGGTCAGGTGCACCTTAGTCTTCAAGGTGAAAGCTTTGCTTTTCAACACTTTAAAGAGGTCCTTTGCAGCAGATTTGACCAACGCAATGCATTTTTTGATATCTTGACTGTTGCTTCCATAGGTGTTGATTGTGGATCCAAGTAAAATGAGATCCTTGACAGATTCAGTCTTTTCTGTTTGTCGTGATGTTGCTTATTGGTCCAGTTGTGAGGATTTTTGTTTTATGTTGAGATGTAATCCATACTGAAGGCTGTGGTCTGTTGATAATTCTGCTGAATTACCTTTCTTTGGAATGGGCACAAATACGATCTCTTTCAGTTGTTTGGCCAGGTAGCTGCCTGTCTTCCAAATTCCTTGGCATAGACAAGTGAGTGCTTCCAGTGTTGTATTCATTTGTTGAAACATCTCAATTGGTATTCTATCAATTTGTGGAACTTTGTTTTTCACCAATGCCTTCGGTTCAGCTTGGTGTTCTATTGACTATGCAAAGGCATTCAACTTTGTCGATCATACCAAATTATGGATAACATTTAGAAGAATGGAAAATCCAGAACACTTGATTTTGCTCATGAGGAACCTGTACATAGATCAAGAGACAGTCTTTTGAGCAGAACAAGGGGACACTTTGTGGTTTAAAGTCAGGAAAGGTGTGCTTCAGGGTTGCATCCTTTCACCATACTTATTCAATCTGTATGCTGAGCAAATAATTTGAGAAGACTGTATCAAGAAGAAGGAGGCATCAGAATTGGAGGAAGACTCGTTAACAACCTGCGTTATGCAGATGACACACCTTTGCTTGCAGAAAGTGAAGAGGACTTGAAGTACTTACTGATCAAGTTCAAAGACCACAACCTTCAGTATGGATTACATCTCAATGCAATGAAAGAAAAAATCCTCACAACTGGACCAATAAGGAACATAATGATAAACAGGGAAAAGACTGAGGTCATCAAGGATTTCATTTTACTTGGATCCGCAATCAAGACCCATGGAAGCATCTGTCAAGAAATCAAAAGACACATTGCATTGGGCAAATCAACTGCAAAAGATCTCTTTAATGTTTTGAACAGCAAAGATTTCACCTTGTAGGCTAAGTTGCGCCTGACCCGATCCACGGTGTTTTCAATCACCTCCTATGCATGTGAAAGCTGGACAATGAATAAAGAAGACCAAAGAAGAACTCACACCTTTAAATTGTGGTGTTGGAGAAGAGTATTGGATATACCATGAACTGCCAAAAGAACGAACAAATCTGTCTTGGAAGAAGTACAACCAGAATGCTCCTTAGAAGCAAGAATGGTGAGACTACATCTCACATACTTTGGACATGTTGTCCAGAGGGATCAGTCTCTGGAAAAGGACATCATGCTTGGTAAAGTAGAGGGTCAGCAAAAAAGGGGAAGACACTCAATTAGATGGATTGACACAGTGGCTGCAACAATGGGCTTAAGCATAACAATGATTGTGAGGATGGCACGGGACCAGGCAGTGTTTCCTTCTGTTGTACATAGAGCCACTATGAGTCAGAACTGACTCGATGGCACCTAACAACAAAACATCTGCATTAGAAAAGATATCTGTTATGTAATGTCACCATACATGATGTAAAAAAATACAGCATTGTTTGTCAATGAATTACTGCTACACCCAGCAACACGACTGAATTTCAAAAAGCATAATCAGGATACAAAATTCATACATTAAGATTTATCTATTAACAAGTTTAAAAAGAGACAAATTTGTAAATTGGATAGGGATAAACATAGAGGTGATTAAAAATAATCATTAATTCCATTGCCAGTTTTATAAAGAAAATAGGATCTAATACTGCCAATTTCACATGTTTATTAGCTTCCTAGAGCCCATAAAAAGGTACCACAAAGTAGGTGGCTTAAAATATGGAAAAAATTGTTGTGTCACAATTCTGGAGGTTGGAGGTCTGAAATTCATGGTGTCAGGAGGCTATTGTCTTTCTGAAGGCTCTAGGGAAAGATTCTTTCTTGTTTCTCACAGTTTCTGGTATCCATCCCCAGGCATTCTTTGGCTTGCAGCGGCACCATAACTCTTCCTCTGTGTTCAGATGACCATCCTTCCTCTGTCTCTGTCTCTTTTATAAGGATACCACTTATCGAATTTGAACCCACTCTATTCCATTATGACCTCATGTTACCTTAACTGATAACAGCTTTGAAGAACCTATTTCTGAACAAGATCCCCTTCAAAGGTACTAGGGAATTAGGGCTTTTTGGAGGATGTAATTCAGTCCATAATAAAAAGATTCAACAAATTGAAGAACATCAGAGAAAATGATAAATATGGAATTCAAGATAGTGTTTGCCACCAGGAGGGTAGAAGGCAAGAACACAGGGAGACCTTTCAAATGGTTTCTATGGTGATGTCATTGCTTTATTTTTTAAACTAGGTCACAGGCATATGAGTTTTCATTATATTACTATTCTTTAAGAACTATAGATATGTTTTACACACTGTTTTACATATTGTATTTTAATAAATAAAATTGGAAATATTTCAATGTCCAGATTCTTTCACATTCCAGGTTCTAAATACGCTCTCCCATATTCTTCTACTATTAAAGTCCCTAAGCCTGCCAACTCTCCTTTTCCACTGTCCTATTTTATACAAAATGTCTTCCTCAAAATAAAGTCCATCTCCGCAAAAAAACTTTTCCCCACAAACACACTTTAAAAAGTTTTATATGAGATCCCTAATAGTATGGCCAGCCCACTATGACTTCAATGATTTAATTAATTTTACTCAACTGTATTTCTTTGTATTGGCTCTACTATATCAAACAATGACTCCACTAGAGATGACAAAGAAAAATTGCAAAATAAGGTAACTAAGGAGAAAACTAAAAGCTTCCATACACTCTTATCAATACATCAATGAGAAGGAATCAAAGCAAATAAGGTTTCAGAAACATTATTTCCCTTTTCCCTGCCTATTCAATAATTTATCATTTGATTATATTACTAAGACAAGTAAAAGCTGCTGATAGATGTTATGATAAATGTAAACCAACAAAACTTCTGAGGTAAGGTGTAGAAATATGTGAGAGCAAGAAATAACAAGCCTAATAAATAATGGCAACATAGGGAACACACGTGTCTTAGTTAAATTTTATTGAATGTTATATGCCAGGCATTGTATTAAATGCTTGTAATAGTTATAAGGGTTATCCTTCCAACAGGTTAAGGCTCTCATAGTAATTATTTGTTCCCCAAACAGAAATTTGATTAAGAAGGGATATATGATGCTATTCTCAGTGATGAGATGGGAGGAGACATCTTCTGTATGGAAAGGTCTATTAACAATAGATCTACTATCAACAATAGGTTCAGGGACAAATGGTCAGTTTTGTGGCTCTGAGTATCACGTCTGGATATGATACCTGACTGTTGCAGCCATTTGTCACCATGAGGGGAACCATTGCTAGGTGAAACCATCTCAAGGGGAATGAATGAATCCCTACTGTAATGTTCCAGTACATTTCTTAACTCTGAAGTCTTTATAATGAAAGATAATGCTCTTTACTGTGGGAGCATATTAAAGTCAGTGTTTATATTTTCTAATTACAACTGATGGCTTCCTCACTGATAAGGTTTAATTATATCACAATCATTAGAAACCACTGAGATAATCTAATTATGCCAATTTTATAGATTATGAAGGGGAACAGTGGTGGTTCAGTGGTAGAATTCTCGCCTTCCATGTGAAAGATCCATGCTTGATTTTTGGCCAATGCACCTCAGGCATTGTCACTGGAGACTTGTGTGTTGCAGTGATGCTGAAAATTTTTCAGCAAAGCTTCCAACTAAGATAAACAAGGAAGAAAGGCCTTGTAATCTGCTCATAAAAAATCGGCCAAAAAAGACACTATGGATAATAATGGTATGATCCTGTTGTGTCATGAGTTGATGGCTAACTTAGCAGCATATAAAATGAACAACAACAATAGACAATAAAATGGAGCATGGTGGATGCCGATGTTATCTTAAACACATATAGTTTACCAGTGACGTGTATTGGTAAGAACTATATTGACACATAAAAATTCAGCTCCCTTGACTGTCATTGGGATTAACTGCGTTTCCATTCTCATGGCTCTATTCATGGGATCAGGCTGAAGCTAGTCTCTAGCTATGCCTACAGATTTGCCTACATTCTTTACTTACCCTATCCACCTTTTCCTGCTTTTTAAATTCTAAGAATGTTCCCCCCAAATCAGTTAATAAAGAATCCTGGCTCAGGCTCTGATTCTATAGACCCTGACTAAAGAAACTGAGTTTAGAGAGTTGAAATTATTTGTCAAGCATCACACAGTACACAAGAAGCAAAGTCAGGCTTAAACACCAAATCGAATTGCATTTAGCCATTATGTTGTCTAGTCCTTTTAGAAAAACACAGAGATGGAAGAGTCAAGTATCCCACCTCATGAGCATTCTTTTACTTTGACAAAATCTAAAAACCCAAGTCCAAATGAGGTAATATAATCAATGAAAAGCAGATATGCTCCTGACCAGTTTCCTCAAGGATCCCTTCATGTCCTTGTTTCTCAGGCTATAGATGAAGGGGTTCATCATGGGAGTGACCGTAGTGTACATCATTGAAACAACTGCAGTCTTTCTGGATGAGTGGATAAATGCAGCACTAATATATGCACCAAAAGCTGTCCCATAAAATAAGAAAACAACTGACAGGTGAGATCCACAGGTAGAAAAAGCTTTATGCTTTCCACCAGCTGATGGCATTTTCAAAATGGAGGACACAATTTGAGTATAAGAGAAAATAATCCCAAACAGAGGAATGCCAGCCAACATGCTAGCTGCAAAATATATGAAGATGTTATTGATGAGGGTATCAGAGCACGCAACCTTGATGACCTGAATAACTTCCCAGAAGACCTAGGAGATTTCCGGGTCTATAAAGAAAGACAGGCGCAACACCAACAGGCTGTGGATCAGGGCATCCACAGTGCTAATGAACAGAGAGAGCAGAGTCAGCAGGCCACAAAGGCGGGGGTTCATGATGACCGTGTACCTCAGTGGGTGACAAATGGCCACATAGCGGTCATAAGCCATTGCTGCAAGAAGAAAATTTTCCAAAGCAGCAAAAACCAGGACAAAGCAGACCTGGCTGAGGCAGCCTCCATAAGTGATGCTCTGATTCTGTGCTTTGAGGTTCACCAAAATCTTTGGGATCGTGGTTGTGCCGAAACAGATGTCAGTGAAGGAGAGATTGGAAAGAAAGAAGTACATGGGAGTGTGGAGGTGGGAGTCAGACCCAACAGCCAGGATGATAAGCAGGTTTCCAAAGACAGTGACCAGGTATATGGACAAAAACAGGATAAAGAGGAGGAACTGCAGCTCCAGATCCTCTGTTAGTCCCAAGAGAAGGAATTCGGAAACACTTGTTTGGTTTCTAGTTTCCATATTGTTGATGTATCTGATGGAAAAAATGGCGTGACAAGACAAGCAAATGTATGCGCCCTAGACCAAAAACAGCAACACCAGAAACAAATGCCATCTGGGGAAAAGGTAAGACAGAAATGGTGGGAAATACAGAGGGGTATCTTCTGTATGTCCATTATTTATTCATTTAATTTAAAAAAAAGACCAGAAGCTGATGTAGCTGGGTGTAAACATTTATTTAATAAGAAAAGGGTAAGGTGCTGTATTTTTTTTTTTCTTTTTTTAATTACACTATCTGTGCTGTTGGAGCCCTGGTTGTGCTGTGGTTAAGACCATGGCCGCTAACCCAAATGTCGGCAGTTTGAATCCACCAGCTTCTCCTTGGAAACCCTATGGAGCCGTTCTACTCTGTCCTATAGGGTCACTATGAGGCAGAACTAACTCAATGGCACATAACAACAACATCTGTGCTGTTATGATCATTTTAAATGTTTGGTAATTTTAAAGAGAAACAAGTAGACTACGGAGGCAGCCTGAAGAGTTTGCCTCAGGCTCTACCTCTTCCTCCAGAGACTAGTACCAGGCCACAGAGATACTAAAAATTTGTGTTAAGAACCAGGAATGGAAACTTAAGGGGAAGCTGATAACCCTCATCCTTCACCATCACAAGAATGCAACTAAATGATAGAGAATTTTTAAAGTCATGCTGTATAAGAAGGGGCAGATTTCTGCTCACGAAGAAAATGGTCCATGCCATTGTAAAGACAATTAAAAGACTGGTAGAATAAAAGTTTCCTGATATTGGTACAAAGATATAAGGAAACATGTAAGGGAGATGGAAGACGGTTAGGTATGAGTTATTGGCAGACTTGGGTCAAATCATTTCATGCATGTACTCTCTTCACAGCTTCCCCTGGACGAACCTGTAGTGAAACACCTGTCTTCATTTTTAAACATTAACTAAGGAACGACAGGTTACCTGGCTGGTATCACTGAGGAATGATGCTTGACATCTTCCCTGAATGTAGAAGATGTGTCCTCAGGAAAGGCGGAGGGACAAGTGAGGGACAAGGCTCCTCCATATGAGGATCAACTGTGGGCGGAGTCTCAGGGGCACTGCTTCCTGACTGGGGGAGGGCTGTTGAGTGAGGTGGTCATAGGCATACTATTTGCGTTCTCTGTCTCTCTGGGGGATAAATAGCCAAAAAAGCTCCTCATTAATCACTCACTTTTAGTGTCATTCTGATCCCAGGGCAGCGCAAATCCTTAAAGACAAAGACTTCAAAAAGCGAAATTCATGATGGTTGATTTCGTGACCCCGTAAAGGCAGCTACATGCATTCGCCCCTCTTCACCTGTTCCTGTTCACCTCCATGTCACATACCTTGTACTTGTGAATGCATTAACCTTCTCTGTGTTTCAGCCTTCTTTTTCTAATTCCAACTGAAAGCATCTCTGTCTTTCCAAAGACATTAGAAAGCCCGACTCCTATTTTAGGTGTGAAGATATCGTTTACGTATATGGATATGGTATTTAGAAATATAGCTAAAAAAAATAAGATACTGTAAAATACAAATATTCAGTGCAGTTTCTTTCTAAAAGTCATTGAATGTCCCCTGAACCTTAATCTTCGTTCTGTATATTTTACATAGAGATATTCTAAGCTAGTCTCTGTGATCAATTCTGACTGTGATAACGATAGATAGACTTGTTACTTCTTTTTTAGGGTTCTGTAGCCAGAGTATCCAATTTCATGGCAGTAGTTTCTACGTAAAATTTTATTCACGTTAGTGGAAAGAGGTTGATATTTTGGCTCCTGATTTTTAATGGAGTTATGAGAATTCACAGTATAGGCACTAGTATGCAGTTTATCCATAATCTCAGTAGATTTAGATAGATAACAGCCATTATTTAAGAGGTGAAGATGGTGCTCCAATTTAGTATTCACTCAAATACCTTTACCTTTAATGAACTCACTATTTTCATGGGTTCATCAGTTTATTTTAGCACATCTATTTCTATATAAATTTTTTAACCTATAATTTTCTACATGTATTACTTAAAAACCCAGCTTGAGACAAGACGGCATTGTGATGTTACCCTTTGCCATCTTAACTCCATTCACTTCAAATGCATGAAATAAGAGATAAAATAGAACAAGATACAGCTGGCCACAAAATAAATAAATAAATAAATAAATAAATAAATAAATAAATAAATAAATAAACTTTTCCTGGTCTCACAGAAACACCTGAAGTATAAAAAAATACAAGTTAAAGTTTTCTAGGTAGTATAAAAAAGAAAAACAAACAACAACAACAAGATACTCAAACATAAAGTGGTGCATATAACAGCTGCAAGTTTCAGAAAAGCCTCCATGGAGGAAATAACTCAAGTTACCAGCTGTCATGGTGGCTGAATTTGTGATACTCTCAGTACTACCAAGTTGGGGAGTCAGGAAATGGAATTCAGGATTGGAGGAGTGCTGATTGGTGAACCTGTAGGACAAGAAAGAGGGAGCACATAATTGCAAAAGAGAGAGGGGAAAATAACCTTGCCATTCAAATGAAATATGTAAGTTTTAATTTAAATAACCATGAAGAAAAACAACGCAAACAGAATCAACAACAACATCAAAAATAATCAAATCACAGAGGCCAGCAGACGTTGTAATGGAATAAGTGCTGGGAGAATAGAAGAGATCAAAGACATAGTGTTGGGCAGATTATACAAACTTCACCAAATGGAAAGGGAAGATGAAGAATGACCAGGTACAGAGATTTTTTTTTTTTTTTTTAATAATCCTAAAAGTATGGTAACAGCAACAACAACACAATGATGGTGCCTTGGATCATGGTGATTAACAGTGAAGGTGGTGAAATCTGATGGGATTCTGAATATATTTGCATTGGATAGACAACATAGTTTCCTGAAGGGGTGGACAGACGGTATAAGAAAAAGAGAGAAATCAAAGATAATGATCAGTGGAGAAAACTGCTCAGCACCTAAAAGAATGGAGTTGACAACCATTGTGACCATGGGCTAATAGTCTCATTATCAGGGCTGTATTCTGGAATATGTTTAGTTTGAGGTGCCTCTTAGGCAGCCACATAGAGATATCAAGTGGACAGATAACCACACAAGTCTTCAATCCAGAGGAGTGTTCCTTTCTGGAGATATAAATTGGGGAGTTGTTAGTGTGTGTTGTTGTTGTGAGGTGGCATCAAGTTTCTCCCTTGCATAGTAGAACGATCCTGTGTATAGTAGAACGAAATACTGCCCAGTCCTGAGCCATCCTCACAATCAATTCCGTTTGAGCCCTTTGTTGCAGCAACTGAGTTAATCCATCTCAACGAGGGCATTCCTCTTTTTCGCTGACCCTCTACTTTACCAAGCATGATGTCCTTCTCCAGGTAACGTTCCCTCCAGATAACATGTCCAAAGTACATGAGATGAACTCTAGCCACCCTCACTTCTAAGGAGTATTCTGGCTGTTCTGAGACAGATTTGTTTGTACTACTGGCAGTTCATAGCATATTCAGTATTCTTCACCAACACCATAATTCAAAGGCATCAATTCTTCTTCGGTCTTTGTTCATTGCCCAACTTTTTTTTTTTAATATACTTTTTATTGTGCTTTAAGTGAAAGTTTACAAATAAAGTCAGTCTCTCACACAAAAACCCACATACACCTTGCTAAAAACTCCCAGTTACTCCCCCTAAAGTAACAGCCCGCTCTCTCTCTCCACTCTCTCTTCTCGTGTCCATTTCGTCAGCTTCTAACCCCCTCCACCCTCTCATCTCCCCTCCAGGCCGGAGATGCCAACATAGTCTTTAGTGTCCTGAATGCCTGTTTTTTAGCCTCCTAGTCAGTTTTTTTTTTTTTAGTCAGTGAGAGAATAAATATCTGCTTGTTAAAGCCATCCACTTGTGGTATTTCTGCTATAGCAGCACCAGTTAGCTAAGACACCCAGGTCATAGGTATATGAATTTGGATTAGATTACTATTCTTTAAGGACTACAGATACATTCCATACACTACTTTTCATATGATATTTTAATGAATAAAAATGAAAAGATTTCACTTTCCAGATTCTTTCATATTCTAGATTCTAAATACATTCCCTCATCTTCTTCTAATGTTAAAGTCACGTTTCTCAAACTTCAGCACACATCAAAATCTCAAAAAAGTAATTATTTTGAATATTAATCCTTCAGATGTTTTCTATATATAAAAGTCAGTAGGTCTTGGGTGAGGTATGGAAACTAGCAGTATGAACAATGCCTCACGTGACTCATCTCTGCAAGTGTTTTATGGGCATAAATGGAGACAGTTTTACACTACAATACACCTGGTGTGCCTGGTGACGAGCTGGCTCCAGTTTTGATGCTGAACACAATCCCACCACCACCATCAAAGAAGACCACAAGATATGCTTTGTTGTCATCCCAACGCCACAGAGATGTTTCTGACTGATGGCCCTGCTTCTTACCAGAAGAAAGAAGTTTCCTGAATAAACGGAATGCTTCAAAGGCCAGTGTAACAGTGGCAGGGGTTTGGGGACCATGGTTTCAGGGGACATCTAAGTCAATTGGCATAATAAAATCTATTAAGAAAACATTCTGCATCCCATGCATGGAGAGTGGCGTCTGGGGTCTTAAATGCTAGTAAGCGGCCATCTAAGATGCATCAATTGGTCTCAACCCACCTAGAGCAAAGGAGAATGAAGAACACCAAGAACACAAGGTAATTATGAGCCCAAGAGACAGAAAGGGCCACATAAACCAGAGACTACATCACCCTGAGACCAGAAGAACTAGATGGTGCCCAGCTACAACCAGTGACTGCCCTGACAGGGAACTCAACAGAGAACCCCTGATGGAGCAGGAGAGCAGTGGAATGCAGATCTCAAATTCTCATAAGACCAGAATTAATGGTCTGACTGAGACTAGAAGGACCCTGGTTGTCATGGACCCCAGACCTTCTTTTGGCTCAGGACAGGAACCATTCCCAAAGCCAACTCTTCAGACAGAGATTAGACTGGACAATGTGTAGGAGAGGGATGCTGGTGAGGAGTGAGCTTCCTGGATCAGGTGGACACTACGCTGGCATCTCCTGCCTGGAGGGGAGATGAGAGGGTAGATGGAGTTAGAAGTTGGGAAAGTGGACACAAAAAAGAGAGTGGAGGGAGGGAGCAGGCTGTCTCATTTGCAGGAGAGCAATTGGGAGTATGTAGCAAGGTGTATACAAGTTTTTGTGTGAGCCTGACTTGATTTGTAAACTTTCACTTAAAGCACAATAAAAATTAAAAAGAAAAAAATCAATGAATAAGAATCAAAGCAAATATGGCTCCAAAAAAGATTGCCAGCTCTACCCTGCCTACTCGGTAATCATTCCTTTGATTTTCAAACCTGTTAATAGATATTACAATACTGGTAAACTAATAAAACTGCTGAGGAAAGTAGTGAAAATATGTGAGAGCAAGGAATAAATAAGCCTTATAAATTTGAAGTCCTGGTGGCACAGTTGTTAAGATCTTGGCTACTAACCAAAAGGCCGACAGTTCATATTCACCAGCTGCTCCTTGGAAACCCTTTGGGGCAATTCTACTCTGTTCTGTAGGGTCACTATGAGTCAGAATTGGCTCTGCAGCAACTGGTTTGTTTTTTTTATTTTTTATTAATTGTGGCAACATATAGAAGACAATGGTCCCAGTTAAATTTTTTTTGAGTATAATGTGCCAGGCATTGTATTAAGTGCTTGTAGTAGGTATTTTTTTTTTTTTTAGTAGGTATAGGAATTAACTTCCCAACAGAAAATACACTCTACATGGTCAGTCTAAGGCTCTCAGAGCAATTATATTATTTTCCCCCAAACAGAACTTTAATATCACTAGTGTTCAACACGTCAAATCTATTCTTGAGATGGTGTCTAAAATCAGGTGGGATACACTCAAGGTTATATTTTGGCTCTTGTAGACTTGCTCTAATTTTCTTCAGTTTCAGCTTGAACTTACATATGTGCAATTGATGGTCTCTTCCACAGTCGGCCGCCTGGCTTTGTTCTGACCGATGATATTGAGTTTTTCCATTGTCTCTTTCCACAGATGTAGTCGATTTGATTCCTGTGTGTTCCATCTGGCGAGGTCCATGTGTATAGTAGCCGTTTATGTTGGTGAAAGAAGGTATTTGCAATGCAGAAGTCATTGATCTTGTAAAATTCTATCCTTCGATCTCTGGCATTTTTCTATCAGCAAGTCCATATTTACCAGCTACCAACCCTTTTTCTTTGCTTCCAACTTTCGCGTTCCAATCACCAGTAATTGTCATCCTGATTGCATGTTTGATCAAATTCAGACTGCAGCAGCTGACAAAAATCTTCAACTTCTTCCTGTTTGGCCTTAGTGGTTGGACTGTAGATTTGAATAATAGTCATATTAATTGGTCTTCCTTGTAGGTGTATGGATACTACCCTATCACTGACAGCGTTGTACTTCAGGGTAGATCTTGTAATTTTCTTTTTGACGATGAATGCAACACCATCCCTCTTCAAGTTGTCATTCCCAGCATAGTGGACTATATGATTGTCCAATTCAAAATGGCCAATACCAGTCCATTTCAGCTCACTAACGCCTAGGATATCAATGTTTATGCATTTCACTTCATTTTTGAAGATTTCAAATTTTCCTAGATTCATACTTCATACATTCCAGGCCCCAATTTTTAATGGATGTTTGCAGCTGTCTTCTCGTTTTGAGTCATACCACATCAGCAAATGAAGGTCCCACAAGCTTAACTCCATCCACATCATTAAGGTCGACTCTACTTTGAGGAGGCAGCTCTTCCCTAGTCTCCTTTTGAGTGTCTTCCAGCCTGGGGGGCTCATCTTCCAGCAGTATATCAGACAATGTTCCGCTGCTATTCTTAAGGTTTTCACTGGCTAATTCTTTTCAGAAGCAGACTGCTGGACCCTTCTTCCTAGTCTGTCTTAGTCTGGAAGCTCAGCTCAAACCTGTCTTCTATGGGTGATTCTGCTGGAACCTGAATACTAGTGGCATAGTTTCCAGCATCACAGCAGCATGCAAGGCCCTACAGTATGATAAACTGACAGAACTTCAGCATATCCCACCTGAATTTAGAGAACACCTCAAGAATAGATTTGACACGTTAAACACTAGTAACCGGAGACCAGATGAGTTGTAGCATGACATCAAGGACATCATACATGAAGAAAGCGAGAGGTCATTGAAAAGACAGGAAAGAAAGAAAAGACCAAGATGGATGTCAGAGGAGGCTCTGAAACTTGCTCATGAACGTTGAGCAGCTAAAGCAAAAGGAAGAAACGATGAAGTAAAAGAACTGAACAGAAGATTTCAAAGGGCAGCTCGAGAAGAAAAAGTATTATAATGATGTGTGCAAAGAGCTAGAGATAGAAAACTAAACGGGAAGAACATCCTCGGCATTTCTCAAGCTGAAAGAACTGAAGAAAAAAATTGAAGCCTTGTGTTGCAATAGTGAAGGATTCTATGCGGAAAATATTAAATGACAGGGGAAGCATCAAAAGAAGATGGAAAGAATACACAGAGTCATTATACCAAAAAGAATTAGTCAACTTTCAACCATTTCAAGAGGCAGCATATGATCAGGAACCGATGGTACTGAAAGAAGTCGTCCAAGCTGCTTTGAAGGCACTGGTGAAAAACAAGGCTCCAGGAATTGATGGAATATCAATTGATTTGTTTCAACAAACAGATGCAGCGCTGGAGGTGCTCACTTATCTATGCCAAGAAATATGGAAGATAGCTTCCTGGCCAACTGACTAGAAGAGATCCATATTTATGCCTATAAAGGTGATCCAACTGAATGTGGAAATTATAGAACAATATCATTAATATCAAATGCAAGCAAAATTTTGCTGAAGATCATTCAAAAATAGCTGCAGAAGTATATCGACAAGGAACTGCCAGAAATTCAGGCCAGTTTCAGAAGAGGACGTGGAAACAGGGATGTCATTGCTGATGTCAGATGGATCTGGCTGAAAGCAGAGAATACCAGAAGGATGTTTACCTGTGTTTTATTGACTATGCGAAGACATTGGACTGCGTGGATCATAACAAATTATGCATAACATCACGAAGAATGGGAATTCCAGAAGACTTAATTGTGCTCATGAGGGACCTTTACATAGATGAAGAGGCAGTTGTTTGGACAGAACAAGGGGATATTGATTTGTTTAAAGTCAAGAAAGTTGTGGGTCAGGGCTGTATTCTTTCACCATACCTCTTCAATCTGTATGCTGAGCAAATAATCTGAGAAGCTAGACTATATGAAGAAGAACAGGGCATCAGGATTGGAGGAAGACTCATTAACAACCTGCATTATGCAGATGACACAACCTTCCTTGCTGAAAGTGAAAAGGACTTGAAGCACTTACTAATGAAGATCAAAGACCACAGCCTTCAGTATGGATTGCACCTAAACGTAAAGAAAACAAAAATCCTCACACCTGGACCAGCGAGCAACATTATGATAAACAGAGAAAAGATTGAAGTTGTCAAGGATTTCATTTTACTTGGATCCACAATCAACAGCTATGGAAGCAGCAGTCAGGAAATCAAAAGACGCATTGCATTGGGCAAATCTGCTGCAAAGGGCCTTTTCAAAATGTTGAAAAGTAAAGATATCACCTTGAAGACTAAGGAGTGCCTGACCCAAGCCGTGGTATTTTCAATCGCATCATATGCATGTGAAAGCTGGACAATGAATAAGGAAAACTGAAGAAGAATTTACGCCTTTGAATTATGGTGTTGGTGAAGAATATTGAATACACCATGGACTGCCAAAGAATGAAGAAATCTGTCTTGGAAGAACTAGAGCCAGGATGCTCCTTAGCAGCAAGGATAGTGAAACTGCATCTTAAATACTTCGGAAATGTTGTCAGGAGGGATCGGTCCCTGGAGACGGATGTCATGCTTGGCAAAGTACAGGGTCAGCAGAAAAGAGGAAGACCTTCAATGAGGTGGATTGACACAATGGCTGCAACAATGAGCTTAAGCGTTACAACGATTGTAAGGATGGCTCAAGACCAGGCAGTGTTTCATTCTGTTGTTTTCTTAATAGATTTTATTATGCCAATTGACTTAGATGTCTCCTGAAACCATGGTCCCCAAACTCTGCCCACACTGCACTGGCCTTCAAAGCATTCAGCTTATTCAGTAAACTTCTTTGGTTTTGGTTTGGTCCAGTTGTGCTGCCTTCGCCTGTATTGTGTGTTATCTTTCCCCTCACCTAAAGTAGTTCTTATCTACTAATTAGTGAATATCCCTCTCCCACCCTCCCGCCCTCCCCCATTTCGTACCCTTCAAAGAATATTTTCTTCTCTGTTTAAACTGTTTCTCGACTTCTTATAATATTGGCCTTATGCAATATTTTTCCTTTCGCAAATGACTAATTTCACTCAGCGTAATGCCTTCCAGATTCCTCCATGTTGTGTAATGTTTGACAGTTTCATCACTGTTCTTTATCGATGCCTAGTATTCCACTGTGTGAATGTACCATAATTTATTTATCCATTCATCCGTTGACGGGCACCTTGGTTGCTTCCACCTTTTTCCTATTGTAAACAGTGCTGCAATGACCATGGGTGTGCATATCTCTGTTCATGAAAAGGCTCTTATTTCTCTAGGATATATTCCAAGGAGTGGGATTGCTGGATCGTATGGTATTTCTATTTCTGGCTTTTTAAGGAAGTGCCAAATCGATTTCCAAAGGGCTTGTACAATTTTGCATTCCCACCAGCCGTGTATAAGTGTTCCAATCTCTCCACAGCCTCTTCAAAGTTTATTGTTTTGTGTTTTTTGGATTAATGCCTGCCTTGTTGGAGTGAGGTGGAATCTCACTGTAGTTTTGATTTGCATTTCTCTAATGGCTAATGATCGTGAGCATTTCCCGTGTATCTGTTAG
Organism: Elephas maximus indicus; assembly: GCF_024166365.1. Taxonomy (NCBI): domain Eukaryota; kingdom Metazoa; phylum Chordata; class Mammalia; order Proboscidea; family Elephantidae; genus Elephas; species Elephas maximus. The sequence goes on from NC_064821.1 coordinate 21,761,036, forward strand.
CTACCTGAATGTCTTCTTTAGTGAAGTGTCTATTCATATCTTTTGCCCATTTTTAAATTGGGTTATTTGTCTTTTTGCAGTTGAGTTTTTGCAGTATCATGTACATTTTAGAGATCAGGCACTAACCAGAAATGTCATAGTTAAAAACTTTTTCCCAGTCTGTAGGTAATCTGCATTCTTTTGGTGAAGTCTTTTGATGAGCCTAAGTGTTTGATTTTTAAGAGCTCCCAGCTATCTAGTTTTACTTCTGCATTGTAAGTAATGTTTTGTATACTGTTCATGCCATGTATTAGGGCTCCTAACGTTGTCCCTATTTTTTCTTCCATGATCTTTATCATTTTAGATTTTATATTTAGGTCATTGATCCATTTTGAGTTAGTTTTTGTGCATGGAGTGAGGTATGGGTCTTGTTTCATTTTTTTGCAGATGGATATCCAGGTACGCCAGCACCATTTGTTAAAAAGACTGTCTTAGGCAGGGCCACATGAGCCAGAGACTTACATCATCCTGAGACCAGAAGAACTAGATGGTGCCCAGCCACAACCGATGACTGCCCTGACAGGGAGCACAACAGAGAACCCCTGAGGGAGCAGCAGATCAGTGGGATGCAGACCCCAAATTCTCATAAAAAGACCAGACTTAATGGTCTGACTGAAACTAGAAGAATCCCAGCGGTCACGGTCCCGAAACCTTCTGTTGGCCCAGGACAGGAACCATTCCCGAAGACAACTCATCAGACATGGAAGGGACTGGACAATGGGTTGGAGAGAGATGCTGATGAAGAGTGAGCTACTTGTATCAGGTGGACACATGAGACTGTGTTGGCATCTCCTGTCTGGAGGGGAAATAGGAGGGTAGAGAGGGTTAGAAACTGGCAAAACCGTCATGAAAGGAGAGACTGGAAGGAGTAGAGGGCTGACTCGGGGAGAGTAAGTGGGAGTATGGAGTAAGGCGTATATAAGCTTATATGTGACAGACTGACTTGATTTGTAAACTTTCACTTAAAGCACAATAAAAATTATTTAAAAAAAAAGACTGTCTTTTCTCCATTTAACTGTTTTGGGGCCTTTGTCAAATATCAACTGCTCATATGTGGATGGACTTATGTCTGGATTCCCAATTCTGTTCCATTGGTCTATGTATCTGTTGTTGCACCAGTACCAGGCTGTTTTGACTACTGTGGCGGTATAATAGGTTCTAAAATCAGGTAGAGTGAGGCCTCCACTTTGTTCTTCTTTTTCAGTAATACTTTACTTATACGGGGCCTCTTTCCCTTTCATATGAAGTTGCTGATTTGTTTTTCCATCTCATTATAGAATGTCTTTGGAATTTGAATCGGAATTGCATTAAATACATAGATCACTTTTGGTAGAATAGATATTTTTATAATGTTAAGTCTTCCTATCCATGAGCAAGGTGTGTTTTTCAACTTATGCAGGTCTCTTGGTTTCTTGCAGAAGTGTATTGTAGTTTTCTTTGTATAAATCTTTTACAATCTGGTAAGGTTTATTCCTAAGTATTTTATCTTCTTCGGGGCTACAGCAAATGGTATTGATTAGCTTTTTTCCTCTTCGATGTTCTTTTTGTTGGTGTAGAGGAATCCAACTGATTTTTGTATGTTTATCTTGTACCCCAATAGTCTGCTGAACTCTTCTATTAGTTTCAGTAGTTTTCTGGAGGATTCCTTAGGGTTTTCTGCGTCTAACATCATGTCATCTGCAAATAGAGATAATTTTACTTATTCCTGCCAATCTGGATGCCCTTTATTTCTTTGTCTAGCCTAATTGCTCTGGCTAGGACTTCCAGCAAAATGTTGAATAAGAGCGGTGCTAAAGGGCATACCTGTCTGGTTCCCGTTCTTAAGGGGAATGCATTCAGGCTCTCTACATTTCAGATGATGTTGGCTTTGTATAGATGCCCTTTATTATGTTGAGGCATTTTCCTTCTATTCCAACTTTGCTGAGAGTTTTTATCATGAATGGGTGTTGAACTTTGTCAAATGCCTTTTCTACATCGATTGATAAAATCATGTTATTCTTGTCTTTTGTTTTATGTATGTGGTGGATTACATTAATTGTTTTTCTAATGTTGAACTATCCCTGCATACCTGGTGAGACTCCCGCTTGGTCATGGTGAATTATTTTTTTGATATGTTGTTGAATTCTATTGGCTAGAATTTTGTCGAGGATTTTTGCATCTACATTCATGAGGGATATAGGTCTATAATTTTCTTTTCTTGTGGTGTCTTTACCTGGTTTTGGTATCAGGGATACGCTGGCTTCACACAATGAGTTTGGTAGTATTCCGTCGTTTTCTATGCTCTGAAATACCTTTATTTAGTAGTAGTGGTGTTAACTCCTGTCTGAATGTCTGGTATAACTCTGCAGTGAAGTGGTCTAGGCCAGGGCTTTTTTTTTGTTGGGAGTTTTTTGGTTACCTTTTCAATCTCTTCTTTTGTTATGGGTCTATTTAGTTGTTCTACTTCTGTTTGTGTTAGTTTAGGTAGGTAGTGTGTTTCTAGGAAATGATCCATTTATTCTAGGTTTTCAAATTTGTTAGGGTACAATTTCTCATAGTAATCTGATATGATTCTTTTAATTTCAGTTGGATCTGTTGTAATATCGCCCATCTCACTTCTTATTTGGGTTATTTGCTTCATCTCTTGTTTTTCTTTTGTCAGTTTGGCCAATGGTTTATCAATTTTGTTGATTTTTTCAAAGAACCAGCTTTTGGTCTTGTTAATTCTTTCAATTGTTTTTCTGTTTTCTATTTCATTTAGCTCTGCCCTAATTTTTATTATTTGTTTTCTTCTGGTGCCTGAGGGTTTTTTTTTGTTGCTCTCTTTCTATTTGTTCAAGTTGTAGGGATAATTCTTTGATTTTGGCCCTTTCTTCTTTTTGGATATGTGCATTTATTGATACAAATTGACCTCTGAGCACTGCTTTCGCTGTGTTCTGAAGGTTCTGAGAGGAAGTGTTTTTGTTCTCACTGGCATCTATGAATTTCTTTATTCCAACCTTCATGTCTTCTACCATCCAGTCTATTTTAAGCAGGGTATTGTTCAGTTTCAAAGTGTTTGATTTCTTTTCCCTGGTTTTTCTGTTATTGTTTCCACTTTTATGGCCTTATGGTCAGAGAAGATGCTTTGTAATATTTCAATGTTTTTGATTCTGCTAAGGGTTCTTTTATGACCTAATATGTGATCTATTCTACATACTGTCCCATGTGCACTAGAAAAGAAAGTATACTTTGCAGCTGTTGGGTGGAGTGTTCTGTATATGTCTATGAGGTCATGTTGGTTGATTATGGCATTTAGATCTTCTGTGTCTTTATTCAGCTTCTTTCTGGATGTCCTGTCCTTCACTGAGAGTGGTGTGTTGAAGTCTCCTACTATTATTGTGGAGCTGTCTATCTCACTTTTCAATGCTGATAGAGTTTGTCTTATGTACCTTGCAGTCCTGTCACTGAGTGCATAAATATTTAATATGATTATATCTTCTTGCTATATAGTCCCTTTAATCATTATATAGTGTCCTTCCTTCTCCTTTATGACGAATTTAACTTTAAAGTCTGTTTTGTCAGAAATTAAATATTGCCACTCCTGCTCTTTTTTTCATTGTTGTTTGCTTGATGTATTTTTTTTTTTCTTTTCATCCTTTGAGTTTCAGTTTGTGTCTTTAAGTCTACGTGTGTCTCTTGGAGGCAGCACATAGACAGATCATGTATTTTAATCCATTCTGCCACTCTCTGTCTCTTTATTGGTGCATTTAGTCCATTTACATTCAGCGCAAGTATGGATAGGTGTGAATTTAGTGCTATCATTTTGATGTCTTTTTTTGCATGTCATTAACAGTTTCTTTTTCCCACTTAATTTTATGAGCTAAGTAGATTAGCTTTATATATTGTCCTTTCTTCATTTTCATTGTTATTCACTTTGTTTCTGCTGAGTCTGTATTTTTTTCTTCTATTTCATTTTCATGTGTAGGATAGTTTGTCTCCTTTGTGGTTACCTTATTATTTACCCCTATTTTCTAAATTTATAACTCACTTTTATTTCTTTGTATTGCTGTATCGTCTTCTCCATATGGAAGATCTTTTAATGTTGCCTTCTTTTACATAATAACATCGTTGTTACCCTGTTTTGAGTGTTATTTAATCTTGAATTATTTTTTTGATTTCCTTGTCTGGGTTGACTTCTGGTTGCTCTGCCCAGTGTTCTAGTCTTGAGTTGATACCTGATATTGTTGATATTCTAACCAAAGAACTCCCTTTAGTATTTCTTGTAGTTTCGGTTTGGCTTTTACAAATTCCCTAAACTTCTGTTTATCTGGAAATGTCCTAATTTCACCTTGATATTTGAGAGACAGTTTTGCTGGATATATGATTCTTGACTGGCAATTCAATTCCTGCAATTTTTTCAATATGTCATCCCATTGCCTTCTTGCCTGCATGGTTTCAGCCGAGTAGTCCAAGCTTATTCTTATTGGCTCTCCTTTGTAGGTGACTTTTCGTTTATCCCTAGCTGCTCTTAAAATTCTCTCTTTATCTTTGGTTTTGGCAAGTTTGATTATAATATGTCTTGGTGATTTTCTTTTAAGATCTACCTTATGTGGAGTTCGATGAGCGTCTCGGATAGATATCTTCTCGTCTTTCACGATATCAGGGAAGTTTTCTGGCAAGGAATCTTCAGCAATTCTCTCTGTATTTTCTGCTGTCCTTCCTGTTCTGGTACTCCAATCACTTGTAGGTTATTTCTCTTGATAGAGTCCCACATGATTCTTAAGGTTTCTTCATTTTTTTTAATTCTTTTATCTGATTTTTCTTCAAATATATCAGTGCCAAGTGCTTTATCTTCAAGTTCAGAAATTCTGCCTTCCACTTGCTCCAATCTGCTTCTCTGAATTTTCTGAATTTCTGATTGCTGTCTGTCTATGGATTTTTCCAACTTATTAAATTTTTCATTGTGTTGCTGAATAATCTTTTTAATTTCTTCAATTGCTTTATCTGTGTTTCTTGGCTTCTTCTGTGTATTGCCTCATTTCCTTCCTGATGTCTTGAAGGGTTCTGTATATTAATCTTTTGTACTCTGCCTCTGGAAATTCCAGGAAGGCACTTTCATCTAAAAGATCCCTGGATTCTTTCTTTTGAGAGCTTGTTGAGGTGATCATGGTCTGTTTCTTTATGTGAGTTGATATTGACTGTTGTCTCCGAGCCATCTACAAGTTATTGTTTTAGTTTATTTTATGTTTGCTTACTGTGTTGTAGCTTCATGCTTTGTTTTGTTTTGATATGCCCAAATGGGTTGCTTGAGTGAGCTGGCTTGATTATTTTCACCTTTAGAGCTCTGATGTCCTGTCCCCAAATGGCTAGAGCTATTATCAGGTATATCAGTCTAGAAGTCCATTCATTTTTCTTGCATGAATTCAGCTCAGTTTTTCAGTTAGCTGATCATCAAGTGTGTGGTACAGGCTTTGTCCTATAGTCTTAGAAGGGCAGGGGTAATTGGTGTAGGTACCGGTATCTGGTTGCTGTAGAGGTCACACTCTGAAAAAGGCAGGGGACTGAGAATCATCCCTCACGTGTCTCTGAGGAAGGTGTGTTCCCTGATCCATACAGCGTACAGGTGGGTGGGTTCTGCAGGTGGACCACGGGCACCCAATGTTTTTGATTGTAAGGACTGGGAGGTACCAGTTATCCTTGCACCCCTGTCACAGGTGGCTGGGTGACCTGAGTGGAGCTACCAGTCCTTAGGCCCCTGATATGGGAAGGTGAAGACCGTGTTTAATAGGCAAAGCAGTCTCGAACATGAAACACCAACCTCTCCACCACACAGCTGAAAGGGTTGCAGTCTGCCAACAAGGGCTTATTCTCCTGAAATAGGTGCACAAAAGCCATGCCGAGGGGAAAGGTACTCAAAGTCCACAGACTGTTTATGCCAGGACAGGATCCACTTCTGTCCTCAGCTCCCCCGGATAGTAGAGCTGGCAAATTGTCTTTTCCCCCAGTGCTAATTTAATCCTTCTCCATGGCTGGGAGGATGGCTCTAGGCACTCAACAGGGCCCATCTCAGGCCCAGGGAAGTCAGCCACTGAAGCCGGCTTGTAAGGGGGCTGCAGGGGGTGGGGGAGTGTGGGAAAATATTCACAAGTTCTTAGCTTTTGCTGAAAGCGCCATTCTGCTCTGGTTCCAGAGGTGTGAGTTGGGTGTGTGGGTGGCTGCTTCTCCCTGGGGAAACTGCTGCCGCTCTGGGAAATGCTGCCTGAGGACTCCCAGTGGTTCGGTAACTCCTCTCCGCTTCTGAACCGTCTCTTCCTTCCCCTGCCCCTCAGGTCATTTTCTAAGCTTGCCTTTGATGTTCAGGGCTCCTAGCTTGTCATAAATATACTCGTTTTGTTACTGGAATAAGGTTCTTGCCTGTACTGGTCAAGAATGAGCAGGTAACGCACATAGTTTTCCACATGAGCATAGCTTTATTGAAAAGGCTTGGGAGCGGAGACAAGGAGGGCCTAGAGCAATACTTACCCTCATCTCACAGAACAAAACAAAGGCCCACATTTTTAAAAGTTCTTGGGCGGGAAAAGATTCATGTTTATTCATAGGCATAGGTGGGGATATGTTAACTAAGGTATGCGCAGCAGCTTTCTAAGATGGCTCCTGTCCTGGAGGCCTGTGGGATTCGTAGCAGGACTTATTATTGGGTGTCACGCCCGCACAGTCTCTTGCTCCCCGGATACAAGTCCCTGGCTGGGCCTGCAGCCCCTCATTGCCCCGGTGGAAGGGGTTACACAGCGGTCAGGTGGATGTTCTGTGCATGTCCCTGGGCCTGGTTTTCTCCAGCTGCTTATGAAAGGCAACTTTAAAAGGTATTTTTAGACGCCCTGCCCCATTGTTCTCAGGAATGGCTTTGTTTCTGTGCCTTGGCCCATTTCTTGTTATTTTGTTTGCAGATTTTGGGGGCCCTCTGTTCCTTGTCTTACTAAGTCTCTAGGTTCCACACTCAACCCCCTATTACCTCTCTTATAATATAGTCTCTTTTTCTTGGATTTGCTTCTCCTCTAACCACACCAATCTCTTTGCTATTTTTCAAACAGGCGCCCTCTGATCTCAGGGCCTTTGCTCCCTGTCTTAGTTTCACTTGTTTTTTCAGCTTTTTGTTGTAAAGAGGGCTCGATGGAAGTGTCTGTCTATTCTGCCATCTTGGCTCCACCTCCACAAAAATGCTTGCATGGAATATCTAGAATGGACAAATCCATAGAAACACACAGAAGATTGATGGTTGCCAAGGCCTAGGAGAAGGGAAGAATTGCGAGTAACCTCTTAACGGGCAATGTGTATTGTTCTGGAGTGATAATCAGGTTCTAGAAGTAGGTGGTGGTTACAGAACATTGTGGGTTCATTAACTGACACTGATTTTGATTTAACATCAAAATGGTTCATTGCATGTTATAATAACTCTACCTCAATGATAAAACCGTTCCATCAAGTCTGGTATTTGGACGAAAAATAAGCACAAACACAAAAATCTATCAATAGAAGGAAGAAATCATGTAGGTAAGAAACCGATCCACATATATGTGAGAATTCAGTACGTAATAAAGATACCATTTAAAACAGTGCGGCAAAAATCTTGTAATAACAAGTTTATGGATAATAGATGATACATTTGTGAAAGACATGTAAACTAATTACCTCTTGAATTCAGGAATATACTAAATATATTATAAACCTACACTTAACATTTAAAATCTCTAAAGGGGTCAAGTGTGCCTGACCCAAGCCATGGTGTTTCCAGTTGCCTCATATGCCTATGAAAGATGGACAATGAATAAGGAAGATGGAAAAAAAAAATTGATGCCTTTGTATTATGGAGTTGGCTAAGAATACTGAATATGCAATGGACTGCCAGAAGAACAAACAAATCTGTCTTGGAAAAAGCACAGCCAGATTACTTCTTAGAAACAAGGATGTCTAGACTTCATCTCACATACTGTGGACATGTTATCAGAAGGGACCAGACACTGGAGAAGTTCATCACTCTTGGTAAAGTAGGGGATCACCAAAAAAGAGAAAGACCCTCAGTGAGATGGATTGACACAGTGGTGGCAACAACGGGCTCAAGCATAACAATGGTCATGAAGATTGTGCAAGACCAGGCAGTGTTTCATTCTGTTGTCCCTAGGGTCTCCGTGAGTCAGAACCAACTCAACAGCACCTAAAAACAACAACAAAGGGTTCAGAAGAGAATAGAATAGAAAGCCGCAGTACAACTTAAATATTTTCCAAAAAACATGATTGTTTACAGCGACTCTCAGTTGACTAAAGGAAGTGTAGTAATTAATGCACAAACAACATTTTCTGGATAACCATTAATCTGAGATAACATTCACATTTGTGATCATGAAGGCTGGCTGAGAAATGTTGTACACAAGAATTCCAGAACTAAAGGAGGCAGAACTTGTTCCAAAGTAAAGAAGTAAAGCAGTTTCAACTATTTTCTAACATCTGGATGCAAAATCACCTGGTTTATTGTTCGGTAGCCTAAAAACCAGATAGGCACTAGTGAGAGAAATTCTTAGACCACATCTTTCCCCTGAAATCTATTTTGTCCCTTAGTTCTTTCAAAGCATTCTTATCAGGCTTTATTAGAATAATGTAGCACTTTGGGGCAAAGATGCAACCTAGTAGCCCCATACTAGAGGTCAAGATGGAGAAGATCTCCATGGCCACCATGGCCTTCCCCTTGGTGCTGTGGTAGACAGGAAGGAAGGTGACCCAAACACTGCAGAACATCAACATGCTGAATGTCAGACACTTGGCTTCACTGAAGGTATCAGGCAGGTTCCTGGCCCCGTAAGCCAAGGAAAAAGTCCCCATGCCCAAGGATCCCAGGTATCCCAGGACACAGTAGAAGGCAGTGACTGAGCCCTTATTGCACTCAACGATGAGGTGTCTGGGCTCAGAGTGTGTGTCTATGTCAATGAAAGGGGGAGAGGTACCCAGCCAGATACCACAGATAATCACTTGGATCAGAGAGCAGATGGCAACCACAGAGTTAGAAGCCCCTGAAACCAGCAACCACCTCATGGTTCTTCCGGGTTTCATGGCCTTCAATGCCAGAATCACAGTAAGGGTTTTGGCCAAAACAGTAGAAACAGCCACAGTGAACACAACTCCAAATGTGATGTGTCGGAGAAGGCAGGTGGCTGTGTTGCGACAGCCAATGAAGAGTAAGGAGCAGAGGAAGCCAGGAGGAGGGAGAGGAACAGCATGTAGCTAAGAGCGTGGTTTTTGGCCTTGACTATGGGAGTGTCTCGGTGCTTCACAAAGACCCACAGAACCGCAGCTGTGACAACAGAGAAGCACAAGGCAATGCAGGCCAGAGTCACCCCCAGTGAATCTTCAAAGGACAGGAAAGTCACAACCTTTGGGAGGCAGTGATTTCTCTCACTGTTTGGGTACTCATGGGCTGGACACTAGACACATTGCTGTGCATCTGGAGAAAAAGCAAAGATTCGGCATTTCAGTTTCAAAAGCTCTTCATTTTACCAAGTTTACATTTGCCTTCTTTGTGCAGACTGACCTCCTCAGATTAATACTCAGACACACCAGATTAAGATTCTGTATTCCTGACCCAGAAACCCTGGTGGCGCAATAGTTAAGTGCTACCGCTGCTAACCAAAATGTCGGCAGTTCGAATCTGCCAGGCAGTCCTTGGAAACTCTATGGGACAGTTCTACTCTGTCCTATAGGGTCACTATGAGTCAGAATCGACTCGGTGGCAGTGGGTTTTTAGGTTTATTCCTGATCCAGGGAGAATGCTTTCAGCTGCAGGTAAGAAAAAACCCAGTCAAACTGAATCTTCAGCTAATGGTACAAAAAAGGTCTATTATATTGTTAAGCACTAAGATTGTCACAACCATTTCCTCTGCTGTCCCCAGTGTATTCTTGATGATTGGCCCTGTACTGCCATAGTTTACAGTATTTTCATGGAATAATCAAGTCTAAAAGTTTCCTTATTCTCACTCAGATTGAGACAGAAAGAAGATTCATGTAGCTCTCTGAAGTGTGAGGATTGTCTTTCCCCAAAAAATTTAGCGCTGTTCTTCTTGATGTTTCTAACCATAAAGGTTCCCTCCTCCCCCCTTTTTTTTCTAAATCAGTTACTGGCTGTGATGGTTAAGGCTGTGTGTCGACTTGACTGGGCCATGATTCTCAGTGGTTTGAGAGTCCTGTGATGCTGTGATGACTTCCATGATGAGACTTGATATTATGGGATCATCTCCATGATGGGATCTTCTGTGAGTAACCAATCAGTTGAAAGGGAGTTTCCTCGGGCGTGTGGCCTGCATTGAATATAAGTGGATATTCTGGCAAGACTTGTGGGCTTTTACTCATTCTGGATCCGGCAGGTGTTCATCTCCTGTTCATCTGACCTTAGATTCTTGGGACTTGAGCTAGCAGCTTTCCTGTGGTCTTGCCTGCTGGTCTTGGGATTCATCAGTCTTCACAGCCTGTGAGTGTGAGCCGTGCTCTCTGACCTGCTGATCTTGGGTTCGCCAGTCTCTGTGGCTATGTGCATCAGGAGAATCCTCTATCTTGAACCACAGACTTGGGATGTCCCAGCCTCTACAACCGTGTGAGCCATTTTCTTGATATAAATGCATATACTTATACACCTTATTGGTTTTTCTTCTCTAGCGAACCCAGTCTAAGACACAGGTTAAGGTGCTGGGAATTCACATTGACCAGTAGGGGCTATAACTAGTTCTGAACTTTGGTTTAACTTCGCACAAGATTCATAAGCTATGGGGTAAAAAACCCTGTTTCAGTAAAGTCAATTCCTACACACAGCAAACCTATAGGACAGAGTAGAACTTCCCCATAGGGTTTCCAGGTAGTGGCTGGTGAATTCAAACTTCCCGCCCTTTGCTTAGCAGACAAATGCCTAACAACTGTGCTAAGGGGTACAGAGATAGATACCAGAACATTCTTTGGGATTTGGTGGGAAGGTATGAAGGATGGATATTGCAGAAGCAAACGACAATGCCTTCTTATATTTCTTTTCTGTTTTAATAATAAGGGGTGTATCCTTTGACATATTGACCTTTTCATGAATATATAATGTCCTTCTTTGTTGTAATGATTTTTTGCTCAAAGTCTACATTGTCTGGTATTAGCATAGCAGCTCCAGCCCTCTTTTGGCTAATATTTGCATGGAATATCAATGTTCCATCCTGTCACTTTCACCGTATGTGTGTCTTTATAACTCACTGTATGTGAGTTTCTTATATGCAGTATTTGATCATTTATTTTTTTCTTTTCAATCCATTAGGCCAATCACTGCCTTTTAATTGGAGAGTTTCATCAATTTATATGGAAGGTAATTATTGATAAAAGAAGACTTCTGCTTTTTGTTTTCTACTTATCGTATGCCTTTTTTGTTCCAGAATTCCCGCATGATGGTCTTTTTTAATGATTCATATATTTTTTTCTTGTGTACTATTTTGATTCCCTCTTGTGTATTTTTCTGCATGTATTTTATAATTACATATATACAAAAAACATGTATACATAATTATGATTAATTGATTTTTATCTTGCAACTATTTAGATTACCTCTTGTGTATTTTTTCAGCGTATATTTTAGTGTATTCCTTAGTAGTGACCTTAGAGCTTACGATTATCATCTTAACTTTATAACAATCTATTCTGAATTAACACCAATTTAGTTCCAATAGTGTACAAAAGATCTACTCCTTTCCCATAATGTTGTAGCAATATTAGGTATAAAAGTAAATATGGTGAATGAATGAGTGAAAGAAAAAACAGAAGACAATCATGGCCTAGGACCCCACTGCAACTTCCCCTTCCTGTCCTTTTCATGGAGAGAATGGCGCGAGGGCTGGCGTTATTAGAGGGCAGTCATAAACATTCATACCTGTCTGATATGAAGTCGCTGTCTCTAGGCAAATTGTACAAATAAAGCAACAGAATGGCCTTTCTTCTTCTGGAATTTTCCTGGATCCTGGACCACAGCTCTGGCTACACACAGATTGAGGAGTCTGCAGAGAAACAAGGATGCATTGGTTATTACTTTGCACATTATTAGCAGTTTGTCCACTAATAAGCAAGAAATTGGATCTTCTATTACACTTTCTGGCACTTTTCCAGCTCCATCCTGTTGATATTACCTAGATCTCTAAATATAAATTACCAATAATATTTTTCCTCTTTCTTTAACTGGTTACACATACAATCAAAATTTTACCAAAGTAGCTGGTGACTTTTATCTCATACATCATCACCTGAAACATCCCCTGAGTGTTTCTCTCCTTTTTTTTTTGCTACTTTATCTTAAAGTCCTTTCAGTGTAGGTCACTGTATCATAAGGATTCTGAGGCCTTGTATGTCCACGGATAATTTTACCATGCCCCCATACTTGACTGGATATAAGAGTTTAGGTATTACATGGAAGAATTTAACAATGTGATAAATAGACTTCCTACTAGAGGTACCTACATAAATAAATTGAAGTGTACCAGCAAAGAACGATGAGTGGATGTTATGGACCCGATATTGGGGTTAATCCAAATCTGAGTTCATGAGTTCAGGTATAGTACCCCTTTGTCAGGCATTTAATGAAACCTTAAAAGTGGAAGTATCACTTCTGTACAAACATCCACAAAACTGCCCAAGATTGATAAACTGTAGTAAGTTGGATGAAATGACGGGCAGTGCTTTCAGAAGATAAACAAAACAATGATGACTTCTCGATAGAGAAATTACCAATAGAAAAAAGAATGAGGATGAAATCTATAAAGAGATCGCTGAAATCCAGACTCTATCTGTGTTTACAGTGCATCTAAACGTAGGGATTGGAGCATGCATGATTAAGACTCTTCTGTGATATAAGGAGGATAACCAAGTATAAAATTTAAAAAGTAGGTCCATTACCTCCCTTCAGTGTATGCATTCCAATACTTAACGCCTAATCGAACCCAAATTAAAAACAATCAAACAATTACACATATAAACTTACTCTTCCCAGAGGTGCAGCCGTATAATATGTGAAAGTAATATCATAAATTTAGCCCTGGGTTAACAGGGTGCCAACTCAATCGCCTCTCATGGCTCTGTTCAGATAAAGCTACAATGTATATGTCCAATTTTGAGATGATGTCATACCTCTTTGAATCCAACAGGCCATTCTATCATCTCTTTGTTGATGCCTAACTCTTGATCGTGTGGATTATTGAAGATAAACTCTCTGACTTTAATCAGCAGGCTAAAATCACCAGTAAAATTCACAGGGTTTCCAATATCATACCGTGTCATAGAGTTTTTTTTCTCATCCAAGAATATATTGTCCCCAGTGCTGTTTGTAAACTGGATATTCCTTATAAATGGATGAAGCTAGAGGTGAGGCATAATTTTAAAACAGGATTGCATTCAAATTAGAGATGGAGGGCTCATACCTACCAATTAATTCTTCTTTCCCCACCTCTCTACCCTCACGATTTTGTTATGGTAGTTGCTGATTTTTTTGTGTGTGCCCACCATCTCATGGTCTCAAGGGAGAATGCCACCAGGGCTCCAGAATAATGGAGGCCTAATCAAATCCAATCATGACGCCATCTAGAGGTTGGCTTACATGTTTGCTTTGATCCAACCCTGACCAAAAAAGTCTGCTCGCGGCTTCATTAAAACTGGTGTAAATGAAGATTTTAACATCCCAACAAATCCATTTTCATCCTAGCTAATCCCAGAATCTTACATGTATTGTGTGGGTTTTCATATGTCAAATTGGGACTATAACCCCCGCTCCCATGAGGTCGCAGGTTTGGTAAGAAAAAATAAATAAAGCACTTGTCAGACTGTCACCAGGTATGGCTCAAAAAAAGAACATTTCCCAAAGACATTTTAGAATACCAAGGAAGGGGAATGTATGTATCCCAGGGAGAAATAAAGACTTGACCCATTTTTACTTACCTGTGAATTCGCATGAGTTGTGGTTGGGTCATATCTTACATATTAGGCCTTAAGAAACTTTTCTGATAACCATTTCTTATTGCATGGTCTTTAACTGAACTTCTCCCCACACCCCATGACCAGGGTTTTCCAAGTTGATACTCAAAAATTGCACTTATCAGTATATCCACTGGGAACAATCTTTCATTCATTTTGCCTGATCCTATTGACCATGAGTCACAAGCCTGGTCATGCTGCTGTGCCTCAATAGAATACCACCAATGCCATTAGGTGAACAATACAAATCCTGCCTCTGGAGGAGATGTACCTGCCAGGGGAGGAGCGTAGGTCCCTCTGCATTTCCTGTAGATCCCATTTCTGTGTTAATCAGAAGCATTTCATGGAGGGCTTGGGCCACAGTATATACAGCATTATAGACAGGATAGCTAGAATCAGACAAGTTCATCATGCCCAGAGAGACTGGCACCGACTCTAAGGAAGCATTTGGTGGGCAGTTCTCGATTTCTTCACACTGTGTCCCAACAATCAAACAATTAAATATTTGAAGCCAGATTTTCCTGAGGTAAAAGTCTTCTGGATACCTGGATGGGTTCACTCCCTTGACAAAGTGTCTGAAGCCAGGGATTGCCTTCTCCCAATGTGAAAATAAGAGGCTTCCATAGATGTCATGCAAAAGATTATGCCAGTTTTCTTCCATGATCCATACCTTTCCAGAGATTAAATAAGTTTCTGTGAAATAGCTTATAAATTTGATACTCTCAGCATCACCATACAGTATATACACATTTGCTAATGAATCCCTGATCCTGTCTCTCAACATCAACGTACTGACTTCGTGTAGTCTCCTGATCTCAGAGACTTTTTCTACAAAGGCCACACAGATACTTTCCTTTACTATCTCTGCTTCCAGGTTCTGGGGAACTGCTCCCCTTTCATATCTTCAGAGACAAAAAGCCCCACCCAGGTCCAGCCAAAATGCATCAATAACTGGATCATTCCATGGACCAGAAAGCCATCCTTGGAGGCCATCGGATACAGTGATGGGAACCGGTCTTTGTCACTCAGAATAGGATCAAAAGGACCATATGTGACCTGAACATGAAACAAAGAAAGGTCGTGAATCTGAGTTGCATGGGATTTCAGTGGTCTTCATTAGAGAGGGAGTAAGAGAATTCTCTCTGTGGAAGGGGGAATTAATGGAATATCTGCTGAAGAAAAATAAGAAACTGCATTGGACACTCCACAGTTCTTTTTTCATTCTGTTCAAACAGAAGACCATATATTCCAGCCTCCCTGCTTTCAGGACATGATGTGTAACCCCTGGTGTGACTTTCAGGCTAAAGCATAAAAGATGATGTGGAAGATCTCCGTGTGCTCGTCATCTCCTGCAGGTCAACAGAAGAAGGCACTAATATCAGCTGGTGCACCTGCACGATGGTAGTGTTTCCACCAGCTTTAAGCCTGTGGCTTAGTAACTGAGGCCCATCTCCCTAGCGATCAATGTTGGATATGAACCCTGATAATAAATATTTCCTGTTACACCCTTGATATTTTGGATTTAACTTAATACCTCAGCATACTGTAGATTATCCTGAGGAGCACAATTATAAACTCTGCGTCTCGAAATATGATTTTTCCATCACAGAATTCTCATAACGTAAGGCTCTTATTTTGGAGCCCTGGTGGTACAGTGGTTAAGAACATGGTTGTTAACCAAAAGTGCTGCAGTTCAAATCTACCAGCCGCTCCTTGGAAACCCCGTGGAGCAGTTCTACTCCGTGCTGTAGGGTCGCTATGAGTTGGAAGTGACTCGACAGCAATGAGTTTTTTTTTTTAAATCTTATTTTGGCCTTAATTCTTTCTGACTGCTGCTTGTCTTAGATCAGGTTCCCTGGAAAGGGACTTTGATATGGAGAGTGGCATGTGGAAAGTTCATGGGAGTGCCCTCAGGAGACACACCTCTGGGCACATGAGAAAAGCAGGATTGGACAGAGGGAGAAGCTGAACCATAAGACAGCTGCATCTGCATCTCAACTGATTGTTGGGGACTTTATTAATATACCATATTCAGACTACAGGGCCAGGCCTTACCCCCACATCAATTATTTATTGGCCTCTGTCTGTCCCCTGAGAAGGGTTTTATCCTGGTTGGGGAAGTTCCCTGCCTGGGGCATTTTCGACAAGGCACACAGCTATCTGTTGAAGGTGAGCAGATTATATTTCCAGAAGTTGGCGTGGATGTATTGGTCCTGAGCTGTAATCTGGGCTGAGCTTCAAAGGATACACAGCACTGCTCCTTCCCCTTCCTTCATCCTCCTTCATGGCACAAGTTATAAGCTCACAATCCTCAGAATTCATTGGAATTTGTGCACAACAGTCAAGGAATACATAAACCCTCCTTCCTCCTTTCCCTTGATCAGACAGGAGGGAATGCCATTGACACAACCTGATCTTATGTTTCCAGAGCTCACAATCCACTGACCTGTGGGTTTTTGTAGAGCTCCAGCAGTGTTCCAACCTCTGCAGAGGATGCTGATTTGCTTTCCATAATGCTAGCGACAGATTTGCTCTGTCTCCGGCAGTTGTGATTAGGGAGAATCTGCCTCCCTCCCGAGAGCCAAAACAGGGCACTCTCTGAGGTTCTGTGGTCCCTGGGAATGGCACTGTAGAGGTCAAAACCCAAGGACAGGTTGGGGAGCAGGTAGGGGTTCTTGTTGATCTCCTCAATGGCAAAGTGAAAGACCAGAACAAACTGGTAGTTTTTTGGGAACAACCTAAAAAGAGTGGACATCATAAGGGAGAATGATCAAGTCATAATTATTCAGGAGTAACTTTAAGCCAAGCCAAGGAAAAATAATATTTTAGAACTCTGTTTTTCTCCTTTGTTTCTTTAGTTCCTTTATTGCACCACAAGGAGACATCTTCTAGAATTTTTTCTAATCTCACTCTCAATTAAGTTTTTATACCCTAGATATAATGCATATCCAGTATATATAAGTACATACAGCATGACCAGTAAGCACGGCCTTACAGTAAGCAAGGTACACATGCATTTAGCTGGGTTTACTTACTAAACTGTAGTGAACAATTTCACATGGATTTCAATGTCTTTTTTATCAGTTTGTCGTACTGTGGGGGATTGCGTGTTGCTGTGATGCTGGAAGCTATGCCATCGGTATTAAGATACCAGCAGGGTCACCCATGGAGGACAGGTTTCAGCTGAGCTTCCAGACTAAGACAGACTAGGAAGAAGGACCCAGCAGTCTACTTCTGAAAAGCATTAGCCAGTGAAAACCTTATGAAAAGCAGTGGAGCATTGTCTGATAAAGTGCTGGAAGATGAGCCCCCCGGGTTGGAAGGCACTCAGAGATGGCTGGGGAAGAGCTGCCTCCTCAAAGTAGAGTCGACCTTAATGACATGGATGGAGTCAAGCTTTCAGATGTTCATTTGCTGATGTGGCACGACTCAAAATGAGAAGAAACAGCTGCAAAAATCCATTAGTAATCAGAACCTGGAATGTACGAAGTAAGAATCTAGGAAAATTGGAAATTGGCAAAAATCAAATGGAATGCAAAAATATCAATATCCTAGGCATTAGTGAGCTGAAATGGACTGGTATTGGCCGGCCATTTTGAATTGGACAATCATATAGTCTACTGTGCTGGGAATGCCAATTTGAAAAGGAATGGTGTTGCATTCATTGCCAAAAAGAACATTTCAAGATCTATCCTGAAGTACAACACAGTCAGTGATAGGATAATATCCACAGGCCTACAAGGAAGATCAGTTAATACAATTATTATTCACATTTATGCACCAACCACTAGGGCCAAAGATGAAGAAACAGAAGATTTTTATCAGCTGCTGCAGTCTGAAATTGATCAAATATGCAATCAAGATGCATTGATAATTACTGGTGATTGGATTGCAAAAGTAGGAAACAAAGAAGAAGGATCGGTAGTTGGAAAATATGGCCTTGGTGAAAGACACAATGCCGGAGATCAAATGATAGAATTTTGCAAGACCAACGACTTCTTCACTGCAAATACCTTCTTTCACCAACATAAACGGTGACTACGCACAGGGACCTCACCAGATGGAACACACAGGAATCAGACTGACTACATCTTTGGAAAGAGATCATGGAAAGGTCAATATCATCAGTCAGGACAAGGCCAGGGGCCAACTGTAGAACAGACCATCAATAGCTCATGTGCAAGTTCAAGCTGAAACTGAAGAAAACCGGAGCAAGTCCACGAAAGTCAAAATATGACCTTGAGTATAACCCACCTGAATTTAGAGACCATCTCAAGAATAGATTCAACGCACTGAACACTAGTGACTGAAGACCAGATGAGTTGTGGAATGACATCAAGGACATTATCCTTGAAGAAACCAACAGGTCATTGAAAAGAAAGAAAACACCAAGATGGATGTCAGAGGAGACTCTGAAACTTATTCTTGAATTGATGAAGTAAAAGAAATGAACAGAAGATTTCAAAGGGGGTCTCGAGAAGACAAAGTGAAGTATAATGACACGTGCAAAGAGCTTGAGATGCAAAACCAAAAGGGAAGAACACACGCAGCATTTCTCTAGCTGAAAGAACTGAAGAAAAAATTCAACCCTTGAGTTGCAATAGTGAAGGGTTCTATAGGGAAAATATTAAACAATGCAGGAGGCATCAAAAGAAGATGGAAGGAATACACAGATTCATTATATCAAAAAAAAAATTAGTCCATGTTCAACCATTTCAAGAGGCAGCATATGATCAGGAACCGATGGTACTGAAGGAAGAAGTCCAAGCTGCTCTGAAGGCACTGGCAAAAAACAAGGCTCCAGGAATTGATGGAATATCAATTGAGATGTTTCAACAAACAGATGTAGCACTGGAGGTGCTCTCTTGTCTATGCCAAGAAATATGGAAGACAGCTTCCTGGCCAACTGACTTGAAGAGATCCATATTTATGCCTATTCCCAAGAAAGGTGATCCAACCGACTGTGGAAGTTATAGAATAATATCATTAACAACAAACACAAGCAAAATTTTGCTGAAGATCATTCAAAAACGGCTACAGCAGTATATCGACAGGGAACTGCCAAAAATTCAGGCCGGTTTCAGAAGAGGATGTGGAACCAGGGATATCATTGCTGATGTCAGGTGGATTCTGGCTGAAAGCAGAGAATACCAGAAGGATGTTTACCTGTTATTTTATTTACTATGGAAAGGCATTAGGCTGTGTGGACCATAACAAATTATGGATAACATTGTGAAGAATGGGAATTCCAGAACACTTGATTGTGCTCATGAGGAACCTTTACATAGATCAAGAGGCAGTTGTTCGGACAGAACAAGGGGATACTGATTGGTTTAAAGTCAGGAAAGGTGTGCATCAGCATTGTATCCTTTCACCATACCTATTCCATCTGTATGCTGAGCAAATAATCTGAGAAGGTGGACCATATGAAGAAGAATAGGGCTTCAGAATTAGAGGGAGACTCATTTTTTTTTTCATTAACAACCTGCGTTATGCAGATGACACAACCTTGCTTGCTGAAAGTGAAGAGAACTTGAAGCACTTACTAATGAAGATCAAAGACCACAGCCTTCAGTATGGATTACACCTCAATATAAAGAAAACAAAAATCCTCACAACTGGACCAATGAGCAACATCATGATAAACGGAGAAAAGATCGAAGTTGTCAAGGATTTCATTTTACTTGGATCCACAATCAAAAGCCATGGAAGCAGCAGTCAAGAAATCAAAAGACGCATTGCATTGGGTAAATCTGATGTAAAGGACCTCTTTAAAATGTTGAAGAGCAAAGATGTCACCTTGAAGACTAAGGTGCGCCTGACCCAAGCCATGGCATTTTCAATCACATCATATGCATGTGGAAGCTGGACAATGAATAAGGAAGACTGAAGAAGAATTGATGCCTTTGAATTGTGGCGGTGGTGAAGAATAGTGAATATACCATGGACTGTCAAAAGAACGAACAAATCTGTCTTAGAGTAAGTACAACCAGAATGCTCCTTAGAAGCAAGGATGGCAAGGCTGTGTCTTACATATTTTGGACATGTTGTGAGGAGGGATCAGTCCCTGGAGAAGGACATCATGCTTGGCAGAGTACACGGTCAGCAGAAAAGATGAAGACCCTCAACGAGGTGGACTGACACAGTGGCTGCAACTATGAGCTTAAGTATAACAACGATTTTATGGATGGCTCAGGACCAGGCAGCGTTTCAATTGTGCATAGGGTCGCTATGAGTCGGAACCGACTGGACAGCACCTAACAACAACAAAAACAAAGAAGTTTATGACCAAAGAACAGAGAAAATATTTAGGATCAGTAGTTACAATTATAAAAAATTAAATTGACAAATTATAATCAAGACCTAAATAAATTTCCTTAGCATCCCTAGTAATTTTATTTCAAAAGACTTGTTCTGTTGTTCCTAGGTGGAATCAAGTCAGTGATGAGCCAAGCAACTAACTGAGATTTGCAGGGCTTCGGGGCAGAATTGAGGTAGGATTTACCTCAATGGTATAGCTTTCATCCAAGCAGATTATTTTACTGAGGTCCTATCAACGGAATATTATTGCTGATGTCGGGTGGATCCTGACTGGTAGAAGAGAATACAGGAAATATGTTTACCTGGGTTTTATTGCCTATGCTAATTCACTCAAGTGTGTGGATCATAACAAATTATGGATACCGTTGCAGAGAATAAGAATTCCAGAACACTTAATTGTGCTCATGAGGAAGCTGTACAAGAACCAAGAGGCAGTTGTTCAAAAAGAACGAGGGCATACTGCATGGTTTAAAGTCACGAAAGGTGTGCGTCAAGGTTGTATCCTTTAACCACACTTATTTAACCTGTATGCTGAGCAAATAATCTGAGAAGATGGACTACATGAAGAAGAATGGGGCATCAGGATTAGAGAAAGACTCACTAACAACCTGCATTATGCAGATGACACAACCTTGCTTGCTGAAAGCGAAGAGGACTTGAAGCACTTATTGATGGAGATCAAAGACCACAGCCTTCAGTACGGATTATGCCTCAAAATTAAAAAAAAAAAAAAAATCCTCACAACTGGACCAATAAGCAGCATCACGATAAACGGAGAAAAGATTAAGGTTGTCAAGGATTTCATGTTACTTGGATCCACAACCAGCAGCCGTGGAAGCAGCAGTCAAGAAGTCAAAAGATGTACTGAAGAGCAAAGATGTCACCTTGAGGACTAAAGTGCACCTGACCCCAGCCACGGTGCTTTCAGTCTTCTCATCTGCATGAGAGAACTGGACAATGACTAAGGAAGCCTTTGAATTGTGGTTTTAGTGAAGAATATTGAATATACCATGGACTGCCAAAATAGTGAACAAATCTGTCTTGGAAGAAGAAGTACAACCAGAATGCTCCTTAGAATCAAGGATGCTGAGACTACAGTCTCACACACTTTGAACACGTTGTCAGAAGGGATCAGTTCCCAGAGAAGGACATGATGTTTGGTAGAAGCGGGTCAGGGAGAAAGAGGAAGACCCTCAAGGAGATGGACCGGACACAGTGGCTACAACAATGGGCCCAAGCATAGCAACAATGGTGAGGATGGCACATCACCAGGCAGTGTTTCATTCTGTAGTACACGCAGTAGCTGTGGGCCAGAACTGACTCGACTACACCTAACAACTTAAATGGGAGGTGCCTCAATGCATAGAAAAATGCAAGATGTTTTCTGCTAGGGACCTGAGTAAGTCATGCACACTTACCTTCATAAACCCTTTTGGAAAGGCTTAGGTATATCACAAAACATAACTTAGGTTTACTGGAGCTGGAAGTCAAATGGTTGTTGTTGTTAGATGCTGTCCAGCGGATTCCAACTCATACCAGCCCTATGCACAACAGAATGAAACACTGCTTAGTCCTGTGCAACCTCATAACCATTGCTTTGCTTGAGCCCATTGTTGCAGCCACTGTGTCAATCCATCTCATTAACCATCTTCCTCTTTCTGACTGACCCTCTACTTTACCAAGCATGATGTCCTTCACGAGGGACTGATCCCTCCTGACAATGTGCCCAAAGTATGTGAAACGTAGTCTCACCATCCTTGCTTCTAAGGAGCATTCTGGTTGTACTTCTTCCAAGATAGATTTGTTCCTTGTTTTGCAGCCCATGGAATAGCCGATATTCTTCTCCAACACCACAATTCAAGGTATCAATTCTTGTTTAGTCTTTCTTATGCATTGTCCGGAAAACCTGGTAGCATAGTGGTTAAGAGCTGTGGCTTTAAACAAAGGGTCAGCAGTTCGAATCTACGAGGTGCTCCCTGGAAACTCTATGGGGCAGTTCTACTCTGTCCTATAGGGTCGCTATGAGTCGGAATCGACTCGACGGCACCAGGGTTGTTTTTTTTTTTTTGTTTTTGGTATGCATTGTCCAGCTTTCAAATGCATACGAGAAGATTGAAAAACCATGGCTTGGGTCAGGCACACTTTAGGCCTCGAGGTGACATCTTTGCTTCTCAACACTTTAAAGAGGTCTTTTGCAGCAGATTCGCCCATCGCAATCCATCTTTCAGTTTCTTGAATGCTATTTCCACGGGTGTTGGTTGTGGATCCAAGTAAAATGAAATCCTTGACAACCTGAATCTTTTCCCTGTTTAACATGAAGCTGCTTTTTGGTCCAGTTGTGAGGATTTTTGTTGTCTTTTTGTTGAAGTGTAATCCATACTGAAGGCTGTGGTCCTTGATCTTTACCAGTAAGTACTTCAAGTCCTCTTCACTTTCAGCAAGCAAGGTTGTGTCATCTGCATAATGCAGATTGTTAATGAATCTTCCTCCATTCCTGATGCTCCATTCTTCATCATATAGTCCAGCTTCTCAGAGTATTTACTCAGCATACAGATTGGATAGGTATGGTAAAAGGATACAGTCCTGATGTTCACCTTTCCTGACTTTAAACTATTAATGAGCCTTCCTCCATTCTTGATATATAAGGAGCACCTCGTAGATTTGAACTGCTGACCCTTTGTTCTTCTTCATGTATTCCAGTTTCTCAGATTATTTGCTCACCATACAGGCTGAATATGTATGATAAAAGGATGCAACCCTGAAGCTCACCTTTCTTGACTTTAAACCATGCACTATCCCCTTGTTCTGTTTGAACACTTGCCTCTTGATCAATGTGCAGATTCATCATGACAGCAGTTAAGTGTTCCATAATTCCCATCCTCTGCAACGTTATCCATAATTTGTTATAATCCACAGTCGAATACCTTTCCGTTGTCAATAAAAAACAGGTAAACATATTTCTGGTATTCTCTGCTTTCAGCAGGACCCATGTCCTCTTCTAAATCTGAATCGAATTTCTGGCAGTTCCCCGTTGACACACTGCTGCAGCTGCTTTTGAATAATCTTCCACAAAACTTTGTCTGCATGTGATATTAATGATATTGTTCCATAATTTCCACATACAGTTGGATCACTTTTCTTGGGAATAGGCATAAATATGGATCTGTTCCAGTCAGTTGGCCGGGTACCTGTCTTCCAAATGTCTTGGCATAGGAGAGTGAGCACTTCCAGTGCTGCTTGTTTTTCGTCAATGCCTTCAGTGCAATTTGGATTTCTTCCTTCAGTGACATTGGTTCCTGATCAAATGTTACCTCCTGAAATGATTCAAAGTTGATCAATTCTTTTTCCTATACTGATTCTGTGTAATCCTTCTATCTTCTTTTGATGCTTCTTGTGTCATTTAATATTTTCCCATAGAATCCTTCAGTATTGCAATAGGAGGCTTGAATTCTTTCTTCAGTTCTTTCAGACCTAGAAATCCTGAGCACGTTCTTCCCTTTTGGTTTTCTATCTCCAGCTCTTTGCACATGTCATCATAATACTTTACTTTGTCTTCTTGATCCGCGCTTTGAAATCTTTCATTCAGCTCTTTTACTTCATCATTTCTTCCTTTTGCTTTAGCTACTTGGCGTTCAAGATCAAGTTTCAGAGTCTCTTCTGTCATCCATTTAGATTTTTTCTTTCTCTCCTGTCTTTTTAATGGCCTCTTGCTTTTCATGTATGATGTCCTTGATGTCATTCCACAACTTGTCTGGTCTTCAGTTATTAGTGTTCAACGCATCAAATCTATTCACGATGGCTCTAAATTCAGGTGTGATATACTGAAGATCGTACTTTGGCTGTCGTGGACTTGTTCTAATTTCCTTCAGTTTCAGCTTGAACTTGCGTATGAGTAATTGATGGTCTGATCCGAAGTCAGCCCCTTGCCTTTTTCTGACTGATGATATTGAGCTTTTCCATTGTCTTCCCACAGATACAGTCTATTTGATTCCTGTGTATTCTATCTGGTGAGGTCCAAGTGTATAGTTGCCACTTATGTTGGTGAAAAAAGGTATCTGCAATGAAGTCGCTGGTCTTGTTAAATTCAATTATGTGATGTCCAGCATTGTTTCTATCAACAAGACCATATTTTCCAGCTACCTATCCTTCTTCTTTGTTTCCAGCTTGTGCATTCCAATCACCAGTAATTATCAGTGCATCCTGATTGCATGTTCATTCAATTTCAGACTGCAAAAGCTGGTAAAAATCTTCAATTTCTTCAACTTTCGCCTTAGTGGTTGGTGCGTAAATTTGAATAGTAGTCCTATTAACTGGTCTTCCTTGTAGGTGTGTGAATATTATCCTATCACTGACAGCATTGTACTACAGGACAGATCCTGAAATGTTCTTTTTGACGATGAATGTAATGCCATTTCTCTTCAAGTCATTGTTCCCTGCATAGTAGACCATATGATTGTCTGATTCTAAATGACCAGTACCAGGCCACTTCAGCTCACTAATGCCTAGGATACCAATGTTTAGGCATTCCATTTCATTTCTGATGATTTCCAATTTTCCTAAATTCATACTTCGTACTTCTAGGTTCCAAATATTAATGGACATTTGCAGCTGTTTCTTCTCATTTTGCGTCATGCCACATCAGCAAATGAAGGTCCTAAAAGCTTGCCTCCAGCCACATCATTAAGGTCAACTCTAGGGTGAGGAGGCAGCTCCTCCCCAGTCATATTTTGAGTGCCTTCCAACCTGAGGGGCTCATCTTCTGGCAGTATATCATACAGTTTTCCAGTGCTATTCATAAGGTTTTCACTGGCTAATTCTTTTCAGAAATAGACTGCCGGCTTCTTCTTCCTATTCTGTCTTATTCCAGAATCTCCGCTGAAACGTGTCCACCATGGGTGGCCCTGCTGGTATTTCAATACCGGTGGCATAGCTTCCAGCATCACAGCAACACAAAAGCCCCCACAGTGCAACAAGCTGTCTCAAATGGTAATCATGCCTTTTTATAAAGCCTTGGACCAGTTTTAATTACACCAGTACAATTTGTTTTCGAACATTTAGTAGGATTACTCTCTTTTGTCATTTTCACCTGAGGCATTTTATTTTTTTATTGTGTTTTAAATGAAGCCTCACAGAACAAATTAGTTCTCATTACACATTTAATATACACATTGTTTTGTGACCTTGGTTGGCAACCCCATGACATATCACCACTTTCTCTTCTTGACCTTGGATTCCCCATTTCCATTCATCCAGATTTCCTTTCCTCTCCTTTCTTGCCCTTGTTCCTGGGCTGGTGCACTCATTTAGTCTCATATACGTGGTTCAGCTACACTTATTTTCTTTTTTTTATGAGCCTGTCTAATCTCTGGCTGAAGGGTGAACCTCAAGAGTGACTTCAGTACTGAGTTAAAAGGTTCTCTGGGAGCCATACCCTGGGGGTTTCTCCAGTCTCCATCAGACCAATAAGTCTACTCTTTTTTTGTGAGTTAGAATTTCTTTCAACATTTTTCCCCAGCTCTGTGCAGGACTCTCTATTGTGATCTCTATCAGAGCAGTCAGTGGCAGTAGCTGAGCACGATCTAGTTGTGCTGGGCTCAGTCTGTCACCTGAGGCATTTTTAAGGAGTTTTTTCAAGTGTCTTCTGTGCCCATTAATATGTCAACTTTTAGGGCGCCAGCTTTGATAAATGATATTGTCCTTGAAAAATAAGCAGATCATTCAGGTTTTCAAGTTTATTTCCAAAGGCTTTAGCAAAATGCTCCCTGCAAGTTTTCTTTAAATTTACAGTTATTTCTCTACCTGCTTTTATTTCTCCTGTATAATTTCTCATTATATATTTCAGGCTTCTTCTCCCCCCGTTAATTTGGTAGCCAAACATATAAGCTCTTAGAGTTTTTAATAGCTCTAAGATTTTTTTATTTCCTAAAAAATTAATGTTTTCTTTTCTCTTTAGTCCTAATTGTCTTTTCTTTTGCTCTTTTTTCTAGTTTCTACAAGTATAAGTTTGATTTAGTTTTTTTTACTAATTCCTTTAAGTGGTACATTATTTTTCGCCAAATATTTCCTTAAATCAGTGCTTTAGGTGTTTTTAAATGCTACCAATATTGCAATTTTCTGTGCAGTTTTTCGAACTAATTATTTTACAAAGATTCAGGAGGTATTTTTAAAAGGTTCCTAAATTTTGGTGATCTATCCTCTTTAAAATTTACATTATTATGTTTTACCGAGGTAATTTGCTTGAATTATTTCTACTTTTGATTTTTGAGGCTTTCTTCTGTTGTCTAAACATATGGCCAGATTTTGTTGCTGTGCCATGTACTCTTGAAACAAGAATTCATACATATTATATAGAGAATATATGACATACATGTCAAAAAGATCAACCACACTAATTATGCTATTTAGAGCACTCATATTATTAATTTTTTAAATGATGGTAAGTATACATATAGAAACGCTGGTGACAAAGTGGCTAAGAGCTACAGCTGTTAACCTAAAGGTCGGCAGTTTGAATTCCCCAGGCGCTCCTTGAAACCATATGGGGCAGTTCTACTCTGTCCTGTAGGGTTGCTATGATTTGGAATCAACTCGACGGTAGAGGGTTTAGTTTTTTGGTTAAGTATATGCATATATAAGTCCTGGTGGCGCAGTGCATAAAACCTATGGCTACTAACCAAAAGGTCAACAGTTTGAATCCACCAGCCACTCCTTGGAGGCCCTATAGAGCAGTTCTACTCTGTCCTATAGGGTTGCTATGAGTCGGAATCTACGCGACAGCAATGGGTTTTATTTGGTTTTGGAAGTATATATGAAGCAAAATATTTTACATTTTAACCTTTTTTACATGTACATTATGTTCATCATGACGTTGTGTAGCCATCAGCACTACCTAGTTTCAGTTTTTCCATCACCCTTAACAGAAGCTCAGTGCCCCCTAAGCAATGACTCCGTATTTCCTCCTCCTTCCACCTCTAGTAGTGACTAATAAACTCTGGTCTGTATATACATACCTTTCCTAGATATTTCATATACGTGAGATCATACATTACTTCTCCTTTTGTGAATGACTTATTTCACTCAGAATAATGCTTTCGAGGTTTACCCATGTGGTAGCATGTATCAGGACTTCATTTCTCCTATTTGAACTGTCCTACTATAGAAGAGGTCGATTAAATTTTTTATTTAAAATTTTTGCTTATTTCTTCTCAATTTTTTATAAGACAGTGATTTTTTTTTGCTATTTAGAGATTTATAAGATTTCATGACAGCTTTAAAGTTAACTTGTTTAATTCATTTTTTGCTGAATTTAATCTGTTAGATGTTAATTTCCTAACCCAGCACAAGGCTCATGGAAAACCTGAAGATCTCATAGACATTAAAGAAGTTAAATTTGTAAGTTAATTGTCTACAGAAAACGCAAAGCCCCAGTTAAATATTTCGTTCTGAGTGGCATTCAATAAGCTTTAGAATACATGCAGAGTAATTTATAAAATTTATACCAGAAAATAAAGTGGAGGACCCAAATAGCCTTCACACCAATTTGGACAAGAGCAGTAAGAAAATGAATGCTTTTTGTCCCACAAGCTTACAAATTTAGATGCAGTCATTCCGTGTAATATGTGAGCTAATGGATTCCAATTTGGTATTAAAAAGAAAAAAAAAAAACTTATGATAAATAATATTTATTTCAAAATTCAGTCTTGGAAGAAAGATAGAAAGTCTATAATTGTTTTTTGTGTGAAATCTGGCACATATTTAAAGTAGAGCTAAAACCAGTTCCACAAAATCTCTTATTTCCCAGTCATTTGGCTAAACTAACATTACCCTGATACCAAACCAGATAAAACATTACAAGAGAAGAAAATTACAAATAAGAATCTCCAGTAAACATGCATTCCCAAATTCTCATTGAATTTTTCAAGAGACTGAATCCCATGAGGTTTGAAAAGGATAGTCCATTATAGGCCAATGGCATTTTCCACCAAGCATTCACAAGTCATATAGCATTTGAAAGTCAATTATCAAAACTCTCCCTTTAAGCAATGTCAAAAATGAAAAATCACTTGATCATCTCAATAGATGCACCAAAAGCCTTTTAGGAAATCTCATATGGATTACATAGGAAAACTCTCAGTGAACTGAGAATAGAAGGAACTTCCTCAACTTGATAAAAGCCAAACCAAACTCGTTGCCTTCCAGTCAATTCCAACTCACAGCGAACCTGTAGGACACAGTAGAACTGCCCCATAGAATTTCCAAGGAGCATGTGGTGGATTTGAACTGCTGACCTTTGGGTTAGCAGCCATAGCACTTAAGAACTATGCCACCAGAGTTTCCTGGTAGTCTGTACCAGGATAAACAAAATCTACTTGATAAAAACTTGATAAAGGACATCTACAAAAAAAAAAACTACCACTTACATAATACTTAATGTACAAAGATCAAATGCTCTCCTCCTAACTTAAAAAAAAAAGACAAGGATGTCCGTTCTCACCTCCTGAATGCCACATCTGCTGTTGGCTCCAGAAAGTGCAATAAAAGTGCAATAAGGAAGGAAAAATAAATGAAAGGGATGCAAAATACAGCTGTTTATCTACAGATGACATAATCACCTTTGTAGAAAATCTGATGGAATCTGAAAAACCCTGCCAAATTAGTGAGTTTACCAAGGTTGTAGGACATAAGCGCAACATAGAAAAATCAATTATATTTCTACACACTAGTGAAGAGCAATTATAAAATAAAATTTTAAAACACCATTTACAATATCATAAGCATAGAATATATTTAGGGATGAAACTGGCAAAAGACGTGCAAGACATGTACATGAGAGAGTACAAAGTTTTGCTGAAAGAAATTAAAAGAGATCTAAATAAGTGGGGAAATACACTGTGCTCCTGTTTGGGAAGGCTCAAAATTATTAAGATGTCAATATTCCCCCAAACAATTTCTGAACTGTGTGAAATCCCAGTTAGAATCCCAGCAGACCTGTGTTTGTAAATCAACAAGTTCATTCTAAAGTTCATACAGAAATAGAAAGGAGCAAAAATCAAGGAGATGCTGAAAAGAACATTAAATTAGGAGGAATACTGCTACCCAATTTCAAGTCTAATCATAAAAATAGAATAATCAAGATCATGTGATATTCTCATAAACACATACAGACCAATGGAATACATTAGAAATTCCAGAATAGACCCACACAACTTATTTCTGATGAATCAAGGGAGAAAAAATTGTCTTTTCAGTATGGAGCTGCAACAGTTGAATATTTATATGTGACAAGAATACCTTTGATCCACACCTTGCAGTACACGTAAATATTAACTCAAAATTTATAATAAAGCAGAAACCACAACCTAAACTATAAAACTACATGAAGAAAGCATGTGACTCTGGACTTCTTGGTACCGCAGGAAAGCACAACGCACAAAAGAAAACAAGGTAGTATGTTGGAGTTCATAAAAATTAAAGACTTCAGTCCAAACCCTTCAGTAAATAACCGTGGTTCAGGCTGATGGAAATAGTGTGAATGGGGACTGTGCTATGACAGATATAAATTTCTCCCTTCTGTCTTGAAGAGGGTAGGAAGAAAATGGGAAAAGGAAGGAAGGAGAAGGACAAAGAAGGGATGGAACATTCAGAATTCATTAATTTGTATTTCTGCAGTTCTTGTGCTTATGGTAGAGAACTCTCAGGGGGATGAAAGAGAAACACACAATCACATACACCTACACACACACTCTCATGTACACACTCACACATACAACAATGAACTTACTGAGGACATCTCCATTCGTTTTTTGGCCCGAGCCAAAAAGAGAGTCGATGTATTTCTGGTCCTCCTGCCAAAGGCAGAGGGGGAAAAACCCGCCCAGCACCAGGTCCCTATCACTATAGACACTGGCCTTAGGGAAACTAAAACACTCAGCATAATCCAGACTGCATACAGTGGGTAAATGCAGCAGAAATAGGATCAGATACACCAGAGAGAACGACATGGCAGGGTCTGTCCTGCTTAAAGACACAGCCCTCTTTCTAAAGGGAGCCCAGGAGATCAAGGAGCTGGGGGTGATAGTAGACTCATTCCTCGGCTGGGAAGATTTCTTCCTGTGTAGGCACAGGATAAGCCCACTATAGTCCCTCCCTCATCCTGTGGAAATACAGGGAGACATGTGCCAGGCTGAGGCCCAGAAGAAGGGCATAGCTAGAAGAAGCTATGAACAGAAAGGGGAGATTTCTACGGGCTTCATGGTGCTGAGACTTCACCCTCCTGACACAATGATCACAGCAGCTTCAACTCCCCTTCTTTTCCCTGCTTCACTCAGTCCCCTTCAGGAGCTCTGGGGATAACCCTGCCCTGAGGCTCTGCACCTGTACCCCACACACACACACAGTGAAAAACAACGTGAAAAACATGTTTTGTGACTCTCCTTTTCCTTTAACGTCTAGGATTCCATCAGGTTCTATGGTCAACAAGGCTTCGGGGACCACTTCATCCTGAGACAGATGGTTCTGCAAATCTCTACATGTCCCTGCAAGGAGCTGGGGTGATTGTGACAGAACACATCTCTGAGGGATTTGTCAGGGTTAGAAGGAGTCAGTGTTTTAATCAGCAACTGGCCTTGTAGCGTAATTGCATCTGATGCTTTGGCATAAACCATTGATGGTGATGACCTGTGCATCCACAGAAAGCACTCACCACCACGTCAGAGCAACACTCACAGGTCCACATACCCTCCTGGCAGAAAGGGATGTCATGATTACAGTGCAGTAGCATATGTCTCAGGGAAGAACAGAGGCAGCCCCTTGCACCAAATTGACCTACCTCTTCCTCAGTCTGGTGACAAGTGCTGTGCCCACTGACCTGGGCTCCCTGATAATTCTGGCACCATGTCCTCATTTTTTTTTACTTGATTTAACATGTCCCAACTAAGAGGAACCCTACTCTTGACCCACATCTCTCTCCTCTTTTCATGCCACTTTCCCTCCCCTCGGTTTCTTTATGTGAATACTCTTTCTTTGGCACTCCAAGTCTGGAAGCCTGATGCAGAGGAGGAAGAACAGCCTATATTTCAAGGAAAGTGTCTCCAGAAGATGCTTATAACAGACAATGCAGCTCATTAAATTCTTCTCATGGTACATCCAGATTTACAATGGGGCACATCGATTTCTAGTTGAAATGTGTCATTGTTTCAAAGCCATGGCTGATTTTTGCCCATTTTTATTCTATAGGTTCCTGTAAGAGCACAACTGTTTATTGTTCAACACTGTATGTCCTCAGAGGGTGTCAGAAGTGGCTGAGCTGGGATCAAAGCTCATTTTTAGATGATTTCAGGTGGTTTTGCAAGCACCAGTGTATACAGACACATGTCATCATTTAATTTGCTTTGAGTAACATTTTTTCTTCTGTAAGCCTATAAATACTCCTACCTTCCTTCAAAACTCAGATCAAATGAATCCTTATTTTTGTAGACTTCCCTGGCTTCATCTATCATTCACTGAATTATTCCTCTTCCCTCCTTCCCAAAATACCTGTTGGATTCCTAACCCCTGTATCTTTTGGATGTAATCCTGTTTGTAAATAAAGTTTTCTTTGTATGTTAATGAGACCATTTGGATGTAGGGTATGTCCAAAATTCAATCACTTCTGCGTTATAAGGGGCCACATAGAGAAGGAAGCATTAATGGGAGAAAAATAGCTACCATGTGAAGATCATCAAGGAACTCAGGAATTCAGGGGCAGATGCTGAAAGAGACAAGGATCTTCCCCTAGAACCAACAGAGAGAGAGCCTTCCTCTAGAGCTCACGCCCTAAGTTCAGACTTCTAGCATCCTAAACTGTGAGAAAATAAGTTTCTGTTCTCTGAGAACATTCACTTGTGGCATTTCCATTAAAGCAGCACTAGGAAACTACACCACCATTCCAGGTAAAATCATGCGCTCTATCATCTCGTTATTCAAAACATCAGATATTACATCACCGATCATACTGCACTGAATTGATTTGATTATCTGCTTATTTTCCCCATGAAACTAAGTTCTTTCATGATCAGACCAAGTTATCTTTATAAATACGGTCTTACATCACAGGTTGTCTTTGGCAAATGCCAGTGGATGCTGTTTCTTACCACCATAGTGCCTGTTTCTACAGAAGAGGATCTTACTTCATTCATTATTAGTCTCTTCCACTGAACTCTGGTTTCCGAAAAAAGCTAGAACCAGTTCTGTGTCCAGATCACCACTATAACCATGGTGTCCAACACACACACACACACACACACACACACACACACACACACAAAACCCTACCACATTTAAGTAGATTTCAACTCCTAGTGACCCTGTAGGACAGAGTAGAAATGCCCCACAGGGTTTCCAAAACCATAAATCTTTATGGAAGCAGGCTGCCACATCTTTCCCCTATGGAGCGACTGCTGGCTTTGAACCACCTACCTTTCCTGTGGAAGCTGACTGCTTAATCACTGCCCTATGAGGGCTCTTAGTGTCCAAAACAGTGATCAACAAACATGTTGAATGAATGAATGATGGACTGGGACTCGTTCATGAAAGCCTTGATGTGATGGCAAATCTAAGATGGGAGTAGTCGATGGATTACGAGCCATTACTGAGAGAAAACAGGTTGTACAGGAAGGAATTATGGTTCAGGAGAAACAAGCAGAGAGAGAGAGACAGTTGTTGGGCAACAGAAAAAACCTGACCAAGTTTCTGGATTAATCAGGTCAAAGAGATCAAAAGATATCCTCCTCTAAGTCTCATCTTTATCTACTTGTCCTAAGCATGCCAGCCTGGCCATGTCTCAACAAGGCTTACTTTCAGTGGGACATTTCCCATTAAGGGCATTACTGAGTCCACCAAAGTTGACCCGCATGTCCTTAAATGGTAGCTTCTCTAATTACTTGAAGCGGTGATGGACACTGCTTTGGTAGCAATGCTGTGAACTACATAATAACTCAAAACATTCTAGGTTTGTCTGAGTGATGTGGCATTGCAGAGGTGAAAATAATTTATTCCTGAGTGAAGTGTATTCCTCCTCCTGGTCTTTAGGTCATCCTCCTTGTTCACCTCCTTCACTTCACCAATATTTTTTAGAGACTGAAAATGAGCTAAGCAGAATGCCTTACCCCTGCCCTTCAACTGGGGAAAGGCTACCCACAGGCCACTCTATTCCAACTCATGCAACTAAGCCTCCAAAGAATGCTGTGTAATGACCACCATTTTCTCCCTACAGAGTTTGACTCCAGTGTGCTACCAACCAAGTGCTGCTCTATAGTTTAGGCTACTTGAATACTCATCAAGGCCCCCTTTTTTTTAACCTATGCAGATCCTCTAGATTGTGTCATATACCAAATTCTTGTCTAGACATTTGAGAACAATCATATCTTTGTGCTTCCTGCCACGGCTTGCTGCTTTCAGCCCCATCACCTCTTACATTTCTTCTGGGAAAAGTCTCCTTAGTGACTCTGCGGCCTGTTTGGGATCCCACCTCCACCTGAACCCCACAATGCCTGGTTTGGGGAGTATAGTGATATTTTGCTGGGGCTATTTTCATTTTTTAATTGTGGTTTTGGCAAAGAACATCGACTATATCACAGACTGCCTGAAAAACAAACAAATCCGTCTTAGAAGAAATACAACCAGAATGTTCCTTAGAAGGGAAGAGGGTGAGACTTAGGCTCAATTACTTTAGGCATGCCATTAGGAAAGACCAATTGCTAGAAAAGAACATCATAGTTGGTAAAGTAGAGGGTCAGTAAAAACAAGGATAAGCCTCCCTGAGATGGATTGACACATTACTCTCAACAATGGTCTCAAACATATCAAAGATCATGTATATAGTACAGCACTAGGGAAGATTTTGTTCTGCTATAGATTAAGTTGCGATGACCTGGAGCCAATGAAATAGCAGCTAACAACAACAACAATAACATCTTCATGTTCCTAGCTCGAATAAGATCAATTAATACAACTATTACTCAAATCTTAAAGGTACAAAGTATAATTTCTTGAAGAATTATCTGTAAAATTGCCCAGGATTGATGAACTGTGGAAAGATTAGATGAAATCATTGTTATTGCTTTCAGAAGCTAAACAAAACAATGATTTCTTGCAAGACAAATTACCAAAAAAAAAAAAGAGAGAAAAGAGGGAAAGGGAATGATATCTATAAAGAGATGGCTGAAATCTGTAACCTCGAGTGTTTACATTGTATCTAAACATAATAAGGACTTAGACCATTAATAATTAAGATTTTTTATGGTCTATGGGGGAAACCTTGATGGTATAGTGGTTAAGAGCTACACCTGCTAACCAAAAGGACGGCAGTTCAAATCCACCAGGTGCTCCTTGAAAACTCTATGGGTTAGTTCTACTCTGTCCTGTAGGGCTGCTATGAATGGGAATCGATGGCAATGGGTTTGTTTGTTTTGGTTTTTTTTTTTTTTTTTTTGGGTTTATGGAGGATAATCAAATATAAACTTAAAAAGTCAATCCATTAAATCATTCAGTGTACTCACTCTAATGTTTCATGAATAATTAAACCCAAATTAAAACACACACAGACACACACACATAACTATAGCATATATGAACCCGATTCTTCCTATGGGCAATTGTCTTAGTCATCTAACTAAAACCAAAACCCACTGCTGTTGAGTTGATTCTGGCTCATAATGACCCTTTAGGATACAGTAGAGCTGCCCCACAGAGTTTCCAAGGAGCCCCTAGTGGATCTGAACTGCCAACCTTTTGGTTAGCAGCCATAGCTTTTCCTCACTAGGCCACCAGGGTTTCCCTTAGTCATCTACTGCTGCTCTGACAGAAATACCACAAGTGGGTGGTTTTAACAAAGACAACGTTATTTTCTCACAGTTTAGTAGGCTACAAGTACAAATCTAGGGCATCAGCTCCAGGGAAAGGCTTTTTGTCTCTGTCTGCTCTGGAGGAAGGCCCTTGCCATCAATCATTCTATGGTCAAGAAGCTTCTCCACACAGAGCCCCAGATCTAAAGTATGCGTTCTGTTCCTGGCACTGCTTTCTTGGTGGTATGAGGTCCCCCTGTCTATCTGCTACATTCTCTCTTTTATATTTCAAAAGAGATTGGCTTAAGACACGATCTAGAGATGGGGCCAAGATGGCAGAGTAGTTAGACACTTCCTGTGGTCCCTCTTACACCAAAGACCCAACAAAAACAAGTGAATTGATTATATACGACAATCTAGAAGCCCTGCCTCCACGTGTCTGTCAGTTTGTCGTACTGTGGGAATTGATGGAATATCAAGTGAGATGTTTCAACAAACAGATGCAGTGCTGGATGTGCTCACTTGTCTATGCCAAGAAATACGGAAGACAGCTTCCTGGCCAACTGACTGGAAAGATCCATATTTATGCCTATTCCCAAGAAAGGTGATCCAACCGAATGTGGAAGTTATAGAACAATACCGTTAATATCACATACAAGCAAAGTTTTGCTGAAGATCATTCAAAAATGGCTACAGCAGTATGTCGACAGGGAACTGCCAGAAATTCAGGCCGGTTTCAGAAGAGGATGTGGAACCAGGGATATCATTGCTGATGTCAGATGGATCCTGGCTGAAAGCAGAGAATACCAGAAAGATGTTTACCTGTGTTTTACTGACTATGCAAAGACATTCGACTGTGTGGATCATAACAAACTATGGATAACACTGCGAAGAATGGGGATCCCAGAACACTTAATTGTGCTCATAGGGAACCTTTACATGGATCAAGAGGCAGTTGTTCGGACAGAATGAGGAGATACTGACCGCTTTAAAGTCAGGAAAGGTGTGCATCAGGGTTGTATTCTTTCACCATACCTATTTAATCTGTATGCTGAACAAATAATACGAGAAGCTGGACTATATGAAGAAGAACAGGACATCAGGATTGGGGGAAGACTCGTTAACAACCTGTGTTATGCCGATGACACAACCTTGCTTGCTGATGAAGAGAACTTGAAGCACTTACTAATGAAGAGCAGAGACCACAGCCTTCAGTATGGATTACACCTCAACATAAAGAAAACAAAAATCCTCACAACTGGACCAATGAGGAACATCATGATAAACGGAGAAAAGATTGAAGTTGTCAAGGATTTCATTTTACTTGGATCCACAATCAACAGCCATGGAAGCAGCAGTCAAGAAATCAAAAGACGTGTTGCATTGGGTAAATCTGATGCAAAGGACCTCTTCAAAGTGTTGAAGAGCAAAGATGTCACCCTGAAGACTAAGGTGCGCCTGACCCAAGCCATGGTATTTTCAATCACATCATATGCATGTGGAAGCTGGACAATGAATAAGGAAGACTGAATAAGAATTAACACCTTTGAACTGTGGTGTTGGTGAAGGATAGTGAATATACCATGGACCGACAAAAGTACAAACAAATCTGTCTTGGAAGAAGTACAGCCAGAATGCTCCTTAGAGGCAACGATGGCGAGACTGCGTCTTACATACTTTGGACATGTTGTCAGGAGGTATCAGTCCCTGGAGAAGGACATCATGCTTGGCAGAGTACAGGGTCAGAGGAAAGAGGAAGACCCTCAACAAGGTGGATTGACACAGTGGCTGCAACGAGCTCCAGCATAACAACGATTGTAAGGATGGCACAGGACCGGGCAGTGTTTCGTTCTGTTGTGCACAGGGTCGCTATGAGTCGGAACCAACTCAACGGCACCTGACAACAACAACAGAAGCCCTGAACATCAAAGGTAAACTTGAGGAACTGGACTGAGTGGCAGGCGGTGGGAGAGACATCTCAGAAGCAATGAGGAGTTGCCAGACCTGACCTGGTCAGAACTGGCACCCTGCAGGCTGGATCACCTGGCATGTGCAGTGAGGCAAGCAGTGGTCCACGGGACACATTTTCCACATCGGGAGAGACTGAGCAGTGGAGAGTTCACTCAAGCCTTCAGAGCCAGTGAAAAGCGATACCCAATAGGCAAAAGATAAGTATATGAGTCCAACGTACCACATGGCTCAAAAAACACCCCCTTTGGGAACAACCTTTCTCCCATTTACCTGTACCCTCCATGCTCTGCTGGTGATTGCCAACTCCCCTGAGCCAGAAGTAGGACCCATCGTTTGCCCTGAGCCATTCTCCCATCTATGGAAAGGAAACAAATTAACATGAAAAAAATAATCTGCCAGCTCCCCTAAGCCCGGAACTCAAGGAAAGCATGGTCCCTTTGCCTAGGCACAGGCATAAGGGGTACACAGACTTTGAATTCCTTTCACTCCTGCAGTCTTGTATGAGCTATTTTAACAGCATAGGCCCTCATTACCACAGTACAACAGGATATATACCTGAAGCCTATTTTCAGCTGTATCAGCTATAAAGTGGGATGGCAGATCTGTGACATTAAGAATGGTCCTCCACTTGAGACTATGTTGGCATCTCCTGCCTGGAGGGGAGAAGAGAGGGTGGAGGGGGTTAGAAGCTGGTGAAAAGGACACGAAAAGAGAGAGTGGAGGGAGAGAGCAGGCTGTCTTATTAGGGGGAGAGTAACTGGGAGTGTGTAGCAAGGTGTATATGGGTTTTTGTGTGAGAGACTGACTTGATTTGTAAATTTTCACTTAAAGCACCATAAAAATTATTTTAAAAAAAAAAGAATGGTCCTCACCTACCCACATCAGGGGCCTGAGGACTAGTGGCTCTACACACACCACCTAGCCTCCTGTGACAACGGTCCAGGAATAAGTTGTGCCTTCCAGTTCTAATGCCAACAGCATTGGGTACCCACAGTCCAGCTACAAAACCTGCCCACCTACGTGCTCTAGGGAAGAGGGACACGCTTTCCTCCCACACACTCAGAGGCAGCTGTCAGCCCCCTATCTTGCTTAGTGCATGACCCCACACTGCAGCCAGGTGCCTGTGCCTACTCCAATAAAATCTGCCCATCTAGGTCTGTACGTGAGAGCATGAACCACACACTTCGTGACTGACTACCTGGACACCTGAGCTGAATCCATACAGGAAAGGTAAATTAACTCCTGGGCTCTTATACCTAATAATAGTTCTAACCACCTGGTGCCACGATGTGACCTTCAAAGGTGCCAATAATCAAATTAGCTCACATGACCAGCCTATTTTGGTATATCAAAAACAAAGCAAAAAGCTAGGACACAGTAAGCAACCATAAAATAATAGAATAACTTATTAATAGCTTGGAGACAACAGTCAATATCAAATCAATATCAAATATTAAGTTTTAATACCATAGATATACCATATATCCAGTATATATAAATATATACAGTATAACTAGTAAGCACAGCATGCACAGACTTACGGTAACCAAGGTACTCATGGGCTTAACCGTGTTTGTTTACCAATCTGTAGTGAACAATTTCACATGCAATTCACCATACAGGTAACAACAACAAAGAAGATATTTAAGATCCATAACTACCATTATGAAAAATTAAATTGACACCTTATTATCAAGACCTAAATAATTATCTTCAGCATTTATAAAAATTTTATTTCAAAAGCCTTGTTTTGTTCTTATTAGGTGGCATCAAATCAATAATGATTCAAGCAACCAACTGAGGTCTGCAGAACTTTGGAACTGAATCAAGGTGGGATTTACCTCAATGGTATAACTTTCATCTAGACAGATTCTGTCTCTGAGATCCTATAAATGGGATATTATTGCTGATGTCAGATGGGTCCTCCCTGAAAGCAGAGAATACCAGAAAGACTTCTACCTGTGTTTTATAGACTGCACAAAGGCATTCAACTGTGTGGACCATAACAAATTATGGCTAATATTTGGAAGAATGGGAATTCCAGAACACTTAACTGCTTATGAAGAGCCTGTATTAGATCAAGAGGCAGTCATTCAAACAGGACAAGGGGATACTTCATGGTTTAAAGTCAGAAAAGGTGTGTGACAGGGTTGTATCCTTTCACCATACCTATTCAATCTCTATGCTGAGCAAATAATACCAGAAGCTGGACTACAGGAAGAAGAATAGAGCATTAGGATTGGAGGAAGTCTCATTAACAACCTGCATAATCCAGATGACACAACCTTGCTTGCTGAAAGTGAACAGGACTTGAAACCCCTACTGATGAAGATCAAAGACCACAGCCTTCAATATGGATTACACCTCAACGGAAAGAAAACAAAATCCTCACAGCTGGACCGATAAACAACATTATGATAAATGGAGAAAAGGTTGAGGTTGTCAAGGATTTCATTTTACTTGGATCCACAATCAACACCCACGGAAGCAGCAGTCAAGAAATCAAGACTCATTGCATTGGGAAAATGGGCTGCAAAAGACCTCTTTAAAGTGTTAAAAGCAAAGATACCACTTTAGGGACTTAGGCGTGCCTGACCCAAGCCATGGTGTTTTCAGTTTCCTCATATGCATGCAACAGGTGGACGATGAATAAGGACGACTGAGGAAGAACTGATACCTGTGAATTGTAGCCTTGGCAAAGAATACTAAATATATATACCATGGACTGCCAAAAGAAGGAACAAATCTGTCTCAGAAGAACTACAGCCAGAATGCTCCTTAAAAGCAAGGATGGCGAGAGTACATCTCACCTACTTTGGCCATATTATCATGAGGTACCAGTCCCTAGCGAAGGACAGCATGCTTGGTAAAGTAGAGGGTAAGCAAAAAAAAAAAAAAAGAGGAAGCCCAAGAAAGAAGTGGATTGACAGAGTGGCTGCAACAATGGGCCCAAGCATAGCAAGGACTGGGCAGTGTTTCATTCTGTTTTGCATATGGTCGTTTTGGGTGGGAACATACTCGATGGCACCTAAGAACAACGACATAAGTGGGAGGTGCATCAATGCATCGAAAAATGTAAGATGTTCTCTCCTAGGGACCCAAGTAAGCAGTGCACACTCATCTTTAGAAACCATTTTGGAGAGGTGTGTGTGTATCACAAAACATGATCTACTTTTTAAGGGAGCTGGAAGTCAAATAGTAAGCACGTCTTTTTTTTTTTTTTCTAAACCCTTGTTGTTGTTGTTTTTGTTAGGTGCCCTCAAGTTGGTTCCAATTCATAGTGACCTTATACACAACAGAACAAAAAACTGCCCAGTCCTGCAGCACCCTTACAAATGTTGTTATGCTTGAGCTCATTGTTGTAGCCACTGTGTCAATCCACCTTATTGAGGGTCTTCCTTTTTTCCGCTGACCCTGTACTTTACCAAGCATGATGTCCTTCTCCAGGGACTGATACCTCCTGACAACATGTTCAAAGTATGTAAGATGCAGTCTTGAAATCCTTGCTTCTAGGGAGCATTCTGGTTGTACTTCTTCCAAGACAGATTTGTTCATTCTTTTGGCAGTCCATGGTATATTCACTATTCTTCGCCAACACCACAATTCAAAGGTGTTAATTCTTATTCAGTCTTCCTTATTCATTGTACAGCTTTTACAAGCATATGATGTGATTGAAAATACCATGGCTTGGGTCAGGCACACCTTAGTTTTCAAGGTGACATCTTTGTTCTTCAAAACTTTCAAGAGGTCCTTTACATCAGATTTACCCAATGCAATGCGTCTTTTGATTTCTTGACTGCTGCTTCCATGGTTGTTGATTGTGAAGCCAAGTAAAATGAAATCCTTGACAGCTTCAAGCTTTTCTCCGCTTATCATGGTGTTGCTCATTGGTCCAGTTGTGAGGATTTTTGTTTTCTTTATGTTGAGGTGTAATCCATACTGAAGGCTGTGGTCTCTGATTTTCATTAGTAAGTGCTTCAAGTCCTTTTCACTTTTGGCAAGCAAGGTTGTGTCATCGGCATAACACAGGTTGTTAATGAGTCTTCCTCCAATCCTGATGTCCTGTTCTTCTTCATATAGTCTAGCTTCTCAGACTATGTGCTCAGCATACAGACTGAATAGGTATGGTGAAAGAATACAACCCTGACACGCACCTTTCCTGCCTTTAAACCAATCAGTAACCCCTTGTTCTGTCTGAACAACTACCTCTTGATCTATGTAAAGTTTCTTCATGAGCACAATCAAGTGTTCTGGGATTCCCATTCTTCTCAATGTTGTCCACAATTTGTTATGATCCACACAGTCTAATGCCTTTGCATAGTCAATAAAACAGGTAAACATCCTTCTGGTATTCTCTGCTTTCAGCCAAGATCCATCTGACATCAGCAGTGATATCCCTAGTTCCACGTCCTCTTCTGAAACCAGCCTGAATTTCTGGCAGTTCCCTGCCGATATACTGCTGCAGCCGTTTTTGAATGAGCTTCAGCAAAATTTTGCTCGCGTGTGATATTAATGATACTGTTGTATAATTTCCACATTCAGTT
Source organism: Elephas maximus indicus (assembly GCF_024166365.1). NCBI lineage: Eukaryota > Metazoa > Chordata > Mammalia > Proboscidea > Elephantidae > Elephas > Elephas maximus. The sequence goes on from NC_064821.1 coordinate 21,802,719, forward strand.
GGATCACCTTTCTTGGGAATAGGCGTAAATATGGATCTCTTCCAGTCAGTTGGCCAGGAAGCTGTCTTCCATATTTCTTGGCATAGACGAGTGAGCGCTGCCAGCACTCCATCCATTTGTTGAAATATCTCAATCGATGTTGCACCAATTCCTGGAGCCTCGTTTTTCACCAATGCCTTCAGAGCAGCTTGGACTCCTTCCTTCAGTACCATCGGTTCCTGATCATAGGCTACCTCTCGAAATGGTTGAACATCGACTAATTCTTTTTGGTATAATGACTCTCTGTATTTCTTCCATCATCTTTTGATGCTTCCTGAATCATTTAGTATTTTCCCCATGGAATCCTTCACTATTGCAACTCGAGTCTTCAATTTTTTCTTGAGTTCTTTCGGCTTGAGAAATGCCGAGCGTGTTTTTCCCTTTTGGTTTTCCATCTCCAGCTCTTTGCACATGTCATTATAATACTTTACTTTGTCTTCTTGAGACAACCGTTGAAATCTTCTGTTCAGTTCTTTTACTTCATCAATTCTTCCTTTTGATTTAGCTCCTTGACATCTGAGAGCAAGTTTCAGAGCTGCCTCTGAGTTCCATCTTGGTCTTTTCTTTCTTTCCTATGACCTCTTGCTTTTTTCATGGATGATGTCCTTGATATCATTCCACAACTTGTCTGGTCTTCAGTCACCAGTGTTCAAGGCATCAAATCTATCCTTCAGATGGTCTCTAAATTCAGGTGAGATATACTCAAGGGCATATTTTGGCTCTCTGGGACTTGCTCAGATTTTCTTCAGTTTCAGCTTGAACTTGCAGATGAGCAGTTGATGGTCTGTTCCACAGTCGGCCCCTGGCCTTGTTCTGACTGATGATATTGAGCTCTTCCGACATTTCTTTCCATAGATGTAGCCAATTTGATTTCTGTGTGTTCCATCTGGTGAGGTCCATGTGTATAGTTGCTGTTTATATTGGTGAAAGAAGGTATGTGCAATGAAGAAGTCATTGGTCTTGAAAATTCTATCATTCGATCTCTGGCACTGTTTCTATCACCAAGGCCATATTATCCAACTACTGATCCTTCTTCTTTGTTTCCAACTTTTACATTCCAATCACCAGTAATTATCAATGCATCTTGATTACATGTTCGATCAATTTCAGACTGCAGCAGCTGATAAAAATCTTCTATAAAGTGCTAAAAAGCAAAGATGCCAGTTTAAGGACTAAGGTGCACCTTACCGAGTCATGCTGTTTTTAGTCACCTCATAGGCATGTGAGAGCTGGAAAACACATAAGACTGAAGAACTGATGCCTTTGAATTATGGGATTGGCAAATAATATTGAATGTACCATGATTTTCAGTGGAATGAACAATTCTGTCTTGGAAGAAGTGCAGCCAGAATGCTCATTAGAAGAGATAATACCAAGACTTTGCATTGGTACTTTTGACATGTTATCAGGAGGGATCAGTCCCTGGTGAAGGCAGTCATGCTTGGAAAACTAGAGGGTTTTCAAAAAAGAGGAAGTTGCTCAATAAAATAGATTAACACAGTGGATGCAACAATGGGATCCAGCATAGCAATGACTGTGAGGATTATACAGCACTGGGCAGTGTTTTCTTCTGTTGTACATCAGATTGCCATGAGTCACAGCCGACTCAATGACACCTAACAACAACAACAACAGAGATTAGGATTTTTGACATGTCAAACTTGATATATCTATTAAACTTTCATGTGGAGAATCTATGAATTTGGAGTGATCTTGTTTGGAGACATGCATTATGGAAACTCCAGGCTAGACTAAAAAAAAAAGAAAAAATTTTTTTTTTTTAGGCTAGACATATAATTTTAAATCCTTGAGACAATATAACATCACCTAAGATTTAAGCTAATTTAAATTTATTCATTCAACAAAAATTTCTTTCACTTTTCTTCTGTTTCAGAGATTTTTTTAGGCAGAGGAGATATTAAGATTTAAGAAGACAAGGCAGCAGCCTCCATGGTATTTTCTATTTAGGTCTTTTGGAAAAGTACAATTTCTTGTTTGATTTACCATCAAGAATTGATATCTTTGAACTGAGGTATTGGTGAAGTACATTGAATATACCATGGATTGCTAAAAGAATGAACAAAGCTGTCTTGGAAGAAGTACAACCAGAATGCTCCTTAGAAGCAAGGATGGTGAGACAACGTGTCACATACTTTGGACATGTTATCAGGTGGGATCAGTCCCAGGAGAAGGACATCATGCTCAGTAAAGTAGAAGGGCAGCAAAAAAGAGGAAGACCTCAGTGACATAGATTGACACAGTGGCTACAACAACGGGCTCAAGCATAACAATGATTGTGAGGATAGTGCAGGATCTGGCATTGATTTCTTCAGTTGTACATAGGGTCGCTGTGAGTCAGAACCAACCTGATGGCACGTAACAACAACAAAAACATACAGAAAAAAAAGTACAAACTCTAATCTCATATAGTAATTGTGAGAATGCAGTATTGTATGGAATTTCATGTTATTGTTGATGTTGTTAGGTGGCATCGAGACTATTCTGACTCACAGTGACTTTATGTACAACAGAACAAAACACTGCCCGGTTACTACTATAGAATTTCATCTTGCTCGTTTTGGAAACCCTGGTTGCACAGTGGTTCAGACCTATGGCTGGTAGGCAAAATGTCGGCAGCTTGAATCCACCAAGTGTTCCTTGGAAATTCTATGGGGCAGTTCTACTCTGAATTGGAATCAACTAGACAGCAATGGTTAGTATAGAATTTCATGTTACTAGTATAGAATTTTGATGGTGTCCCGAGATGCCTGACAAAGTAAGTTTAGAATACAAGAGATGAGAATTCTTTAATTCAAAGATTTGGAAACATTTTCTAGTCAAGGGCCAGGTGGTAAATATGTCATGCTCTGCAGGACAGGTGTTCTCTGTGACAATGACACAGCTCTGCTTTTCCAGCAGGAAAGCAGCCATAGATAACACATACACCAATGTGCATGGCTGAGTTCCAATAAAATTTTACTTACCAAAACAGGTAAAGGGCCAGGTTAGGTGCTCCAACTATAATGTGCATTTTGAAGGTAGTACTGATGAAAGAGTGTCTTTAAAAAATGGTCAAAATCAACAAATGGTAATATGGGAGTTAGAGCTGATGGCCAGGATGATGAGCAGGTTCCCAGTGAAGGTAACCGGGCATGAGGACAGAAAACAGCTGAAAGAGAATGAGCTGAATCTCTAACTTGGCTAAAAATCTGAAAAGAATAAATTCTAAACACATGTTTGATTTACTGATTCCATGTGGATGAAACACCTACCAGGATAGAAGCAAGGAACCATTCAATTTTCAGCAAACCAACAACACAGAAATGTTGTCTTTCATTGGAAGTGGAGGAATTAATAAAGTACTACCTTTGTCTACTTCAATTCAGTTGGGGAGTGAGTTTTACACAGTAACATTGTATCATTTCCTGCCTCTTCTATCTGCAAACCTAAACACAGACTCAAAATGTACCCTCTCAAGGACAAGCAGGATCAGTATCAGCTGGGAACTTCTTAAGAATGCTGTAGCCCAGACCCACCCAGACTTGCAGAATCAGAAACTGCATTTTTAACAAGCTTTTGGGATCTTCATTTGCTGATGCGGCAGGACTCAAAATGAGAAGAAACAGCTGAAAATACCCATTAATAATCTGAAAGTGGAATGCGTGAAGTATGAATCTAGGAAAATTGCAAGTTGTGAAAAAGGAAATGGAACTCATAAATATCAATATCCTAGAATATAATGAGCTGAAATGGATTGGTATTGGCCATTTTGAATCAGATAATCATATGGTCCACGATGCTGAAAATGACAAATTGAAGAGGAATGGTGTAGCGTTCATCATCAAAAAGAATATCTCAGGAACTACCTTGAAGTACAATGCTGCCAGTGATAGGATATTTTCCATACGCCTACAAGAAAGGCTAGCTAATACACAACTATTATGCAGATTTACACACCAACCACAAAGGCCAAAGATGAAGAAATTGAAGATTTTTTCCAACTTCTGAGTTTGAAACTGATTGAACATGCAATCAAAATGCATTGATAGTTACTGGCAATTGGAATGCAGAAGTTGGAAACAAAGAAGGATTGGTAGTTGGAAAATACGGCTTGGTGATAAAAATGATTCCAGAGTTCAAACAATAGGATTTTGAAAGACCAAGGAATTATTCATTGCAAATACCTTTCCTCAACCACATAAATGGTGGCTAAACACGTGGACCTCACTGGATGGAACACACAGGAATCAAATTGACTACATCTGTGGGAAGAACTCAAAACCCAGTGCAACAGAAAAACTCAGTATCCTCAGTCAGAACAAGGTCAGGGACCTACTCTGCAACAATCAATTGCTCAGATACAAGCTCAAGTTGAAGTTGAAGAAAATTTCAACAAGTCCATAAGAGCTAAAGTACAACCTTGATATCTCGCCTAAATTTAGAGATCAACTCAAGAATAGATTTGATGCATTGAACACTAATGACCAGAGACTAGATGAATTCTGGAATGACTTCAAAGACATCATACATGAAGAAAGCAAGAGATCATTAAATAGACAGGAAAGAAAAGACCAAAGTGGATGTCAGAAGAGACTCTAAAAGTTGCTCTTGAATGTAGTGTAGCTAAAGCGAAAGACAGAAATGATTAAGTAAAAGAGTTGAAGAGAATATTTCAGACAGCAGCTTGAGAAGACACAGTAAAATATTATAATGAAATGTGCAAAGACCTGCATTTAGAAAATCAAAACAGAAGAACACGCTTGCCATTTCTCAAGCTCAAAGAACTGAAGAAAAAAGTCAAGCCTCAAGTTGCAATATTGAAGGATTTGAAGGAGAAAATATTGAGCAATGCAGGAAGCATCAAAAGAAGACGGAGGGAATACACAGTCACTGTACCAAAAAGAATTGGTCGACCTTCAACCATTCAGGAGGTAGCATGTGATCAAGAACCCATGGCACTGAAAGAAGAGGTTCGAACCACACTGAAGGCATTGACCAAAAAGAAGGCTTCAGAGATTTATGCAATACCAATTGAGATATTTCAACAAATGGATGTAGCACTGGAAGTGCTCGCTCATCTATGCGAAGAAATTTGGAAGGCAGCAACCTGACCAACCTATGGGAAGAGGTCCACATTTGCACCCATTCCAAAGAAAGGAGGCCGGATAAAATGCAGAAATTATCCAACAATATCATAAATACGACACACAGGTAAAATTTTCCTGTAGATTATTCAAAAGCGGTTACAACAGTACATTAACAATAGGCTCAAATATAGCAATGATTGTGAGGATGGCGAAGGATCAGTGTTTCCTTCGGTTGTACACAGGGTCGGTATGAGCTGAAATCGACTAAAGGCATCTAACAACAACAACAATCTTTCGGTAGGTATCACACTGCACTTCGCTGCTACACAAAATTTTGGCTGTTTGCTGTGCAGCAGAAAAATATAGCAGTCTAGTCCTCTAAAGGTTACGGCTTTGGAAACCCTATGGGGAAGTTCTACTCTGACCTATACTGTCAAGTATGAGTCAGAATCCACTCGATGACAATGGGTTTGGTTGTTTGTTTTATATCAATTTTTAGACAAACTTTAAGTAATTCTACTGAAGTTAATTATGAGAAAATATTTCAAGAAATTTAACTGAAAAATATACCTATTGCTGTCAAATTGAATTGGACTCATACTGACCCTGCTGTAGAGTGTAGAACCCTCCTATAGGGTTTTCAAGGTTGTAAATCTTTATAGAAGCAGATTTCTGCATCTTTCTCCCATGGAGTGGCTGGTTGGTTCAAATTGCCAACCTTTTGATTAACAGTCAAGCACTATAACCACTGCACCACCAGGACTTCCTATCTTGTTTTAGGGTATTTTGTTTAACATCTGAATTTTTGTACAGGCACATAAACACAAACTTTAAAAAGTAACTAAAAACTAGTTAGAAAAAGTACAATGAAATATATCAAAATAAACTTCCAAAATCAGGAAATAGTAAATAATAAAGATAAAAGGATAACTAATGAAATTAAAACAAGAAAGCTATAGATTTGATAACTCCAAGAGGCATTCTTTGGCAAAAGCAAACTTCGGACAAGTGTAATCTAAAAACTAATATGAGAAATCAGAATGCAGGGAATTAGTTTTGAGATAGTGGCTGTGATTATGCACGTGGAGAACATGTAATCATGTCTGTCTCGATGGGAAAAATTCTGAAAACCTCAAGATAGTTCTTTTCTTTTAGGGAAATATAACTAACCACAGTTGACTTAAAGAAAAGTAGAGCACATCCATAGTCTAGGAAATAACTGACTAATCAACAAAGACTTACCTCCAAACAAGGTCCTTGCTGGGAGTCTCTGTGGCACATGACATAGAAATTCCCACTAAAATTGTAAAGAATATAAGGATGCATGATATGGCCACTATCCAGTACAGTAGTCTGGAGTTTCATACTATGCAATAACACAAGAAAAATAAATTAGAGTCTTAATGTTGGAAAGGCAAAATGATCTCTTGCAGATGATGATTTATAATTGAAAGATGGTGGATATCAACTGAAAAGTTATTTAAAGTAATGACTTTTTAGTTGTGTGTTTGGATAGCAATTAAATGAACTAAAATCATTAGATTTCATATGTGCTGCACTGATCAGGTAGGAAAGGACATTCGAATCAGAATACTAAAAAAATAGAAACGGGGTCTGGCATATTAGGGATACTCAGTATCTGACAACTCTATTCTACTCATTGAGAGCTATGTTCCTGGTATGAAAGACATTGCATCTTTTCATGCATTATGTCATTTCATCTTCCCCACAAACCTATGAAATAGGAAGTTTTATTATACTTCATGTACAGATAGTATTTGCTTACAGTGAATATTTGTTGAATGAAGAAATGGACTCATAAATGAAGTCATGAACACACGAGATCGCACTTATGAAAAATGAGGGAATAAAATAAAGAGGAGAAGCTAGCTCTTGCTAACAAAATTAAAAAAAAAAAACACTGTGGTTCCAGCTGATCAGGACACAAAGCCCTTCACTGAAATTGTGGATGAGAAAAACACAGAATAGGAGTTAAGAAAACATGAAATGCATGAATGGAACAACCCCACCCTAAAAGAATGGGCTTTCCTCTCTCTTGCATTCTTCTTGTCTTCTGAGAGTTAAACCAAAGCCCTCTGCCATGAGCTGATTCTCACTCATGGTGACCCTATGTGTTTCTTATAGAGTAGAATTCCTCCATAGAGTTTTCTATTATGAAAGCAGATCACCAGGCCTTTCTTCCATGGTGTGCTAGGAGGGTTCAAACCATCAAACTTTAGGTTAGTTGTTATCGTTGTTACGTGCCATCAAGTTGGATTCAACTCATAGTGACCCTATGCATAAAAGAACGAAACAGTGCCCGACCCTGTGCTATCCTCAAAATAGTTACTATGCTTGAGCTCATTGTTGCAGCCACCGTGTCACTCCATCTCGTTGAGGGTCTTCCTCTTTTTTGATGACCTTCTGCTCTACCAAGCATGATGTCCTTCTCCAGACACTGATCCCGCCTGATGACAAGTCCAAAGTATATGAGATGTAGTCTCGGCATCCTTGCTTCTAAAGAGCATTCTGGTTGTAATTCTTCCAAGACAGATTTGTTCATTCTTTCAGCAGTCCATGGTATATTCAATATTCTTCACCAAAACCACAATTCGAAGGCCTCAATTCTTCTGTCTTCCTTATTCCTTGTCCAGCTTTCCCATGCACATGAGGCAGTTGAAAACAACATGGCTTGGGTCAGGCGCACGTTAGCCCTCAAGGTGACATCTTCATTTTTCAACACTTTAAAGACGTGTTTTGCAGCAGATTTTCCAATGCAATGTGTCTCTTGATTTCTTCACTGCTGCTTCCATGGGTGTTGATTATGCCCCCAAGTAAAGTGAAATCCTTGACAAACTCAGTCTTTTCTCCATTTGGTATGATGTTGCTCATTGCTTCAGTTTTGAGGATTTTTGTTTTTTTTATGTTGACGTGTAATCCTACTGAAGGCTGTGGTCTTTGATCTTCATTAATAAGTGCTTCAAGTCCTCTTCACTTTTAGCAAGCAAGGTTGTGTCATCCGTATAATGCAGGTTGTTCATGAGTCCTCCTCCAATCCTGATGCCCCATTCCTCTTCATCGAGTCCAGTTTTTCAGATTATATGCTCAGCACACACATTGTATAGATATAGTGAAGGGATACAACCCTGACGCATACCTTTCCTGACTTTAAACCATTCAGTATCCCCTTATTCTGTTCAAACAACTGCCTCCCTTTCCATGTATAGATTCCTCATGAGCAAAATTAAGTGTTCAGGAATTCCTACTCTCTGCAAAGTCATCCATAATTTATTATGATCCACACAGTCGAATGCCTTAGCATAGTCAATAAAACACAAGTAAACATCTATCTGGTATTCTACGGTTTCAGCCAGGATCCATTGGATGTAGTCGAGTGCAAACCTTTTGTACCACCCAAGGACCTTTTTGGGAGCTACTGCTCAACAAATACCTCCCTCCATACTTTTGGTCCAGCATTTCACAAATTTTCTTTCATTCTTGCCCCCTAATGAGCCTTTAGAGGCATTTTCCCTCTTAATCACCAACCTACAAACTCTTGCAATTTTAATTCCACAAATATAGTGTATGCCTGTTTAGGTACTGTGGCCCTTTAGAAGGCCACAAACCATTGTAATGGCTCATATGTTTTCACACTCCCAAGAACCTATTTCTATCACCTAGGTGGTGGTATCACCCCCCTTGAGAATACATGGTCTAGGCACAGCAGTTATTTGTCTCTTTAAGCTTTTCTGGATTGCATCCTACAAGGTTACTTTCCTCCCTGGCTGCTTTTGGTGAGAACAGAAGGGTATGAGGTGGACCAGGCATGGTTATCTGGACCAGAGTGATGTCTATGGGAGGCACAAGTGAGTTCATTTCCAACCTGGGAGTGGCGAGCTGCAGACAAAGGGAACGGGCTAGTATCCGCTGTTTCTAGGGCTTCAGCACTCGAAATACTATTCCTGCTCATCAAATAGTATTTTTCTAGTGTTCCTAACGTCTCAGACGGATTTAGCTTACAGGGAGGAAAAGAACCTAAACAGATAGGAATTTTGCTTGTCATTTAGTTCCCATGGTATAAATCTGGGCCAACATTTGAATCCACAACCACAGGGAGTCTTTACCTTAGAAAGAACATTTCTTTAAGTTTGGACCTCTACTCTGCAGAATGCCCCTGAGAAACGCCGCCTGAACATCTTAGCTGGAGTTTCTCCACACTCAAAGGGAAGGAGGCATGCATTGGTTCAAGACTCATTGAAATCCTGTTGCCTTCACTCAGAGACATGGAGGTTCCACCCGAGCATATCCAGGCTCCCCTGGGACATCCCATGAGCATCCCTACGACATCTCTTCTAGCCACTGAGGGTAGATCCGAGGAACAGGGGAATCACTGCAGGTGGAGAGACAAACAGAAAGCTAACTGATGGGTTTCACTGCAGATCTCTTGGGGCATCTCCCACTTCCACATGTGGCCACCCATCAATGATCTGTTGTCATTATAAAAGTGGGGGATAGAGATTATTTTTTTCTTATCCAATTCATATAAGACTAGTACATAAAATATTCAAAACTCCCCAGGAAATACAGAGTACTGGCCATTGCAGTCATTTGGTTTGGAGATCAAAGGATTCATAACAACTGGTTAATTAAAGCCATGAAACTCAGAGTAATAACAGAGTGACTGCAGGGCATCTCTCAGTCTGCACTCCTAGGGAGTCAGGATATTCTTGCCCGTCATCTGGATATTGCTGTTTAGCCCCATCAAGGTTACTGCTTCAGAACACGTGACTACCTGGGCCAGGATATAATGTCCCTGTCTCCTCCCTTTTTCCCTAGAGTGACACTTACTGTGTGTGATGCCTTTAGCCTCCACTAGGAATCATTTCAAGAATATTCAAATTCATGATTGGATTACTTGTAGGGAATTGGCTGAAGACATTGCTCATTATATTATATTATACAGTGTAATGTTTCTATGAGAATCAGGGACACTTTTTTTTTTAAGGAGGCAGGGTCATGCTTCCATTACAGAATTAGTATGTTTTAATGTTATGGATACTGTGAATCTTATAACTGATGGTTGTAGCATAGATTCCCTACCCAACATACATATTCTCTTTTTTACTAACAGAAACCCAATTTTATAGGGAGTTGGTTAGATATGCCTTGGGTGCTACAAACAGTTGAGACCTAGGCTACTAAACAAAAAGTTGGCGGTTTGAATCCACTCGGATTCTCTTCAGAAGAAAGGCTGTCCATCTACATCTGAAAGGTCACAACCATTGAAAACCCTACAGAGCAAAGATAATTGAACAGGTGACAACTGGTTACATATGCCTTGCTGAAGTACCACACTTCCACTTGTAATTATGGGTAGTCAGTGGTATAGAAGGGAAGGTTTGGGATGGGAATATTGGAATGCTCTTTAGAAACATTTCCCCTTTTCCGTCTTCTTCTTACCCCCAGTTTGTACATGACAACTGGAATCTAGAAGCCATCATATATACAAAAACCACACATTGTGAATGGCAGAGCAGAAACATAGACTAGTGCTTGCACTCATGTTAACCTGGAGCTATTATGTTGGACCCTTCTTTTATGGAAGAGAAAATAAACTCCTTTTGTGTTTAAAGTACTTTTAATTGAGTTTTTCCATTTATATAGCCAAATCTTATGCTAACACTACAAACACAGTCTTTTGTCTTCACTGGAATATACACAGCCAAATCAGGCACCTAATGTTGGCACCTGTGTGAGATATTATAATATGAATTTTGTTTACTTTGTCATTTCTCCCTTCATTTTATGTTTCCTTTCTTTTCTTTTGACCCAATGTTTCTCTTCTTCTATACGTTTAAAACATTTTCCTTTGTCTTATGTAATTGTGTAGACTTTCTAAAAATTCTTGTTGGAACGTATCATGTGAATGATAAATAAATGGTGTTTTTCAAATGACACTAGACAATAGATTCTAGACATTGACACATTGTATCTGTCATACCACGAGCTTCCTCTGAGGTCCTTGTACTCACTGTTGTGCTGATGAAGAAGCAGGTTCCTAGTATGTAAAGAATATTTATACAGTCCATCAGCTACTATGTGGAAAGGGCTGAATTAGAACTCACCCTTGTCTGATTCCAAGTCAGGGCCTTCCTCACTGAGCAGCGCTGCCTCCTGTAGTCAGTGCTTGACAAATAAGAGGAGGTGCTAAGGTTGAACCAGAGCAGAATCCTGAGAGCTGAACAGCCTGAGGGGAGAGTAAATATTTCTGCTCAAAGAGCAGATTGGTCTCTGAGATGGAAGCAAGAAGGAAAGGGAACCAGAGAGAATGGGCTGTGAGAAGCCCCTTCAGAGTAGGGACCTGGACGGTATAGAATTTGAATCAATACCATTTCACTATGTCATCACCCTGACTGTTCCCCAGAAGACATGGTTCATAAAAGCTTTCCTTCCCCTGCAATCCATTCCCACAGAACCCATGCCCACAGAACTCCCTGGAGTTCTCTGGCTTCTCCATGGCATCACCCCACAGACCGGGCTACACTGGCCCTTTCTCCTTTGAACAACGGGTACAGGCTAGGCAGGGAGGTGGTTTCCAGTGCTGGGTCTCAGGAGTGGATGGACCTTTCAGCGGAGGACTACAAATGAGGGGGATCTTAGCTTGTGGCCGGTGTGTTGCAGTTGAGCAGCAGAGGGAGAATTTAAAGCTTTGGGGGCTCAGAGGCAGATTTCTCAGAAGTTCTCAAAAAATACATTGTTTAATTGTTACTCCATTCTCCAGGACTCCACTCCTTGGAGGCCATGGGACCATAAAGAAAGAAAACTTTACTGCCAGTTCGGTCCCATGGGTTCAGCTTTGGCACCAGATGCAGATTCCCTCACTGCCAATGGACCCAGCTGTCCTGAAAGAGAATTTCCCTACCCAAGAATATGACATCTCATGTACGGCACATCATAAGGACCACTGATGAAAAGCTAAAAACAGATTTTTCCTTAGAACCTCCAGAAAGGAAGGCAGACGTCTTGATTTTTAGCTCAGTGGGACTCATTTTGGACATCTGTCTTCCAGAACTTAAAGATAATAAATTTATGTTGGTTTAGGTCACTAGTTTATGGTAATTTTTTATAGCAGCAATAGGAAACTAATAGGCATGGCAACCCCTAGACTGAGGTTTTTAGCTGGGTATATTGCAATCCCAAACTAAACCAGTGTTCTAGTATTAAAAAAAAAAAAAAGTTGAGAATAGATATTGGAAAGGCAACTTAGCCATGTTTGCCACAAGAATAACTGGGCAAGATAATCCTATAGGGTCGCTATGAGTTGGAATCGACTCGAGGGCACTGGGTTTTTTTTTTTTTTTTTTTTTTTACAAACAAGAATGAAGAGAAAAGGTTTGGTCTCCTCTTTATTACATGCACCATGAAGCTTTGCTTAGCCAGTGTGAAACTGGCTCAATCTAAATAGATATATCCATGCAGCAGAATGATCACAAGCAAATCCAGTACAGTCAGATGCTATTATATTCATTCTGTCCTACAGAGGGTCAGTATGAGTCTGAATGGACTCGTGGGCACCTAACAACAACAATAATAATTATATTGTAAAAGCAGCATCAAAATCAGTGAGAAAAGAAAAGATTTGGATATAAATGAGACTTACTAAGTTAATTGCTGGAAGCAAAAAAAAAAATTTCTGTCTTAAAGTGATAAAATTGGAAGAAATATTTCAAATAGCATAAGATTTCTAGAAGAAACTATAGATTAATGCCCAAAGTGGAAGAACATTCCATATGAAGAGCAGAACTTCTTAAAATATTTTTTCTTACCTTTAGCCTTCTCGAAATCCTCATGTACCAAAGCTGCTACCAGAAGCTTCCATCTTATCTTGACTTCCAACTCCAAATAGTCTCTTCCAAACCCAGATTCATTCTCTCTCTCTTCTCTGACTCTTTTAGACTCTCTCTTAATTATTCTTCCCATTTTCCATATAATATAGGCTTCCCTGCTGATTGCTCAGCATCTCCACCATCTGTACAAAAAAGCACAGAAGTATAGGATTTGGCTGGGAAGAAATGCAGCCACTGTGAGAATGATTGCACGAGGGAAAGGGAGTGTGGATATAGATTCCTTTTTTACTTTTTCTGTTACATAACTTATTGAAACCCCAGCTTCATGGCAAAGTTTGATATCACTTCTATGGATTATTCGTTTCGGAATTCTCATTTCGTTCAGCACGTTCCCTCCATTTCTACACACAATGCTACTACAATAAAAAATAAGTCTGCACTCTAGAGTTACTGTAGCAATAAAATACATGTGACAATGGAATTATACAAAACTTCAAACATCATTTTTTTACCAGTACTTAGAAACCTTAATACTAAAAAGCAATACCATCAAAAAAATTTTAACATGCAAAAAAAATGATAAATAGACTTGCAGGGGGCTTACAAATGTAAATATTCTACTCAGAGGTTGACTTCTACTTTGTCTCACAGTCAAGGTCAGATTAATTGACCTGAGAATTAATGAGACATAAGAAACAAAGAGAGGAAGATCCTCAATGAGATGGACTGATACAGTGCCTGCAAACGTGGGCTCAAGCATGCAAGGATTCTGAGGGTGATGCAGGACAGGGCAGTGTTTCATTATTGTGCGAATCTGCGTTGTAGCCTTTCATCATACTCAATCAATCTATATAACCCGAGAAGCTGAACTATATGAAGAAAAATATGGTATCAGCATCGGAGGAAGACTCCTGAACAACCTGCATTACACAGATGACACAGCCTTGCTTGCCGAAAGTGAAGAGGACTTGAAGCACTTACTGATAAAGATCAAAGACCACAGCCTTCGGTATGGATTGCACTTCAACATGAAAAACATGGAACTCCTCACAACTGGACCAATATGCAATATCATCACAAATGGAGAAAATATTGAAGTTGTCAAGGATTTCATTTTATTTGGATCCTCAATAAACAACCATGGGAGCAGCAGTTAGGAAATCAAAGAACATATTGCATTGGGTAAATCGGCTGCAAAAGTATTCTTGAAACTGTTAAAAAGCAAAGATGTCACTTTGAAAACTGAAGTGCGTCTGACCTAAGCCATGGTATTTTCAATAGACGCACCTGCCTGTGAAAGCTGGACAAGGAATAAAGAAGATCAAAGAAGAATTGATGCCTTTGAATTACGGTGTTGGTGAAGAGCGCTGACTATACACCATGGCCTTCCAGAAGAATGAACAAGTCTGTCTTGGAAGAAATACAATCAGAAAGCTCCTAGGATGCCGGGATGGCAAAATTTCATCTCACATACTTTGGAGGGATCAGATTCTGGAAAAGGATATCATGCTTGGTAGAGTTGTTGTTGTTGTTGTTGTTAGGTGCCACTGAGTCATAAGGACTCTATGTACAACAGCATGAGATACTGCCCTGTCCCTCGCCATTCTCATAATCATTGTTATGCTCAAGCCCGTTGTTGCAGCCAATGTGTCCATCCATGTTGTTGAGAGTCTTCCTCTTTTTCACTGACCCTCTACCTTAGTCTTCAAGGTGACATCTTTGCTTTTTAACACTTTAAAGAGGTCTCCTGCAGCAAGCTTGCCCAGGGCAATGCATCATTTGTTTTCCAGACTACTGTTTCCATTGGTGTTAATTGTGGATCAAAGTAAAATGAAACTTTTGATTACTTGAACCTGGTAAAATAGAGGGTCAGTGAAAAAGAGGAAGACACTCGATGAAGCGGATTGACACTGTGGCAGCAACAACGGTCTCAAACACAACATTTGTGAGGACAAGGCAGGACCAGGCAGTGTTTCATACAGTTGTACATAGCGTTGCTATAAGTAGGACCTGACTGGATGGCGCCTAACAACATTTTCCTGAGGTTGCGAGATCTGTACGGGGAACTTTTTCTCAAATCTCTATTAAAGCACTTGCCACACTGAATTGGCTACCTGTCTCTACCACTAGCCACAAGCCTTCCGAGGGCATGACTGAATCTTGGGTATCTTTGTATCTCCATGCCTGGTACGTAATACATACTTCATCAAATTTGGTTGAAGGAAAGAATTAAGGAGTTTATTAGTAAATGAACAATGCTATCACCTAATAAGTACCATCCTACCCCTATTTTGTACCCTGCGGTTCACTTTCCTCACTAATTTATCTTTGTAAAACACTATTTTTCAAACTTTTGGCCATTCCTTTGTAGATAGAAAAAAATAATGAGGATACACAAGCATGAAGTACAATCAAGTGAAGTAAAGCAGAAGCAGGTGGAGTGGAGTGGAGTAGAAAATAATGTTGCACACATGATAAGGCAAAGTCTTGTTTATCTTAAGTTTCAGTTGTGTGTGTATGTGTGCATCAGTACTGTATACTGGGTTTCGGCATAGGATGTATTCTTACTGTGGCTTCTGACCAAAATGATATGAAAGGCACCGTACTAAACCTTAGCTTTGTGCACTTCATGCCCTGTTAGGCAAGTCAGAATTAGATGCGATTCTGTTACTAGTTCTTGCAATTTTTTCTAACTCCCTTCAGTAATGTTCGATGTCTCTTCCTACAAGATTAATGCCTTAGCTTCACATTCAAGACCTTACATAATCTGCCCCCAACCTATTGCATATTGCTTTCTTCCCACAACCAGCGCCATTACAAAACATCAAGCCTATACAAATGCTCTGCTCCTTGCCTCTCCCACCCTGCTAAATGTACAAGACATAGTCTTTGCTTTGTAACTTTTGCTTACCCTCTCTCACTTTCACTCCACCACCCCTGCCACTCCTAATGGGCTCTGTCTTCGATGATTTAGCTACAGGTGTGTTCCTGACGGTCTTCAGCTAGAAGGTATTGACACTTGGCTCATGGTAAGTACATATAATGTTTGCTGTAAAAATAGCACTGAGATTCTTGTACTACCACATAATTCCTTTTTACCTTTTATCTGAATTTTGTGATGAGTGTTGTTTACAATGCACAAAGTGAGAAGTTGGTTCAAACACAGTCTTAAATCACATGTGATTGATTCACAGGAAGGCTATGAGACCAACGGCAACATAAAAATTATTTTAATTGTCTGTGGTTTTGTCTCACATTCATATTAATGACATCTTTCTCAAAATCCTAGCCCCAGTGCTCAACGACCAATGCCAATAAGCCACAGAAAAGACAAACAATTGCTTTTTTTTCAAAAACCAGTTCACAGACTTTTGGAGAAAGAAGCAGTATATAAATACGTGTCAAAATAAATAATGCTATATATTTACGGCACATCATCTTTGTCAAAGCCTCTGAAATCAATTATTTTCTGGTATTGACCACCCTAGCATTTATGACAAAGTGGGTTACTTAGTGTGATTATTAAGACTGTGTGTCAACTTGGCTGGGCCATGATTCTCAGTGGATTATCAGTTATGATGTAATCTGGCAGTTGTATAATGATGAAATCATCTTCATGATGAGACCTGCTATAATGTGATCACCTCCATGATGGGATCTTCTATGAGTAGCCAATCAGCTGAAAGGAAATTTCCTTGGGGTTGTGCCTGCATCCAATATAGGTGGGCTTTCTAGTAAGGCTCACTAGTTTGCTTGCTCTGGATATTGCAGCTGGCTTCTGTTCATCTGACCTCCAGTTCTTTCTTGGGACTTGAGCTAGCAGCTTGCCTGCTGTCTTAGTTATTCAGTACTGCTCTAACAAAAATATCACAAGTGCATGGCTTTAAGGAAATTTATTCTCTCACAGTTTAGTAGGCTACAAGTCCAAATTTAGGGCGTCCGCTCCAGGGAAAGGCTTTCTCTGTCAGTCAGCTCTGGAGGGGGGTCCTTGTCATTAATCTTCCCTTGGTCTAGGAGTTTCTCTGCACAGGAACCTCAGGTCCAAAGGATAGGCTCTGCTCTCGGCACTGCTTTCTTGGTAGTGTGAGGTCCCCCTGTCTCTCTGCTGGCTTTTCTTTTTTATGTCTCAAAATAGATTGGCTTAAGACACAATCTCATCTTCTAGATTGAGTTTACATAAAGGCTGTTAATTCCATCTCATCAGCATCAGAGAGATAGGATTGCCAACACATAGGGATATCACATCAGATGACCAAATGGTGGAAAATCGTACAATACTGGGAATCATGACCTAGCCAAGTTGACAGATATTTTGGAGGGATACAATTCAATCCATGACACTTGCTGACCTTGAGTTCATCAGTCTCTGTGGTCTGGATCTTGGATTTGCCAACTCTGTGAGTCAGAAGAAGCCTTCAGCCTTACTTGGGAGTTTCCAGCCTCTACAATGCGTGAGCCATTTCCTTCATATAAACCTCTCTCTCTCTCTAGCTATATATATTTAGACACTCCACTGGTTTTGCTTCTCTAGAGAACCCAGCCTAAGACACTTAGCATTTATGTTCATTGCTAAAAGAATACTTATAAAACCAGAAGACAAATGTTTTATACAGATTAAGTAAGTGTAGTGAAAGGATACAACCCTGACGCACACCTTAACTAATTTTAAACCATGCAATACCCCCTCTCATGTGAGTTTCTTGTAAAGAGCATCCAGCTGGATCAAGATGTTTTTAAAGATTCAGTAATATGTGTTTTTGTTATAGAGTTTATTCAAATTATATTTAAAATAATTAACTGATAAGAAAGGACTTATCAGTCATCTTACTATCTATTTTCTACATCTTAAATCTTTTTTGTTCCTCAGTTCCTCCAGTACTGCTTTCAGTTCTGTTTCATCATTTTTTCCCCAGTGTACCAATTTGATTCCCATCTCATTTCTTATTCTGTATATATCTTAGTTTTCCCTTAGTCATTAACCTAGGAATTTCAATTAACATATTAACTTTATAGAAATCAAGTTTGAATTAATACTGACTTAATTTCAATAGCGTAAAAAAAACTCTACTCCTTTTCAGTGCCATACTGCCCCCCATTATGTTGTTATAGTCACAAACTAGGTCTTTTTACATTGTGTGCCTATGAACTTACCTTTACAATTATTGACTTATGCATTTGTTCTTTATATTATATATGGAAAAAAAATCTAAGAAAAAAGAGTACTTAAAAATCAAATATGCAATAATACCTTTAATATTTACCTATGTAGCTACTTTAACATTTTTCTTTATTTCTTCAAATGGCTTCTAGTTACTGTCTAATGTCTTTTCAGTTTATCTTGGGAGACCCCCTTTAGCATTTCTTGTAGGTTAGTTGTACTGGTGATTAACTCCCTCAGTTTCCATTAATCTGAAAATTTCTTAACTTCTTCATTTTTAAAGAAATAGTTTTTCTTATCTCACTTCTTTTTTTTTACTTTCAATACTTTATGGACTCTATCCCACTGACTTTTGGCCTCCACAGTTTCTAATGAGAAAGTGACTGTTATCTGATTGAGAAGCCCATCTATGTGATGACACCCTCTTCTCTTGTTTTCAAAATTCCGTTTGTCTTTTTCTTTCAACAGATTTGTCTGTAACATGTCTCTACGTGGATCTCTTTGAGTTTATCCTGCTTACAGTTCATTGAGCTTCTTGGATGTAGATTTATGTCTTTCATTAAATCATTTTTCAGCTTTCACATGCAATTCTTCTTCAAAGAAGAACTGATGCCTTTGAATTGTGGTGTTGGCGAAGAATATTGAATATACCATGGACTGCCACAAGAACGAAAAAATCTGTCTTGGACAAAGTACAGCCAGAATAGTCCTTGGAAGCAAGGATGGTGAGACTGCGTCTTACATACTTTGGACATGTTGTCAAGAGGGATCAGTCTCTGGGGAAGGACGTCATGCTTGGCAAAGTACAGGGTCAGCGGAAAAGAGGAAGACCCTCAACGAGGTGGATTGACACGCTGGCTGCAACAATGGGCTCAAGCACAACAACGATTGTAAGGATGGCGCAGGACCAGGCAGCGCATAGGGTCGCTATGAGTCGGAACAGACTTGACGGCACCTAACAACAACAACATCCAATCTGGAAACTTTTCAACCATTATTCCTTCAAATATTCTTCTGGCCCCTTTCTCTCCTTTCCCTCTGGTATTCCCATTATGTGTATATTGGTACACTTGATGTTATCCCACAGGTCTTTTAGGCTGTTTTTTTTTTTTTTTTTTGGTTTTGTTCTTTGATTTTTTTCCCCCCATTCTTTTCATCTTCTGCTTCTCTGACTGGATAATCTCAATTGACCTTTCTTTAAGTTTGCTGATTCTTTCTTCTGCCCTCTCAAATATACTACCGAACCCCTGGAATGACTTTTGACTGCCTTCAAACTTGGGGGGCTCATCTTCCGGCACTGTATCAGACAAGGTTTCACTGCTATTCATAAGGTTTTCACTGGGGAGGTCTTTTCAGAAGTAGACCGCCTGGTCCTTCTTCCTAGTCTGTCTTAGCCTGGAAGATCAGCTGAAACCTATCCACTATGGGTGACACTGCTCACATCCAAATACCAGTGGCATAGCTTCCAGAATCACAGCAACACACAAGCCCCCACAATACAACAAACTGACAGACACATGGGGCTGCAAATATCCATTAATAACCAGAATGTGAAATGTACCACGTATGAATCCAGGAAAACTGGAAATGGTCAAAAATGAAAAGGAAAGGGCGAAGATGGCTAACTAGTCAGAAGTTTCCACTGAACCCTCTTGCAACAAAGACCTGAAAAACCAGGTGAATCCATTACATATGTGACAATCTACAAACCCTGAGCATCAAACACGGAACTAAGGAATCGACCTGAGTCACAGTGGAGCTAGAGGCCATGCAGAAGCAGCGACAAGTTGCTGAGCCCGCTCAGCACCTCAGCTCCGATTCCTTGGTGCTATTCTTTGGTGCGAAGGCAGTGGGGCTGATGGTAGCTTCCTGAGACGTGGAAAAATCACCAAACAAAGGCAAACAAAAGAGGCGCATTCCTGACCCTGTGGTGTGCCTTCAGCGGACCTACCTGTGGAGTTTAGGAAGTGGCTACTTCAGTGGAAAAAAAGGCAAAGTGCCAGCACCCCAAGCCCCTTGTGTGACGGCCACAGATCTGGTGGTGGGGTTTGGGACAAAGCTGCTTCACAGAAAGAAGGCAAACACAGGACGCAGCC
This sequence comes from Elephas maximus indicus, assembly GCF_024166365.1. Classification (NCBI taxonomy): domain Eukaryota; kingdom Metazoa; phylum Chordata; class Mammalia; order Proboscidea; family Elephantidae; genus Elephas; species Elephas maximus. The sequence continues at coordinate 21,822,946 of NC_064821.1, forward strand.
CTAACCCCCAGGGTAATCTCGGCAGAGACCCAGCCAATGCACACAGGCTCCACACGCCTCTGGAATCTGAGATAAAACAGAGCTCTAACACTAGATATGTGATTTTGTTTAATTTACCACATGGATCTAATAGCTCCTTCTTCTGAAAGTTCTCTATCCTATCTATCTGTTCCCTCATCCCCCTGCCCCAGCCAGCTTCAATAACATTTGAATTCCCTGGGCCTGAGACAGAACTTGCAGCACACTCTCTCTGACCCATTCTTCTGGCCTGGGAGAAGGAGCAAATTCACAAACAGGGGAAAAATACTTACCTGACTCCCCTAAACTGGAAGCCCAGAGCAGAAGTGGCTCCAGTCCAGGCATAAGCGATCCATAGACTTTGGCTTTCACCCCTGCATGGAACCAGGTGGCTATTATAATGCAAAGGCCAATCTGTTGGAGGTCTCACTGTAATTGTTTCAGCAACACAGTGGAGAGGCAGGTTTTGGAGGTCTGACACCACTCTACCTATTAAACAGAGCCCTAATCTACCCATGGCAGGAACCTGAGGGCTAAGGTTCTACCCACGCCACCTAGCCACCCGTGAAAGGGCTCTGAGGATAGTGGTGCCTACGAGTCTTTACAGGTATAAGCACTGGGTGCCTAAGGTACACCTGCAGAGCCCATGCACCACAGCACTCTAGAGAACAGAGAGGCTCCTTGTTAAATGACACTTGGGGGAAGGCTGTCACCACCCTGCCCACCTCAGAGTGTGACCCCCTGCCGCTACCAGAAGCCAGTGCATACAACCATCACCACTACTCCTCTAAGATAGTAGGTGAGAGCCTATACCACACAGTAGGTGACCGACTATCAGGACACCTGAACTGATTCTATCCAAGAATAGCGAATGGATTCATAGGCTCTTATACCTGGTAACAGCTCTAACCATCTGGTAACAGGACATTAGTGCTTTAAAGGCTCCAATAAGCAAGTTGGCACACTCTAGTAGCCTACCTGGGTATATTAAAACAAAACAAAAAAAAGATAGGACACAGTGAGCAAACATAATATCAATTATTACAGTAACTTATAGATGGCTTGTGACAGCAGTTGATATCAGATCACATAAAGAAGCAGACCATGATTACTTCTACAGCTCCCAAAACACAGAATAAAGGTCTCTCCTAGAAGAAGACGTATTTCTGGAATTGCAAGATATAGAATACAAAAGATTAATAAACTGAACACTTCAAGACATCAGGAATGACATCTGGAATGAAATCAGGCAATGTACAGAAAAAGCAAAGAAATACACAGATAAGGCAGTTGAAGAAATTAAAAAGATTCTTCAAGAACATAATGAAAAATCTAATAAGCTGCAAGAATCCACAGCGAGACAGCATTCAGAAATCCAAAAGATTAACAATAAAATTACAGAATTAGACAACTCAATAGGAAGTCAGACCAGCAGAATTGAGGAACTGGAAGGCAGAATTGTGGAGATGGATGATAAGTCACTGGGCACCAAGATATTTGAAGAAAAATCAGATAAAAGAATTAAAAAAAATGAAGAAACCCTAAGAATCATGTGGGACTCTATCAAGAAGAATAACTTGCTAGTGATTGGAATACCAGAACAGGGATCGATAACTGAATATACAGATAGAATAGCTGAAGATTTGTTGGTAGAAAATGTCGCTGACATCATGAAAGGAGAAAGGATATCTATTCAAGATATTCATCAAACCCCATACAATGTAGACCTCAAAAGAAAGTCACCAAGACATATTATCCTCAAACTTGCCAAACCAAAGATAAAGAGAAAATTTTAAGAGCAGCCAGGGATATGCAAAAAGTCACCTACAAAGGAGAATCAATAAGTTCAGATTACTTGGCAGAAACCATGAAGGCAAGAAGGCAATGGGATGACATATATTGAGCATTGAAGGAGATAAACTGCCAGTTAAGAATCACATATCCAGCAAAACTGACTCTGAAATAGGAAGGCAAAATTAAGTCATTTACAGATAAACACAAGCTTAGGGAATTTGCAAAAACCAAACCAAAACTACAAGAAATACTAAAGGGAATTCTCTGCTTAGAAAATCAATAATATCAGAAATCAACACAACACTAGGACACAGAACAGAGAATTGCAATATCAACTCAGATAGGGAAATCACAAAAATAAGATTAAAAAAAAGCTCAAAACAAGGAATCGCTGATGTCATTACATGAAAGATGACAATAATCAATAAAGGGAGACTAAATAAAGTAGGCACAGATCTCCTACATGGAAAGGAAATCAAGGCAATACATGGAGATATGAGTTAGGTTTATACTTAGAAAAACAGGGGTAAATATTAAGGTAACCACAAAGAAGACTAACAATCCCATATTTCAAAATAAAAACCAAGATAAACATAAAGACTCAGCAAAAACAAAATCAACTACACTGAAAAACAGAACACACAATTTACAAAGAAAAACTTCTCAGCACAAAAAAGAAAGTGGATATATGAAATTGTTAACAACACACAAAAAAAGGCATCAAAATGACAACACTAAACTCACACCTATCTATAATTACACTGAATGTAAATGGACTAAATGCACCAATAAAGAGACAAAGAGTTACAAATTTGATTCAAAAAAACATAATGCAGCTATGTGCTGCCTACAAGAGACACACCTTAGACTTAGAGACACAAGCTCAAGCTCAAAGGATGGAAAAAAATATATCAAGTGAAAAACAAGCAAAAATGAGAAGGAGTGGCAATACTAATTTCTGACAAAATAGACTTTAAAGTTAAATTCACCACAAAGGATAAAGAAAGACACTATATAATGATTAAAGGGACAATATACCAGGAAGATATAAACATATTAAATATTTATGCACCCAATGACAGGGCTGCAAGATACATAAAAAAAAGCCCTAACAGTATTGAAAAGTGAGATAGACAGCTCCACAATTGTAGTACGAGACTTCAACACACCATTTTCGGTGATGGACAGGACATCCAGTAAGAAGCTCAATAAAGACAATAAATGCCACAAACAACCAACTCAACCTCATAGACATATACAGAACACTCTACCCACGAGCAACCAAGTATACTTTTTTTCCTAGTGCACATGGAACATTTTCTAGAAGAGACCACATATTAGGTCATAAAGCAAGCCTTTGCAGAATCCAAAACATCAAAATAGTACAAAACATCTTCTCTAACCATAAGACCAAAAAAGTAGAAATCAATAACAGAAAAACCAGGATAAAAAATATCAAATACTTGGAAACTGAACAATACCAGGCTCAAAAAAGACTGGGTTATAGGAGACATTAAGGAGGCAATAAAGAAATTCATAGAATCCAATCACAGTGAAAATACTTCCTATCAGAACCGTTGGGACACAGGGCAACCAGTACTCAGAGGTCAATTTATATCAAGAAATGCATGTATCCAAACAGAAGAAACGGCCAAAATCAAAGAATTATTCCTACAACTTGAACAAATAGAAAGAAACAAACCCTCGGGCACCAGAAGAAAGCAAATAATAAAAATTAGAGCAAAATTAAATGAATTAGAGAACAGAAAAACAATTGAAAGAGCTAACAAGACCAAAAGCTGGTTCTCTGAAAAAAATTTAAAAAATTGATAAATCATTGGCCAGACTGACAAAAGAAAAACAGGAAAGGAAACAAATAACCCAAGTAAGAAATGAGATGGGCGATATCATAACAGACCCAAGAGAAATTAAAGGAATCATATCAGATTACTATGAAAAATTGTACTCTAACAAATTTGAAAACCTAGAGGAAATCTGGGAATTCCTAGAAACACACTACCTACCTAAACTACCACAAACAGAACTAGAACAACTAAATAGACTCATAACAAAAGAAGATACTGAAAAGGAAATCAAAATCCCAACAAAAAAAAAACCCTGACCTTCACGGCTTCACTACAGAGTTCTACCAGATTTTCAGAGAAGGAGTAACACCACTACTACTGAAGGTATTTCAGAGCATAGAAAAAGAAAGAATACTCCCAAACTCAGTCTATGAAGCCAACATATCCCTGACACCAAAACCAGGTAAAGACACCACAAAAAAAGAAAATTACAGACTTATATCCCTCATGAACTTAGATGCAAAAATCCTCAACAAAATTCTCGCCAACAGAATTCAACAACACATATCAAAAAAATAATTCACCATGACCAAGTGGGATTCATACCACTTACGCAGGGATGGTTCAACATTAGAAAAACAATTAATATAATTCCTCATATAAATAAAACAAAATAAATGAACTACATGATTTTATCAATTGATGCAGAAAAGGCATTTGACAAAGTTCAACACTCATTCATAATAAAATCACTCAGCAAAATAGGAATAGAAGGAAAATTCCTCAAAACAATAAAGGGCACTTATACAAAGCCAATAGCCAACATCATCCTAAACAGAGAGATTCTGAAACCATTCCCCTTGAGAAAGGGAACCAGACAAGGATGCCCCTTATCACCACTCCTATTCAACATTGTGCTGGAGGTCCTAGCCAGAGCAGTTAGGCTAGATAAAAAAATAAAGTGCATCCAGGTTGGTAAAGAAGTAAAAGTACCTCTATTTGCAGATGACATGACCTTATATACAGAAAAAGCTAAAGAATCCTCAAAAAAACTACTGAAACTAATAGAAGAGTTCAGCAGAGTATCAAGACACAAGATAAAGATACAAAAATCAGTTGGAATCCTCTACACCAAAAAAAAAAAGAACACTGAAGATGAAATCACCAAATCAATACCATTTACATCAGCCCCCCTGAAGATAAAATAACTTAGGAATAAATCTTACCAGAATGCAAAAACCTATACAAAGAAAACTACAAGACACTACTGCAAGAAACCAAAAGACACCTACATAAGTGGAAAAACATACCTTGCTCACAGATAGGAAGACTTAACATTGTGAAAATGTCTATTCTACCAAAAGTCATCCATAGATACAATGCAATTCCGATCCAAATTCCAATGATATTTTTTAATGAGATGGAGAAACAAATCACCAACTTCATAAGGAAGGGAAAGAGACCCCGGATAAGTAAGGCATTACTGAAAAACAAGAACAAAGTGGGAGACCTCACTCTACCTGATTTTAGAACCTATTACACCGCCACAGTAGTCAAAACAGCCTGGTACTGGTACAAAAACACATACATAGACAAGCAGAACAGAATTGAGAATCTAGACATAAATCCATCCACGTATGAGCACCTGATATTTGACGAAGGCCCAAAGTCAGTTCAATGGGAAAAGACAATCTTTTTAACACACGGTGCTGGCATAACTGGATATCCATCTGCAAAGCAATGAAACAAGGCCCATGCCTCACACCATGCACAAAAACAAGCTCAAAATGGACCAAAGAACTAAATATAAAATCTAAAACGATAAAGATCATGGAAGAAAAAACAGGGACAACACTAGGAGCCCTAATACATAGCATAAACAGTATACTAAACATTACTAACAATGCAGGAGAAAAACTAGATTGGTGGAAGCTCTTAAAAAACAAAAACCTATGCTCATCCAAAGACTTCACCAAAGAGTAAAAAGATTACCTACAGACTGGGAAAAAGTTTTTAGCTATGGCATTTCCGATCAGCGCCTCATCTGTAAAATCTACATGATACTACAAAAACTCAACTACAAAAAGACAAATAATCCAATTAAAAATGGGCAAAGGATATGAACAGGCACTTCACTAAAGAAGGCTCAGGTAGCTAACAGACACATGAGGAAATACTCATGATCATTAGCCATCAGAGAAATGCAAATCAAAACTACAACGCGATTCCATCTCACTCCAGCAAGGCAGGCTTTAATCCAAAAAACACATAGGAATAAATATTGGAGAGGTTGTGGAATGAATGGAACACCTATACACTGCTGGTGGGAATGTAAAATGGTACAACCACTTTGGAAATTGATTTCGTGCTTCCTTAAAAAACTAGAAATCGAACTACCATACGATCCAGCAATCCCACTCCTTGGAATACATCCTTGAGAAATAAGAGCCTTTACACGACATATATATGCACACCCATGTTCACTGCAGCTCTGTTTACAACAGCAAAAAGTTGGACGCAACCAAGGTGGCCATCAAAGGGTAAATGGATAAATAAATTATGGTATATTTGCGCAATGGAACACAACACATCAATAAAGAACAATGATGAATCCATGAAACTTTTTATAACATGGAAAAATCTGAAAGACATTATGCTGAGTGAAATTAGTTAGATGCAAAAGTACAAATATTGTGTAAGACCACTAGTATAAGAGCTGGAGAAATAGTTTAAACAGAGGAGAAAATATTCTTTGATGGTTATAAGAGGGTGGATGGAGGGCGGGAGGGAAAGGGGTTTTCACTAATTAGATAGTAGATAAGTTTTTTTTTTTTTTGGTGAAGGGAAAGACAACACACAATACAGGAAAGGTCAACACAACTGGACTAATCCAAAAGCAAATTAGTTTCCTGATTAAACTGAATGCTTCAAAGGCCAGTGTAGCACGGGCAGGGGTTTGGACACAATGGTTTCAGGAGACATCGAAGTCAATTGCCATAATAAACCTATTAAGAAAGCATTCTGCATCCCACTTTGGAGAGTGGCCTCTGGGGTCTTAAACGCTGGCAAGTAGCCATCTAAGATGCATCAACTGGTCTCAATCCACCTGGAGCAAGGAAGAATGAAGAACACCAAAGACACAAGGTAACTATGAGCCTAAGAGACAGAAAAGACCACACAAACCAGAGACTACACCAGCCTGAGACCAGAAGAACTAGATGGTGCCTGCCCACAACCAATGACTCCTCTGACAGGGAACACAACAAAGAAGCCCTGAGAGATCAGGAGAGCAGTGGGATGCAGACCCCTAATTCTCATAAAAAGACCAGACTTAATTGTCAGAATGGGACTAGAAGGACCCCAGAGGCTACAGTCCCCAGACCTTCTATTAGCCCAAAACAGGAACCATTCTCAAAGCCAACTCTTCAGACAGGGATTAGACTGGAATATGGGATGGAAAATGATACTGGTGAAGAAGCTTCTCGGATCAAGAGGACACATGAGACTATGTTGGCATCTCCTGTATGCAGGGGAGATGGGAGGGCAGAGGGGGTCAGAAGCTGGCTGAATGGACACGAAAAGAGAGAATGGAGGGAAGGAGTGTGTTGTTTTATTAGTAGGAGAGCAATTAGGAGTATATAGCAAAGTATGTATAAATTTTTGTATGAGACACTGACTTGATTTCTAAACTTTCACTTAAAGCACAAAAAAAAATTAAAAAAAATCAGATGACGTATTGCATCGGGCAAACCTACTGCAAAAGACCTCTTTAAAGTGCTAAAAGGCAAAGCTATCACTTTAACAACTAAGGTGCACCTTACCAAGCCATGCTGTTTTCAAGTACCTCACATGCATGAGAGAGCTGGACAATGCCTACGGAAGACCAAAGAATTGATAACTTTGAATTACGGTATCAGCAAAGAATATTGAATATGCCATGAGTACTGGTGGAACAAACAAATCTGTCTTGGAACAAGTACAGCCAGAATGCTCATTCCAAGAAATAATGTCCAGGTTTGGTCTCACTTTCTTTTGACATGTTATCATGAGGGATCAGTCCCTGGAGAAAGATATCAACCTTGGTCAACAAGAGGGTCATCGAAAAAGTGGAAGACCCCCAACGAGATGGATTGACGCAGTGGCTGCAACAATGGGCTCCGGCATAACAATGATTGTGAGGATGGTGCAGGACCAGGCAGTGTTTCACTCTGTTGTACACAGGATCGCTATGAGTCACAATTGACTCAATCAGATCTAACAATAAAAACAAGGATTAGGATTTTGAACATGTCAAACTTGATGTATCTATTAAACTTCCACGTGGAGAATCTAACAATCTGGAGTGATCCTGTCTAGAGATATGCATTTGGAGTCCTCAGGGAGGGTGGAGGCTACAACTGTCCAGAGACCATGTGACAAGATAAGAATGGCCATGTGAGAACTTGGGTGGGCAGGTAGCTAGGAGGGATTAATGAATGCTGAGGCAACAAGCTGTGTGTAGATCACAAACGGGCCTATGACAATGCATCTGTAGACACGTTAGCCCTATATACCACTGAAAACCTCTATATTGTTGCACAAATAATTGACATGTGAGAAGGAGTATAAAGAGAATCCCAGATGCCGTGAGGAAGAACAGTAATGGCCCGGAAGTATACTTTCTGAAGAAGTTACATTTGATCAGAGACCTGAAAGATTGGTAAAATCTAGTTAGCAGTCGGGGCTGGAGAGGGAGAATTTAGGATGAATGGAACAGTAGAGATGACAGGGTATTTGCAGTTTCCTTATGACTGCAGTCCAGAGAGTGAAACAGGGAAAGTAATAACTGAAGTTTTAGGCGCCAGATAATGGAAGACTGAATAGGCTGCATTCAGAATTTGAAACTTCTCCTAAAACTAATGAGAATTCATGAAAGGATTGTAAACACGGGAGTCATTTGATTTATTTTTGCAAGGATATTCTGGTTAGAATGTGAAGTACTGAACACACAGACAGGTCAAGATGGATGTGGCAAGATGCAGGCCAATGTCAGACTTCCTGCAGGAGGAGAAGAGAACGTGAATATTCATTCACTGTTTCTTTTTCTGTCTTATGACTCAAACCCCAGTTCATGACAGTGTTTGCGATCTCATGCTTTGGATTACCCATTTCTAAATTCTCTGTTCTCTTAATTCTTCCCCCAAATACTACACATAAAGCTAGTACGATAAAAAATATTTTGAGTCTCAGAATTGCTGTGGTAATAAAATATACATGCCAATGGAATTACAGCAAATTTCCAAGATTAACATTTTTATTTGTGTTTAAAAATTTAGCAAAAAAATTTAATAGCACCGCAACTTTTTAACAAGGATAGATGATAAATACAGCAACAGGAGACCTGTAGCTGTGTAAATATTCTACTCAAAGAAGGTTGGCTTTGAATTTTGCCATAGATATCTAGCACTGCTACAACAAAAATGCCACAAGAAAATGTCTTTAACAAAAAGAAATTTATTCTCTCACAGTTTAGGAGGCTAGAAGGCTAAATTCAGGCACAAGCTCCAAGGGAAGGCTCTTCAGGAAAGTCCTTGTCATCAGTCTTACCCTGGGTCCAGGAGCTTCTCAGTGCAGGGACCCTGTGTCCAAAGTAGGCAGTCCTCTTCTCTCTCTTCTTGCTTGGTGGTAATGAGATCCCTTCAGGCTGAAATGACATGAGACTGGAGAGTTGATACACCACCGAGGCAGAAGAGTAAAGGTGTACTGCTGGCCTTGCCAGCTGAAGGCTTATGGCTTCTGGAGGTCCTTTGAAACAGGTATGGAGAAAAAGGCATTACACACATCAACAGGTCCATACGAGGTACCAGGAGATATATTCATTTGCTAAGGCAATGAAACCACATCTGGAACAGCAGCTGCAATTGCAGTCTCCAGCTGGTTAAGTTTTCAATAATCCACTGTCATTCTCTAAGATCCATTTGTTTTTTCACGAGACAAACAGGCCAGTTCAATACGGATGTGGTGGGAATCAATATCCATGCATTCTTCAAATCCTTAATGGTGGCAGTAATCTCTCCAATCCCTCCAGGAATGCAGCATTGCTTTTGCTTTCCTATATTCCTAGGTAGGGGCAGTTCTAATGGCTTCTACTTAGACTTTCGTACCATAATATCCCTCGCTCCATGTGTCAGGGAGCCAGCATGTGGCTTCTGCCAGTTGCTGAGCATGACTATTCCAGTTACGCATTCTGGATCTGGGGAAATCACTACAGTATGGGTTCGGGGACCCACTACACCCGCTGTGAGACAGGCATGAGCTAATACTCCATTAATAAATTGAACTCCACATGCCCTCACTCTAGTAGTTGTGCCTCCATGCCTGCAGAATCTAATTTCAGGTCAGACTCCAGATCCTCACCCAAATCCAAACTCGACACAGTCTTGGGTTCCTTTCCCACACATTGCTTTGGCAGGGGTGGCTTGGCTTTGGACTTCCATTTGGACTGGCCAAAATCTGAGCTTGCTTCATCTCTTACTCTCACCTTAATCTCACAGAGTAAAAGTCTTTACCCATAGCTATCAATTCCAACTCATAGTGACATTACAGACAGAAAACTGCCCCCACAGGGTTTCTGAGGCTTTCATCTTTATGGAAACATACTGCCACGTCTTTATTCCACGGAGGGGCTGGTGGGTTCAAACCACTGACCTTTTCCTTAGCAGCTGAGTGCTTAACTACTGCACCACCAGGGATCGTTAGAGTCTTTACAGAAACCTAAATGATAGTGTTGGCAAAGAATATTGAATAATATACCATTGACTGCTGAAATAAACAAATAGATCTTACAAGAAGTATGGCCAGAATGCTCCTTAGACGGTGGATGGGAAAATTTCGCCTCACTTACTTTGGACGGGTTACCAAGAGGGACCAATCCTCCTGGATATTATGTTTGGTAAAGGACAAGGTCAGCAGAACAGAGGAAGAGCCTCAACAAGATGGATTGACACAGTGGCATCAACAATGGCCTCAAACATAGGCTACACTGAAGACATTGGTGAAAAACACGGCTCTAGGAATTAAGCACCAGTTGAGATGTTTCAACAAATGCATGCAGCAATGGAGGTACTCACGCATCTATGGCAAGAAATTTGGATGTTGGCTAACTGGCCAACAAACTGGAAGAGATATATGTGCCCATTCTAAAGAATGGTGATCCAACAGAATGTGGAATTTATCCAACAGTGTCACTAACATCACATGAAAGTAATATTTTGCTAAAGGATTGGGCCAGATTCACTGACCAAAGCTGAGGGGGCAGGGCTGCCATGCTCAAAGGGCAGAAGAATGGGGTTTGCTAAGGCCGAGTGGATAGAGTCGCCACTCAGATGGACTAGGAGAATGGGGCTGCCCAAAGCTGATGGAACAGAGTTGCCGTTCCCATGGGCCTGGGAGGTAGAGCTGAAGTTCAAGCCCTAGGGGACTCCAGCCAGAATTCAGAGATTGTAGCCAACACTTCGTATCTGGAGGGCAGGGCCATTACCCAGATGGTCTCTCAGAACAGAGGGTTATTTTCGACCCTTGAGAGGTAATGTAAATTGTTGGTAATGACCCCATCTCCTCGTTCCCTCCAATTTCTACCATTTCTAATAGAAAGGTTTACCTTGTGCCTGTTCCATTATTCTACTTTGAAAGCAAAAAAACTTCTAGATTTCACAGATGAAGAGAAATTATGCAACAGGAAAGAATTTGGACTTGGATTTAAGGCTTTTGGGATGATATAAGGGGGTGAAAGTGTTTTACATGTGGCAAGGACATGAATTTTGGGGGTCTACAGCTGGAACCCCCACGTGTCTGGCAGTTTGTCATACTGTAGGGGCTTTTGTGTTGTTGTGATGCTGGAAGCTATGCCACTGGTATTCAGATACCAGCAGGGTTGCCCATGGAGGACAGGTTTCAGCTGAGCTTCCAGACTAAGACAGACTAGGAACAAGGACCCGGCAGTCTACTTCTGAAAAGCATTAGCCAGTGAAAACCTTAGGAATAGCACTGGAACACTGCCTGATATACTGCCTGAAAATGAGCCCCTCAGGTTGGAAGGCACTCAAAAGATCACTGGGGAAGAGCTGCCTCCTCAAAGTAGAGTCGACCTTAATGACGTGGATGGAATAAAGCTTTTGGGACCTTCATCTGCTGATGTGGCACGACTCAAAATGAGAAGAAACACCTGCAAACATCCATTAATAATTGGAACCTGGAATGTATGAAGTATGAATCTAGGAAAATTGGAAATTGGCAAAAATGAAATGGAACGCATAAACATTGATATCCTAGGCATTAGTGAGCTGAAATGCACTGGTATTGGCCATTTTGAATCGGACAATCATATAGTCTACTATGTTGGGAATGACAACTCGAAGAGAAATGGTGTTGCATTCATCAACAAAAAGGATATTTCAAGATTTATCCTGAAGCACAACGCTGTCAGTGATAGGATAATATCCATACGCCTACAAGGAAGACCAGTTAATACGACTATTATTCAAATTTACGCACCAAACACTAGGGCCAAAGATGAAGAAAGAGAAGATTTTTATCAGCTGCTACAGTCTGAAATTGATCTAACATGCAATCAAGATGCATTGAAAATTACTGCCGGTTGGAATGCGAAAGCTGGAAACAAAGAAGAAGGATCAGTAGTTGGAAAATATGGCCTTGGTGATAGAAACAGTGCTGGAGATCAAATGACAGAATTTTGCAAGACCAATGACTTCTTCATTACAAATACCTTCTTTCACCAACATATACAGTGACTACACACATGGACCTCACCAGATGGAACACACAGAAATCAAACTGACTACATCTGTGGAAAGAGATGATGGAAAAGCTCAATATCATCAGCCAGAACAAGGCCAGGGGCCGACTGGGGAACAGACCATCCATTGCTCATATGCAAGTTCAAGCTGAAACTGAAGAAAATCAGAGCAAGTCCACAAGACCCAAAATATGACTTTGAATATACCCCACCTGAATTTAGAGACCATCTCAAGAATAGGTTTGATGCATTGAACACTAGTGACCGCAGACCAGATGAGTTGTGGAATGACATCAAGGACATCATCCATGAAGAAAGCAAGACGTCATTGAAAAGACAGGAAACAAAGACCAAGATGGATGTCAGAGGAGACTCTGAACCTTGCTCTTGAGCGTCGAACAGCTAAAGCAAAAGGAAGAATTGATGAAGTAAAAGAACTGACCAGAAGATTTCAAAGGGCAGCTGAGAAGACAAAGTATTATAATGACATGTACAAGGAGCTGCAGATGGAAAACCAAAAGGGAAGAACACGCTCGGCATTTCTCAAGCTGAAAGGATTGAAGAAAAAATTCAAACCTCGAGTTGCAATAGTGAAGGATTCCACAGGGAAAATATTAAACGATGCAGGAAGCATCAAAAGAAGATGGAAGGAATACACAGAGTCATTATACCAAAAAGAGTTAGTTGATATTCAACCATTTCAAGAGGTGGCATATGATCAGGAACCGATGGTACTGAAGGAAGAAGTCCAAGCCGCTCTGAAAGCACTGGCGAAAAACGAGGCTCCAGGAATTGATGGAGTATCAGTTGAGATGTTTCAACAAACAGATGTAGCGCTGGACGTGCTCACTCGTCTATGCCAAGAAATATGGAAGACAGCTTCCTGGTCAACTGACTGGAAGAGATCCATATTTATGCCTATTCCAAAGAAAGGTGATCCAACCGAATGTGGAAGTTATAGAATATCGTTAATATCACATACAAGGAAAATTTTCCTGAAGATCATTCAAAAACGGCTACAGCAGTATGTCGACAGGGAACTGCCAGAAATTCAGGCAGGTTTCAGAAGAGGATGTGGAATCAGGGATATCATTGCTGCTGTCAGAGGGATCCTGGCTGAAAGCAGAGAATACCTGAAGGATGTGTACCTGTGTTTTATTGACTATGCAAAGGCATTCGACTGTGTGGATCATAACAAACTATGGATAAGACAAAGAATGGGAATTCCAGAACGCTTAATTGTGCTCTTGAGGAACCTTTACATAGATCAACAGGCAGTTCTTTGGACAGAACAAGGGGATACTAATTGGTTTAAAGTAAAGAAAGGTGTGCATCAGGGTTGTATTCTTTCACCATACCTATTCAATCTGCATGCTGAGCAAATAATACGAGAAGCTGGACTATATGAAGAAGAATGGGGCATCAGGATTGGAGAAAGACTCATTAACAACTAGCGTTATGCAGATGACACAACCGTGCTTGCTGAAAGTGAAGAGGACTTGAAGCACTTACAGATGAAGATCAAAGACCACAGCCTTCAGTATGGATTACACCTCAACATAAAGAAAACAAAAATTCTCACAACTGGACTGATGAGCAACATCATGACAAACGAAGAAAAGAGTGAAGTTGTCAAGGATTTCATTTTACTTGGATCCACAATCAACACCCATGGAAGCAGCAGTCAAGAAATCATAAGACGCGTTGCATTGGGCAAATCTGCTGCAAAGGACCTCTTCAAAGTGTTGAAGAGCAAAGATGTCACCTGAAGACTAAGATGTGCCTGACCCAAGCCATGGTATTTTCAATCACATCATACGCGTGTGAAAGCTGGACAATGAATAAGGAAGACCAAAGTAGAACTGACACCTTTGAATTGTGGTGTTGGCGAAGAATACTGAATATACCATGGACCTCCAAAAGAACGAACAAATCTGTCTTGGAAGAAGTGCAGCAGAATGCTCCTTAGAGGCAAGGATGGTGAGACTGCATCTTACATACTTTGGACACGTTGTCAGGAGCAATCAGTCCCTGCAGAAGGACATCATGCTTGGCAGAGTACAGGGTTACCGGAAAAGAGGAAGACCCTCAATGAGGTGGATTGACACAGTGGCTGCAACAATAAGCTCCAGTATAACTACGATTGTAAGGATAGCGCAGGACCGGGCAGTGTTTCGCTCTGTTGTGCATAGGGTCACTATGAGTCAGAACCGACTCGATGGCACCTAGCAACAACAACAACAAGGTGGAATGTCATGGATTGAATAGAAAGGGATGAAACGCGTTTACGAAAGTCACAGCCCAGATCCGATGGAAGGGGAGGTTCCCTGGGGTGTGACCTCTATCACCTTTTATCTTCCAAGAGATAAAAGGAGAGAAATGTAATCAGAGAGATATAAGTACCTCATGCCACCAAGAAAGATGTGCCAGGAGCAGAGCACATTCTTTGGACCTACGGTCACTGTGCTGAGAAGCTCCTAGGCCAGGAGAAAATGATTGATGACAAGGACCTTCTCCCAGAAACAACAAAGATAGAAAGAATTCCCTGGGAGTTGGCACCCTGAGTTTGGACTTGTAGCCTTGTAGACTGGGAGAGAATAAATTTCTCTTTGTTAAAGCCATCCACTTGTGGTATTGCTGTTATGGCAGCACTAGATAACTAAGACACTTAGTGAAGTAGAGGGTTAGGGAGAAAGAGGAAGACCTTGACAAGACAGACTGACACAGTGGCTGCAACAGTGGGCTCAAACACAGCAACAATTCTGATGATGGGGCAGGACCCAGAACTGTTTTGTTGTGTTGTACCTAGGGTCACTATGAGTCAGAATCAACTCGACAGCATCTAATAACAACAACAGCCAGTATGCAAGGCAGGAACGCAAGCGGAAATCTATATACAACTGTTCACTGCAGCACTTTTCACAAGAAGCAAAAGATGAACACAGCCAAAATGTCCATCAGCAGGTGAATGGATACACAAACTTTGGTACGTACACACAATGGAGTAGAACTGCTCCACAAGGTTTTCAAGGCTCTGACCTTTCAAAAGCAGATCACCGGGCCTGTCTTCTGAGAAGTCTCTGGGTGGGTTTGAACCCCCAAACTAGTAGATGAGCAATTAACTGTTGGTGCAAGCCAGGGACAATGGAATATTACACACACTCCCAAAAATGAAGTCTTGATGCATACGACAACATGGATGAAGCCTGAAAACACCAAGCTGAGAAAAGTCAGTCAGTCAGAAAAGGAGAGATGCATTCTGATCTCACTTATAGGACATAAGCAAATATACACAAAACAAAGCTTATTAGTGGTTACCAGGGGTGACAGGGAGGGGGAAGGAAGAGTTTTTGATTAGGATCATTGAGTTTATGTGAAAGGTAGTGGAATGATTTGGAACATAAACCGTGAAATGCTTGCACAGCTTGAATATAAGCAATGTAACAAATGCACATGTAGAAATTGTTGAAATGGCGTGTTTTATTATGTATATTTGGAACACAATAAAAAAAATAACATGAAGATCAATAAAAAGGAAAGAAAAGCTCTGTGGAATTCTCGCTCTACACACACACACACACACACACACAGACACACATTTTTCTTCTAAAAAAAATGAGTAAAGAATCCCTGAGAGCAAAAAGCACAGTCAATTACCCCCCGTTTTTATTGGTCCATTTCTTGTGGTGACCTCATAAGGAGCCAATTCTTTGGAACTCCAAGCCCCTATATAAGTCCCTGGAAACCTAGGTTTGTGGTCTTTCTGGCTCAGGAAGCTCCTTCAGTGACCTGAGACATCGTGACCAAACTTGGCTTGTTTTCTCTTTAAATTGTGGTTTTTCTATTTCCTCGCCAGCTATTCTTATTTTCTCTTTGTTTTTCCTCATTTGCATTCATTCGTTTTTCATTTTATTCTTCCTTTACATCCTCAATTTTTCTTTTTTTCTATGTACTTGTTAATTTTTTTATCATCTTACTATTATTGTTTTATTTTGTATTTTTTCTTATCCTCATGTTATTTATTCCTTTTTTGAATCTTTCTCATTGATTTCTTGTTTTGTTTATATATACAAATTATCTTATTTTTATCAGTTTTTAAAATTTTACTTCCTCTTTTCTCATTTTACCTTTTTGATTATATTTTAACTTTTTCTCATTTTTTCCATATTTCATTAAGTTTTTAGTCACCACTTTTTAGGGTTTTGGGTTTTTAAGTTTTTAATCCTACCACCAGGGCACCTCTTATCCCAAAGCCCGCTACGCCTTCGCACCATAGCCAACATGCTGCAGAGCCACTTAGCCTTCTCTGCTGTGGAGGAAACTCATGTGGGACGCTACCACCTCCTCAGAACCATCGGCAAGGGGGCATCTGCCAAGGTCAAGCTGGCCCAGCACATCATCACCGGCCAAGAGGTAGCCATTAAAATAATTGACAAGATCCAGCACACGTCCTCCGACCTCCACAGACTATACAGAGAGATAGAAATTATGAAGGATCTCCATCATCCAAATATTGTAAAGCTGTTTGAAGTCATAGAGAATGAGCACGCCCTCTATATAGTGATGGAGTATGCAAGTGGAAGGGACCTCTTTTACCACCTAGTGAATCATGGCTTCATGAGCGAAAAAGAGGCCCAAACGAAATTCCAACAAATAGTGTCAGCGGTGAAGTACTGCCACGACAAGAGTATTGTTCATAGGGATCTGAAAACAGAAAACCTACTATTGGACAAGCGAATGAACATCAAACTTGCAGACTTTGGTTTAGGAACTGAATTCACCCCAGGGAGCAAGCTGGATACCTTCTGTGGCACTCCCCCTTATTCTGCCCCAGAACTCCTTCACGGAGAAAAGTATGACGGACCCCCAGTGGATGTGTGGAGCCTGGGAGTCATCCTATACTTCATGGTAACTGGATCTCTGCCTTTTCGTGGGAAGACCTTGACGAAGCTGCGAGAGCAGGTGCTGCAGGGACAATATCACGTTCCCTTCCACATGTCTAGCCAGTGTCAACACCTGCTCAGTAAAATTTTCATTCGTGACCCAAGAAAGAGAGCCACGTTAGAGGACATCCTAGCACATCCATGGATGAAGGTGAGCCATGAAGAAAAACAAAAGCTCTATGTGCAGCCACTCCCAGACTACGATAACCACTGGCACACTGAGGTGACGGTGAACACGGGTTACGTGCAGGAAGACATTCATGACTCACTGTTGAACCACAATTACAATGATGCGAACGCCACCTATCTGATCCTGCGTCACGACACATATGAGATTGACAGCCACACCAGCACCCTGGAACCCCAGGCTGAAGCCCATTGCACCGATAGCCACACTCCTTCCTCATCCCATGAAGTGCCTCCTACCGTCTGTCCTAAACCCAAACAGCGTAGTTACACCGAGCCCACCATTCCCACCTTTGGTTACTACATCCGCGATGCTTTGAACACTCTCTCTGAGGGAGGGATGGGGACCTCCATGGTGTCTACTTCTCCATCATTCTCCCTGGCCCTGGCCCACCTGCGGCACCAATCTACCACAGCCTGGGCACAGCCCAACCAGGACTCTGACCTGTATGCCAAGGGGAGAAACAGTGAGGTGCCACAGCCCATCACACCACCCCAGTGTGTTTCTGTGCCTTCCTCCTCAGCCTACACCATCAACGAGAGTGCCGGGGCCCCGGAGAAAACCAGTTTTACCCAGGGAATGTCAAATCTAAGCTCCGCAAATGAGGAGCACGTGCTTGAGTTACCTGACCAGCCGAGTTTGCCCCAGACTGTGAGTCTAGCCTCTTCCTCTGAGGAGCAGGTGCATGAGTTACCTGACCAGCCGAGTTTGCCCCAGACTGTGAGTCCAGCCTCTTCCTCTGTCAGCAGCCAGGGCTGGAAGCGGGCCACTGGGAGGTTCTTTAAGCTCATGAGAAGATGCCTTTGTTTTACATATGACAAAAAGGACCACAAAGCATCGGACAGCAAAGCTGCACAAATGATCAAACCTCAACAGGCCAAACCACGCTCTCTCAAATTTACCTGGAGGATGAAGATCACCAGTTCCTTGGAGCCCGACGAGATGCTGCAGGAGATCTGTCAAGTGTTGGATGCCAATGGCTGTGACTGGGATCTCACACACAAATACACACTGCTGTGTATGAATGGCACACCAGGACAACAGGACTTCACTCAGTGGAGGATGGAGGTGTGCACCCTGCCTCGGAGGACTCTCAATGGGGTAAAAGTGAAGAGAATTTCAGGGACCTCTGAGGCCTTCAATAACATTGTCTCAAAAATCACCAGTGACCTTGCACTTTAAAATGGGGGCAGCAGCTGCCTGAGAGAAAACAGGAGTTCCAAGGTTTAAGCTCCTCTGTAATTTTGAAGGCAATGTTCGGAAAACCCACCTAAAAAAGGTGCCCGAAATTCACTTCACTTGAACCCTGTTGAGCAATCATCAAGGCAGTGTGCATACCTTCATCCTCCACTGCACAAAGTCCTCTTGGCCTGCACGTCACGTGTGCACAGCAACACATATGCCCGGGAGACATCCCACTCGCAGCTGTTGGCATCGCACACTTGGCAGATCTTCCACATCATCTCGTTGGGCTCCATGGAGCTGGTTCCTCCACGTAAACTTCAGCGACAACAGCTTGGCCTCTCCAGGTTTAAGCACTTCCACCTCGTCTTTGCTCTCAGATTCCTACAGATCCGCTGCAGCAAACATGAAGCAAAGAATTCATGAAAACAAAACAAACACTCCCAAATTCATCCGTTCAGACAGACAAAGGAAAGCTTGTAATAGGGAAAGCCACTTGATTCACTAACACGGCCATCGAGATCTCTCTGGAGTCCCTTGGGATGCACTGAACAGCAAACCAGAAAGTTGTCGGTTTAACTCCACACACAGATGACTTGAAAGAAAGGCCTCCAGTCTATTTCTGAAACATCTTGAAGCTGAAGAAAATCAGACCAAGTCCACAAGAGCCAAAGTATGACCTTGAGCTTGTCCCACCTGAATTTAGAGACCATCTCAAGAATACATTCACTGACTGAACACTAATGACCGAAGACCAGGCGAGTTGTGGAATGACATCATATGTTCTTCCTTGTGAAAAAATCTGGAGTTTAGCCATCAAATTAGATCCTGGGCCATGCGAAACTCAACATGGAAGACTTTCAAGTGGGCCTAAGTATTTCAAGAATAGGCATCAATTCTATTATACATTGGATCCTTTTCTGAACCTGTTTATTGTTTTCAGAGGGAGACCACCTGCCCTATCGTCTCCACCCTAGGAGAAATTTTTCTAGCACACCCATTTATAGAACTTTAGTAGCCTTGGAGGTGGCATGCCAATAAATTTTGCCCAAATTGACCTTGCTTCTCAGCTTTTCATGGTTGGCTCTGTCTCCTGTACAGTGACATGTCTATATTTTTTAACACTGGGTATCAGTTTCCAACAAATATTTCCGTATTAATGGTT
Organism: Elephas maximus indicus; assembly: GCF_024166365.1. Classification (NCBI taxonomy): domain Eukaryota; kingdom Metazoa; phylum Chordata; class Mammalia; order Proboscidea; family Elephantidae; genus Elephas; species Elephas maximus. The sequence continues at coordinate 21,842,834 of NC_064821.1, forward strand.
TTGGTAGGCCTAGCACACACTGGAAGCAGGTAGTTGTCAATTTGGTTAGACTCTCCCACGTGAAGAGTGCTTAGATAGCTCCATGGGATTAAATCCATTTTCCATAAGAAATTGCTTTGCTATAACCCCCCAGCAGCCATGCCTGATTACTGGGGGCACAGCCACAATTACAATTCCTATAGGACATACAAAATACTGAGTGTTATTTAAAAAAAAAAAAAAGAAACTTGTGTTTTGACAGTGTGAGAAGGTTACATTAGGGAAGAACTTCCAAGCTAGTTGTAGTTCCTGATTTTTTGAGACATGCTTTGGTCCACCTAATTTATACCATATACTTTACCTTCCTTGCATGTACTGATGAGTGACCACTGCCCTTGATCACTTAGTGGGATTCATTTCTGCCTCAGGAAAAGGGCTTGTACTGGTGGGGGAGAGAGAGCATTATAATTAGTAGGAAAATAGGTCAATACTTCTCAGGGCCTATGGTTGACAGGATTTACATTGTGAAAAATATGTAGTGCAGCTTAAGAAAGAGCAAGAGCTTGCCAAAGTGATGCGGGGGCGCTCCAAATACTGAGTTCCAATCACTTAAGCCTGTCCAGAGTCATTTCTCAATTTATTGTCCTGCTAAATGGATGGACCCCCATTACCAAATTCTACATCATTCCCAATATCTCCTCCTTTTCCTTCTTACTATTTGTACTGAGTTAGAAATATGTGGCGCTGAGCTGGCAAACCAAGACATGTAATCCTGCAAATAACACTGAACAAATCTCAGTGGCCCCCTGCCATCCCTCGCTGCTGACAGAGGGAGAGGCTGGGCTCACAATCTGAGGCAAACTCGGCTGGTCAGGAATCTCTTGCAGCTTCTCAGCATGCAAAGAGCTTAGTTTTCACACTCCCTGGAGGAAACCAGTTCCTTCTGAGATCCACCACTGCTGCTCATGGTGTGGGATGAGGAGGAAGCCTCACAGACACACTGGGAAGATGTTCTAAACTGCAGCACGTCACTGTTGCTCACCCTGGAGCACACTCCAGAGTCCTGGTTGGGCTGCACCGAGTCTGTCCTGGATTCGTGGTATATGTAGGACTGGGGTGGAGAGACTGAGGTACAGGTAGATGCCATGGAGGCCCCTGATCCTGAATCAGAGAGACTATCCAAAGCATTGTGGATGTTGCCCTGGCCAAGGTGGTCTTCACTTAATTTGTGGAATGGTCAATTCCGTGTTTGTTTGTGAAAACGTTGCTGTTCACAGAGGGCACAGGACTGGCCTTCTTTCTCTCCAGGGTGGGTTGTTCTTATGCTTCTGCTCTTCGGCCCTGACCCCTGGTCCTCCTCAGGCCGCATATTTTTTGGCATAATTGCAAGAGGAATTTTAGGTACGCCTCATGGACTAAATTATGTCCCCCCCAAAAAGTGTGCATCACTTTAGCTGGGTTATGATTCCCTGTATCTTGTGACTGTCCTCCATTCTGAGATTGTAATTTTATGTTAAAGAGGATTAGGATGGGATGGTAACGCTATCCTTACCCAGGTCACACCCCTCATCCAATGTAAAAGCAGTTACCCTGGGGTGTGGTCTGTACCACCCCTTATGTCTCAAGAGATGAAAAGGAAAGGGAAGCAAGCAGAGAGTTCGGGACCTCATACCCCTAATAAAGCAGCAACAGGAGCGAAGCTCATGCTTTGGACCTGGTGTCCCTGCACCTGAGATGCTCCTCTATCAGGGGAAAATTGATGAGAAGACCGACAGAGAAAGAAAGCCTTCCCCTGGAGCTGACACCCTGAATTTGGACTTTCAGCCTACTATATTGTGAAGAAATTAATTTCTGTTTGTTAAAGCCATCCACTTGTGGTATTTCTATTACAGCAGCGCTAGAAGACTAAGAGAGCTAGAATGGCAGCCTCGCTCTACCTCCTCTGCTTGGGTTAGCACAAGAGGGTACACTGTACACCATGGGATGAAGATCCACTGCAGGCTGCTATGGCCCTCTGTCTCAGGTGTTTTACGACCAGGAGCAAATAGATGACTATCACAACACTGTACTTTGGCATCATCAATAAGCACTGAATCTCTCACCATGTGTAACACATCACCTCAATCCACTGACGGTCACTGTAATCTGGGTGTGGCTCCACATACAGCTTTTGTTCTTCATGACCCACCATCATTCACGGATGTGTCAGAATTGCCTCTGAAATACCTCTCTCACTAGGGTCATGAATGAAAATTTTGCTCAGCAGGTATTCATACTGCATAGTCATATGGAAGGGAAAGTCCCTTCACTACCTCCTGCCATAGTATCATGAAGGTATTTCCAGCAAAAGGCAGGGATCCACCTACTAACAAATACAAAATGACTCCCAGGCTCAACACATCCACTAGGGGGGGTCTGTCATACTTTTCTCCCTGAAGAGTTCTAGGGCAGAATAAAGGAAGGGAAACTGCCACAGGAGGTATACAGCTTGTTGCCCAGGCTGAATTCATTTCCAAGGTCAAGACCTGAAAGTTTGCTGCTCATTTTCTTATCTAATAGTAGGTTTTCTCTTTTCAGGCCCCTCTGAACCATACACTTGTTATGACAATCCTGCACCGCAGACACTATCTGGCAGAATTTGGTGGCTTGAGCCCCTTTGTCCCTCATCCTGCCATGAGCCCTTGCATGATGAAACACCTCCCCTCCACTTACTTATTCCATCACTATGTGGAGTGTGTTCTCATTCTTGATGACTTCAAACAATTTCACAGTAAACACTCCCACAGCTCCATGAAGGCATTTCCACCAAAAGGCAGGGATTCACTCACCAACAAATACAAGATGACTCCCAGGCTCCACACATCCACTGGGAAGTCCGTCGTACTCTTCTCCCTGGAAGACTTCTAGGGCAGAATAAAGAAAAGGTATGATTGAAAGCCTTCATAATTTTAACCTCTCAGGATAGTCTGTGGATGCTGCAGGAGGTTGCGGGGGCTCCCTAATGATCTTACCTTATTCCCAGTGAGGAGAGCTTTAGCCAACTTCACGTTGGTGAAGGTACCTTTGCAGAGGTTTTCGAGCCTTTGGTAGTCTTACACATGGGTCTCCTCCTCAGAAGAAATGGCCGAGAGGCCTCTGCATCATCTCGGACTTGGGTCAAGTCTTACTTAGCTTAGGGCCAATGGGTCCCAACACAGGATTCAAAGTGGTAAAAACTGATGACTAAATAAAAACTAGGCCCCTGGGTGGCACAAATTGTTAAGCCCTGGATGACAAGCCAAAAGGTTAGTAGTTCAAACCCACCCAGTGGCATCTCCAAAGTAAGGCCTCGTAACTGACTCTGAAAGGTCACAACCTTCAAAACCCTGTGAAACAGTTCTACTTTGCACGTTTGGTGTTGCTGCGAACTGTTATCTACTCAACAGCAACTAGTAACATGCAAATAAAAACTTAATTAAAGGAGAAAAAGATGAGAAAAAGCATATAAAAACTAGAAAAAAATACAAAATAAGAAAATGAAAAAGTGACAAAAATCAGTTTTATTTTGGGGGTTAGTCTGTGGAGGTTGGAAGAGCTCTGCTGGATCTTGTCAGTGATCCTGGTTCTGAAAGTGGCCACGTTTGGATTCTGGCCTACTGAGTTCCAGTCTCTCATTCAGAGCCCTACCAAAGGGCAATGTTAAAATGAATCAAGTGGGTAAGTTCAGCAAGACGCTGAGATAGGTTATATGAAGCTCTCACCCCACCAAAGGGGGAAAAGAAACCTAGAAGGTGTTGCTACCGTGTGAGTATCCTGAAAAGAGTCAACAGTTGACATCAACACAGCAAATGCTGAATCAAGGAAAAGATTGCTTTAAAAAGGTAAGGCAACTTTGTGGTCTCTTTTCTTGCCCTTGCCCCATCTCTTCCCCAACTCAGTGGTCATCTTATAGTAGCAGCACTTGCTTCTGATCCCAGGGTGGGACCCTGTTCCTGGCTCCAGTTAGAGTACAGAAAATCATTGTGTGTGTCTCTTCTAATCTTTCTGGGGGATGCCTGAAGGACTAATGCAAGGACCTTGTCTCTTTGACCTAACTTACGACCCAGGCTGCTAAGGTGGCAGGCATTTATAAGGAAAGATTGCAAGAGGAACTAACAGCCCATAGAGGGCTCAGGCTAAACAGTATGCTCAAAACATACGATAGATAGCCTAAGGCCTAAAAGCCAAAAATGGGAAGTACTTCTTTGGAAAATCAGGATATTCAAAAGCAACTGTGTGTTTGGGGAAATTTAGCAGGCTACAAATACCTAGAGCAAAATTTCTGTTCAGAAACTACCTGAGAAAGACCTATACTTTTTCTCACTCTATAAGTGTTTCAGGAGTGCCCCAGCACACAGCCAATCTGCACAGACTGGGAGAAGTATTTGTGGGTTTTGTTTTGATTTTTTGTTTCTTTCTTTTTTCTATGTATTTTTAGCTCCTCTCATTTCAAAATCACTCTAAAAACATTAGATGGGAATTTCCATTTTCCATTCCACTATAAAAGGAACTTGGATGTCCCTTGCATGCTCACAATAAGAAAAACCTGAAAAGAAACAACTCTTCTTAGCTCTGTCACAGATCTGAACTCACAGAGCAATCTGCTATCCCAGAAGCTGGAGATACACATGCACTACTACAAAGAATCCCTGCTTACTGGGAACAGAGAATGCCACCACCGTTACTTCCACCTCCTGACCTAGAATCATATGTTATTAGGTGCCGATGAGTTGATTCCAACTCATAGCAGTGCAATGTGACAGAGTAGAACACCCCCATAGGATTCTCTAGGCTGGAAACGTTATGGAAGCAAACAGCCAAGTATTTTCTTCTATGGAGTTGCTGGCTGGTTTTAATCAACACCCTGTTGGTTAGCAGCCATGTGCTTAACTATTATGCCACTAGGGCTCCTTACGTCATTGCTAACTGACTAATCCCTGGAAACTGAGAGATAGAAATTTCACAGGGCCTAGCCTTATAGTACCTTCACACTTCGGGGAATTTCTCATAAAGGAGACTCACTAGGTTTTCACTGTCAAACTGTAAGAAAAAGTCTCTCATAATTCCAGTTGGAAAAAAAAAGTAACCAACTGCAAACACTACTTTGTTCTTGACAACTGTCTACCCTTAAAGGAAATGGTTCTACCACCCTTTCAACCAACCTAACCAACTTCCAATTTTTAGAGCCTAATAGACTTGAGGAAGGGGAAATACCAAACACCATCTAACATGCCACATAGGGGGAAAACTGCCTACCTTCAGTCCTCATCGAACATACACAAAAAAAAAAAAAAAAGAAAACCCAGTGCCGTCGAGTTGATTCCGACACATAGTACCCTATAGGACAGAGCAGAACTGCCCAATAGAGATTTCAAGGAGAGCTTGGCGGATTCGAATAGCCAACCCATTAGTTAGCACCCGTAGCACTTAACCACTATGCCACCAGGAAGTCCTCATCAAGCATAGGCTTGACAAAAACGTGGAAACACACACAGACTGAAGAGACTGGGTAAACAACAGGACAAGGCTCAGATATGGCACCTTTGTTAGAAATATTAGACCAGGAAATTAAAATAGCTATGATAATATGATAAGGGCTCTGGGTAAAAAGTGGACAACATGCAACAATAAAAGGGTAATGAAAATGAACAGACTGAAACTCAAAGAAATACTCAAAAAAAATCAGAAATGAAAAACACAGTAACACAAATGAAAAACGGCACTGGTTGGCTTATCAGTAGGTTGCACATGTTTAAGCAAAGAATCAGTAAGGTTGAACATTTGTCAGTGGAAACTTGTCAAATTGAAAAGAAAAAAGAGTGAAAGAGAATAAGAAATGGGGGACAATCCCAAAAAGTCTAACAGATGCATAGAGGGAATACCAGAAGCAGAAGAGAAAAAGGAACACAGGAAATATTTAAAGTTTTAATGGCACAGTATTATCTAAAACTGTTGCCAGACACCAAATCACAGATCGAGGAGCCCATAGAACACTAAGCAGGATAAATACCAAAACATCTAAATCTGGGAATAGGATATTGAAAGTGCAGATAATTACACAAAGAGGAAAAACTTACATAAACAAGAGGAAACAAAAACACTATAGCTATAAAGGAACGAGGATTAGAATTCACCAGACCTCCCCAGAAACCACGCAAGCAAGAAGAGTGTGCAGTGATAAACGTGAAGTGTGAAAAGAAAACTCTAGCTGAACACAAGCTAAACAACAGATGTTTCAGTGACCACCTATAAACAGGAATACATTCATTCCAAAAAGTCACTAAACAAATACAGTAAAATAACCTTCAAGAATTTAATTTAAAAACATTAAAAGGGAAAGGTGCATAATCTGATTTCCAGGTTACCACTTTATAATATTAAAATGTCCACTTAAAAAAAAAATATTACAACGCATACAAGAAAAAGAAAATTTGTTCCATTGAAAGGAACAAAATAAACTGACAGAAAACGTTCCAGTCCACACATCAGACTTACTAGACAAAGACTTCAAAACGACTGTCTTAAATATGCCTAAAGAGCCAAAACCAAACATGGAGAAATATCTAAAGGAAATCAGGAAAACTATGAAAGAAAATGAGGCTATTAATAAAGAAAGAAAGCCATTAATAAAGAGATAATATAAAAAGAAACCAACAAAAATTCAGCAGCTCAATAGTGCAACCACTGAAATAAAAATTTACTAGAGAATGCAAACATTTCAGAAAGAAGAAGAAACTATCAATAAATTTGAAAAAAGGGATATTGAAATTACTGAGTCTCAAGAGCAAAAAAAAAAAATAAAAACAAGTAAACAAAGCCTATGAGATCTGCTAGACACAATCCACACAACCAGCATTGCTACCCCCAAAGGAGAAGAGGGGGAGAAAGTGACAAAAATCATACCTGAAGAAATGATAACTGAAAAGTTTCAAAACTTCATGAGAGATGTGTATCTACAAAACTAAGAAACAAATTTCAAGGGAAATACACTCAAAAAAACAAAACAATCGTATTAAAACGGAAATCTAGAACATCACTCTTTTTCCAATAGCATCTAAAAAAGAAAATACTGACGAATAAATTGAACTTAGCAGTCAAAAGCTTATACACTGAAAACTACAAAATACTGCTGAAAGAAATTCAAGAAGACCTAAATAAACGGAAAGGAATACCGGTTTCATGCAATGGAGGACTTAATATTGTCAAAACGGCAATTCTACCAAATCTATCTGCAGAGTCCGTGTAATCCCGATGAAAATTCTAAAACCCATTTTTACACCAATGGAAAAGCCAAACCTCAAGTTCACCTTGATTTGCTAGAGGCCCTGAATCCAAAATAATCTTCAAACACACGGATCAAAGTCACATGACTCACACTTCTCAACTTCGAAACAATTGCAAAGCTGCAGTAATCCAAACTGTGTGCTATCGGCATGTGAATAGACATACAGACCAACAGAATGGAATTCAAACTCTACGAATAAACCCAAGCATATCTGGTCAATTCATTTTCAACAAGGACGCCAAATCCATTCAATGAGAAAAGAGTCTCTTCAACAAATGGCACAAAGAAAACTGGATTTCCACATGCAAGAAAAGGAAGCTCAACTTCTACCTCACATCATACAAATAACTCAAAATGATCAGTCAACTAACTAAAGATAACAACTAAAGTCATAAGATTCTTAAATAGAAGAAATTAGAGGGATTTGGCAATGGGTATTTACATATGACAGAAAAAGCATAAACAACAAGATAAAAATTGGATTACGTGCAAGTTACAAATTTTGTCCATCACTGTTTAGGAAGCATTGAGTTTGTGTTTATAGGATAGAAAATTTGGCAAGGGATATTAGTGACAGTTGCACAACATGATTGATATAACTGGTGTTACTGAACTGTGTACGTGAAGATGCTGAATTGCAAATGGTTTGTATAATTTCACAACAATAAAAAAGGTAAAAATAATCTTTAAGAAGTAAACACGTTCTAAGGCAAAAACAGACATTATCAAGAAATTAAAAAGAAACCTTAGGGGGTGGAGCTAAGAGGGCAGACTAGGAAGATGCTTCTATCCAGCCCTCTTTACAACAAAGACCTGAAAAACAAGTGAAACCAGTATATTTGCCACAAGCTCCGAGCCCTGAGCATAAAAGGCAACCTTAGACAGGAACTGAGGGGCAGGGGAAGGAAGAGACCGTTCAGAAGCAGACAGGAGTTACCGGACCTGAATCGCAGGGAGCCCTCAGGCACCATTCCTGGAGCAGAGCGGCTAGGCAGTGGCAGCTCCGCTTCCAGAGCAAGTCCTGGGGCACACTCACCTCCTCCTGAGAAGCTGCCTAAGTGTGTCCCGGGGGGAGGGGCCACGGAGGCCGAAGGGGATGGGGTGGGGCGGGGCACAGTGGGCGGGGCCGAAGGGTGGGCAAGGAGAAGAGCAGTGACTCCTGGGGCCAGGGTCACAGCACCTTAGGTGCCTCTGGGAGGAGGCAAGGGAATTGAAATGGGAGAATCTGGGAACAAGAGCTCTCTGCCCATTTTTAAATTGGGTTGTTTGTCCTTTTTGTTGGAGACTGTCATGAGCTGTATAGATATTATACGTATTTTGGATATTGTACCCTTATTTCCCAGATAGTTTCCAAAATTTTCTTCCATTCTGTAGGTTTTCACTTTCTTGATCATGCTCTTTGATGCACAAACGGTTTTCATTTTGTTGAATTCCAACTGACCTATATTTTCTTTTGTTGCTCACATTTTGGTGTCATATCTAAGAATCTCCCTAAGAATCAGCCATTGAAAACCCTCCGCAACACAGTTGTACTCTGACACACTTAGGGTTGCCATGGTCTGAATACCCTGGATGGCAACTGGTTTTTCTCTAGGCTCTTTCTAGTGCCTGTGTTTTCTATCTCCCTCTACAGGTGACTTTCTGTAGCTTACCAAAATTCCAGGTGGTCTTAGCAAAAGAAAAAAAAAAAAAAGAAATTTTTTTTTTTTTTTTTTGTAGGAGCACATTAATCTTATAGCCAAAAAAAGCTGGGAATTCTCTGCCGTGTTTTCAGTACCTGGGTCAACAGATAGGTCATGGGTTCAGCCCATCATTGTGCACATATTAATGTGAGACTAGCCTCTGGATATTGCTAATAGATGTCAGTGGTTAAGGAACTAGGGTCACATGTGTGGTTTCAGGAAAAGGTCAGCCAGGAGAGGGCAGTTATGGACTCTGTACTAAAATTAGGTTAGCACAGCAAGCTAAACAGAGTTAGACTGATCATCTTGTGCAGTGCTCTGGCTAACGTCATAGGCAAATTTGGGCTGATTAAAAAAAAAATATATATATATATATATATTCTTCCTTGTGAAAAAATCTGTAGTTTAGCCATCAAATTAGATCCTGGACCATGTGAAACTCAACACGGAATACTTTCAAGCGGGCCTAAGTATTTCAAGAATAGGCATCAATTCTATTATACATTGGATCCTTTTCTGTACCTGTTTAATGTTTTCAGTGGGAGACCACCTGCCCTATCGTCTCCACCCGAGGAGAAATTTTTCTAGCACACTCATTTATATAACTTTAGTAGCCTTGGAGGTAGCATGCCAATAAATTTTGCCCAAGTTGACTCTGCTTCTCAGATTTTCATGGTTGACTCTGTCTCCTGTACGTTGGGATATCTATATTTTTTTAAGAATTCCCCAGGAGAGTAACATCCGGCATCAATTTCCAACAAATATTTCTGTATTAATGGATTTTGTAGGCTTAGCACACACTGGATGCAGGCAGTTGTCAATTTGGTTACAATCTCGCATATGAAGAGTGCTTAGATAGCTCCATGGGATTAAATCCATTTTCCATATGAAATTTCTTTGCTATAACCCCCCAGCAGCCATGACTGACTACTGTGGGCATGGCCAGATTTACAATTGCCATACAACATACAAATATTGACTATTATCAAAAATAAAAAAAACCTTGTGTTTTGACAGTATGAGAAGATTAGATTAGGGAAGAACTTCAAAGCTAGTTGCAGTTCCTGATTTTTTCAGACATGCTTTGGGCCACCTAATTTATACCATGTACATTGTCTTCCTTGCATACACTGATTAGTGAACACTGCCCTTGATCACTTAGTGGGATTCATTTTTGCCTCAGTAAAAGGGCTTGTACTGGTGGGGGAGAGAGAGCATTATAATTAGTAGGAAAATAGGCCAATACTTCTAAGGGCAGACATTGCTGACAGGATTTATATTGTGAAAAATATATAGTGCAGCTTAAGAAAGAGCAAGAGCTTGCCAAAGTGATGCGGGGGCGTTTCATATATTGAGTTCCAATCACTTAAGGCTGTCCAAAGTCATTTTCCCAATTTATTCTCCAGCTGAATCAATGGACCCCCATTATCAATTTCTACATCATTCCCAATACCTCTTCCTTTTCCTTCTAGCCACTTACAGTGAGTTAGAAAATGTGAGGCTGAGCTGGCAAAACAAGACATGTATTTCTGCAAATAAAACTGAATAAATCTCAGTGGAACCCTGCCATCCCTGGCTGCTGACACAGGGAGAGGCTGGGCTCACAATCTGAGGCAAACTCGGCTGGTCAACAATCTCTTGCAGCTTGTCCACATGCAAGGAGCTTAGTTTTGACACTCCCTGGAGGAAACCAGTTCCCTCTGGGCTCCACCGCTGCTGCTGATGGTGTGGGATGAAGAGGAAGCCTCACAGACACACTGGGAAGATGTTCTAAACTGTACCACGTCACTGTTGCTCACCCTGGAGCACACTCCAGAGTCCTGGTTGGGCTGCACCGAGTCTGTCCTGGATTCGTGTTGCAGGTAGGACTGGGCTAGGGAGACTGAGGTACAAGCAGATGCCATGGAGGCCCCTGAAACTGAGTCAGATAGACTATCCAAAGCATTGTGGATGTTGCCCTGCCCAAGGCTGGTCTTCACTAAAGGTGTCGAATTCCCACTTTCCTGTTTGTTGGTGGAGACGTTGCTGTCCACACAGGGCACAGGACTGGCCTTCTTTCTCTCCAGGATGGGTAGAGAGCTGACAGGTGTGTTGTTGTGCTACTCCTCTTCTGCCCTGACTCCTGGTCCTCCTCAGGCCACTTATTTTTTGGCATAATTGCAGGAGGAATCTTAGGTAGGCCTCATGGAATAAATTATATCCTCCCCGCAAAATGTGTGTATCGCATTAGCTGGGTCATGATTCCCCGTATCCTGTGCTCCTCCTCTATTCTGGGATTGTAATTTTATGTTAAACAAGATTAGGATAGGATGGTAACGCCACCCTTACCCAGGTCACGTCCCAGATCCAATGTAAAAGAAGTTACCCTGGGGTGTGGTCTGTACCACCTCTTATGTCTCAAGAGATAAAAAGGAAAGGGAAGCAAGCAGAGATTTGGGGACCTCACGCCACCAATAAAGCAGCAACAGGAGCGAAGCGCATCCTTTGGACCCAGTGTCCCTGCACCTGAGATGCTCCTCTATCAGGGGAAAATTGATGAGATGACTGACAGAGAAAGAAAGCCTTCTCCTGGAGCTGACACCCTGAATTTGGACTTTTAGTCTACTATACCATGAAAAAAAAAATTTCTCTTTGTTAAAGCCATCCACTTCTGGAAATTATAGCAGCACTAGATGTGTCGGAATGGTAGGCTCGCTGTACCTCCTCTGCTTGGGTTAACACAAGAGGGTACACTGTACACCATGGGATGAAGATCCACTGCAGGCTGCTATGGCCCTCTGTCTCAGGTGTCTTATGACCCAGGAGCAGATAGGTGAGTATCACAACACTGTACTTTGGCAACATCCATAAGCACTGAATCTCTTGCCATGTGTAGCAAATAACCTCAATCCACTGGGCGTCACTGAAATCTGGGAGTGGCTCCACATACAGCTTTTGTTCTTCATGACCCACCATCATCCACGGATGTGTCAGAATTGCCTCTAAAGTACCTCTCTCACTGGGGTCATGAATGAAAATTTTGCTCAGCAGGTGTTCATACTACAGAGATATATGTGGGGGAAAGTCCCTTCACTACATCCTGCCATAGCATCATGAAGGTATTTCCAACAAGAGGCAAAGATTCACCCACCCACAAATACAAGATGACTCCCAGGCTCAACACATCCACTGGGGGGTCTGTCATACTTTTCTCCCTGAAGAGTTCTATGGCAGAATAAAGGAAGGGAGACTGCCAGAGGATGTTTACAGCTTGTTGCCCGGGCTGAATTCATTTCCAAGATCAAGACCTGAAAGTTTGCTGTTCATTTTCTTATCCAATACCAGGTTTCCTGTTTTCAGGTCCCTCTGAACCATACACTTGTTATGACAGTCCTACACCACGGACACTATCTGGCAGAATTTGGTGGCTTGAGCCCCTTTGTCCCTCATCCTGCCATGAGCCCTTGCATGATGAGAAACCTCCCTTCCACTTACTTATTCCATCAGTATATGGAGTGTGTTCTCATTCTTGATGACTTCAAACAATTTCACAGAAAACACTCCCACAGCTCCGTGAAGGTATTTCCAACAAAAGGCAGCGATCCACTCACCAACAAATACAACATGACTCCCAGGCTCCACATATCCACTTGGACGTCCGTCGTACTCTTTTCCCTGGAACAGTTCTAGGGCAGAATAAAGAAAAGGTATCATTGAAAGACTTCATAATTTTTACCTCTCAGGATAGTCTGTGGATGCTGCAGGAGGTTGCGGGGGCTCCCTAATGATCTTACCTTATTCCCAGTGAGGATAGGTTTGGCCAACTTCACCTTGGTGAAGGTACCTTTGCAGAGGTTTTCGAGCATTTGCTAGTCTCACACATGGGCCTCCTCCTCAGAAGAAATGGCCGAGAGGCCTCTGCATCATCTTGGACGTGGGTCATGTCTTACTTAGCTTAGGGCCAATGGGTCCCAACACAGGATTCAAAGTGGTAAAAACTGATGACTAAATAAAAACTAGGCCCCTGGGTGGCACAAATTGTTAAGCCATGAAAGACTAGCCAAAAGGTTAGTAGTTCAAACGCACCTAGTGGCATCTCCAAAGTAAGTCCTCGTAACTGCTTCTGAATGGTCACAACCTTGAAAACCCTGTGAAGCAGTTCTCCTTTGCACTTTTGGGGTTGCTGTGAGTTGTTATCTACTCAACGGCAACTAGAAACACGCAAATAAAAACTTAATTAAAGGAGAAAAAGCATATATAAACTAGAAAAAATAAATAGGGAAAAAAGAAAACGATAAAGTAACAAAAATCATTTTTATTTTGGGGGCTACTGTGAGGAGGTTGGATGAGCTCTGCTGGGTCTTCTCAGTGATCCTGGCTGTGAAGATGGGAATGTTTGGATTCTGCTCTGCTGAGTTCCAGTCTCCCATTCAGAGCCGTATCAAAGGGCAAAGTTAAAATGTATCAAGTGGGAAAGTTCACCAAGAGGGTGAGATAGGCTATATGACGCTCTTATCCCACCAAAGGGGGGAAGAAAAACCTAGAAGCTGTTGTTACCCTGTGAATATCTTGAAAACAGTCAGCAGTTGACATCAACACAGCAAATGCTGAATCAGGGAAAAGGTAACTTCACAAAGGTAAGGCAACTTTGTGGTCTCTTTTCTTGCCCTTTGCCCCATCTCCTCCCCAACTCAGTGGTCATCTTACAGCAGCAGCACTTGCTTCTGATCCCAGGGTGGGACCCTGTTCCTGGCTCCAGTTAGAGTACACAAAATCATTGTGTGTGTCTCTTCTAATCTTTCTGGGGGATGCCTGAAGGACTAATGAAAGGAGATTGTCTCTTTTACCTAACTTATGACCCAGGCTGGTACGGTGGCAGGCATTTGTAAGAAAGATTGCAAGAGGAACTAACAGCCCATAGAGGGCTGAGGCTAAACATTATGCTCAAAACATACAAAAGATTGCCTAAGGGTTGGGAGCCAAAATAGGGAAGTACTTCTTTGGAAAATCAGGACATTCAAAAGCAACTGTGTGTTTGGGGACATTTAGCAAGCTATACATACCTAGAACAAAATTTATGTTCACAAACTACCTGAGAAAGACCTATACTTTTTTCTCACTCGTTCAGTGTTTCAGGAGTGCCCCAGCACACAGCCAATCTGCACAGGCTGGGAGAGGTATCTGTGGGTTTTGCTTTGATTTATGTTGTTTCTTTGTTTTTTCATTAGCTCCTCTCATTTCAAAATCACTGTGAAAACACTAGACGGGAATTTGCATTTTCCATTCCAGTATAGAAGGAAATCGGATGTCCCTTGCACGCTCACAATAAAAAAAAAACCTGAAGAGAAACAACTCTTCTTAGCTCTATCAGAGATCTGAACTCACAGAGCAACGTGCTATCCCAGAAGCTGGAGATACACATGCACTACTACAAAGAATCCCTGCTTACTGGGAACAGAGAATTCCACCACCATTCCTTCCACCTCCTGACCTAGAATCATATGTTATTAGGTGCCGATGAGTTGATTCCAGCTCATAGCAGTGCAATGTGACAAAGTACAACACCCCCACAGGATTCTCTAGGCTGGAAACATTAAGGAAGCAAACAGCCAAGTATTTTCTTCTACGGAGTCACTGGCTGGGTTTTAATCCCCAACCTGCTGGTTAGCAGCCAAGCGCTTAACTATTATGCCACTAGGGTTCCTTGCTTCAATGCTAATTGACTAATCCCTGGAGACTGAGATAGAAATTTCACAGGGCCTAGCCTTAAGGTACCTTCACACTTCGGTGAATTTCTCATAAAGGAGACCTACCAGGTTTTCACTGTCAAACTGTAAGTAAAAGTCTCTGATAATTCCAGTTGGAAAAAAAAAAGTAACCTACTAGAAGCACTACTCTGTTCCTGACAACGGTCTACCCTCAAGGGAAACGGTTCTACTAACCTTTTTTTTTTTTGGTCTCAATTTTCTTTCTTTTTTTAATTTTTAATTAATTTTTATTAAGCTTCAAGTGAACATTTACCATTCCAATCAGTCTGTCACATGTAGGTTTACATACATCTTACTCCCTTCTCCCACTTCCTCTCCCCCTATTGAGTCAGCCCTTTCAGTCTCTCCTTTCGTGCCAATTTTGCCATCTTCCCTCTCTCTCTATCTTCCCATCCCCCCTCCAGTCAAGAGTTGCCTACACACTCTCCAGTGTCCACCTGATTTAATTAGCTCACTCTTCATCAGCATCTCTCTCCCCCCCACTGACCAGTCCTTTTCATGCCTGATGAGTTGTCTTCGGAGATGGTTCCTGTCCTGTGCCATCAGAAGTTCTGGGGAGCATTGTCTCTGGGATTCCTCTAGTCGCAGTCATACCATTAAATTAGCTATGGTCTTTTTACGAGAATTTGGGGTCTGTATCCCATTGGTCTCCTGCTCCCTCAGGAGTGGTCTGTTGTGCTCCCTGACAGGGCAGACATCGATTGTGGCCGGGTACCAACTAGTTCTTCTGGTCTCAGGATAATGTAGGTCTCTGGTTCATGTGGCCCTTTCTGTCTCTTGAGTTCTTAGTTGTCGTGTGACCTTGGTGTTTTTCCTTTGCCTTTGCTCCAGGTGGGTTGAGACCAATCGATGTATCTTAGATGGCCGCTTGTTGGCATTTAGGACCCCAGGCGCCACAATTCAAAGTGGGATGCAGAATGTTTTCATAATAGAATTATTTTGCCCATTGACTTAGAAGTCCCCTCAAACCAAGTTCCCCAGACCCCAGCCCCTGCTCCGCTGACCTTTGAAGCTTTCATTTTATCCCAGAAACCTCTTTGCTTTTAGTCCAGTCCAATTAGGCTGACCTTCCTTGTATTGAGTGTTGTCTTTCCCTTCAACCAAAGCAGTTCTTATCTACTGATTGATCAATAAAAAGCCCTCTCCTTCCCTCCCTCCCTCCCCCTCTTTGTAACCACAAAAGTATGTGTTCTCCGTTTTTTCTATTTCTCAAGATCTTATAATAGTGGTCTTATATAATATTTGTCCTTTTGCCTCTGACTCATTTCGCTCAGCATAATGACTTCCAGATTCCTCCATGTTATGTAATGTTTCAGAGATTCGTCACTGTTCTTTATCGATGCGTAGTATTCCATTGCGTGAATATACCACAATTTATTTACCCATTCATCTGTTGACGGACATCTTGGTTGCTTCCAGCTTTTTGCTATTGTAAACAGAGCTGCAATAAACATGGGTGTGCATGTATCTGTTTCTGTGAAGGCTCTTGTATCTCTAGGGTATATTCCTAGGAGTGGGATTTCTGGGTTGTATGGTAGTTCTATTTCTAACTGTTTAAGATAACGCCAGATGGATTTCCAAAGTGATTGTACCATTTTACAATCCCACCAGCAGTGTATGAGAGTTCCAATCTCTCCGCAGCCTCTCCAACATTTATTATTTTGTGTTTTTTGGATTAATGCCAGTCTAGTTGGTGTGAGATGGAATCTCATCGCAGTTTTAATTTGCATTTCTCTAATGGCTAATGATCGGGAGCATTTTCTCATGTATCTGTTGGCTGCCTGAATATCTTCTTTAGTGAAATGTGTGTTCATATCCTTTGCCCACTTCTTGATTGGGTTGTTTGTCTTTTTGTGGTTGAGTTTTGACAGAATCATGTAGATTTTAGAGATCAGGCGCTGCTCGGAGATGTCATAGCTGAATATTCTTTCCCAATCTGTAGGTGGTCTTTTTACTCTTTTGGTGAAGTCTTTAGATGAGCATAGGTGTTTGATTTTTAGGAGCTCCCAGTTATCGGGTTTCTCTTCATCATTTTTGGTAATGTTTTGTATTCTGTTTATGCCCTGTATTAGGGCTCCTAGGGTTGTCCCTATTTTTTCTTCCATGATCTTTATCGTTTTAGTCTTTATGTTTAGGTCTTTGATCCACTTGGAGTTAGTTTTTGTGCATGGTGTGAGGTATGGGTCCTGTCTCATTTTTTTGCAAATCATATCCAGTTATGCCAGCACCATTTGTTAAAAAGACTATCATTTCCCCAATTGACTGACACTGGTCCTTTGTCAAATATCAGCTGCTCATACGTGGATGGATTTATATCTGGGTTCTCAATTCTGTTCCATTGGTCTATGTGCCTGTTGTTGTACCAGTACCAGGCTGTTTTGACTACTGTAGCTGTATAATAGGTTCTGAAATCAGGTAGAGTGAGGCCTCCCACTTTCTTCTTCTTTTTCAGTAATGCTTTGCTTATCTGGGGGTTCTTTCCCTTCCATATGAAATTAGTGATTTGTTTCTCTATCCCCTTAAAATATGACATTGGTATTTGGATTGGAAGTGCGTTATATGTATAGATGGCTTTTGGTAGAATAGACATTTTTACTATGTTAAGTCTTCCTATCCATGAGCAGGGTATGTTCTTCCAATTAAGTATGTCATTTTGAATTTCTTGTAGCAGAGTTTTATAGTTTTCTTTGTATAGGTCTTTTACATCCTTGGTAAGATTTATTCCTAAGTATTTTATCTTCTTGGGGGCTACTGTGAATGGTATTGATTTGGTTATTTCCTCTTCGGTGTTCTTTTTGTTGATGTAGAGGAATCCAAGGGATTTTTGTATGTTTATTTTATAACCTGAGACTCTTCCAAACTCTTCTATTAGTTTCAGTACTTTTCTGGAGGATTCCTTAGGGTTTTCCATGTATACGATCATGTCATCTGCAAATAGTGATAGCTTTACTTCCTCCTTGCCAATCTGGATACCCTTTATTTCTTTGTCTAGCCTAATTGCCCTGGCTAGGACTTCAAGTACGATGGTGAATAAGAGTGGTGATAAAGGGCATCCTTGTCTGGTTCCCGTTCTCAGGGGAAATGCTTTCAGGTTCTCTCCATTTAGAGTGATATTGGCTGTTGGCTTTGCATAGATGCCCTTTATTATGTTGAGGAATTTTCCTTCAATTCCTATTTTGGTAAGAGTTTTTATCATAAATGGGTGTTGAACTTTGTCAAATGCCTTTTCTGCATCTATTGATAAGATCATGTGGTTTTTATCTTTTGTTTTATTTATGTGATGGATTACATTAATGGTTTTGCTGATATTAAACCAGCCTTGCATACCTGGTATAAATCCCACTTGATCAGGGTGAATTATTTTTTTGATGTGTTGTTGGATTCTATTGGCTAGAATTTTGTTGAGGATTTTTCCATCTATGTTCATGAGGGATATAGGTCTAAAATTTTCTTTTTTTGTAATGTCTTTACCTGGTTTTGGTATCAGGGAGATGGTAGCTTCATAGAATGAGTTGGGTAGTATTCCGTCTTTTTCTATGCTTTGAAATACCTTCAGTAGTAATGGTGTTAAGTCTTCTCTGAAGGTTTGGTAGAACTCTGCAGTGAAGCCGTCTGGGCCAGGACTTTTTTTTGTTGGAAGTTTTTTGATTACCGTTTCAATCTCTTTTTTTGTTATGGGTCTATTTAGTTGTTCTACTTCTGAATGTGTTAGTTTAGGTAGGTAGTATTTTTCCAAGAATTTACCCATTTCTTCTAGGTTTTCAAATTTGTTAGAGTACAATTTTACGTAGTAATCTGAAATGATTCTTTTAATTTCATTTGGCTCTGTTGTGATGTGGTCCTTCTCGTTTCTTATTCGGGTTATTTGTTTCCTTTCCTGTTTTTCTTTAGTCAGTCTAGCCAACGGTTTATCAATTTTGTTAATTTTTTCAAAGAACCAGCTTTTGGCTTTGTTAATTCTTTCAATTGTTTTTCTGTTCCTAATTCATTTAGTTCAGCTCTAATTTTTATTATTTGTTTTCTTCTGGTGTCTGATGGATTCTTTTGTTGCTCACTTTCTATTTGTTCAAGTTGTAGGGACAGTTCTCTGATTTTGGCTCTTTCTTCTTTTTGTATGTGTGCATTTATCGATATAAATTGGCCTCTGACCACTGCTTTTGCTGTGTCCCAGAGGTTTTGATAGGAAGTATTTTCATTCTCGTTGCTTCCTAAGAATTTCCTTATTCCCTCCTTGATGTCCTCTATAACCCAGTCTTTTCTCAGGAGGGTATTGTTCATTTTCCAAGTATTTGATTTCTTTTCCCTAGTTTTTCTGTTATTGATTTCTAGCTTCATTGCCTTGTGGTCTGAGAAGATGCTTTGTAATATTTCGATGTTTTGGAATTTGCAGAGGTTTGTTTTATGACCTAATACGTGGTCTATTCTAGAGAATGTTCCATGTGCGCTAGAAAAAAAAGTATACTTTGCTGCAGTTGGGTGGAGAGTTCTGTATAAGTCAATGAGGTCAAGTTGGTTGATTGTTGTAGGTAGGTCTTCCGTGTCTCTATTGAGCTTCTTACTGGATGTCCTGTCCTTCTCCAAAAGTGGTGTGTTGAAGTCTCCTACTATAATTGTGGAGGTGTCTATCTCACATTTCAATTCTGTTAAAATTTGATTAATGTATCTTGCAGCCCTGTCATTGGGTGCATAAATATTTAATATGGTTATGTCTTCCTGATCAATTGTCCCTTTTATCATTATATAGTGCCCTTCTTTATCCTTTGTGGTGGATTTAAGTCTAAAGTCTATTTTGTCAGAGATTAATATTGTTACTCCTTTTTTGCTTATTGTTTGCTTGATATATTTTTTTCCACCCTTTGAGTTTTAGTTTGTTTGTGTCTCTAAGTCTAAGGTGTGTCTCTTGTAGGCAGCATATAGATGGATCGTGTTTCTTTATCCAGTCCGTGACTCTCTGTCTCTTTATTGGTGCATTTAGTCCATTTACATTCAGCGTAATTATAGATAAATAAGTTTTTAGTGCTGTCATTTTGATGCCTTTTCATGTGTGTTGTTGGCCATTTCATTTTTCCACATGCTTTTTTGTGCTGAGACGTTTTTCTTAGTAGCTTGTGAGGTCCTCATTTTCATAATGTTTAACTTTATGTTTGTTGAGTCATTACGTTTTTCTTGGCTTTTCTCTTGAGTTATGAAATTGATATTCCTTTTTGTGGTTACCTTATTATTTACCCCTGTTTCTCTAAGTAAAAACCTAACTTGTATCGTTCTATATCGCCTTGTATCACTCTCCATCTGGCAGTTCAATGCCTCCTATATTTAGTCCCTCTTTTTGATTATTGTGATCGTTTATCTATTGATTTCCATGATTTCCTGTTATGTGAATTATTTTGTTTATTTATTTATTTTTTAGAATTAATCTTTGTCTGTTTTTGTGCTTTCCCTATTTGAGTTGCGTTCATATCAGGACGGTCTGTTTTGTGACCTTGTATCGTGCTGGTACCTGATATTATTGGTCATCAGGCCAAATAATCTCCTTTAGCATTTCTTGCAGTCTTGGTTTAGTTTTTGCAAATTCTCTAAACTTGTGTTTGTCTGTAAATATCTTAATTTCTCCTTCATATTTCAGAGAGAGTTTTGCTGGATATATGATCCTTGGTTGGCAGTTTTTCTCCTTCAGTGCTCTGTATACATCGTACCATTCCCTTCTTGCCTGCATGGTTTCTGCTGAGTAGTCTGAACTTATTCTTATTGATTCTCCCTTGAAGGAAACCTTTCTTTTCTCCCTGGCTGCTTTTAAAATTTTCTGTTTGTCTTTGGTTTTGGCAAGTTTGATGATAATATGTCTTGGTGTTTTTCTTTTTGGATCAATCTTAAATGGGGTTCGATGAGCATCTTGGATAGATATCCTTTCGTCTTTCATGATGTCAGGGAAGTTTTCTGTCAGGAGTTCTTCAACTATTTTCTCTGTGTTTTCTGTCCCCCCTCCCTGTTCTGGGACTCCAATCACTCACAAGTTATCCTTCTTGATAGAGTCCCACATGATTCTTAGGGTTTCTTCATTTTTTTAATTCTTTTCTCTGATTTTTTTTCAGCTATGTTGGTGTTGATTCCCTGGTCCTCCAGAAGTCCCAGTCTACATTCTAATTGCTCGAGTCTGCTCCTCTGACTTCCTATTACGTTGTCTAATTCTGTAATTTTATTGTTAATCTTTTGGATTTCTACACGCTGTCTCTCTATGGATTCTTGCAACTTATTAATTTTTCCACTATGTTCTTGAATAATCTTTTTGAGTTCTTCAGCAGTTTTATCAGTGTGTTCCTTGGTTTTTTCTGCAGTTATCCTAATTTCATTTGTGATATCTTTAAGCATTCTGTAAATTAGTTTTTTATATTCTGTATCTGATGATTCCAGGATTGTACCTTCATTTGGGAAAGATTTTGATTCTTTTGTTTGGGGGGTTGGAGAAGCTGTCATGGTCTGTTTCTTTATGTGGTTTGATATGGACTGCTGTCTCCGAGCCATCTCTGGGGAACTAGATTTTCCAGGTAATCAGCTAAAAAAAAAATGCAGTCAGATCCCTATCTGAATTTGCCCTCTGGCTCAGGGTATTCGGATGTTAATGGATCCACCTGGGGAGGGTGGGGGAGGGATCAGAGAGCTAGGAGTGTAGCACCACAGAATATAGAGCTGATCCCCGCGTTCACGCTCCGCCCCCGTCCGCCAAAATCCCAGCGGGACGGCTCCCCGGCTGGGATGCTACTCTCCCCACTCCAAGACCAGTCACTTCCTCCCGGGGACTTCTCCCTCCGGTGCGCCGCACCGCTCGCGCGAACTGGGTGCGCGTCTCCCGCACGAACGGGTGGGCCCGCCCCCGGGGTCTATTCAGGGGAATATAATTGGACCCCGCGCTCACGCCCCGCCCGCGCACGCCCAAATCCCAGCGGGACGGCTCCCCGGCTGGGACGCTGCTTTTCCCGCTCCGAGACCTGTCACTTCCTCCCGGGGACTTCTCCCTCCGGTGCGCCGCACCGCTCACGCGAACTGGGTGGGCATCACCCGCACGTCCAGGTGGGCCCGCCCCCTGGTTCAATTCAGGGGAATATAACTGATCCCCACACTCACACCCCGCCCGCTTTAGCCAAAATCCCAGCGGGACGGCTCCCCGGCTGGGACGCTGCTCTCCCCACTCCAAGACCAGTCACTTCCTCGTGGGGACTTCTTCCGCTGGTGCGCCGCACCACACGCGCGAACTGGGTGGGCGTCCCCTGTACGAACGTGTGGGCCCCGCCCCGGGGTCGCTTTAGGGAAATATAGCTGATCCCGTTGCTCGCGCCACGCCCGCTTCCCGTCAAACTCCCGGCGGGACGGCTCCCTGGCTGGGACGCTGCTCTCCCCGCTCCAAGATCCGTCACTGCCTCCGGGGTGCTTCTCCCAACGACTGCGCCGCTACGCCACCCAGGCCAACCAGCTAGACTTCCTCCCGGGATGGGTTCGGGGGGGTAGGGCTGTGCCCCTTGTCTGTGCCGTCTGCCCCCCTGGGCTCTGCCCCAGATCGGGCTCCGAAGGTCACCTGCCTGGTATGCTGGCTCCTATTTCTGAAAACGGTCACTGTCTGCCCATATTTGTTCGTTTTCCGTCTCTAAGTCTGTGTTTGTTGTTCAGAGTTCGTAGATTGTTATGTATGTGATCGATTCACTTGTTTTTCCGAGTCTTTGTTGCAAGAGGGATCCGCGGTAGCGTCCTCCTAGTCCGCCAACTTGGCCCCGCCTCTCTACTACCCTTTTAACCAACCTAATCAACTTCCAGTTTTCACAGACTAATAGACTTGAGGAAGGGGAAATACCAAACACCATCTAACCTGCCACATAGAGGGAAAATTGCCTCACTTCAGTCCTCATCAAACATACCAAAAAAAAAAAAAAACCCAGTGCTGTCAAGTCGATTCCGACACACAGTACCCTATAGGACAGAGCAGAACTGCCCCATAGAGTTTCCAAGGCGTGCCTGGCAGATTCGAACTGCTGACCCATTAGTTAGCACCCGTAACACTTAACCACTACGACACCACGGTTTCCTCATCAACCACAGGCTTGACAAAAACGTAGAAACACACACAGACTGAAAAGACTGGGTAAACAACAGGAGAAGGCTCAGATATGGCACTCATGTTCGAATTATTAGACCAGGAAATTAAAATAGCTATGATAATATGATAAGGGCTCTGGGTAAAAAGTGGACAACATGCAACAGTAAAACGGTAATGATAGTCAACAGACTGAAACTCTAGGAAATATTCTAAAAAATATGAGAAATGAAAAACAGTAACAGAAAGGAAAAATGGCACTGACTCGCTTATTAGTAGGTTGCACATGTTCAAGGAAAGAATCAGTAAGGTTGAAGATTTGTCAGTGGAAACTTGTCAAATTGAAAAGAAAAAAGAGTGAAAGAGAATAGGAACCTGGGACAATTGCAAAAGGTCTAACATATGCATAGAGGGAATACCAGAAGGAGAAGAGAGAAAGGAACAGAGGAAATATGTGAAGTTTTCATGGCAGAGTATTATCCAAAACTGTTGCCAGACACCAAATCGCAGACCGAGGAACACAAACAACACCAAGCAGGATAAATACCAAAACATCTAAACGTAGGAATATCACATTGAAAGTGCAGATAATTACACAAAGAGGAAAAACTTACATCAACAAGAGGAAACAAAAACACTACACCTGTAAAGGAACAAGGATTAGAATTCATCAGACCTTCCCAGAAACCACGCAAGCAAGAAGAGTGTGCAGTGATAAACGTAAAGTGTGAAAAGAAAACTCTAGCTGAACACAAGCTAAACAACAGATATTTCAGTGACCACATGTAAACAAGAATACGTTCTTTCCAAAAAGTCACTAAACAAATAATATAACCTTCAAGAATTTAATATAAAAAAAAAAATTAAAAGGAAGGGTGCATAATCTGATTTCCAGGTTACCACTTTATAATATTAAAATGTCCACTTTAAAAAAAAAATAATCACAACACATACAAGAAAAAGAAAATTTGTTCCATTCAAAGGAACAAAATAAACTGACAGAAAATGTTCCAGTCCACACGTCAGACTGACTAGAAGAAGACTTCAAAATGACTGTCTTAAACATGCCTAAAGAGACAAAGGAAAACATGGAGAAATAACTAAAGGAAATCAGGAAATTTATGAAAGAAAATGAGACTACAAATAAATAGATAGAAAGCATAAAAAGAAACCAACAAAAATTCAGCAGCTCAGTAGTGCAACTACTGAAATAAAAATTTACAAGAGAATGCAAACATTTCAGTGGGAAGAAGAAACTATCAACAAATTTGGAAAAAGGGAAACCGAAATTACTGATTCTCAAGAGCACCAAAAAAAATGAAAGAAAGTAAACAAAGCCTATGAGATCAGCTAGACACAATCAAGATGACCAGCTCTGGTACTCCTGAAGGAGAAGAGGGGGAGAAAGTGACAAAAATCATACTTGAAAAAATGATAACTGAAAAGTTTAAAAGTTTGATGATAGATGTGAATCTACAAAACCAAAAAAAAATTTTTTTCAAGGAAAATACACTTAAAAAAAGCAGAACACTCCTATTAAAGGGAAATCTAGAACATCACTCTTTTTCCAAAAAAAGAAAATATTTAGGAATAAATTCAACTTAGGAGGCAAAAGCTTATACACTGAAAACTACAAAATACTGCTGAAAGAAATTCAAGAAGACCTAAATAAATGGAAAAGAATACCGTTTTCATGCAATGGAGGACTTAATATTGTCAAAATGGCAATTTTACCAAATCAATCTACAGATTCTGTGTAATTCCAATGAAAATTCTAAAAGCCATTTTTAACAGAAATGAAAAAACCAAACCTCAAGTTCATCTTGAATTGCTAGGTGCCCTGAATGGCTAAAATAATCTTCAAACACACGGATCAAAGTCACATGACTCACACTTCTCAACTTCAAAACAATTGCAAAGCTGCAGTAATCCAAACTGTGTGCTATTGCCCTGTGAATAGACATACAGACCAACAGAATGGAATTCAAACTCTACAAATAAACCCAATCATATCTGGTCAATTCATTTTCAACACGGATGCCAAATCCATTCAATGGGAAAGGAAGAGTCCTTTCAACAAATGGCACAAAGAAAACTGGAATTCCACATGCAAGAGAATGAAGCTCAACTTCTACCTCACACCATACAAATAACTGAAAATGATCAGTCAACTAACTAAAGATAACAACTAAAGTCATAACATTCTTAAATATGGGAAATTATAGAGATTTGACAAACGATATTTACATATGACACAAAAAGCATAAACAACAAGATAAAAAACTGGATTACATGGAAATTACAAATTTTGTCCATCACTGTTTAGGAAGCATTGAGTTTCTGTTTATAGGACAGAAAATTCAGCAATGGATATTGGTGACAGTTGCTCAACATTATTGATTTAAGTGGTGTCACTGAACTGTGTTCTTGAAGATGCTGAATTGGCAAATGGTTTCTTTGTACAGTTTTTCAACAATAAAAAAGGTAAAAATAGTCTTTAAGAACTAAACACGTTCTAAGGGAAAAACAGACATTATCAAGAAATTAAAAACAAACACTAGGGGGTGGAGCCAAGATGGCAGAATAT
This sequence comes from Elephas maximus indicus, assembly GCF_024166365.1. NCBI lineage: Eukaryota > Metazoa > Chordata > Mammalia > Proboscidea > Elephantidae > Elephas > Elephas maximus. Next base: position 21,868,212 of record NC_064821.1, read on the forward strand.
AGAGCCGCTTCTGTCCAGCCCTCTTTACAACAAAGACCTGAAAAAACAAGCAAAACCAGTATATTTGTGAGAAGCTTGGAGCCCTGAGCATCAAAGGCAACCTTAGACAATGAACTGTGGTGCAGGGGAAGGAAGAGACAGTTAAGAAGCGTAGAGTAATTACCGGACGTGAATCGCGGGGAGCCCTCAGGCACCATTCCCAGAGCGACTGCGGTGGTGGCAATGGCGGTGGACAGCTGGACCTAGCTTTCACCTGCAGTTTCCGCAGAGAGAAGCAGCGGGCCACACAGCCTGCTCACATCTCCGGAACCTGAGGAGAAGGGCGCTCTCGGCAAAAGCTAAGTACTTGAGTATATTTTACCGCCTCCCCCACCCCCAACCCAGCTTCAGCGGCCAAATCCCTGGGCCTGAGATAGACCCTAGCGAGCACCTGGACTCGTCCTCCTGGCCTTATGGAAGGAAAAAATTTGTAACTGCGGGGAATAGATAATTTGCTACCTCCATTAACTGGGGGAGGTCAGGACAGAAGTAGCTCCTGTCCAGGCATAAACCGTCCGTGGACCCTGAGCACCTTTCCCTTCTGCATGGACCTGTATGGGCCTATTTCGGAAGAATGGGCCCTTGTTGGCAAACTACAACAATTTTAGCAGTGTGGTGGACAGGTGGGTATTTGACGTTTGACATTGCTTTGCCTATTAAACAAGGTCCTCACCTACCTAAAACAGGCTCCTAAGGACTGGTGGCTCCATTTGGGTTGCCCAGCCATGTGCGAAAGCGGTCCAAGGAAAACTGCTACCTACTAGTCCTTACAACAAAAATTTTGGGTGCCCATGGACCCTTTGCAGAGCTCACCCACCACCAAGATCTAGGGAACAGAGAAGCATTATCCTCAGAGATACTGGGGGATCAGTTCTCAGCCCCCTGCCTTGTTCAGAGCTTGACCCCTTGCTGCGATCAGATACCGGTATATATGGCAATCACCCCTGCCCCTCTAAGACTGTAGGACAGAGCCTGTACCACACACTTCGTATCAGTTAACTGGAAAACTGAGCTCAATTTATACAAGAAAACTGAATGGACTCCTAGACTGATATACCTGATAACACCTCTACTCAGCTAAGGACAGGACACCAGAGTTGCAAAGGCAAAAATAATCAAGCGAGCTCATTCAAGCAATCCATAGGGGTATACCAAAACAAAAAAAGGCAAGCACCTATAACACAGTAAGCAAGCATAAACTAATACAATAACTGATAGATGGCTTGGACACAACAGTCAATATCAAATCACATAAAGAAACAGGCCATGATCACCTCAACATGCTCTCAAAACAAAGAATCCAGGGATCTTTTAGATGAAAGTGCATTCCTGGAATTACCAGATGCAGAATACAAAAGGTTAATATACAGAACGCTTCAAGACATCAGGAAGGAAATGATGCAATATGCAGAACAAGCCAAGGAACACATAGAAAAAGGAACTGAAGAAATCAGAAAGATTATTCAGGAACATAAAGAAAAGTTTAATAAGCTGGAAAAATCCATAGACAGACAGCAATCAGAAATTCAGAAGATTAACAATAAAATTACAGAATTAGATAACTCAATCGAAAGACACAGGAGCACAAGTGAGCAAGTAGAAGCTAGAATTTCTGAACTCGAAGATAAATCACTTGGCACTAATATATTTGAAGAAAAATCAGATAAAAGAATTTTTAAAAATGAAGAAACCTTAAGAATCATGGGGGACTCTATCAAGAGAAATGGCCTACGACTGGTTGGAGTGCCAGAACAGGGAGGGATAACAGAAAATACAGAGAAAATTGTTGAGGATTTCTTGCCAGAAAACTTCCCTGATACTGTGAAAGATGAGAAGATATCTATCCAAGATGCTCATCGAACTCCACATAAAAAAAAAGGTAGATCTTAAAAGAAAGTCACCAAGACATATTATAATCCAGCTTGCCAAAACCAAAGATAAAGAGACAAGTATAAGAGCAGCGAGGGATAAAAGAAAAGTCACCTACAAGGGAGAGCCAATAAGAATAAGCTCGGACCTCACAGCACAAACCATACAGACAAGAAGGCAATGGGATTACATATTTAAAGAATTCCAGGAAAAAAAATTACCTACAAAGAATCATATATCCATCAAAACTGTCTCTTAAATATGAAAGTGAAATTAAGACATTTCCAGATAAACACAACTTGAGGGAATTCATAAAAACCAAAAGTACACTGAACAGCAAACCAGAAAGTTGCCGGTTTAACTCCACAGAGATGACTTGAAAGAAAGGTCTGCCATCTAGTTCTGAAACATCTTGAAGCTGAAAAAATCAGAATAAGTCCACAAGAGCCAAAGCACGACCTTGAGATTGTCCCACCTGAATTTACAGACCATATCAAGAACAGATTCACTGATTGAACACTAATGACCGAAGACCAGATGCATTGTGGAATGACATCAAGGACATCGTACATGAAGAAAGGAAGAACGCATTAAAAAGACAGGAAAAAAAGGCAAAAATGGATGACTCTGAAGCTTGCTCTTGAAAGCTGAGTAGCTAAGGTGAAAGGAAGAAATGATGAAGTAAAAGAACTGAACAGAAGATTTGAAGAGTGTCCTGAGAAGACAAAGTAAAGTATTACAATAAAATGTCCAAAGACCTGGAGACGGAAAACCAAACAGTAGAATGCGCTCGGCATTTCTCAAGCTCAAAGAACTGACGAAAAATTCAAGCATCGAGTGGCAATATTGAAGGATTTTATGGGAATATGCTAAATGATGCCGGAAGCATCAAAAGAAGATGGAAGGAATACAGAGTCACTGTACCAAAAAGAACAGAACGACGTTCAACCATTTCAGGTGGAAGCATAGCCTCAGGAAACAATGGCCCTGAAGGAAGAGGTCTAAGCTGCACTGAAAGCACTGGCAAAACACGAGGCACCAAGAACTGACGGACTACCAATTGAGATGTTTCAATAAATGGATGCAGTGCTGGAAGCCCTCACTCGCCTATACCAAGAAATCTGGAAAACAGCTAGCTGGCCAGCCAACTCGAAGAGACCCTTACTTGTAGCCATTCCAAAGAAAGGTGATCCAACAAAATGCAGAGATTATCAAAAAAAGATCATTAATACCACACACGAGTAAAATTCTGCTGAAGATCACTGCAGTGCAATTAATTTTATGTGAGGTCTTGCTAGCCATGGTCTTGTAGCTCCACCCAGGTGACTGAGCAGGACTGTGTGATAGGGTAGTTGTGGCCTATTGAGGGGACTGGTCAGTTTTTCCTTAAAAGAGAGCCATTTCCAGACCAGAGAGGATCCTACCACCACCAAGGAAGAACAGCCATGAGCAGACAGCATTTACTTTGTATCCAGGATTCCCATGCTGAGAAACTCTGGGAGACAGGAGACAGAGAGAGAGCAAGCTCTAACCCTGAAGATGGTGAGAAGTGATGGCGGGAGAGAGCTGGAAGCAGGAGACAGCACAGTGGCCTCCCCGGCCCATAAAGAGAGAAAGCTGATTATCTTTGGGCAGAGACTGAGGGTCAGGGAGAGGCATGCCTGTGAGCACAGCTGCGAAAAGGCTACCCAGATGGAAGAACTGTATCCAGAGTGTTCTTGAGCCGGAACTATAACTGTTACTTCCCTGCTAACCTCAAAATTGGGAGCATGGTCTCTGAGTTCTGTGTGCCCATTACATGAACTATCGAACCCAGCGGACAGTGCTATGGGACGTACGGTTGGTGTCAGAATTAGTAAAGAGGGCAGACAGAGGAGGCATGTCTGACTCCTGCCTCATAGGAATCAGCTGATCTTGATTCTCCTTCCCCTTGTTAAGTTGTGGAGGTCAGAAACAGCTCCCACGCCACTTTCACAATCGTTCAAAAAAGTGGCTGCAGCAGTACATCGATGGGGAACTGCCAGAAATTCAAGTCAGATTCAGAAGAGGATGTGGAACAAAGGATACCATTGCGGATGTTACATGGATCCTGGCTGAAAGCAGAGAATGACAGAAACATGTTTACCTGTGTTTTATTGACAATGCAAAGGCATTCAACTGTGTGGATCATAACAAATCATGGATAACACCATGAAGAATGGGAATTCCAGAATACTTAATTGTGCTCCTGAGGAACCTGTAAATAGACCTAGAGGCAGTCATTCAAACACAACAAGGAGATACTGCTGGTTTAAAGCCAAGAAAGGTGTGTGTCAGGATTGTATCATTTCACTATACTTATTTAATCTGTATGCTGAGAAAATAATCCAAGAAGCTGGACAATATGATGAAGAACACAGCATCAGGATTAGAGGAAGGCTCATTGTCATGGATTAAATTATGTCCCCCAAAAAATGTGTATATCAACTTGGTTAGGTCATGATTCCCAGTATGCTATGATTGTCCTCCATTTTGTGATTGTAATTTTATGTCGAGAGGATTAGGGTGGGATTGTAACACCACCCTCACTCAGGTCACCTCCCTGATCCAAGGTAAAGGGAGTCTCCCTGGGATGTAGCCTGCACCACATTTTCTCTCTTAAGAGATGAAAGGAAAGGGAAGTTTGCAGAAAGTTCGGGACCTCATACCACCAAGAAAGCAGCACCAGGAGCAGAGTGCGTCCTTTGGACATGGGGTCCCTGCACCTGAGAAGCTCCCCCGACCAGGGAACATTGAGGACAAAGACCTTCCTCCAGAGCCCACAAGAGAAAAAGCCTTCCGCTGGAGCTGAAGCCCTGAGTTTGGACTTGTAACCTACTAGACTGGGAGAAAATAAATTTCTCTTTGTTAAAGCCATCCACTTGTGATATTTCTGTTAAAGCAGCACTAGATGACTAAGACACTCGTTAACAACCTGTGATATGCAAATGATACACCCTTGCTTGCTGAGAGTGAAGAAGACTTGAAGCACTTACAGATGAAGATCAAACATTACAGCCTTCAGTATGGATCACACCTCAACATAAAGACAACAAAATCCCTTCCAACTGGACTAATTAGAAAATTATGATAAATGGAGAAAATATTGAAGTTATGAAGAATTTCATTTTACTTGGATCCACAATCAACGCCCACAGAAGCAGCAGTCAAGAAACCAAAGGACGCACTGCCTTGAGTAAATCTGCGGCAAAAGACCTCTTTAAAGTGTTAAAAGCACAGATGTCACCTTAAGTACTAAGGTGTGCCTGACCCAAGACATGGTGTTTCCAGTCACCAGATATTCATGTGAAAACTGGACAATGAATAGGGAAGACCGAAGGAGAACTGATGACTTTGAATTTTGGGCTTGGCCACGATTATTGAATTTTGAATATTCTTGGACTAGCAGAAGAATGAAAAAATCTGTCTTGGTAGCAGTACAGCCAGAATGCTCATTACAAGAAAGGTGGCAAGACTTCATCTCACCACATACTTTGGTAATGTAATCAGACGAGACTACTCTCTGAAGTAGGACATCATCCTTGGTATGGTAGAGGGTCACGGAAAAAGAGGAACCACCTCAGTGAGATGGATTGACACAGTGGCTGCAAATATGGGCTCTGGTATAAAATTTTTGTATAACAATTATGGGAATGGCAAAGGACTGGGTGCAGGACTGTTCCGCTGTTCATACCGTCACTATGATTCAGAACCCACTCAATGGCACCTAACAAAAACAACAAATTTTGATGTCGAGCATGGCTCTTTAAAAGTGACTTTTAAGGAAGACCTATCTGGTCATGTGTGCAGGGAGCTCAAATATGTCTTCAAAAATACCTTCCACTGTACTGTCTTTCCTGCTCAAAAAGACCATTTGGGAGTATCCATGCAGAGTGGCCGCTTGTTCTCATATTGCAATGGGCGTATTGAGTTACATGTTTTCATTTCCCGGTTTACACTAGGGAAAGTATTCAGTCTTTCATCATTAAGTAGAAAGGCAGACATAGGTATGTGGATATGCAAATTCAAATCCAACCAAACCTGTTGCTGTCCATTCCGACGCATAGGGACTCGATAGGACAGAGTAGACCTGAACCGTAGGGTTTCCAAAGATCAGTTGTTGGATTCGAACTGCCAAAAGCAGTGGAGCTCTTAACCGCTTCTGCACCAGGGGCCCATATGCAAACCAACCTTGAGAAAAATAAAATTCTTTCAAAATTTGGTATACTGCTGCAGTAATGAAGGAAGTGTTGTATTGATTTAAGGACAATCAAGTAGATCAAGGAATGAAACCGAGTCCAGAATTTGGCTCACATTAACTTTGCTGTTCTTACGTGCCTTAGAGTCGATTCTGCTCAAAATGACCTTCCACATACAACACAAGGAAGCACTGCCAAGTCCCCTGTGACAACCTCACAATTTTTGCTATGTTTGAGCCCAGTGTTAAAGCCCCTGTGTCAATAATTCTCGTGGAGGGTCCTTACTTTTCTCAGAGACTCTCTACCTCACCAAGCATGATGTACTTCTCCAAGGACTGGTCCCTCTTGATACCATGTCCTAACTACATGAGACAAGTTGACACCACTCCGCCCAGCAGAACCACACCCAGGCCAGCCTCTGCGGTCCTGACTTGGCTGCCAGGGAAAAAAACTGTGGGAGGAGAAAGGGACTTGAGAGGTTGTAGTCACCTGCTTCCCAAGCCTAAGGATTCCCGCTGACCGCTCAGCAAAGCCCAGGGTCTGGGGCTGTGAGGAGCCCGCCTGTCCCGAAGGCCTCCAGCTCCTGTGAACTAGGGGTAGGGCGGCCAAAACCTCTAAGGTCACTGGGAGGGTCAGGAGTGAAAGGCAGGGTCCTGAGCTGGGGAGGTGGAGATGAAACGCGACAGGGAGTCCAGGCGGCACATGCCTGCCAGGCATGGACGGTCCGACTCAGGGCCGGTGGGAAGGGCTAGAGCCACGACTGGAACCATGGCCGCTCAGCACCCGCTGCCAGTACTTCATGCACTTCCGCTTCTGGAGCAAGTCTCGGGGCACACTCACCTCCTCCTGAGAAGCCGCCTAAGTGTGTCCTGGGAAGAGGGGCCACGGAGGCTGAAGGGGATGGGGTGGGGCGGGGCACAGTGGACGGGGCCGAAGGGTGGGCGAGAAGAAGAACAGTGACTCCTGGGGCCAGGGTCACAGCACCTTAGGTGCCTCTGGGAGGAGGCAAGGGAATTGAAATGGGAGGATCTGGGAACAAGAGCTCTCTGCCCATTTTTAAATTGGGTTGTTTGTCCTTTTTGTTGGTGACTGTCATCAGCTGTTTAGATATTATACATATTTTGGATATTGAACCCTTATTTCCCAGATAGTTTCCAAAATTTTCTTCCATTCTGTAGGTTTTCACTTTCTTGATCATGCTCTTTGATGCACAAACGGTTTTCATTTTGTTGAATTCCAACTGACCTCTATTTTGTTGCTCACATTTTGGTGTCACATCTAAGAATCTCCCTGAGAATCAGCCATTGAAAACCCGCCGGAACACAGTTATACTCCGACACACTTAGGGTTGCCATGGTCTGAATACCCTGGATGGCAACTGGTTTTTCTCTAGGCTCTTTCTACTGCCTGTGTTTTCTGTCTCCCTCTACAGGTGACTTTCTATAGCTTACCACAATTCCAGGTGGTGGTAGTAGGAGCACATAGTCTTATAGCCAAAAAAGCTGGGAATTCTCTGCCCTGTTTTCAGTACCTGGGTCAACAGATAGGTCATGGGTTCAGCCCATCATTGTGCACATATTAATGTGAGACTAGCCTCTGGATATTGCTAATAGATGTCAGTGGTTAAGGAACTAGGGTCACATGTGAGGTTTCAGGAAAAGGCCAGCCAGGAGAGGGCAGTTATGGACTTTCTACTAAAATTCGGTTACCACAGCAAGCTAAACAGAGTTAGACTGCTTATCTTGTGCAGTGCTCTGGCTAACGTCATAGACAAATGCTGGCTAACGTCATAGACAAATGCTGGCTAACGTCATAGACAAATTTGGGCTGATTAGCAACCATATATTCTTCCTTGTGAAAAAATCTGTAGTTCAGCCATCAAATTAGATCCTGGACCATGTGAAACTCAACATGGAATACTTTCAAGTGGGCCTAAGTATTTCAAGAATAGGCATCAATTCTATTATACATTTGATTCTTTTCTGTACCTGTTTACTGTTTTCCGTGGGAGAGCACCTGCCCTATCATCTCCACCCTAGAAGAAATTTTTCTAGCACACCCATTTATACAACGTTAGTAGCCTTGGAGGTAGCATGCCAATAAATTTTGCCCAAGTTGACTCTGCTTCTCAGATTTTCATGTTTGGCTCTGTCTCCTGTACAGTGGGATATCCATATTTTTTAAGAATTCCCCAGGAGAGTAACATCAGGCATGAATTTCCAACAAATATTTCTATATTAATGGATTTCATAGGCCTAGCACACACTGGATGCAGGCAGTTGTCAATTTGGTTACAATCTCCCATATGAAGAGTGCTTAGATAGCTCCATGGGATTAAATCCATTTTCCATAAGAAATTTCTTTGCTATAACCCCCCAGCAGCCATGACTGATTACTGTGGGTGCGGCCAGAATTACAGTTGCTATAGAACATACAAATATTGACTGTTATAAAAAAAAAAAAAACTTCTGTTTTGACAGTATGACAAGATTAAACTAGGGAAGAACTTCCAAGCTAGTTGCAGTTCTTGATTTTTTGAGAGATGCTTTGCTCTACCTAATTTATGCCACATACATTGTCTTCCTTGCATACACTGATTAGTGAACACTGCCCTTGATCACTTGGTTAGTGGGATTCATTTCTGCCTCAGGAAAAGGGCTTGTACTGGTGGGGGAGAGAGAGCATTATAATTAGTAGGAAAATAGGCCAATACTTCTAAGGGCAGACATTGTTGACAGGATTTACATTGTGAAAAATATATAGTGCAGCTTAAGAAAGAGCAAGAGCTTGCCAAAGTGATGCGGGGGCGTTTCAAATATTGAGTTCCAATCACTTAAGGCTGTCCAGAGTCATTCTCCGAATTTATTCTCCAGCTGAATCGATGGACCCCCATTATCAATTTCTACATCATTCCCAATACCTCCTCCTTTTCCTACTAGCCACTTGTACTGATATACAAAATGTGACGCTGAGCTGGCAAAACAAGACATGTATTTCTGCAAATAAAACTGAATAAATCTCAGTGGCCCCCTGCCATTCCTGGCTGCTGACAGAGGGAGAGGCTGGGGTCCCAATCTGAGGCAAACTCGGCTGGTCAGCAATCTCTTGCAGCTTCTCCACATTCAAGAAGCTTAGTTTTGACACTCCCTGGAGGAAACCGGTTCCCTCTGGGCTCCACCACTGCTGCTGATGGTGTGGGATGAGGAAGAAGCCTCACAGACACACTGGAGAAATGTTCTAAACTGCAGCACGTCACTGTTGCTCACCCTGGAGCACAGTTCAGAGTCCTGGTTGGGCTGCACCGAGTCTATCCTGGATTCGTGTTGCAGGTAGGACTGGGCTAGGGAGACTGAGGTACAAGCAGATGCCATGGAGGCCCCTGATCCTGAATCAGATAGACTATCCAAAGCATTGTGGATGTTGCCCTGGCCAAGTCTAGTCTTCACTAAAGGTGTGGAATTGCCACTTCCCTGTTTGCTGGTGAAGACGTTGCTATTCACACAGGGGACAGGAGTAGTCTTCTTTCTCTCCAGGATGGGTAGAGAGCTGACAGGTGTGCTGTTGTGCTGCTCCTCTTCTGCCCTGACTCCTGGTCCTCCTCAGGCCACTTATTTTTTGGCATAATTGCAGGAGGAATCTTAGGTAGGCCTCATGGACTAAATTATGTCCCCCCCAAAATGCATGTTATCACCTTAGCTGGGTCATGATTCCCTCTATTCTGTGATTGTCCTCCATTCCGGGATTGTAATTTTATGTTAAAGAGGATTAGGATGGGATGGTACCACCACTCTTACCCAGGTCACATCCCTGATCCAATGTAAAAGCAGTTACCCTGGGGTGTGGTCTGTACCACCTCTAATGTCTCAAGAGATAAAAAGGGAAGGGAAGCAAGCAGAGAGTTGGGGACCTGATACCACCAATAAGGCAGCACCAGGAGCGAAATGCATCCTTTGGACCCGGTGTCCCTGCACCTGAGATGCTCCTCTATCAGGGGAAAATTGATGAGAAGACTGACAGAGAAAGAAAGTCTTCCCCTGGAGCTGACACCCTGAATTTGGACGTTTCTCCTACTGTACTGTGAAAAAATAAATTTCTCTTTGTTAAAGCCATCCACTTGTGGTATTTCTATTACAGCAGTGCTAGATGACTAAGACAGTCGGAATGGCAGGCTCGCTCTACCTCCTCTGCTTGGATTAGCACAAGAGGGTACACTGTACACCATGGGATGAACATCCACTGCAGGCTGCTATGGCCCTCTGTCTCAGGTGTTTTATGACCCAGGAACAGATAGGTGACTATCACAACACTGTACTTTGGCATCATCAATAAGCACTGAATCTCTTGCCATGTGTAACACATCACCTCAACCCACTGGGGGCACTATAATCTGGGAGTGCTCCACATACAGCTTTTGTTCTTCATGACCCACCATCATCCACGGATGTGTCAGAATTGCCTCTGAAGTACCTCTCTCAATAGGGTCATGAATGAAAATTTTGCTCAGCAGGTGTTCATACTGCATAGTCATATGGAAGGGAAAGTCCCTTCACTACCTCCTGCCATAGCATCATGAAGGCATTTCCAACAAGAGGCAGGGATCCACCTACCAACAAATACAAGATGACTCCCAGGCTCAACACGTCCACTGGGGGGTCTGTCATACTTTTCTCCCTGAAGAGTTCTAGGGCAGAATAAAGGAAGGGAGACTGCCACAGGAGGTATACAGCTTGTTGCCCAGGCTGAATTCATTTCCAAGGTCAAGACCTGAAAGTTTGCTGTGCCTTTTCTTATCCAATAGTAGGTTGTCTGTTTTCAGGCCCCTCTGAACCATACCCTTTTTATGACAATCCTGCACCGCTGACACTATCTGGCAGAATTTGGTGGCTTGAGCCCCTTTTTCCCTCATCCTGCCATGAGCCCTTGCATGATGAAACACCTCCCCTACGCTCACTTAATCCATCACTATGTGGAGTGTGTTCTCATTCTTGATGACTTCAAACAATTTCACAGTAAACACTCCCACAGCTCCATGAAGGCATTTCCACCAAAAGGCAGGGATCCACTCACCAACAAATACAAGATGACTCCCAGGCTCCACATATCCACTGGGAAGTCCATCGTACTCTTCTCCCTTGAAGAGTTCTAAGGCAGAATAAAGAAAAGGTATAAGTGAAAGCCTTCATAATATTTACCTCTCAGCATAGTCTGTGGATGCTGCAAGAGGTTGCTGGGTCTCCCTTAATGATCATACCTTATTCCCAGTGAGGAGCTTTGGCCAACTTCACCTTGGTGAAGGTACCTTTGCAGAGGTTTTTGAGCATCTGGTAGTCTCACACATGGATGTCCACCTCATAAGAAATGGCTGAGAGGGCCCTGCATCATCTTGGACTTGGGGCAAGTCTTACTTAAAAATTTTTTTTTTTTTTTTTAAATCTTACTTAGCTTAGGGCAATCGGGTCCCAACATAGGATTCAAAGTGGTAAAAAAGGATGACTAAATAAAAACTGGGCCCCTGGGTGGCACAAATTGTTAAGCCCTGTATTAGTAGATAAAAGGTTGGTAGTTCAAACCCACCCAGTGGCATCTCCAAAGTAGGGCCCTGTAACCACTTCTGAAACGTCACAACCTTGAAAACCCGTTTGGGGTTGCTGCAAGTTGTTATCTACTCAACAGGAAGTAGTAAAATGCAAATAAAAACATACTTAAAGAAGAAAAAGTTGAGAAAAAACATATATAAACAAGAAAAAATTAATACAAAAAAAAGAAAATGAAAAAGTGATAAAAATCACTTTTATTTTGGCGGTTAGTCTGTGGCCGTTGGATGAGCTCTGCTGGGCCTTGTCAGTGATCCTGCCTGTGAAGGTGGCCATGTTTGGATTCTGGTCTACTGAGTTCCAGTCTCTCATTCAGAGCCCTATCAAAGGGCAAAGATAAAATGAATCAAGTGGGAAAGTTCAGGAAGATGGTGAGATAGTTATATGAAGCTCTTATCCCACCAAAGGGGGGAAAAAACCTAGAAGGTATTGCTAGCCTGTGAGTATCCTGAAAAGAGTCAACAGTTGACATCAACACAGCAAATGCTGAATCAAGGAAAAGATGGCTTCAAAAAGGTAAGGAATCTTTGTGGTCTCTTTTCTTGCCTTTGCCCCATCTCCTCCCCAACTCAGTGGTCATCTTACAGCAGCAGCACTTGCTTCTGATCCCAGGGTGGGACCCTGTTCCTGGCTCCAGTTAGAGTACAGAAAATCATTGTGTGTGTCGGTTCTAATCTTTGTGGGGGATGCCTGAAGGACAAATGCAAGGAGCTCGTCTCTTTTACCTAACTTATGACAAAGGCTGGTAGGATGGCAGGCATTTATAAGGAAAGATTGCAAGAGGAACTAACAGCCCATAGAGAGCTGAGGCTAAAAATTATGCTCAAAACATACGATAGATTGCCTACGGCCTGGCAGCCAAAACTGGGAAGTATTTCTTTGGAAAATCAGGACATTCAAAAGCAACTGTGTGTTTGGGGAAATTTAGCAGGCTACACATACCTAGAGCAAAATTTATATTCAGAAACTACCTGAGAAAGATCTACACTTCTTTCTCACTCTTTCAGTATTTCAGGAGTGCCCCAGCACACAGCCAATCTGCACAGACTGGGAGAGGTATCTGTGGGGTTTGTTTTGATTTATTTTCTTTGTTTGCTTTTTCTATGTATTTTCAGCTGCTCTCATTTCAAATTCGCTGTAAAAACACTAGATGGGAATTTGCATTTTCCATTCCACTATAAAACGAGCTCAGATGTCCCCTGCACGCTCACAATAAGAAAAACCTGAAAAGCAACAACTCTTATTAGCTCTCTCAGAGATCTGAACTTACACAAGAAACTGCTATCCCAGAAGCTGGAGATACAGATGGACTACTACAAAGAATCACTGCTTACTGGAAACGGAGAATGTCACCACAATTCCTTCCACCTCCTGACCTAGAATCATATGTTACTACCTGAAGATGTGTTGATGCCAACTGATAGCAGTGCAATGTGATAGAGAAGAACATCCCCATAGGATTTTCTAGCCTGTATATTTTATGGAGGCAAATAGGCAAGTGTTTTCTTCTACGGAGTCGCTGGCTGGATTTAAATCACCAACCTGTTGGTTAGCAGCCAAGCGCTTAACTATTATGCCACTAGGGCTCCTTACTTCAATGCTAATTGACTAATCCCTGGAGACCGAGAGAGAGAAATTTCACAGGGCCTAGCCTTATGGTACCTTCACACTTCGGTGAATTTCTCATAAAGGAGACCCACTAGGTTTTCACTGTCAAGCTGTAAGTAAAAGTCTCTCTTAATTCCAGGTGTTAAAAAAAAAAAGTAAACAACTGGAAACAGTACTGTGTTCTTGACAATGGTCTACCCTCAAGGGAAACAGTTCTACTACCCTTTTAACCAACTTAATCAACTTCCAGGTTTTAGAGCCTAATAGACTTGAGGAAGGGGAAATAACAAACACCATCTAACCTGCCACATACGGGGAAAACTGCCTAACCTCACTCCTCATCGAACATACCAAAAAAAAAAAAAAAACCCAGTGCTGTCGAGTCGATTCTGACACATTGTACCCTATAAGACATAGTAGAACTGCCCCGTAGAGTTTCCAAGGAGCGCCTGGCAGATTCGAACTGCTGACCCATTAGTTAGCACCCGTAGCACTTAACCACTACACCACCAGGGATTCCTCATCAAGCATAGGCTTGACAAAAATGTGGAAACACACACAGATGGAAGAGACTGGGTAAACAACAGGAGAAGGGTCAGATATGGCACCCATGTTAGAATTATTAGACCAGGAAATTAAAATCACAACATCATAAGGGCTGTGTATAAAAAGTGGACAACATGCAAGAATAGAATGGTAAACAAAGTGAACAGACTGAAACTCTAAGAAATATTCAAAAAATATGAGAAATGAAAAACAGTAACAGAAATGAAAAAATGGCACTGATTGACTTATTAGTAGGTTGCACATGTTCAAGGAAAGAATCAGTAAGGTTGAAGATTTATCAGTGGAAACTTGTCAAATTGAAAAGAAAAAAGAGTGAAAGAGAATAAGAAACCTGGGACAATTGCAAAAGGTCTAATATATGCATAGAGGAAATACCAGAAGGAGAAGAGAGAAAGGAACAGAGGAAATATTTGAAGTTTTCATGGCAGAGTATTATCCAAAATTGTTGCCAGACACCAAATCACAGATCGAGGTACCCAGAGAACGCCAAGCAGGATAAATACCAAAACACCTCAACCTAGGAATAGCATATTTAAAGTGCAGATAATTACACAAAGAGGAAAAACTTACATCAACAAGAGGAAACAAAAACACTACACCTGTAAAGGAACAAGGATTAGAATTCATCAGACCTTCCCAGAAACCATGCAAGCAAGAAGAGTGTGCAGTGATAAACGTAAAGTGTGAAAAGAAAACTCTAGCTGAATACAAGCTAAACAACAGGTATTTCAGTGACTACATATAAACAAGAATACATTCTTTCCAAAAAGTCACTAAACAAATACAATAATATAACCTTCAAGAATTTAATTAAAAAAAAAATTAAAAGGGAAAGGTGCATAATCTGATTTCCAGGTTACCACTTTATAATTTTAAAATGTCCGCTTTCAAAAAAAAAATCACAACACATACAACAAAAAGAAAATTTGTTCCATTCAAAGAAACAAAATAAACTGGCAGAAAAGGTTCCAGTCCACACATCACACTTACTAGACAAAGACTTCAAAATGACTGTCTTAAACATGCCTAAAGAGACAAAGGAAAACATGGAGAAATAACTAAAGGAAATCAGGAAAACTATGAAAGAAAATGAGACTATTAATAAAGAGATAGAAAGTATAAAAAGAAACAAAAAAAAAAAAATTCAGCAGCTCAATAGTGCAACCACTGAAATAAAAATTTACAAAAGAATGCAAACATTTCAGCAGGAAGAAGAAACTCTCAACAAATTTGAAAAAAGGCAAATCGAAATTACTGAGTTTCAAGAGGAAAAAAAAATGAAAACAAGTAAACAAAGCCTATGAGATCAGCTAGACACAATCAAGATGACCAGCACTGCTACCCCCAAAGGAGAGGAGGGGGAGAAAGTGACAAAAATCATACTTGAAGAAATGATAACTAAAAAGTTCCAATATTTGATGATAGATGTGAATCTACAAAACCAAAAAAAAAAAATTTTTAAAGAAAATGCACTCAAAAAAAAACAAAACACTCATATTAAAAGCGAAATCTAGAACATCACTCTTTTTCAAATAGCATCTGGAAAAGAAAATACTTAGGAATAAATTGAACTTAGGAGGCAAAAGCTTATACACTGAAAACTACAAAATACTGCTGAAAGAAATTCAAGAAGACCTAAATAAATGGAAAGGAATACCGTTTTCATGCAGTGCAAGACTTAATATTGTCAAAATGGCAATTCTACCAAATTCATCTACAGATTCAGTGTAATCCTGACGAAAATTCTAAAAGCCATTTTTGTACATTAACGGAAAAGCCAAACCTCAAGTTCACCTTGAATTGCTAGGGGCCCTGAATAGCTAAAATAATCTTCAAACACACGGATCAAAGTCAGATGACTCACACTTCTCAACTTCAAAACAATTGCAAAGCTTCAGTAATCCAAACTGTGTGCTTTGGCACATGAATGGACATACAGACCAACAGAATGGAACTGAAACTCTACAAATAAACCCAATCATATCTGGTCAATTCATTTTCAACAAGGATGCCAAATCCATTCAATGGGAAAAGAAGAGTCTCTTCAACAAATGGTACAAAGAAAACTGGATTTCCACATGCAAGAGAATGAAGCTCAACTTTTACCTCACACCAGACAAATAACTCAAAATGATCAGCGAACTAACTAAAGATAATAAATAGAAGAAATTATGGGGATTTGGCAATGGGTATTTACATATGACACAAAAAGCATAAACGACAAGATAACAAATTGGATTACGTAGAAATTACAAATCTTGTCCATCACTGTTTAGGAAGCATTGAGTTTCTGTTTATAGGACAGAAAATTTGGCAATGGATATTGGTGACAGTTGCACAACATGATTGATGTAATTGGTGTCACTGAACTGTGTACGTGAAGATGCTGAACTGGCAAATGCTTTCTTTATATAGTTTTACAACAATAAAAAAGGTAAAAATAATCTTTAAGAAGTAAACACGTTCTAAGGGAAAAAAAGACATTATCAAGAAATTAAAAAGAAACACTGGGGGTGGAGTGAAGATGGCAGAATAGACAGACGCTTCTGTTGAGCCCTCTTTACAACAAAGACCCGAAAAAACAAGTGAAACGAATATATGTGTGACAAGCTGGGAGCCCTGAGCGTCAAAGGCAAGCTTAGACAATGAACTCAGGGGTAGGGGAAGGAAGAGACCATTCAGAAGCGCAGAGGAGTTACCGGACGTGAATCACGGGGAGCCCTCAGGCAACATTCCCAGAGCGGCTACGGCGGTGGCAGCGGCGGTGGACGGCTGGACCCAGCATTCAGATGCAGTTCCTTCAGAAAGAAGCAGCGGGCCACACAGCCTGCTCACACCTCCGGAACCTACGGAGAAGGGCACTCTCGGCAAAAGGTAACTACTTGAGTATATTTTACCACCCCACCCCCACCCCCAACCCAGCTTCAGCAGCCGAATTCCGGGGCCTGAGATAGACCCTGGTGAGCACCTGGAGTCGTCCTCCTGGCCTTATGGAAGGAAAAAATTTGTATCTGGGGGGAAAAGATAATTTGCTACCTCCATTAACTGGGGAAGTTCAGGACAGAAGCGGCTCCTGTCCAGGTATAAACCATCCGTGGACCCTGAGCACCTTTCCCTTCTGCATGGACCTGTTTGGGCTTATTTCAGGAGAAAAGGCCCTTGTAGGCAAACTCCAACCATTTTAGCGGTGCGGTGGACAGCTGGGTATTTGACGTTTGATATTGCTTTGCCTATGAAACAAAATCCTCACCTACCCAGAACAGGGTCCTGATGACTGCTGGCTCCACTTGGGTTGCCCAGCCACGCGGGACACTCGTCCAGGGAAAACTGCTACCTACCAGTCCTTACACCAAAAACTTCGGGTGCCCGTGGTCCCTCTGCAGAGCCCATCCACCACCGCGCTCTAGGGAACAGAGACGCATTTTCCTCAGGGACACTTGGGGGTCAGTTTTCAGTCCCCTGCCTTGTTCAGAGCATGACCCTCTGCTACAATCAGATACCGGTATATACGCCAATCACCCCTGCCCCTCTCAGACTGTAGGACAGAGCCTGTACCACACACTTGATATCAGCTACCTGGAAACCTGAGCTGAATTCATACAAGAAAACTGAATGGACTACTAGACTGATATACCTGATAACACCTCTACCCAGCTAAGGACAGGACACCAGAGCTGCAAAGGAGAAAATAATCCAGCTACTCACTCAGGCAACCCATAGGGGTATACCAAAACAAAACAAAACAAAGCAAGCAGCTACGACACAGTAAGCAACCATAAACTAATACAATAACTTATACATAGCTCGGAGACAACAGTCAATATCAAGTCACATAAAGAAACAGGCCATGATCACCTCAACAGGCTCTCAAAACAAAGAATCCAGGGATCTTTTAGATGAAAGTGCATCCCTGGAATTACCAGATGCAGCACACAAAAGAACCTTTCAAGGCATCAGGAAGGAAATGAGGCAATATGCAGAACAAGCCAAGGAACACACAAAAAAAGCAACAGAAGAAATCAGAAAGATTATTCAGGAATATAATGAAAAGTTTAATAAGCTGGAAAAATCCGTACACAGCAATCAGAAATTCAGAAGATTAACAATAAAATTACAGAATTAGATAACTCAATCGAAAGTCACAGGAGCACAAGTGAGCAAGTAGAAGCTAGAATTTCTGAACTTGAAGATAAATCACTTGGCACTAATATATTTGAAGAAAAATCAGATAAAAGAATTTTTAAAAATGAAGAAACCTTAAGAATCATGGGGGACTCTATCAAGAGAAATGACCTACGACTGATTGGAGTACCAGAACAGGGAGGGAGAACAGAAAATGCAGAGAAAATTGTTGAGGATTTGTTGCCAGAAAACTTCCCCGATAGTGTGAAAGATGAGAAGATATCTATCCGAGATTCTCATGAAACTCCACATAAGGTAGATCTTAAAAGAAAGTCGCCTAGCTTGCCAAAAACAAAGATAAAGAGACAATTATAAGAGCAGCAAGGGATAAAAGAAAAGTCACCTACAAGGGAGAGCCAATAGGAAAATTCTCAGACTACTCGGCAGAAACCATGCAGGCAAGAAGGCAATGGAATGACATATTTAAAAAACTGAAGGAAAAAAATTGCCTGCCGAAAATCATATACCCATCAAAACTGCCTCTTAAATGAAGGTGAAATTAAGACATTTCCAGATAAACACAACTTGAGGGAATTCATAAAAACCAAACCAAAACTATAATAAATACTAAAGGGAGTTCTTTGGTTAGAAAATCAATAACATCAGGTATCGACCCAAGACTAGAACACGGGGCAGAGCGACCAGAAGTCAACCCAGACAGGGAAATCCAAAAAAAAAAAAAAAGCAAGATTCAAAAAAAAAAAAAAGCCCAACACAGGGTAACGGCGATGTTATTATATAAAAGAAGACAACATTAAAATAATAAAGAGGGAGTTAAGAAATGTAACCATACACCTTCCATATGGAGAAGAAGATACGGCGATACAAAGAAATAAAAGTTAGGTTTAAATT
Organism: Elephas maximus indicus; assembly: GCF_024166365.1. NCBI lineage: Eukaryota > Metazoa > Chordata > Mammalia > Proboscidea > Elephantidae > Elephas > Elephas maximus. The sequence goes on from NC_064821.1 coordinate 21,887,140, forward strand.
GAGAAAAACAGGGGTAAATAATGAGGTAACAATAAAGGAGACAAACTATCCCACTCATCAAAATAAAATACAAGGGAAAAATACAGGCTCAGCAGAAACAAAATCAGCAACAACAAATATGAGGAAAGGACAATATACAAAGAAAATCTACTCAGCACATGAAATCAAGTGGGAAAAAAAAGCTGTCAAAACACAAAAAAAGACATCAAAATGATAGCACTGAAGTCATACCTATCCATAATTACCCTGAAACTAAATGGACTAAATGCACCAATAAAGAGACAGAGAGTGGCAGAATGGATTAAAAAACAAGATCCGTCTATCTGCTGCCTACAAGAGACACACCTTAGACTTAGAGACACAAACAAACCAAAACTCAAAGGATGGAAAAAAATAGATCAAGCAAACAACAATCAAAAAAGAGGAGGAGTGGCAAAATTAATTTCTGACAAAATAGACTTTAAAGTTAAATCCATCAGAAAGAAGGAAGGACGCTATATAACGATTAAAGGGACAATACACCAAGAAGATATAACCATAATAAATATTTATGCACCCAATGACAGGGCTTCAAGATACATAAAACAAACTCTATCAGCATTGAAAAGTGAGATAGCTCCACAATAATACTAGGAGACTTCAACACACCACTTTCGGTGAAGGACAGGACATCCAGAAAGAAGCTCAGTAAAGACATGGAAGATCTAAATGCCACAACCAACCAACTTGACCTGGTAGACATATGCAGAACACTCCACACCACGCCAACCAACTATACTTTCTTTTCTAGCGCACATGGAATATTCTGTACAATAGACCACATATTAGGTCATAAAGCAAGCCTTAGCAAAATCCAAATCACTGAAATATTACAAAGCATCTTCTCTGACCATAAGGCCATAAAAGTGGAAATCAAGACCAGGAAAAGCAGGGAAAAGAAATCAAACACTTGGAAACTGAACAATACCCTGCTCAGAAAAGACTGGATTTTAGAAGACATTCAGGGTGGAATAAAGAAATTCTGACAATCCAATGAGAATGAAAACACTTCCTATCAGAACCTTTGGGACACAGCAAAAGTGGTGCTCGGAGGCCAATTTATATCAATAAATGCACACATCCAAAAAGAAGAAAGAGCCAAAATCAAAGAACTATCCCTACAACTTGAACAAAGAGAAAGACAGCAACAAAAGAAACCCACAGGCAACAGAAGAAAACAAAAAATAAAAATTAGAGCTGAACTAAATGAAATAGAAAACAGAAAACCAATTGAAAGAATTAACAAGACCAAAGGCTGGTTCCTTGAAAAAAATCAACAAAAGTGATAAACCATTGGCCAAACTGACAAAAGAAAAACAGGAGAGGAAGCAAAATAACCCGATTAAGAAATGAGATGGGCAATATTACAACAGACACAACAGAAATTAAAAAAAATCATATCAGATTACTATGAAAAACTAAAACAAATTTGAAAACCTAGAAGAAATGGATGAATTCCTAGAAACGTACTACCTACCTAAACCAACACAGAGGTAGAACAACTAAATAGACCCATAACGAAAGAAGAGATTGAAAAGGTAATCAAAAAAACCCCAACAAAAAAAAAGCCCTGGTCCGAACGGCTTCACTACAGAGTTCTACCAAACTTTCAGAGAAGAGTTAACACCACAACTACTAAAGGTATTTCAGAGCATAGAAAAGGATGGAATACTACCAAACTCATTCTGTGAAGCCACCATATCCCTGATACCAAAGCCAGGTAAAGACACCACAAGAAAAGAAAATTATAGACCTATATCCCTCATGAATGTAGATGCAAAAATCCTCAACAAAATTCTAGCCAATAGAATTCAACAACATATCAAAAAAATAATTCACCATGACCAAGTGGGATTCATACCACGGACGGTTCAACATTAGAAAAACAATTAATGTAATCCACCACATAAACGAAAGACAACAATCACATGATTTTACCAACTGATGCAGAAAAGGCACTTGAAAAAGTTCAACACTCATTCATGATAAAAACTCTCAGCAAAATAGGAATAGAAGGAAAATTTCTCAACATAATAAAGGGCATTTATACAAAGCCAACATCCAACATCACCCTAAATGGAAAGAGCCTGAAAACATTCCCATTGAGATCGGGAACTAGACAAGGATGCCCTTTATCACCACTCGTATTCAACATTGTGTTGGAAGTCCTAGACAGAGCAATTAGGTTAGAAAAAGAAATAAAGGGCATCCAGATTGGCAAGGAAGAAATTAAAGTATCTCTATTTGCAGATGACATGATCTCATACACAGAAAACCCTAAGGAATCCTCCAGAAAACTACTGAAACTAATACAAGAGTTCAGCAGAGTATCGGGACACACGATAAACATACAAAACTCAGTTGGACTCCTCTACACCAACAAAAAGAACATCAAAGAGGAAATCACCAAATCAATGCCATTTACGGTAGCCCCCAAAAGATAAAATAATAAATCTTACCGGAAATGTAAAAGGCTTACACAAAGAAAACTACAGTACGCTTCTGCAAGAAACCAAAAGAGACTTACATAAGTGGAAGAACATACCTTGCTCATGGATAGGAAGGCTTAACATATAAAAATGTCTATTCTACCAAAAGGGATCTATACATTTAATGCAATTCTGATCCAAATCCCACGGACATTCTTTAATGGCATGGAGAAACAAATAAGGCATTACTGAAAAAGAAGAACAAAGTGGGAGGCCTTACTTGACCTGATTTTAGAACCTACTATACCACCACAGTAGTCAAAACAGCCTGGTATTGTTACAACAACAGATACATGGACCAAAGGAACAGAATTGAGAATCCAGACATAAATCCATCCACATATAAGCAGTTGATATTTGACAAAGGCCACAAAACGGTTAAATGGGGAAAAGACAATCTTTTTAACAAATGGTGCTGGCAGAACTGGATATCCATCTGCAAAAAAATGAAACCACACCCATACCTCACTCCATGCACAAAAACTAACTCAAAATGGATCAAAGAACTAAACATAAAATATAAAACGGTAAAGATCATGGAAGAAAAAATAAGGACAACATTAGGAGCCCTAATACATGGCATAAACAGTATAAAAAAAATTTTTTTTTTATACAAAACATTATAAAGAACGTAGAAGAAAAACTAGATAACCGGGAGCTCCTAAAAATCAAACACTTATGCTCATCCAAAGACTTCACCAAAAGAGTAAAAAGTCTACCTACAGACTGCGAAAAAGTTTTTAGCTAGGACATTTCTGATCAGCACCTGATCTCTAAAACCTACATGATACTGCAAAAACTCCACTGCAAAAAGATAACTAACCCAATTAAAAAATGGGCAAAAGATGTGAATAGACACTTCACTAGAGAAGACATTCAGGTAGCTAATAGATACATGAGGAAATGTTCACCCTCATTAGCCATTAGAGAAATGCAGATCAAAACTACAATGAGATTTCATCTCACTCCAACAAGGCTGGCATTAATCCAAAAAACACAAAATAAGAAATGTTGGAGAGGCTCTGGAGAGACTGGAACACTTCTACACTGCTGGTGGGAATGTCAAATGGTATAACCACTTTGGAAACTGATTTGGCGCTTCCTTGAAAAGTTAGAAACAGAACTGCCATGAAAGAAAAAAAATAACAACTACCATACGATCCAGCAATCTCACTCCTTGGAATATATCCTAGAGAAATAAGAGAATTTACAGGAAGAGATATATGCACACCCATGTTTACTGCAGCACTGTTTACAATAGCAAAAACATAGAAGCAACCAAAGTGCCCATCAACGGATGAATGGATAAATAAACTATAGTATATTCACACAATGGAATACTACGTATCGATAAAGAACAGTAAGGAATCTGTGAAACATTTCATAACATGGAGGAACCTGGAAGGCACTATGCTGAGTGAAATTTCTCAGTTGCAAAAGGACAAATATTGTATAAGACCCTTATTATAAGAATTTGAGAAACAGTTTAAACTGAGAAGAAAACATTCTTTTGAGGTTATGAGAAAGGGGAAGGAGAGAGGGTGGGAGAGGGGTGTTTACTAATTAAGTAGTAGATAAGAACTACTTTAGGTGAAGGGAAAGACAGCACACAATGCAGGCGAAGTCAGCACAATTGGACTAAACCAAAAGCAAAGAACTTTCCTGAATAAACTGAATACTTTGAAGGCCAGCGTAGCAGGAGTAGGGGTGTGGAGACGATGGTTTCAGGGGACATCTAAGTCAATTGGCACAATAAAATCTATTATCAAAATATTCTGCATCTCACTTTGAAGAGTGGCATCTGGGGTCTTAAACGCTAGCAAGCTGCCATCTAAGATGCATCAATTGGTCTCAAACCACCAGGATCAAAGGAGAATGAAGAATAGCAAGGACTCAAGGTGATTAGGAGCCCAAGAGACAGAAAGGGCCACATGAACCAGCAACTATATCATCCTGAGACCAGAAGAACTAGATGGTGCCCAGCTACAGCCGATGACTGCCCTGACAGGGAACACAACACGGAACCCCTGAGGGAGCAGGAGAGCAGTGGGATGCAGACCCCAAATTCTCATAAGACCAGACTTAATGGTCTGCCTGAGACTGGAAGGACCCCGGTGGTTATGGCCCCCAGACCTTCTCTTGCCCCAGGACAGGAACCATTCCCGAAGCCAACTCTTCAGACATGGATTGGACTGGACAATGGGTTGGAGATGGATGCTGGTGAGGAGTGAGCTTCTTGGATCAGGTGGACACTTGAGACTATGTTGGCATCTCCTGCCTGGAGGGGTGATGAGAGGATGGAGGGGGTTAGAAGCTGGCGAAAAGGACATGAAAAGAGAGTGGAGGGAGAGAGCTGGCAGTCTCATTACGGGGAGAGTAATTGGGAGTGTGTAGCAAGGTGTATATAGGTTTTTGTGTGACAGACTGACTTGATTTGTAAACTTTCACTTAAAGCACAATAAAAAATCATTACAAAAAAAAAAAAAAGAAACCCTATAGCAGAAAATGTCTGCAAGTCATATAACTTATAAGAGTATAAGATTCAAAATATGTATACAATTCCTAAAACTCAAGAACAAAAAGACCAATATACCAATTTAAAACTGAGCAAAGGACTTGAATAGATAGTTCTGTAAAGAAGGTATATAAATCATTAAGAAGCATAAGAAACAGTGCTAAATGTCATTAGCCCTTAGAGAAATGCAAATCAAAACCAAAACGAGATACCACTTCATACCTAATAGGATGGGTATAATAATAATTAAAAAGGAAAAATAACAAGTGCTGTGGAGAAGTTTCCATGCTCATACATTGCTGTTGGAAATGTAAAATGGTGCAGCTGCTGTGGAAAACACATTGGTGCTTACTCCAAAAGGTAAACAATTATCATGGGACCCACCACTTCCACTCCTAGGTATATACCACAGGAATGGAAAACAGAGACTCCAAAAGTGACTTGTAAACCAATATTCATTGCAGTATTATTCACAATAGCCAAAAGGTATAAACCCAAGTGTCCATTAACAGCCGAATGGATAAACAATGTTTAGTATAGGCATACAATGGAATATTATTCAGCCAAAAAGGTATGAAATTCTGATACACAATACAATGTAGATATACTCTCAAAAAACTATGCCAAGTAAAATAAGCTTATATGAACTACTTAGGATACACAAATTCATACAAACAGAAAGTAGATAAGAGGATACCAGGGCTGAAGAACAGAATAATTGGGAGTTATTTCTGAATGGGTATAGAGTTTCTATTGTGGGTGACAAAAAATTTTGCAAATAGAAACTGGTAATGATTATACAACTCTGTGAATACGTTTAATACTACTCCATCGTACGTTTAGAAATGATTAAAAAAGAACATCGAACAGGAAATCACCAAATCGATACCATTTACAATAGTCCCCAAGAAGATAAACTACTTAGGAATAAATCTTACAACAGACGTAAAAGACTCATACAAAGAGATCTACAAAACGCTTCTGCAAAAAACCAAAAGAGACCTAAAGAACTGGGAAAACATACCTTGCTCATGGATAGGAAGACTATACATTATCAAAAGGTCTATTCTACCAAAAGTCTTCTATAGATTTATTGCAATTCTGATCCAAATTCCAACAACATTTTTAAATGAGATAGAGAAAAAAATCAACAACTTCATACGAAAGTGAAAGAGGCCCTGGATAAGTAAACCATTACTGAAAAACAAGAACAAAGTGGAAGGCCTTACTCTACCTGATTTTACAACCTATTACACCGCCACGAGAGTCAAAACTGCCTGGTACTGGTACAACAAAAGATCCACAGATCAATGGGACAGAATAGAGCATTTGATATTTGACAAAGGCCTCAGAACAGTTAAATGGGAAACAGAAAGTCTTTTTAACAAACGGTGCTTTGGCATAACTGGATATCCATCTGCAAAACAATGAAACAAGACCCATACCTCACTCCATGCAAAAAAATACGCTTAAAATGGATCAAAGACCTAAACATGAAATACAAAACCATGAAGATCATGGAAGAAAAGATAGGGACAAAGTCAGGAGCCCTAATACATGGCATAAACAGTATACAAAACATTACTAACACTGCACGAGAAAAACTAGATAACTGGGAGCTCCTAAAAACCAAACACCTACACTCATCCAAAGACTTCACCAAAAGAGTAAAAAGATTACCTACGGAATGGGAAAAAGTTTTTAGCTATGACATTTCCGATCAGCGCCTGATCTGTAAAATCTATGTGATATTCCAAAAACTCAACAACAAAAAGACAAATAACCCAATTAAAAAATGGGCAAAGGATATGAAGAAGCACATCACTAAAGAAGACATTCAGGTAGCTAACAGATACATGAGAAAATGCTCATGATCTTTAGCCACTAGAGAAACGCAAATCAAACCAACAATGGGATTCCATCTCACTCCAACAAGGCTGGCTTTAATCCAAAAACACATAATAATAAATGTTGGAGAGCTTGTGGAATGACTGGAACACTTACACACTGCTGGTGAGAATGTAAAATGGTACAACCACTTTGGAAATCGATTTGGCGATTCCTAAAAAAACTAGAAATCGAACTACCATACGATCCAGCAATCCCACTCCTTGCAATATATCCTCGAGAAATAAGAGACTTTACACGAACAGATATATGCACACCCATGTTCACCGCAGCTCTCTTTACAATAGCAAAAACTTGGATGCAACCAAGGTGGCCATCAACGGATAAATGGATAAATCAATTATGATATACTCACACAATGGAATACTACACATCAATAAAGAACAATGATGAATCCATGAAACTTCTTATAACACGGAGAAATCTGGAAGACATTATGCTGACTGAAATTAGTCAGATGCAAAAGTACAAATATTGTGTAAGGCCACTATTATAAGACCTGGAGAAATAGTTTAAACAGAGAAGAAAATGTTCTTTGATAGTTCTAAGAGGGTGGAGGGAGGGAGGGAGGGAGAGGGGTTTTCACTAATTAGATAGTAGATAAGTTTTTCTTTTAGGTGAAGGGAAAGACAACACACAATACAGGAGAGGTCAACACAACTGCACTAAACCAAGAGCAAAGAAGTTTCCCGATTAAACTGAATGACTAGAAGGCCAGCGTAGCACGGGCGGGAGTTTGGACACCATGGTTTCAGGAGACATCTAAGTCAACTGGCATAATAAATCTATTAAGAAAACATTCTGCATCCCACTTTGGAGAGTGGCCTCTGGGGTCTTAAACGCTAGCAAATAGCCATCTAAGATGCATCAACTGGTCTCAATCCACCTGGAGCAAGGAAGAATGAAGAACACCAAAGACACAAGGTAATTATGAGCCTAAGAGACAGAAAGGACCACACAAACCAGAGACTACACCAACCTGAGACCAGAAGAGCTAGACAGTGCCTGGCCACAACTGATGTCTCCCTTGACAGGGAACACAACAGAGAAGCTCTGAGAGATCAGGAGAACAGTGGGATGCAGACCCCTAATTCTCATAATAAGACCAGACTTAATTGTCAGAATGGGACTAGAAAGACCCCAGAGGCTACAGTCCCCAGACCTTCTGTTAGCCCAAAATAGGAACCATTCCCAAAGCCAACTCTTCAGACAGGGATTAGACTGGAATATGGGATGGAAAATGATACTGGTGAAGAAGGAACTTCTTGGATCGAGGGGACACATGAGACTATGTTGGCATCTCCTGTATGAAGGGGAGATGAGAGGGCAGAGGGGGTCAGAAGCTGGCCGAATGGACACGAAAAGAGAGAATGGAGGGAAGGAGTGTGTTTTTTCATTAGGAGGAGAGCAATTAGGAGTTTTTAGCAATGTATGTATAAATTTTTGTATAAGACACTGACTTGCTTTCTAAACTTTCACTTGAAACACAAAAAATATTAAAAAAAAAAAAAAAAAGAAATCAAATGATGTATTGCACCGGGCAAACCTGCTGCAAAAGACCTCTTTAAAGTGCTAAAAGGCAAAGCTATCACTTTAACGACTAAGGTGCACCTTACCAAGCCATGCTGTTTTCAGGCACCTCATACGCATGAGAGAGCTGGACAACGCACACGGAAGACCGACGAACTGATAACTTTGAATTATGGTATTGGAAAAGAATATTGAATATACTGATTGCTGGTGGAACAAACAAATCTGTCTTGGAAGAAGTACAGCCAGAATGCCCATTACAAGAAATAATGTCCAGGTTTGGTCTCATGTTCTTTTGACATGTTATCATGAGGGATCAGTCCCTGGAGAAGGATATCAAGCTTGGTCAACAAGAGGGTCATCGAAAAAGTGGAAGACCCCCAACGAGATGGATTGACGCAGTGGCTGCAACAATGGGCTCCGGCATAACAATGATTGTGAGGATGGTGCAGGACCAGGCAGTGTTTCACACTGTTGTACACAGGATCGTTATGAGTCACAATTGACTCAATGAGATCTAACAATAAAGAAAAGGATTAGGATTTTGAACATGCCAAACTTGATGTATCTATTAAACTTCCATGTGGAGAATCTAACAATCTGGAGTGATCCTGTCTAGAGATATGCATTTTGGAGTCCTCAGGGAGGGTGGACACTACAACTGTCGACAGACCAAGTGACAAGATAGGAATGGCCATGTGAGGAGCTGGGCGGGAGGGTAGCTAGAAGGGATTAATGAATGCTGAGGCAACAAGCTGCGTAGATCACAAACGGGCCTATGACAATGCATCTGTAGGCGCGGTAGCCCTATACACCACAGGAAACCTCTACATCGTTGCACAAATAATTATATGACATGAGATACGGAGTATAAAGAGAATCCCAGATGCCGTGAGGAAGAACAGTAATGGCCCCGAAGTATACTTTCTGAAGAAGTTACATTTGATCAGAGACCTGAAAGATTGGTAAAATCTAGTTAGCAGTCGGGGCTGGAGAGGGACAATTTAGGATGAATGGAACAGTAGAGACGACAGGGTATTTGCAGTTTCCTTATGATTGCAGTCCAGAGAGTGAAACAGGGAAAGTAATAACTGAAGTTTTAGGCGCCAGATAATGGAAGACTGAATAGGCTGCATTCAGAATTTGGAACTTCTCCTAAAACTAATGGGAATTCATGAAAGGATTGTAAACACGGGAGTCATTTGATTTATTTTTGCAAGGATATTCTGGTTAGAGTGTGAAGAAGTGAACACACAGAGAGGTCAAGATGGATGTGGCAAGATGCAGGCCAATGTCAGACTTCCTGCAGGAAGAGGAGAGAACGTGAATATTCATTCACTGTTTCTTTTTCTGTCTTATGGCTCAAACCCCAGTTCATGACAGCGTTTGCGATCTCATGCTTTGGACTACTCATTTCGAAATTCTCAGTTCTCTTAATTCTTCCCCCGAATACTACACATAAAGCTAGTACGATAAAAAATATTTTGAGTCTCAGAATTGCCGTGGTAATAAAATATATATGCCAATGGAATTATAAAAAATTTCCAACATTAACATTTTAACTTGTGTTTAGAAAACTTAGCAGTAAGATTTAATAGCACTGCAAATTTTTAACAACCAAAGATGATAAATACAGCAACAGGAGACCTGTAGCTGTGTAAATAGTCTACTCAAAGAAGCTTGGCTTTAGAATTCTGCCATAGATATCTACCACTGCTACTAGAATAATACCACAAGAAGATGTCTTTAACAAAAAGAAATTTATTCCCTCACAGTTGAAAAGGCTAGAAGGCTAAATTCAGGGACTAGCTCCAAGGGAAGGGTCTATGGGAAAGTCCTTGTCATCAATCTTACCCTGGGTCCAGGAGCTTCTCAGTGGAGGGACCCTGGGTCCAAAGTAGGCGCTCCTCTTCTGTTTCTTCTTCCTTGCTGGTAAAGAGATCCCTTCAGACTAAATTATGACATAAGGCTGGACAGTTGATACACCCCCGAGGCAGAAGAGTAAAGGTGTACTGCTGACCTTGCCAGCTTAAGGCAAATGGCTTCTGGAGGTCCTTTGAAACAGGTATGGAGAAAAAGGCATTACACACATCAACAGGTCCATACGAGGTACCAGGAGATATATTTAATTTGCTAAAGCAATGAAACCACATCTGGAACAGCAGCTGCAATAGCAGTCACCACCTGGTTAAGTTTTCAATAATCCACTGTCATTCTCCAAGATCCACCCGTTTTTTCATGGGCCACATACGCAAGTTGAATACAGATGTGGTGGGAATCAACACCCCTGGATCCTTCAAGTCCATGATGGTGGCAATAATCTCTCCAATCCCTCCAGGAATGCAGTATTGCTTTTGGTTTCCTATTTTCCTAGGTAGGGGCAGTTCTAATGCCTTCTGCTTAGCCTTTCCTACCATAATATCCTTTGCTCCACATGTCAGGGAGCCAACGTGTGGGTTCTGCCACTTGCTGAGTATGACTACTCCAATTACACATTCTGGATCTGGGGAAATCACTACAGTACGGGTTTGGGGACCCACTAGACCCACTGTGAGACGGGCATGAGCTAACACTCCATTAATAAATTGACCTCTATATGCCCTCACTCTAACTAGTCCTTGTGCCTCCACACCTGCAGAATCTAATTGCAGGTCAGACTCCACATCCTCGCCCAAATCCAAACCCGACACAGTCTTGGGTTCCTTTCCCACACACTGCTTTGGCAGGGGTGGCTTGGCTTTGGACTCCAATTTGGACTGGCTGAAATCTGAGCTTGGCTCATCTCTTACTCTCACCTTAATCTCACAGAGTAAAAGTCTTTACCCATAGCTATCAATTCCAACTCATAGTGACATTACAGGACAGAAAACTGCCCCACAGGGTTTCTGAGGCTTTCATCTTTATGAAAGCAAACTGCCACGTCTTTATTCCATGGAGGGGCTGGTGGGTTCAAACCACCGACCTTTTCCGTAGCAGCTCAGTGCTTCACTACTGCATCACCAGGGATCCTTAGAGTCTTTCCAAACACCTAAATGATAGTGTTGGCAAAGAATATTGAATAATATACCACAGACTGCCGAAATAAACCAATAGGTCTTACAAGAAGTATGGCCAGAATGCTCCTTGGAGGGCGGATGGGAAAACTTCACCTCACTTACTTTAGACATGTTACCAAGAGAGACCAATCCTCCTGGACATTACGTTTGGTAAAGGACAAGGTCAGCAAAACAGAGGAAGAGCCTCAACAAGATGGACTGACACAGTGGCATCAACAATGGCCTCAAACATAGGCTACACTGAAGACATTGGTGAAAAACAAGGCTCTAGGAATTAAACACTAGTTGAGATGTTTCAACAAATGGATGCAGCAATGGAGGTACTCATGCATCTATGGCAAGAAATTTGGATGTAAGCTAACTGCCCAACCAACTGGAAGAGATATATGCGCCCATCCCAAAGAATGGTGATCCAACAGAATGTGGAAATTATCAAACAGTGTCATTAACACCACATGACAGTAATATTTTGCTAAAGGATTGGGCCACATACACTGACCAAAGCTGAGGGGGCAGGGCTGCCACGCTCAACAGGCAGAAGAATGGGCCCAGCTAAGGCCGAATGGATAGAGTCGCCACTCAGATGGGCTAGGAGAATGGGGCTGCCCGAAGCTGATGGAACAGAGTTGCTGTTCCAGTGGGCCTGGGAGGAAGAACTGAAGTTCAAGTCCTAAGGGCCTTCAGCCAGAATCCAGAGATTGTAGCCAGCACTTAGCATCTGGAGGGCAGGGCCATTGCCCCGATGGTCTCTCAGAACAGAGGGCTATTTTCAACCCTTGAGAGGTAATGTAAATTGCTGGTGATGACCCCTATCCCCTCATTCCCTCCAATTTCTACCATTTCTAATGGAAAGGTCTACCTTGTGCCTGTTCGATTCTTGTACTTTGGAAGCAAAAAACTTCTAGATTTCACAGATGAAGAGAAATTCTGCCCCAGGAAAGAATCTGGACGTGGAGTTAAGACTTTTGGGATGATATAATGGGGTGAAAGTGTTTTACATGTGGCAAGGACACGAATTTTGGGGGTCTACAGCTGGAACCCCCCGTGTCTCTCAGTTTGTCGTACTGTGGGTGCTTGTGTGTTGCTGTGATGCTGGAAGCTATGCCACCGGGATTCAGATACCAGCAGGGTTGCCCATGGAGGACAGGTTTCAGCTGAGCTTCCAGACTAAGACAGACTAGGAACAAGGACCCCAGAGTCTACTTCTGAAAAACATGAGCCAGTGAAAACCTTAGGAATAGCACTGGAACACTGTCTGATATACTGCCTGAAAATGAGCCCCTCAGGTTGGAAGGCACTCAAAAGATGACTGGGGAAGAGCTGCCTCCTCAAAGTACAGTCGACCTTAACGATGTGGATGGAGTAAAGCTTTCGGGACCTTCATTTGCTGATGTGGCACAACTCAAAATGAGAAGAAACACCTGCAAACATCCATGAATAATCGGAACCTGGAATGTATGACCTATGAATCTAGGACAATTGGAAATCATCAAAAATGAAATGGAACGCATAAACATCGACATCCTAGGCATTAGTGAGCTGAAATAGACTAGCAGTGGCCATTTTGAATCGGACAATCATATACTCTACTATGCTGGGAATGACAACTCGAAGAGGAATGGTGTTGCATTCATCATCAAAAAGAACGTTTCAAGACCTATCCTGAAGTACAACACTGTCACTGATAGGATAACGTTCATACGTCCACAAGCAAGATCAGTTAATATGACTATTATTCAAATGTACGCACCAACCACTAGGGCCAAAGATGAAGAAAGAGAAGATTTTTATCAGCTGCTACAGTATGAAATTGATCGAAAATGCAGTCAAGATGCATTGAGAATTACTGGCAATTGGAATGCGAAAGTTGGAAACAAAGAAGAAGGATCAGCAGTTGGAAAATATGGCCTTGGTGATAGAAACAATGCCAGAGATCGAATGATAGAATTTTGCAAGACCAATGACTTCTTCATTGCAAATACCTTCTTTCACCAACATAAACGGCAACTATACACACGGACCTCACCAGATGGAAAACACAGAAATCAAATTCACTACATCTGTGAAAAGACACGATGGAAAAGCTCTATCTCATCAGTCGGAACAAGGCCAGGGGCCAAGTGTGGAATAGACCATCAATTGCTCATATGCAAGTTTATGCTAAAACTGAAGAAACTCAGAGCAAGTCCACGAGAGCCAAAATATGACCTTGACTATATCCTACCTGAATTTAGAGACCATCTCAAAAATAGATTTGACGCATTGAACACTGCTAACTGCAGACCAGACGAGTTGTGGAATGACATCAAGGACATCATCCATGAAGAAAGCAAGAGGTCACTGAAAAGACAGGAAAGAAAGAAAAGACCAAGATGGATGTCAGAGGAGACTCTGAAACTTGCTCTTGAACTTCGAGCAGCTAAAGCAAAAGGAAGAATTGATGAAGGAAAAGAACTGAACAGAAGATTTCAAAGCGCCTCTCCAGAAGACAAAGTATTATAATGACACGTGCAAAGAGCTGCAGATGGAAAACCAAAAGGGAAGAACACACTCGGCGTTTCTCAAGGTGAAAGAACTGAAGAAAAATTTCAAACCTCGAGTTGCAATAGTGAAGGATTCCATGGGGAAAATATTAAACGATGCAGGAAGCATCGAAAGAAGATGGAAGGAATACACAGAGTCATTATACCAAAAAGAATTAGTTGATATTCAACCATTTCAAGAGGTGGCATATGATCAGGAACCGACGGTACTGAAGGAAGAAGTCCAAGCTGCTCTGAAGGCATTGGCAAAAAACGAGGCTCCAGGAATTGATGGAATATCAATTGAGATGTTTCAACAAACAGATGCAGCGCTGGACGTGCTCACTCGTTTATGCCAAGAAATAGGGAAGACAGCTTCCTGGCCAACTGACTGGAAAAACAAAAAAAAGAGAGATCCATATTTATGCCTATTCCCAAAAAAGGTGATCCAACTGAATGTGGAAATTATAGAACAGTATCGATATCACAAGGAAGCTAAATTTTGCCGAAGATCATTCAAAAACGGCTGCAGCAGTATATCGACAGGGAACTGCCAGAAATTCAGGCCGGTTTCAGAAGAGGACATGGAACCAGGAATATCATTGCTGATGTCAGATGGATCCTGGCTGAAAGCAGAGAACACCAGAAGGATGTTTACCTGTGTTTTATAGACTATGCAAAGGCATTCGACTGTGTGGATCATAACAAACTATGGATAACACTGCAAAGAATGGGAATTCCAGAACGCTTAATTGTGCTCTTGAGGAACCTTTACATAGATCAAGAAGCAGTTGTTAAGATGGAACAAGGGGATACTGATTGGTTTAAAGTCAAGAAAAGTGTGCGTCAGGGTTCTATTCTTTCACCATACCTATTCAATCTCTATGTTGAGCAAATAATACAAGAAGCTGGACTATATGAACAAAAACAGGGCACCAGGATTGGAGGAAGGCTCATTAACAACCTGCGTGATGCAGATGACACAACCTTGCTTGCTGAAAGTGAAGAGGACTTGAAGCACTTACTGATGAAGATCAAAGACCACAGCCTTCAGTATGGATTACACCTCAACATAAAGAAAACAAAAATCCTCACAACTGGACCAATGAGCAACATCGTGATAAACGGAGAAAAGATTGAAGTTGTCAAGGATTTCATTTTACTTGGATCCACAATTAACAGCCATTCAAGCAGCAGTCAAGAAATCAAAAGACACATTGCATTGGGCAAATCTGCTGCTAAGGACCCCTTCGAAGTGCTGAAGATGAAGATGTCACCCTGAAGACTAAGGTGCACCTGGCTCAGACCATGGTATTTTCAATGACATTATACGGGTGTGAAAGCTGGACAATGAATAAGGAAGACCAAAGAAGAATTGACGCCTTTGAATTCTGGTGTTGGTGAAGAATATTGAATATACCAGGGACTGCCAAAAGAATGAACAAATCTGTCCTGGAGGAAGTGCGGACAGAATGCTCCTTTGAGGCAAGGATGGCGAGAATGCGTCTTACGTAATTTGGACACATTGTCAGGGAGGATCAGTCCCTGGAGAGGGATATCATGCTTGGCAGAGTACAGGGTCACCGGAAAAGAGGAAGACCCTCAAGGAGCTGGACTGACACAGTGGCTGCAACAATGAGCTCCAGCATAACAACGATTCTAAGGATGGCGCAGGGCCGGGAAGTGTTTCGTTCTGTTGTGCGTAGGGTCGCTATGCGTCACAACCGACTCGACGGCACCTAACAACAACAACAACAAGGTGGAATGTCATGGATTGAATAGAAAGGGATAAAACGCGTTTACGAAAGTCACAGCCCAGATCCGATGGAAGGGAAGGTTCCCTGGGGTGTGACCTCTATCACCTTTTATCTTCCAAGAGATAAAAGGAGAGAAATGTAATCAGAGAGATATAAGTACCTCATGCCACCAAGAAAGATGTGCCAGGAGCAGAGCACGTTCTTTGGACCTACGGTCACTGTGCTGAGAAGCTCCTAGGCCAGGAGAAAATGATTCATGACAAGGACCTTCTCCCAGAAACAACAAAGATAGAAAGCATTGCCAGGGAGTTGGCACCCTGAATTCAGACTTCTAGCCTCGTAGACTGGGAGAGAATAAATTTCTTTGTTAAAGCCATCCACTTGTGGTATTGCACTTATAGCAGCACTAGATAACTAAGACACTTAGAGAAGTAGAGGGTTAGGGAGAAAGAGGAAGACCTTGACAAGACAGACTGACACAGTGGCTGCAACAATGGGCTCAAACACAGCAACAATTTTGATGATGGGGCAGAACCAGGAAGTGTTTTGTTGTGTTGTACCTAGGGTCACTATGAGTCAGAATCAACTCGACAGCATCTAATAACAACAACAGCCACTATGCAAGGCAGGAACGCAAGCGGAAATCTATATACAACTTTTCACTGCAGCACTTTTCACAAGAAGCAAAAGATGAACACAGCCAATATGTCCATCAGCAGGTGAATGGATACACAAACTTTGGTACGTACACACAACTCCACAGGGTTTTCAAGGCTCTGACCTTTCAGAAGGAGATCACCGGGAATGTCTTCTGAGAAGTCTCTGGGTGGGTTTGAACCCCCAAACTAGTAGATGAGCAATTAACTGTTGGTGCAAGCCAGGGACTTCCAATGGAATATTACACACACTCCCAAAAATGAAGTCTTGATGCATACGACAACATGGATGAAGCCTGAAAACACCAAGCTGAGAAAAGTCAGTCAGTCAGAAAAGGAGAGATGCATTCTGATCTCACTTATAGGGCAGAAGCAAATATACACAAAACAAAGCTTATTAGTGGTTACCAGGGGTGACAGGGAGGGGGAAGGAAGAGTTTTTGATTAGGATCATTGAGTTTATGTGAAAGGTAGTGGAATGATTTGGAACATAAACCGTGAAATGCTTGCACAGCTTGAATATAAGCAATGTAACAAATGCACATGTAGAAATTGTTGAAATGGCGTGTTTTATTATGTATATTTGCAACACAATAAAAAAAATAACATGAAGATCAATAAAAAGGAAAGAAAAGCTCTGTGGAATTCTCGCTCTACACACACACACACACACACACACACACAGACACACATTTTTCTTCTAAAAAAAATGAGTAAAGAATCCCTGAGAGCAAAAAGCACAGTCAATTACCCCCCGTTTTTATTGGTCCATTTCTTGTGGTGACCTCATAAGGAGCCAATTCTTTGGAACTCCAAGCCCCTATATAAGTCCCTGGAAACCTAGGTTTGTGGTCTTTCTGGCTCAGGAAGCTCCTTCAGTGACCTGAGACATCGTGACCAAACTTGGCTTGTTTTCTCTTTAAATTGTGGTTTTTCTATTTCCTCGCCAGCTATTCTTATTTTCTCTTTGTTTTTCCTCATTTGCATTCATTCGTTTTTCATTTTATTCTTCCTTTACATCCTCAATTTTTCTTTTTTTCTATGTACTTGTTAATTTTTTTATCATCTTACTATTATTGTTTTATTTTGTATTTTTTCTTATCCTCATGTTATTTATTCCTTTTTTGAATCTTTCTCATTGATTTCTTGTTTTGTTTATATATACAAATTATCTTATTTTTATCAGTTTTTAAAATTTTACTTCCTCTTTTCTCATTTTACCTTTTTGATTATATTTTAACTTTTTCTCATTTTTTCCATATTTCATTAAGTTTTTAGTCACCACTTTTTAGGGTTTTGGGTTTTTAAGTTTTTAATCCTACCACCAGGGCACCTCTTATCCCAAAGCCCGCTACGCCTTCGCACCATAGCCAACATGCTGCAGAGCCACTTAGCCTTCTCTGCTGTGGAGGAAACTCATGTGGGACGCTACCACCTCCTCAGAACCATCGGCAAGGGGGCATCTGCCAAGGTCAAGCTGGCCCAGCACATCATCACCGGCCAAGAGGTAGCCATTAAAATAATTGACAAGATCCAGCACACGTCCTCCGACCTCCACAGACTATACAGAGAGATAGAAATTATGAAGGATCTCCATCATCCAAATATTGTAAAGCTGTTTGAAGTCATAGAGAATGAGCACGCCCTCTATATAGTGATGGAGTATGCAAGTGGAAGGGACCTCTTTTACCACCTAGTGAATCATGGCTTCATGAGCGAAAAAGAGGCCCAAACGAAATTCCAACAAATAGTGTCAGCGGTGAAGTACTGCCACGACAAGAGTATTGTTCATAGGGATCTGAAAACAGAAAACCTACTATTGGACAAGCGAATGAACATCAAACTTGCAGACTTTGGTTTAGGAACTGAATTCACCCCAGGGAGCAAGCTGGATACCTTCTGTGGCACTCCCCCTTATTCTGCCCCAGAACTCCTTCACGGAGAAAAGTATGACGGACCCCCAGTGGATGTGTGGAGCCTGGGAGTCATCCTATACTTCATGGTAACTGGATCTCTGCCTTTTCGTGGGAAGACCTTGACGAAGCTGCGAGAGCAGGTGCTGCAGGGACAATATCACGTTCCCTTCCACATGTCTAGCCAGTGTCAACACCTGCTCAGTAAAATTTTCATTCGTGACCCAAGAAAGAGAGCCACGTTAGAGGACATCCTAGCACATCCATGGATGAAGGTGAGCCATGAAGAAAAACAAAAGCTCTATGTGCAGCCACTCCCAGACTACGATAACCACTGGCACACTGAGGTGACGGTGAACACGGGTTACGTGCAGGAAGACATTCATGACTCACTGTTGAACCACAATTACAATGATGCGAACGCCACCTATCTGATCCTGCGTCACGACACATATGAGATTGACAGCCACACCAGCACCCTGGAACCCCAGGCTGAAGCCCATTGCACCGATAGCCACACTCCTTCCTCATCCCATGAAGTGCCTCCTACCGTCTGTCCTAAACCCAAACAGCGTAGTTACACCGAGCCCACCATTCCCACCTTTGGTTACTACATCCGCGATGCTTTGAACACTCTCTCTGAGGGAGGGATGGGGACCTCCATGGTGTCTACTTCTCCATCATTCTCCCTGGCCCTGGCCCACCTGCGGCACCAATCTACCACAGCCTGGGCACAGCCCAACCAGGACTCTGACCTGTATGCCAAGGGGAGAAACAGTGAGGTGCCACAGCCCATCACACCACCCCAGTGTGTTTCTGTGCCTTCCTCCTCAGCCTACACCATCAACGAGAGTGCCGGGGCCCCGGAGAAAACCAGTTTTACCCAGGGAATGTCAAATCTAAGCTCCGCAAATGAGGAGCACGTGCTTGAGTTACCTGACCAGCCGAGTTTGCCCCAGACTGTGAGTCTAGCCTCTTCCTCTGAGGAGCAGGTGCATGAGTTACCTGACCAGCCGAGTTTGCCCCAGACTGTGAGTCCAGCCTCTTCCTCTGTCAGCAGCCAGGGCTGGAAGCGGGCCACTGGGAGGTTCTTTAAGCTCATGAGAAGATGCCTTTGTTTTACATATGACAAAAAGGACCACAAAGCATCGGACAGCAAAGCTGCACAAATGATCAAACCTCAACAGGCCAAACCACGCTCTCTCAAATTTACCTGGAGGATGAAGATCACCAGTTCCTTGGAGCCCGACGAGATGCTGCAGGAGATCTGTCAAGTGTTGGATGCCAATGGCTGTGACTGGGATCTCACACACAAATACACACTGCTGTGTATGAATGGCACACCAGGACAACAGGACTTCACTCAGTGGAGGATGGAGGTGTGCACCCTGCCTCGGAGGACTCTCAATGGGGTAAAAGTGAAGAGAATTTCAGGGACCTCTGAGGCCTTCAATAACATTGTCTCAAAAATCACCAGTGACCTTGCACTTTAAAATGGGGGCAGCAGCTGCCTGAGAGAAAACAGGAGTTCCAAGGTTTAAGCTCCTCTGTAATTTTGAAGGCAATGTTCGGAGAACCCACCTAAAAAAGGTGCCCGAAATTCACTTCACTTGAACCCTGTTGAGCAATCATCAAGGCAGTGTGCATACCTTCATCCTCCACTGCACAAAGTCCTCTTGGCCTGCACGTCACGTGTGCACAGCAACACATATGCCCGGGAGACATCCCACTCGCAGCTGTTGGCATCGCACACTTGGCAGATCTTCCACATCATCTCGTTGGGCTCCATGGAGCTGGTTCCTCCACGTAAACTTCAGCGACAACAGCTTGGCCTCTCCAGGTTTAAGCACTTCCACCTCGTCTTTGCTCTCAGATTCCTACAGATCCGCTGCAGCAAACATGAAGCAAAGAATTCATGAAAACAAAACAAACACTCCCAAATTCATCCGTTCAGACAGACAAAGGAAAGCTTGTAATAGGGAAAGCCACTTGATTCACTAACACGGCCATCGAGATCTCTCTGGAGTCCCTTGGGATGCACTGAACAGCAAACCAGAAAGTTGTCGGTTTAACTCCACACACAGATGACTTGAAAGAAAGGCCTCCAGTCTATTTCTGAAACATCTTGAAGCTGAAGAAAATCAGACCAAGTCCACAAGAGCCAAAGTATGACCTTGAGCTTGTCCCACCTGAATTTAGAGACCATCTCAAGAATACATTCACTGACTGAACACTAATGACCGAAGACCAGGCGAGTTGTGGAATGACATCATATGTTCTTCCTTGTGAAAAAATCTGGAGTTTAGCCATCAAATTAGATCCTGGGCCATGCGAAACTCAACATGGAAGACTTTCAAGTGGGCCTAAGTATTTCAAGAATAGGCATCAATTCTATTATACATTGGATCCTTTTCTGAACCTGTTTATTGTTTTCAGAGGGAGACCACCTGCCCTATCGTCTCCACCCTAGGAGAAATTTTTCTAGCACACCCATTTATAGAACTTTAGTAGCCTTGGAGGTGGCATGCCAATAAATTTTGCCCAAATTGACCTTGCTTCTCAGCTTTTCATGGTTGGCTCTGTCTCCTGTACAGTGACATGTCTATATTTTTTAACACTGGGTATCAGTTTCCAACAAATATTTCCGTATTAATGGTTTTGGTAGGCCTAGCACACACTGGAAGCAGGTAGTTGTCAATTTGGTTAGACTCTCCCACGTGAAGAGTGCTTAGATAGCTCCATGGGATTAAATCCATTTTCCATAAGAAATTGCTTTGCTATAACCCCCCAGCAGCCATGCCTGATTACTGGGGGCACAGCCACAATTACAATTCCTATAGGACATACAAAATACTGAGTGTTATTTAAAAAAAAAAAAAGAAACTTGTGTTTTGACAGTGTGAGAAGGTTACATTAGGGAAGAACTTCCAAGCTAGTTGTAGTTCCTGATTTTTTGAGACATGCTTTGGTCCACCTAATTTATACCATATACTTTACCTTCCTTGCATGTACTGATGAGTGACCACTGCCCTTGATCACTTAGTTAGTGGGATTCATTTCTGCCTCAGGAAAAGGGCTTGTACTGGTGGGGGAGAGAGAGCATTATAATTAGTAGGAAAATAGGTCAATACTTCTCAGGGCCTATGGTTGACAGGATTTACATTGTGAAAAATATGTAGTGCAGCTTAAGAAAGAGCAAGAGCTTGCCAAAGTGATGCGGGGGCGCTCCAAATACTGAGTTCCAATCACTTAAGCCTGTCCAGAGTCATTTCTCAATTTATTGTCCTGCTAAATGGATGGACCCCCATTACCAAATTCTACATCATTCCCAATATCTCCTCCTTTTCCTTCTTACTATTTGTACTGAGTTAGAAATATGTGGCGCTGAGCTGGCAAACCAAGACATGTAATCCTGCAAATAACACTGAACAAATCTCAGTGGCCCCCTGCCATCCCTCGCTGCTGACAGAGGGAGAGGCTGGGCTCACAATCTGAGGCAAACTCGGCTGGTCAGGAATCTCTTGCAGCTTCTCAGCATGCAAAGAGCTTAGTTTTCACACTCCCTGGAGGAAACCAGTTCCTTCTGAGATCCACCACTGCTGCTCATGGTGTGGGATGAGGAGGAAGCCTCACAGACACACTGGGAAGATGTTCTAAACTGCAGCACGTCACTGTTGCTCACCCTGGAGCACACTCCAGAGTCCTGGTTGGGCTGCACCGAGTCTGTCCTGGATTCGTGGTATATGTAGGACTGGGGTGGAGAGACTGAGGTACAGGTAGATGCCATGGAGGCCCCTGATCCTGAATCAGAGAGACTATCCAAAGCATTGTGGATGTTGCCCTGGCCAAGGTGGTCTTCACTTAATTTGTGGAATGGTCAATTCCGTGTTTGTTTGTGAAAACGTTGCTGTTCACAGAGGGCACAGGACTGGCCTTCTTTCTCTCCAGGGTGGGTTGTTCTTATGCTTCTGCTCTTCGGCCCTGACCCCTGGTCCTCCTCAGGCCGCACATTTTTTGGCATAATTGCAAGAGGAATTTTAGGTACGCCTCATGGACTAAATTATGTCTCCCCCCAAAAGTGTGCATCACTTTAGCTGGGTTATGATTCCGTGTATCTTGTGATTGTCCTCCATTCTGAGATTGTAATTTTATGTTAAAGAGGATTAGGATGGGATGGTAATGCCATCCTTACCCAGGTCACACCCCTGATCCAATGTAAAAGCAGTTACCCTGGGGTGCGGTCTGTACCACCTCTTATGTCTCAAGAGATAAAAAGGAAAGGGAACCAAGCAGAGAGTTGGGCACCTCATACCCCTAATAAAGCAGCAACAAGAGCGAAGCTCATGCTTTGGACCTGGTGTCCCTGCACCTGAGATGCTCCTCTATCAGGGGAAAACTGATGAGAGAACCAACAGAGAAAGAAAGCCTTCCCCTGGAGCTGACACCCTGAATTTGGACTTTTCGCCTATTGTACTGCGAACAAATAAATTTCTCTTTGTTAAAGCCATCCACTTGTGGTATTTCTATTACAGCAGCGCTAGAAGACTAAGAGAGCTGGAATGGCAGGCTCGCTCTACCTCCTCTGCTTGGGTTAGCACAAGAGGGTACACTGTACACCATGGGATGAAGATCCACTGCAGGCTGCTATGGCCCTCTGTCTCAGGTGTTTTACGACCAGGAGCAAATAGATGACTATCACAACACTGTACTTTGGCATCATCAATAAGCACTGAATCTCTCACCATGTGTAACACATCACCTCAATCCACTGAGGGTCACTGTAATCTGGGTGTGGCTCCACATACAGCTTTTGTTCTTCATGACCCACCATCATCCACGGATGTGTCAGAATTGCCTCTGAAGTACCTCTCTCACTAGGGTCATGAATGAAAATTTTGATCAGCAGGTATTCATACTGCATAGTCATATGGAAGGGAAAGTCCCTTCACTACCTCCTGCCATAGTATCACGAAGGTATTTCCAACAAAAGGCAGGGATCCACCTACCAACAAATACAAAATGACTCCCAGGCTCAACACATCCACTGGGGGTGTCTGTCATACTTTTCTCCCTGAAGAGTTCTAGGGCAGAATATAGGAAGGGAGACTGCCACAGGAGGTATACAGCTTGTTGCCCAGGCTGAATTCATTTCCAAGGTCAAGACCTGAAAGTTTGCTGCTCATTTTCTTATCTAATAGTAGGTTTTCTCTTTTCAGGCCCCTCTGAACCATACACTTGTTATGACAATCCTGCACTGCAGACACTATCTGGCAGAATTTGGTGGCTTGAGCCCCTTTGTCCCTCATCCTGCCATGAGCCCTTGCATGATGAAACACCTCCCCTCCACTTACTTATTCCATCACTATGTGGAGTGTGTTCTCATTCTTGATGACTTCAAACAATTTCACAGTAAACACTCCCACAGCTCCATGAAGGCATTTCCACCAAAAGGCAGGGATTCACTCACCAACAAATACAAGATGACTCCCAGGCTCCACATATCCACTGGGAAGTCCGTCGTACTCTTCTCCCTGGAAGACTTCTAGGGCAGAATAAAGAAAAGGTATGAATGAAAGCCTTCATAATTTTAACCTCTCAGGATAGTCTGTGGATGCTGCAGGAGGTTGCTGGGTCTCCCTAACGATCTCACCTTATTCCCAGTGAGAAGAGCTTTAGCCAACTTCACCTTGGTGAAGGTACCTTTGCAGAGGTTTTCGAGCATTTGGTAGTCTTACACATGGGTCTCCTCCTCAGAAGAAATGGCCGAGAGGCCTCTGCATCATCTCGGACTTGGGTCAAGTCTTACTTAGCTTAGGGCCAATGGGTCCCAATACAGGATTCAAAGTGGTAAAAACTGATGACTAAATAAAAACTAGGCCCCTGGGTGGCACAAATTGTTAAGCCCTGGATGACAAGCTAAAAGGTTAGTAGTTCAAACCCACCCAGTGGCATCTCCAAAGTAAGGCCTCGTAACTGACTCTGAAAGGTCACAACCTTCAAAACCCTGTGAAACAGTTCTACTTTGCACGTTTGGTGTTGCTGCGAACTGTTATCTACTCAACAGCAACTAGTAACATGCAAATAAAAACTTAATAAAAGGAGAAAAAGATGAGAAAAAGCATATAAAAACTAGAAAAAAAATACAAAATAAGAAAATGAAAAAGTGACAAAAATCAGTTTTATTTTGGGGGTTAGTCTGTGGAGGTTGGAAGAGCTCTGCTGGATCTTGTCAGTGATCCTGGCTCTGAAAGTGGCCACGTTTGGATTCTGGCCTACTGAGTTCCAGTCTCTCATTCAGAGCCCTACCAAAGGGCAATGTTAAAATCAATCAAGTGGGTAAGTTCAGCAAGACACTGAGATATGTTATATGAAGCTCTCACCCCACCAAAGGGGGAAAAGAAACCTAGAAGGTGTTGCTACCCTGTGAGTATCCTGAAAAGAGTCAACAGTTGACAAAAACACAGCAAATACTGAATCAAGGAAAAGATGGCTTTAAAAAGGTAAGGCAACTTTGTGGTCTCTTTTCTTGCCCTTGCCCCATCTCCTCCCCAACTCAGTGGTCATCTTATAGTAGCAGCACTTGCTTCTGATCCCAGGGTGGGACCCTGTTCCTGGCTCCAGTTAGAGTACAGAAAATCATTGTGTGTGTCTCTTCTAATCTTTCTGGGGGATGCCTGAAGGACTAATGCAAGGACCTTGTCTCTTTGACCTAACTTACGACCCAGGCTGCTAAGGTGGCAGGCATTTATAAGGAAAGATTGCAAGGGGAACTAACAGCCCATAGAGGGCTCAGGCTAAACAGTATGCTCAAAACATACGATAGATAGCCTAAGGCCTAAAAGCCAAAAATGGGAAGTACTTCTTTGGAAAATCAGGATATTCAAAAGCAACTGTGTGTTTGGGGAAATTTAGCAGGCTACAAATACCTAGAGCAAAATTTCTGTTCAGAAACTACCCGAGAAAGACCTACACTTTTTCTCACTCTATAAGTGTTTCAGGAGTGCCCCAGCACAGAGCCAATCTGCACAGACTAGGAGAAGTATTTGTGGGTTTTGTTTTGATTTTTTGTTTCTTTCTTTTTTCTATGTATTTTTAGCTCCTCTCATTTCAAAATCACTCTAAAAACACTAGATGGGAATTTCCATTTTCCATTCCACTATAAAAGGAACTTGGATGTCCCTTGCATGCTCACAATAAGAAAAACCTGAAAAGAAACAACTCTTCTTAGCTCTGTCACAGATCTGAACTCACAGAGCAATCTGCTATCCCAGAAGCTGGAGATACACATGCACTACTACAAAGAATCCCTGCTTACTGGGAACAGAGAATGCCACCACCGTTACTTCCACCTCCTGACCTAGAATCATATGTTATTAGGTGCCGATGAGTTGATTCCAACTCATAGCAGCACAATGTGACGGAGTAGAACACCGCCATAGGATTCTCTAGGCTGGAAACGTTATGGAAGCAAACAGCCAAGTATTTTCTTCTATGGAGTTGCTGGCTGGTTTTAATCAACACCCTGTTGGTTAGCAGCCATGTGCTTAACTATTATGCCACTAGGGCTCCTTACTTCAATGCTAATTGACTAATCCCTGGAAACTGAGAGAGAGAAATTTCACAGGGCCTACCCTTATGGTTCCTTCACACTTCGGTGAATTTCTCATAAAGGAGACTCACTAGGTTTTCACTGTCAAACTGTAAGAAAAAGTCTCTCATAATTCCAGTTGGAAAAAAAAAGTAACCAACTGCAAACACTACTTTGTTCTTGACAACGGTCTACCCTTAAGGGAAACGGTTCTACCACCCTTTCAACCAACCTAACCAACTTCCAATTTTTAGAGCCTAATAGACTTGAGGAAGGGGAAATACCAAACACCATCTAACATGCCACGTAGGGGGAAAACTGCCTAACTTCAGTCCTCATCAAACATACCAAAAAAAAAAAACAAAACCCAGTGCCGTCGAGTCGATTCCGACACATAGTACCCTATGGGACAGAGTAGATCTGCCCAATAGCGATTTCAAGGAGCGCTTAGCGGATTCGAATAGCCAACCAATTAGTTAGCACCCGTAGCACTTAACCACTACACCACCAGGAAGTCCTCATCAAGCATAGGCTTGACAAAAACGTGGAAACACACACAGACTGAACAGACTGGGTAAACAACAGGACAAGGCTCAGATATGGCACCTTTGTTAGAAATATTAGACCAGGAAATTAAAATAGCTATGATAATATGATAAGGGCTCTGGGTAAAAAGTGGACAACATGCAACAATAAAAGGGTAATGAAAATGAACAGACTGAAACTCAAAGAAATACTCAAAAAAATATCAGAAATGAAAAACACAGTAACACAAATGAAAAACGGCACTGATTGGCTTATCAGTAGGTTGCACATGTTTAAGCAAAGAATCAGTAAGGTTGAACATTTGTCAGTGGAAACTTGTCAAATTGAAAAGAAAAAAGAGTGAAAGAGAATAAGAAATGGGGGACAATCCCAAAAAGTCTAACATATGCATAGAGAGAATACCAGAAGCAGAAGAGAAAAAGGAATACAGGAAATATTTGAAGTTTTAAAGGCACAGTATTATCTAAAATTGTTGCCAGACACCAAATCACAGATCGAGGAGCCCATAGAACACCAAGCAGGATAAATACTAAAACATCTAAATCTGGGAATAGGATATTGAAAGTGCAGATAATTACACAAAGAGGAAAAACTTACATAAACAAGAGGAAACAAAAACAGTATACCTATAAAGGAACAAGGATTAGAATTCATCAGACCTCCCCAGAAACCACGCAAGCAAGAAGAGTGTGCAGTGATAAACGTAAAGTGTGAAAAGAAAACTCTAGCTGAACACAAGCTAAACAACAGATGTTTCAGTGACCACCTATAAACAAGAATACATTCATTCCAAAAAGTCACTAAACAAATACAGTAAAATAACCTTCAAGAATTTAATTTAAAAACATTAAAAGGGAAAGGTGCATAATCTGATTTCCAGGTTACCACTTTATAATATTAAAATGTCCACTTTAAAAAAAATATCACAACGCATACAAGAAAAAGAAAATTTGTTCCATTCAAAGGAACAAAATAAACTGACAGAAAACATTCCAGTCCACACATCACACTTACTAGACAAAGACTTCAAAACGACTGTCTTAAATATGCCTAAAGAGCCAAAACCAAACATGGAGAAATATCTAAAGGAAATCAGGAAAACTATAAAAGAAAACGAGGCTATTAATAAAGAGATAGAAAGTATACAAAGAAACCAACAAAAATTCAGCAGCTCAATAGTGCAACCACTGAAATAAAAATTTACTAGAGAATGCAAACATTTCAGAAAGAAGAAGAAACTATCAACAAATTTGAAAAAAGGGGTATTGAAATTACTGAGTCTCAAGAGCAAAAAAAACTAAAAACAAGTAAACAAAGCCTATGAGATCTAGACACAATCCACATGACCAGCACTGCTACCCACAAAGGAGAAGAGGGGGAGAAAGTGACAAAAATCATACCTGAAGAAATGATAACTGAAAAGTTTCAACATTTGATGATAGATGTGAATCTACAAAACTAAGGAACAGAAATGAGTCAGAGGCAAAAGGACAAATATTGTATAAGACCACTATTATAAGATCTTGAGAAATAGTAAACCTGAGATGAACACATACTTTTGTGGTTACGAGGGGGGGAGGGAGGGAGGGTGGGAGAGGGTTTTTTTATTGATTAATCAGTAGATAAGAACTGCTTTAGGTGAAGGGAAAGACAACACTCAATACATGGAAGGTCAGCTCAATTGGACTGGACCAAAAGCAAAGAAGTTTCCGGGATAAAATGAATGCTTCAAAGCTCAGCGGAGCAAGCGCGGGGGTCTGGGGAACATGGTTTGCGGGGACTTCTAAGTCAATTGGCAAAATAATTCTATTATGAAATCATTCTGCATCCCACTTTGAAATGTGGCGTCTGGGGTCTTAAATGCTAACAAGCAGCCATCTAAGATGCAGCAATTGGTCTCAACCCACCTGGAGCAAAGGAAAATGAAGAACACCAAGCCCACATGACAACTAAGAGCCCAAGAGACAGAAAGGGCCACATGAACCAGAGACCTACATCATCCTGAGACCAGAAGAACTAGTTGGTGCCCGGCCACAATCGATGACTGCCCTGACAGGGAGCTCAGCAGAGGACCCCTGAGGGAGCAGGAGAGCAGTGGGATGCAGACCCCAAATTCTCATAAGAAGACCAAACTTAATGGTCTGACTGAGACTGGAGGAATCCCGGCGGTCATGCTCTCCAGACCTTCTGTTGACACAGGACAGGAACCATCCCTGAAGACAACTCATCAGACATGAAAGGGACTGGTCAGCGGGTGGGAGAGAGACGCTGATGAAGAGTGAGCTAATTATATCAGGTGTACACTTGAGATTGTGTTGGCAACTCTTGTCTGGAGGGGGGATGGGAGGATAGAGAGAGAGGGAAGCCGGCAAAATTGTCAAGAAAGGAGAGACTGAAAGGGCTGACTCAAGACGGGGAGAGTAAGTGGGAGTAGGGAGTGAGATGTATGTAAACTTATATGTGACAGACTGATTGGATTTGTAAACGTTCACTTGAAGCTTAATAAAAGTTATTATAAAAAAAAAAAAAAAAAAAAAAAAAACTAAGGAACAAATTTCAAGGAAAATACACTCAAAAAAACAAAACAATCATATTAGAACGGAAATCTAGAACATCACTCTTTTTCCAATAGCATCTAAAAAAGAAAATACTGACGAATAAATTGAACTTAGCAGGCAAAAGCTTATACACTGAAAACTACAAACTACTGCTGAAAGAAATTCAAGAAGACCTAAATAAACGGAAAGGAATACCGTTTTCATGCAATGGAGGACTTAATATTGTCAAAATGGCAATTCTACCAAATCCATCTACAGATTCAGTGTAAGCCCGATGAAAATTCTAAAAGCATTTTTTTACATTAACGGAAAAGCCAAACCTCAAGTTCACCTTGAATTGCTAGAGGCCCTGAATAGCCAAAATAATCTTCAAACACACGGATCAAAGTCACATGACTCACACTTCTCAACTTCAAAACAATTGTAAAGCTGCAGTAATCCAATCTGTGTGCTATCGGCATGTGAATAGACATACAGACCAACAGAATGGAATTCAAACTCTACAAATAAACCCAATCATATCTGGTCAATTCATTTTCAACAAGGACGCCAAATACATTCAACGGGAAAAGAAGACACTCTTCAACAAATGGCACAAAGAAAACTGGAATTCCACATGCAAGAGAAGGAAGCTCAACTTCTACCTCACGTCATACAAATAACTCAAAATGATCACTGAACTAACTAAAGATAACAACTAAAGTCATAACATTCTTAAATAGAAGAGATTACAGGGATTTGGCAATGGGTATTGACATATGACAGAAAAAGCATAAACAAGATAAAAATTGGATTATGTGCAAGTTACAAATTTTGTCCATCACTGTTTAGGAAGCATTGAGTTTGTGTTTATAGGACAGAAAATTTGGCAATGGATATTGGTGACAGTTGCACAACATGATTGATGTAATTGGTGTCACTGAACTGTGTACGTGAAGATGCTGAATTGCAAATGGTTTGTATAATTTCACAACAATAAAAAAGGTAAAAATAATCTTTAAGAAGTAAACACGTTCTAAGGGAAAAACAGACATTATCAAGAAATTAAAAAGAAACCTTAGGGGGTGGAGCCAAGATGGCAGAATAGGAAGATGCTTCTATCCAGCCCTCTTTACAACAAAGACCTGAAAAACAATGAAACCAGTATATTTGTGACAAGCTCCGAGCCCTGAGCATAAAAGGCAACCTTAGACAGGAACTGAGGGGCAGGGGAAGGAAGAGACCGTTCAGAAGCGGACAGGAGTTACCGGAGCTGAATCGCGGGGAGCCCTCAGGCACCATTCCTGGAGCAGAGCGGCTAGGCAGTGGCAGCTCCGCTTCCAGAGCAAGTCCCGGGGCACACTCACCTCCTCCTGAGAAGCTGCCTAAGTGTGTCCCGGGGGGAGGGGCCACGGAGGCCGAAGGGGATGGGGTGGGGCGGGGCACAGTGGGCGGGGCCGAAGGGTGGGCAAGGAGAAGAGCAGTGACTCCTGGGGCCAGGGTCACAGCACCTTAGGTGCCTCTGGGAGGAGGCAAGGGAATTGAAATGGGAGAATCTGGGAACAAGAGCTCTGCCCATTTTTAAATTGGGTTGTTTGTCCTTTTTGTTGGTCACTGTCATGAGCTGTATAGATATTATACATATTTTGGATATTGTACCCTTATTTCCCAGATAGTTTCCAAAATTTTCTTCCATTCTGTAGGTTTTCACTTTCTTGATAATACTCTTTGATGCACAAACGGTTTTCATTTTGTTGAATTCCAACGGACCTATATTTTCTTTTGTTGCTCACATTTTGGTGTCACATCTAAGAATCTCCCTGAGAATCAGCCATTGAAAACCCTCCGGAACACACTTGTACTCCGACACACGTAGGGTTGCCATGGTCTGAATACCCTGGATGGCAACTGGTTTTTCTCTAGGCTCTTTCTACTGCCTGTGTTTTCTATCTCCCTCTACAGGTGACTTTCTGTAACTTACCATAATTCCAGGGGTCCTAGTAGGAGCACAGGAGCCCATTAGGCTTATCGCCAAAAAAGCTGGGAATTCTCTGCCTTGTTTTCAGTACCTGGGTCAATAGATAGGTCATGGGTTCAGCCCATCATTGTGCACATATTAATGTGAGACTAGCTTCTGGATATTGCTAATAGATGTCAGTGGTTAAGGAACTAGAGTCACATGTGAAGTTTCAGGAAAAGGCCAGCCAGGAGAGGGCAGTTATGGACTCTGTACTAAAATTAGGTTACCACAGCAAGCTAAACAGAGTTAGACTGATCATCTTATGCAGTGCTCTGGCTAACGTCATAGGCAAACTTGGGCTGATTAAAAAAAAAAAAAAAATTTTTTTTTTTTTTTTGTAGCAACCATATATTCTTCCTTGTGAAAAAATCTGTAGTTTAGCCATGAAATTAGATCCCGGACCATGTGAAACTCAACATGGAATACTTTCAACCGGGCCTAACTATTTCAAGAACAGGCATCAATTCTATTATACATTGGATCCTTTTCTGTACCTGTTTATTGTTTTCAGTGGAAGACCGCCTGCCCTGTCATCTCCACCCTAGGAGAGATTTTTCTAGCACACCCATTTATATAACTTTAGTAGCCTTGGAGGTAGCATGCCAATAAATTTTGCCCAAGTTGACTCTGCTTCTCAGATTCTTATGGTTAGCTCTGTCTCCTCTACAGTAGGATATCTATATTTTTTAAGAATTCCCCAGGAGAGTAACATCAGGCATCACATTTCCAACAAATATTTCTGTATTAATGGATTTCGTAGGCCTAGCACACACTGGATGCAGGCAGTTGTCAATTTGGTTACAATCTCCCATATGAAGAGTGCTTAGATAGCTCCATGGGATTAAATCCATTTTCCATAAGAAATTTCTTTGCTATAACCCCCCAGCAGCCATGACTGACTACTGTGGGCACGGCCAGAATTACATACAGATATTGACTGTTATCAAAAAAAAAAAAAAAAACCTTGCGTTTTGACAGTATGAGAAGATTAGATTAGGGAAGAGCTTTCAAGCTAGTTGTAGTTCCTGATTTTTTCAGAGATGCTTTGGTCCACCTAATTTATACCACATACATTGTCTTCCTTGCATACACTGATTAGTGAACACTGCCCTTGATCACTCAGTTAGTGGGATTCATTTTTGCCTGAGTAAAAGGGCTTGTACTGGTCGGGGAGAGAGAGCATTATAATTAGTAGGAAAATAGGCCAGTACTCCTAAGGGCAGACATTGTTGACAAGATTTACATTGTGAAAAATATATAGTGCAGCTTCAGAAAGAGCAAGAGCTTGACAAAGTGATGGGGGGGCGTTTCAAATATTGAGTTCCAATCACTTAAGGCTGTCCAGAGTCATTTTCCCAATTTATTCTCCAGCTGAATCAATGGACTCCCATTATCAATTTCTACATCATTCCCAATACCTCCTCCTTTTCCTTCTAGCCACTTATACTCATGTAGAAAATGTGAGGCTGAGCTGGCAAACCAGGACATATATTTCTGCAAATAAAACTGAATAAATCTCAGTGGAACCCTGCCATCCCTGGCTGCTGACAGAGGGAGAGGCTGGGCTCACAATCTGAGGCAAACTCGGCTGGTCAGCAATCTCTTGCAGCTTCTCCACATGCAAGGAGCTTAGTTTTGACACTCCCTGGAGGAAACCAGTTCCCTCTGGGCTCCACTGCTGCTGCTGATGGTGTGGGATGAGGAGGAAGCCTCGCAGACACACTGGGAAGATGTTCTAAACTGCAGCACATCACTGTTGCTCACCCTGGAGCACACTCCACAGTCCTGGTTGGGCTGCACCGAGTCTGTCCTGGATTCCTGTTGCAGGTAGGACTGGGCTAGTGAGACTGAGGTACAAGCAGATGCCATGGAGGCCCCTGATCCTGAATCAGAGAGACTATCCAAAGCATTGTGGATGTTGCCCTGGCCAAGGCTGGTCTTCACTGAAGGTGTGGAATTGCCACTTTCCTGCTTGCTGGTGAAGACGTTCCTGTTCACACAGGGCATAGGAGTGGTCTTCTTTCTCTCCAGGATGGATACAGAGCTGACAGGTGTGTTGTTGTGCCGCTCCTCTTCTGCCCTGACTCCTGGTCCTACTCAGGCCACTTATTTTTTGGCATAATAGCATGAGGAATCTTAGGTAGGCCTCATGGACTAAATTATAAGAAAAAAAAAAATCCCCCCCAAAATGTGTGTATCACTTTAGCTGGGTTATGATTTCCTGTTCTTCACTGAAGGTGTGGAATTGCCACTTTCCTGCTTGCTGGTGAAGACGTTCCTGTTCACACAGGGTACAGGAGTGGTCTTCTTTCTCTCCAGGATGGATACAGAGCTGACAGGTGTGTTGTTGTGCCGCTCCTCTTCTGCCCTGACTCCTGGTCCTACTCAGGCCACTTATTTTTTGGCATAATAGCATGAGGAATCTTAGGTAGGCCTCATGGACTAAATTATATAAAAAAAAAAAAATCCCCCCCAAAATGTGTGTATCACTTTAGCTGGGTTATGATTTCCTGTATTCTGTGATCGTCCTCCATTCTGGGATTGTAATATTCTGGTAAAGAGGATTAGGATGGGATGGTAACGCTACCCATACCCAGGTCACATCCCTGATCCAGTGTAAAAGCAGTTACCCTGGGGTGTGGTCTGTACCACCTCTTACGTGTCAAGAGATAAAAAGGAAAGGGAAGCAAGCAGAGAGTTGGGGACCTCACACCATCAATAAAGCAGCAACAGGAGCAAAGTGCATCCTTTGGACCCGGTGATCCTGCACCTGAGATGCTCCTCTACCAGGGGAAAATTGATGAGAAGACCGACAGAGAAAGAAAGCCTTCCCCTGGAGCTGACACCCTGAATTTGGACTTTCAGCCTACTATATTGTGAAGAAATTAATTTCTGTTTGTTAAAGCCATCCACTTGTGGTATTTCTATAACAGCAGCGCTAGATGACTAAGAGAGTTGGAATGGCAGGCTCGCTCTACCTCCTCTGCTTGGGTTAGCACAAGAGGGTACACTGTACACCATGGGATGAAGATCCACTGCAGGCTGCTATGGCCCTCTGTCTCAGGTGTTTTATGACCCAGGAGCAGAGAGGTGACTATCACAACACTATACTTTGGCATCATCAATAAGCACTGAATCTCTCGCCATGTGTCACACATCACCTCAACCCACTGGGGGTCACTGAAATCTGGGGGTGGCTCCACATAAAGCTTTTGTTCTTCATGACCCACCATCACCCACGGATATGTCAGAATTGCCTCTGAAGTACCTCTCTCATTGGGGTCATGAATGAAAATTTTGCTCAACAGGTGTTCATACTGCATAGACATATGGAAGGGAAAGTCCCTTCACTACCTCCTGCCATTGCATCATGAAGGTATTTCCAACAAAAGGCAAAGATCCACCTACCAACAAATACAAGATGACTCCCAGGCTCAACACATCCAGTGCGGGGTCTGTCATGCTTTTCTCCCTGAAAAGTTCTAGGGCAGAATAAAGGAAGGGAGACTGCCACAGAAGGTATACAGCTTGTTGCCCAGGCTGAATTCATTTCCAAGATCAAGACCTGAAAGTTTGCTGCTCATTTTCTTATCCAATACCAGGTTTCCTGTTTTCAGGTCCCTCTGAACCATACGCTTGTTATGACAGTCCTACACCGCTGACACTATCTGGCAGAATTTGGTGGCTTCAGCCCCTTTTTCCCTCATCCTGCCATGAGCCCTTGCATGATGAAACACCTCCCCTACGCTCACTTAATCCATCACCATGTGGAGTGTGTTCTCATTCTTGATGACTTCAAGCAATTTCACAGAAAACACTCCCACAGCTCCATGAAAGTATTTCCACCAAAAGGCAGGGATCCACTCACCAACAAATACAAGATGACTCCTAGGCTCCACACATCCACTGGGAAGTCCATCATACTCTTCTCCCTGGAAGAGTTCTAGGGCAGAATAAAGAAAAGGTATAATTGAAAGCCTTCATAATTTTTACCTCTCAGGATAGTCCATGAATGCTGGAGGAGGTTGCAGGGTCTCCCTAATGATCTTACCTTATTCCCAGTGAGGATAGGTTTGGCCAACTTCACCTTGGTGAAGGTACCTTTGCAGAGGTATTCAGGCATTTCGTAGTCTCACACATGGGTCCGGTCCTCAGAAGAAATGGCCAAGAGGTCCCTGCACCATCTTGGACTTGGGTCAAGTCTTACGTAGCTTAGGGCCAATGGGTCCAAACACAGGATTCAAAGTGGTAAAAACTGATGATTAAAAAAAAAACTAGGCCCCTGGGTGACACAAATTGTTAAGCCATGAAAGATTAGCCAAAATGTTAGTAGTTCAAACGTACCTAGTGGCATCTCCAAAGTAAGTCCTCGTAACTGCTTCTGAAAGGTCACAACATTGAAAACCCGTTTGGGGTTGCTGCAAGTTGTTATCTACTCAACAGCAACTAGTAACATGCAAATAAAAACGGAATTAAAGGAGAAAAAGATGAGAAAAAACATACACTAACTAGAAAAAAATAAATACAAAAAAAGAAAATGAAAAAGTGACAAAAGTCACTTTTATCTTGGGGGTTAGTCTGTGGAGGTTGGATGAGCTCTGCTGGGTCTTCTCAGTGATCCTGGCTGTGAAGGTGGGAATGTTTGGATTCTGATCTGCTGAGTTCCAGTCTCTCATTCAGAGCCCTATCAAAGGGCAAAGTTACAATGAATCTAGTGGGAAAGTTCAGAAAGACGGTGAGATAGGTATATGACGCTCTTATCCCTCCAAAGGGGGGAAGAAAAACCTAGAAAGTATTGCTACCCTGTGAATATCTTGAAAACAGTCAGCAGTTGACATCAACACAGCAAATGCTGAATCAAGGAAAAGATGACTTCAAAAAGGTAAAGAATCTTTGTGGTCTCTTTGCTTGCCCTTGCCCCATCTCCTCCCCGACTCAGTGGTCATCTTATAGCAGCAGCACTTGCTTCTAATCCCAGGGTGGGACCCTGTTCCTGGCTCCAGTTAGAGTACAGGAAATCATTGTGTGTGTCTGTTCTAATCTCTTTGGGGGATGCCTGAAGGACTAATGCAAAGAGCTTGTCTCTTTTACCTAACTTATGACCCAGGCCAGTAGGGTGCCAGGCACTTATAAGGAAAGATTGCAAGAGCCACTAACAGCTCATAGAGGGTTGAGGCTAAACATTATTCTCAAAAACATACAATAGATTGCCTACGGCCTGGGAGCCAAAACTGGGAAGTACTTCTTTGGAAAACAAGGACATTAAAAACCAACAGCCTGTTTGGGGAAAGTTACCAGACTACACATACCTAGAGCAAAATTTATCTTCAGAACCTACCTGAGAAAGACCTACACTGTTTTCCCACTCTTTCAGTGTTTCAGGAGTGACCCAGCACACAGCCAATCTACACAGGCTGGGAGAGGTATTTGTGGGTTTTGTTTTGATTTATTTTGCTTGTTTCTTTTTTCTATGTATTTTTAGCTCCTCTCATTTCAAAATCACTGTAAAAACACCAGATGGGAATTTCCAGTTTCCATTCTAGTATAAAAGGAGCTTGGATGTCCCTTCTATGCTCAGAACAAGAAAAACCTGAAAAGCAACAACTCTTCTTAGCTCTATCAGAGATCTGAAGTCACAGAGCAAACTGCTGACCCAGAAGCTGGAGATACAGATGGACTACTACAAAGAATCACTGCTTACTGGGAACAGAGAATGCCACCACCATTCCTTCCACCTCCTGACCTAGAATCATGTTACTGGGCGCTGATGAGTTGATTCTCACTCATAGCAGCGCAATATGACAGAGTAGAACAGCCCCATAGGATTTTTCAGGCTCTAAACTTCATGGAAGCAAATAGCCACGTATTTCTTCTACGGAGTAACTGGGTGGTTTTTAATCCCAAACCTGTGGGTTCGCAGCCAAGCGCTTAACTATTATGCCACTAGGGCTCCTTACTTCAATGCTAATTGACTAATCCCTGGAGACTGAGAGATATATATTTCACAGGGCCTAGCCTTATGGTACCTTCACACTTCGGGGAATTTCTCATAAAGGAGACCCACTGGGTTTTCACTGTCAAACTATAAGTAAAAGTCTCTCATAATTCCAGTTGGAAAAAAAAAAGTAACCAACTGGAAACACTACTGTGTTCTTGACAACGGTCTACCCTCAAGGGAAATGGTTCTACTACCCTTTAAACCAACCTAATCAACTTCCAGTTTTTAGAGCCTAATAGACTTGAGGAAGGGGAAATACCAAACACCATCTAACCCGCCACATAGGGGGAAAACTGCCTACCTTCAGTCTTCATCAAACATACCACAAAAAAAAAAACAAAACCCAGTGCTGTCGAGTTGATTCCGACACATAGTGCCCTATAGGACAGAGTAGAACTGCCCCATAGAGTTTCCAAGAAGCACCTGGCGGATTTGAACTGCCGACCCATTAGTTAGCACCCGTAGCACTTAACCACTACACCACCAGGGTTTCCTCATCAAGCATAGGCTTGACAAAAACGTGGAAACACACACAGACTGAAGAGACTGGGTAAACAACAGGACAAGGCTCAGATATGGCACCCATGTTCGAATTATTGGACCAGGAAATTAAAATAGCTATTGTATGATATTTATTGTATGATAATATGATAAGGGCTCTGGGTAAAAAGTGGACAACACGCAACAATAAAATGGTAATGAAAGTGAACAGACTGAAACTCTAAGAAATATTCATAAAAATATGAGAAATGAAAAACACAGTAACAGAAATGAAAAATGGCACTGACTGGCTTATTAGGAGGTTACACATGTTCAAGGAAAGAATCAGTAAGGTTGAACATTTGTCAGTGGAAACTTCTCAAATTGAAACCAAAAAAGAGTGAAAGAGAATAAGAAAGGTGGGACAATTGCAAAAGGTCTAACATATGCGTAGAGGGAATACCCTTCTTCTCTCCTGAGGATACGTATGACCTACATGCTGGGGCATCATCAAGCAATCAAGGGAATGAGTCAAGAACAGAAAGCTCAAAATCAATATTCTGGGCCTTATCCAGATCGTTTCTCCTACACCATTTTGTAAATCTCCCTTCTTGCTTGAGTATGATTTTTTTCTTCCTTTTTGTCCTTGTCACTCTCACCTGTACAAGTCCTGATATTTCTACTTGTGACACAAGGTCCCCTGTCTTTATCTAAGTCCTAATCATGCCATTCTTCTGTGCTATTTTACTAGTCATTTGGTGAACCCATTCACCACTTTGTTTTCATAGCTCCTTTAGAGCCTAAATATTAAATGGTGAAATTATCAGTTGCCCTATCCTTAGTCATTCACACCCATACCCCAGATGTTTTCATTCAACCCAAGTGCTCATGCTCAAGAATAATTCAGAAAACTTAACTCAAGACAAATTTCTGAGTTACAGCTTTCTTAACCCACACCATAGATACCTGTTCCTCAAGATCAAAGTTAAAGCAGCCCGTGATATCCTTGGCTTAATTTCTTCCTTCTTCTCCCAATTTCTATCCATACTGGATACCATGGTCCATGAACTCAATCAATTCCTTGGAATAGCCCCAAATTCCTTATCTTTTGTCATATCTGCCTTATAAAACCTCAAACCTGGAAGATTCCAGTTATCTGCCATGCCATGGTTACTGCTGGTCTTACGATAACTACTGAAGAAAAAGCACACAACATAATATTTTGGTACTACCATAAACAAAAGTGGAGGGTCATCAAAAAAGAGGAAGACCCTCAACAAGACAGACTGACACAGTGCCTGCAACAACGAGTTCAAGAATAATGATTGTGAGGATGGAGCAGGACTGGGCAGTGCTCCCTTCTGTTGTACATAGTGTCACTAGGAGTTGGAACCGATTCAAGGGCACTTAACAACAACAACATAAGCACAAAATCATCCGCATCAACTGGGAACCATTTATGACGCTCGGAAATTTTACTTTCACTTTATTTGTTGGCGTATTTATTTGCGAGACTAAATGAACAAATGGACAATGGCCAGACCATAGAAAAACAGAACTCTGACCTACTATCTGCTCAACCAGCCTAGGATGTCAAGCCACTATCTGCAGCTATCAGTCCAGGAAGCCAAACAACAATCCCTGTAACAATGGGGCCAAAATGGCCAGAGCTTGATGAGTAATTTTCAGCTACCTTAATTTTGGACCCTGCTTCCAACTTGGAACCAATCAGAGAAAGCCAAATGTACCCTCCTAAAAAATCAATATAAAATGCACTGGGGGGGCGGAGCCAAGATGGCGGACTAGGCAGACGCTACCTCGGATCCCTCTTACAACAAAGACATGGAAAAACAAGTGAATCGATCACATACATAACAATCTACGAACCCTGAACAACAAACACAGATTTAGAGACGGAGAACGAACTAATACGGGGAAGCAGCGATTGTTTCCAGAGCCTGGAGCCAGCGTACCAGTCAGGTACGGCACAAGCACAGAGAGCTGCTCCACCCCCCTGAACTAACCCCGGGAGGGGGACCAGCCGGTTCCACGGGCGGCGTGGGACGCAGCCGGTAGGAGAAGTCCCCGGGAGGCAGTGACTGGTCTTGGAGCAGAAAGAGCAGCGTCCGAGCCGGGCAACCATCCCGCAGGGATTTGGACTGGACGCAGGTACGGCATAAACACGGAGAGTTGCTCCACCCCCCTGAACTAACCCCGGGAAGGGGCCCAGCCGGGTCGCGCGGGCGGCATGGGACGCAGCCGGTAGGAGAAGTCCCTGGGAGGCAGCGACTGGTATTGGAGCGGGGAGAACAGCGTCCCAGCCAGGACACTCGGTCACGGCACAAGCACGGGGACCTGCTCCACCCATCTGAACTAACCCCGGGAGGAGGCCCAACTGGTTCTCGGAGACGGCACGGCCACGTGGTTGGAGGGACGAGAAGTCCCCGGGAGGCAGCGACTGATTTTGGAGTCAAGAGTGCACCGTCCCAGTAGGGGAGCCTTGACGCTGGGCGTGGGGCTGGAAGCGGAGGATCTGACCGTGACTCCAGCAGGCCAGACCCCCCGGGGGCAATCTCCACACAGCCAGCACACATAGGCGACGCGCCCGCGGGAATCTCAGATATAATGGTCATTCCAAACAAGACAAGCAACTCTGGCTATATTCTGAGGTGCTACTCTCCTATCTCTCTGTTCCCTCCCCCACCCTCCCCAGGCGGCTTCATTAACATCTGAATAGCCTGAGCCAGAGGGAGAACTCTGATAGGGATCTGACTGCATTTTTTTTTTAGCGGATTTTCTGGAAAAACTAGTTTCCCAGTGATGGCTCGGAGACAACAATCCATATCAAACCACTTAAAGAAGCAGACCATGACAGCTTCTCCAACCCCCCAAACAAAAGAATCAAAATCTTTCCCAAATGAAG
Organism: Elephas maximus indicus; assembly: GCF_024166365.1. NCBI lineage: Eukaryota > Metazoa > Chordata > Mammalia > Proboscidea > Elephantidae > Elephas > Elephas maximus. Next base: position 21,927,617 of record NC_064821.1, read on the forward strand.
ATACAATCTTGGAATCATCAGATACAGAATATAAAAAACTAATTTACAGAATGCTTAATGATATCACAAATGAAATTAGGATAACTGCAGAAAAAGCCAAGGAACACACTGATAGAACTGTTGAAGAACTCAAAAAGATTATTCAAGAACATAGTGGAAAAATTAATAAGTTGCAAGAATCCATAGAGAGACAACATGTAGAAATCCAAAAGATTAACAATAAAATAACAGAATTAGACAACGCACTAGGAAGTCAGAGGAGCAGACTCGAGCAATTAGAATGCAGACTGGGACATCTGGAAGACCAGGGAATTAACACCAACATAGCTGAAAAAAAATCAGATAAAAGAATTTAAAAAAATGAAGAAACCCTAAGAATTATGTGGGACTCTATCAAGAAGGATAACCTGCGGGTGATTGGAGTCCCAGAACAGGGAGGGGGGACAGAAAACACAGAGAAAATAGTTGAAGAACTCCTGACAGAAAACTTCCCTGACATCATGAAAGACGAAAGCATATCTATCCAAGACGCTCATCGAACCCCATTTAAGATTGATCCAAAAAGAAAAACACCAAGACATATTATCATCAAACTCACCAAAACCAAAGATAAACAGAAAATTTTAAAAGCAGCCAGGGAGAAAAGAAAGGTTTCCTTCAAGGGAGAATCAATATGTTCTGACTACTCAGCAGAAACCATGCAGGCAAGAAGGGAATGGGACGACATATACAGAACACTGAAGGAGAAAAACTGCCAGCCAAGGATCATATATCCAGCAAAACTCTCTCTGAAATATGAAGGTGAAATTAAGATATTTACAGACAAACACAAGTTTAGAGAATTTGCAAAAACCAAACCAAAGCTACAAGAAATACTAAAGGATATTGTTTGGTCAGAGAACCAATAATATCAGATATCAGCACAACACAAGGTCACAAAACAGAACGTCCTGATATCAACTCAAATACGGAAATCACAAAAACAAACAAATTAAGATTAATTAAAAAAAAATACACATAACACACATAACAGGGAATCATGGAAGTCAATAGGTAAAAGATCACAATAATCAAAAAGAGGGACTAAATACAGGAGGCATTGAACTGCCATATGGAGAGTGATACAAGGCGATATAGAACAATACAAGTTAGGTTTTTACTTAGAAAAATAGGGGTAAATAATAAGATAACCACAAAAAGGTATAACAACTCTATAACTCAAGATAAAAACCAAGAAAAACGTAACGACTCAACTAACATAAAGTCAAGCACTATGAAAATGAGGATCTCACAATTTACTAAGAAAAACGCCTCAGCACAAAAAAGTATGTGGAAAAATGAAATTGTCAACAACACACATAAAAAGGCATCAAAATGACAGCACTAAAAACTTATTCATCTATAATTACCCTGAATGTAAATGGACTAAATGCACCAATAAAGAGACAAAGAGTCACAGACTGGATAAAGAAACACGATCCATCTATATGCTGCCTACAGGAGACACACCTTAGACTTAGAGAGACAAACAAACTAAAACTCAAAGGATGGAAAAAAGTATATCAAGCAAACAATAAGCAAAAAAGAAGAGGAGTAGCAATATTAATTTCTGACAAAATAGACTTTAGACTTAAATCCACCACAAAGGATAAAGAAGGACACTATATAATGATAAAAGGGACAATTGATCAGGAAGACATAACCATATTAAATATTTATGCACCCAATGACAGGGCTGCAAGATACATAAATCAAATTTTAACAGAATTGAAAAGCGAGATAGATACCTCCACAATTATAGTAGGAGACTTCAACACACCACTTTCGGAGAAGGACAGGACATCCAGTAAGAAGCTCAATAGAGACACGGAAGATCTAATTACAACAATCAACCAACTGGACCTCATTGACTTATACAGAACTCTCCACCCAACTGCTGCAAAATATACTTTTTTTTCTAGCGCACATGGAACATTCTCTAGAATAGACCGCATATTAGGTCATAAAACAAACCTTTGCAGAGTCCAAAACATCGAAATATTACAAAGCATCTTCTCAGACCACAAGGCAATAAAACTAGAGATCAATAACAGAAAAACTAGGGAAAAGAAATCAAATAATTGGAAACTGAACAATACCCTCCTGAAAAAAGACTGGGTTATAGAAGACATCAAGGAGGGAATAAGGAAATTCATAGAAAGCAACGAGAATGAAAATACTTCCTATCAAAACCTCTGGGACACAGCAAAAGCAGTGCTCAGAGGCCAATTTATATCAATAAATGCACACATACAAAAAGAAGAAAGAGCCAAAAGCAGAGAACTGTCCCTACAACTTGAACAAATAGAAACTGAGCAACAAAAGAATCCACCAGGCACCAGAAGAAAACAAATAATAAAAATTAGAGCTGAACTAAATGAATTAGAGAACAGAAAAACAATTGAAAGAATTAACAAAGCCAAAAGCTGGTTCTTTGAAAAAATTAACAAAATTGATAAACCATTGGCTAGACTGACTAAAGAAATACAGGAAAGGAAACAAATAACCCGAATAAGAAATGAGAAGGACCACATCACAACAGAACCAAATGAAATTAAAAGAATCATTTCAGATTATTATGAAAAATTGTACTCTAACAAATTTGAAAACCTAGAAGAAATGGATGAATTCCTGGAAAAACACTACCTACCTAAACTAACACATTCAGAAGTAGAACAATTAAATAGACCCATAACAAAAAAAGAGATTGAAACGGTAATCAAAAAACTCCCAACAAAAAAATGCCCTGGCCCGGACGGCTTCACTGCAGAGTTCTACCAAACTTTCAGAGAAGAGTTAACACCACTACTACTAAAGGTATTCCAAAGCATAGAAAATGACGGAATACTACCCAACTCATTCTATGAAGCCACCATCTCCCTGATACCAAAACCAGGTAAAGACATTACAAAAAAAGAAAATTATAGACCTATATCCCTCATGAACATTGATGCAAAAATCCTCAACAAAATTCTAGCCAATAGAATCCAACAACACATCAAAAAAATAATTCACCCTGATCAAGTGGGATTTATACCACGTATGCAAGGCTGGTTTAATATCAGAAAAACCATTAATGTAATCCATCACATAAATCAAACAAAAGACAAAAACCACATGATCTTATCAATTGATGCCGAAAAGGCATTTGACAAAGTCCAACACCCATTCATGATAAAAACTCTTACCAAAATAGGAATTGAAGGAAAATTCCTCAACATAATAAAGGGCATCTATGCAAAGCCAACAGCCAATATCACTCTAAATGGAGAGAACCTGAAAGCATTTCCCTTGAGAACGGGAACCAGACAAGGATGCCCTTTATCACTGCTCTTATTCAACATCGTGTTGGAAGTCTTAGCCAGGGCAATTAGGCTAGACAAAGAAATAAAAGGTATCCAGATTGGCAAGGAAGAAGTAAAGTTATCACTATTTGCAGATGACATGATTATATACACAGAAAACCCTAAGGAATCCTCCAGAAAACTACTGAAACTAATAGAAGAGTTTGGCAGAGTCTCAGGTTATAAAATAAACATACAAAAATCACTTGGATTCCTCTGCATCAACAAAAAGAACACCGAAGAGGAAATAACCAAATCAATACCATTCACAGTAGCCCCCAAGAAGATAAGATACTTAGGAAGAAATCTTACCAAGGATGTAAAAGACCTATACAAAGAAAACTACAAAGCTCTACTACAAGAAATTCAAAAGGACATACTTAAGTGGAAAAACATACCCTGCTCATGGATAGGAAGACTTAACATAGTAAAAATGTCTATTCTACCAAAAGCCATCTATACATTTAACGCACTTCTGATCCAAATTCCAGTGTCATATTTTAAGGGGATAGAGAAACAAATCACCAATTTCATATGGAAGGGAAAGAAGACCCAGATAAGCAAAGCACTACTGAAAAAGAAGAAGAAAGTGGGAGGCCTCACCTTACCTGACTTCAGAACCTACTATACAGCCACAGTAGTCAAAACAGCCTGGTATTGGTACAACAACAGACACATAGACCAATGGAACAGAATTGAGAACCCAGACATACATCCATCCACGTATGAGCAGCTGATATTTGACAAAGGACCAGTGTCAATTAACTGGGGAAAAGATAGCCTTTTTAACAAATGGTGCTGGCATAACTGGATATGATTTGCAAAAAAATGAGACAGGACCCATACCTCACACCATGCACAAAAACTAACTCCAAGTGGATCAAAGACCTAAACATAAAGACTAAAACGATAAACATCATGGAAGAAAAAATTGGGACAACCTTAGGAGCCCTAATACAAGGCATAAACAGAATACAAAACATTACCAAAAATGATGAAGAGAAACCAGATAACTGGGAGCTCCTAAAAATCAAACACCTATGCTCATGTAAAGACTTCACCAAAAGAGTAAAACGACCACCTACAGACTGGGAAAGAATTTTCAGCTATGACATCTCCGACCAGCGCCTGATCTCTAAAATCTACATGATTCTGTCAAAACTCAACCACAAAAAGACAAACAACCCAATCAAGAAGTGGGCAAAGGATATGAACACACATTTCACTAAAGAAGATATTCAGGCAGCCAACAGATACATGAGAAAATGCTCTTGATCATTAGCCATTAGAGAAATGCAAATTAAAACTACGATGAGATTCCATCTCACACCAGCAAGGCTGGCATTAATCCAAAAAACACAAAATAATAAATGTTGGAGTGGCTGCGGAGAGATTGGAACTCTCATACACTGCTGGTGGGAATGTAAAATGGTACAACCACTTTGGAAATCTATCTGGCGTTATCTTAAACAGTTAGAAATAGAACTACCATACAACCCAGAAATCCCACTCCTAGGAATATACCCTAGAAATACAAGAGCCTTCATACAAACAGATACATGCACACCCATGTTTATTGCAGCTCTGTTTACAATAGCAAAAAGTTGGAAGCAACCAAGGTGTCCATCAACGGATGAATGGGTAAATAAATTGTGGTATATTCACACAATGGAATACTACGCATCGATAAAGAACAGTGACGAATCTCTGAAACATTTCATAACATGGAGGAACCTGGAAGGCATTATGCTGAGCGAAATGAGTCACAGGCAAAAGGACAAATATTGCATAAGACCACTATTATAAGATCTTGAGAAATAGTAAACCTGAGAAGAACACATACTTTTGTGGTTACGAGGGGGGGAGGGAGGGAGGGTGGGAGAGGGTTTTTTATTGATTAATCAGTAGATAAGAACTGCTTTAGGTGAAGGGAAAGACAACACTCAATACATGGAAGGTCAGCTCAATTGGACTGGACCAAAAGCAAAGAAGTTTCCGGGATAAAATGAATGCTTCAAAGGTCAGCAGAGCAAGTGCGGGGGTCTGGGGAACATGGTTTGCGGGGACTTCTAAGTCAATTGGCAAAATAATTCTATTATGAAATCATTCTGCATCCCACTTTGAAATGTGGCGTCTGGGGTCTTAAATACTAACAAGCGGCCATCTAAGATGCAGCAATTGGTCTCAACCCACCTGGAGCAAAGGAAAATGAAGAACACCAAGGCCACACGACAACTAAGAGCCCAACAGACAGAAAGGGCCACATGAACCAGAGACCTACATCATCCTGAGACCAGAAGAACTAGTTGGTGCCCGGCCACAATCGATGACTGCCCTGACAGGGAGCACAGCAGAGGACCCCTGAGGGAACAGGAGATCAGTGGGATGCAGACCCCAAATTCTCATAAAAAGACCAAACTTAATGGTCTGACTGAGACTGGAGGAATCCCGGCGGCCATGCTCCCCAGACCTTCAGTTGACACAGGACAGGAACCATCCCTGAAGACAACTCATCAGAAATGAAAGGGACTGGTCAGCGGGTGGGAGGGAGACGCTGATGAAGAGTGAGCTAATTATATCAGGTGAACACTTGAGAGTGTGTTGGCAACTCTTGTCTGGAGGGGGGATGGGAGGATAGAGAGAGAGGGAAGCCGGCAAAATTGTCAAGAAAGGAGAGACTGAAAGGGCTGACTCAAGAGGGGGAGAGCAAGTGGGAGTAGGGAGTGAGATGTATGTAAACTTATATGTGACAGACTGATTGGATTTGTAAATGTTCACTTGAAGCTTAATAAAATTTATTAAAAAAAAAAAAATATATATATAAAATGCACTGCTTGTAGTTAGCCTACTTCCAGTTTCCCCATGCCAACAACTCTCAGACAGGGCATACCTGAAGCCTTCCCTTGTTTCCACTTTATAGCTTTCCTACTTTCCTGTCTGCCTTTGAGACTCTGCCAGACTAAAGGGATGCTGTCTGACTCTCTTGCTATATATAGCAAGCTCTGAATACACAGACTTTGTTTGTTATTACGTGGCTATTTTTTATTGGTTTGTTTTATTTTGTTGCTTGTTTTGTTTTTTGGTCTATTTCCACAACTTCTTGATTTTCTCCCAAAGCCTGTTTCAAAATTTCTCCATTCTTCTCATACACACATAATTTCCCTTAACTTGCCTGATATTTCACTGAGAAATTGTAAACTACTAGGTTTAAATTTTACTGTCTGGTTGCCAAATCTGCAAATATCTCTGATAGGCTTCCATTGTTTCCAAATTTCCTCTAATTATATTCAAACAGATTTCTTTTATCCTCCAAAGGTAGTCTGGGCCTCAGCCCTTTTTCCTTCTTAGTAACCTTATGCCCCCAATATTCCCAGGTAGCACCTGTATCTTTGATCTCTCTTTTTCTACTGAATCCTTCCTTCAACATTTATATACATTCAAATCTCTCCCAACTACACAAAATTCTCTCACCTAGCCTTCTTGGGACCCTCCTAAATCACTGCTGTTCCTACTCCTTCCTTTTAGCTGTGAACCACTGACAAAGGGTCATCTATATCATATGTCTCTGTCCACTCACCTCCAACCAACTCCTCAGACCACTCCAAACTTTCTTCTGCCTTCACCATTCTATGACCCCATTGTTACTAGATCCAATGGGAGCTTTTCATTCTTTATCTGGCATGAGCTTTAGGTGGAAAACTTTGAAGTATGTATATTTGGAACAACTTCGATGTGTGAATCTTCTTTCACTGCTGTAAATCTTATAAAATCTACTTACAGAGCAGGTATATCTGATAAGTCAGCTAACAAATTGAGATATGCTGTAAGTGGAAAGGACAAACTGAATTTCTGGAAGTCAGCACACACACACACACACACACACACAAATATAAAGTATCTCATTACTAATTTTTATGGTGATTGCATGTACAAATGGTAATAGTTTTGGACACAATGTGTTAAATAAAATATACTATTAAAATTAGTTTCACCTTTTTTGAACTTTCTTTTAGTGTGATTACTAGAAAATTTAAACTTACAGAATGTACAGTGCAAAATACCACTATTAGGCAGCCCTGGTCCAAGACACTTGTTGAAGAGAAAAATTAATAGCAGACATTTTACTTTGATTTTAAGGTTTTCTTACCCACAAAACCAAATATTCACTATAAAGAAATTCCTGACCAAAATTAATCCTGCCAGCGGCTTTCTTTCACCCAGAGTTGCAAATCTTTTCTTTCTTTTGGGAAGCTAGGCTTACTAAATTTGAATTTCAAAAGATATGGCTGAATGGAGGGGCAGAGACCATCTTGTGACCTGATATCAACTGATTTCAGTAAAAAAGGACAGGATTCTATCAATCATGTTAATATTAACCAGTAATTGTTCTATATTTCTCCCTCCTCTTCTCTTTATAATCTTCATTGTACCTAGCTTCTTCAAGCCATTTTCTTTGTCTGGAATCAAAACAGTCTCCCATATCCCTGTATGCATGCAGTAGAGCCCAGGTGGTGCAACAGTTAAGTGCTTGACTGCTCACCCAAAGGTTGGTGCTTCAAACCCCCCAGTGACTCTGCAGGAGAAAGGTGTGGCAGTTTGCTTCCACAAAGATTGCAGCATTGGAAACCCCTGTCCTTTAGAGTCACTAAAGGACAACTCAAGGGTCTACTCAACAGCTATGGGTGGTGGGTGGATATGCATATAGAATAACTGCTCAGAATAAGTCTTATGTTCAAATTTTAAGTTTTGATTATTTTTAACACATGAATGAAAACTAAGCCCGTAGAAAGTGGTCAGGGGAAAAAAATCCCAAGGAAAGATGTCTTCCTCCCTACTCCCACATCAAGACACAGCAACCATTCACACAACATACACAAACACACAAATACATACAAACATTCATAAACACACCAACACACACACAAATACACATGCTACAAAACCAATCAAACATCATCTCACATTTCCATTACTATTTCTCAAATGCCATGAAGTTGCAGTCCTATATAGTTCTAACTGGATGATCTTAAGAGAGAAGCCAGGTATTGAGATAATTTGCTGGTCTGGGAATGGAAACCCTGGTGGTATAGTGGTTAAGAGCTATGGCTGCTAACCAAAAGGTCGGCAGTTCTAATCCACCAGATGCTCCTTGGAAACTCTATGGGGCAGTTCTACTCTGTCCTATAGGGTTGCTATGAGTTGAAATTGACTTGATGGCAATGGTTTCTTTTGTTTGTTAGGGAAGAGCCAAAACCAGAGACAAAGAATCAAAACCAGGTGGCTCTGAGCATGCCCTGAGGACATCAGAAGGTCTTCAGTTTCCTGTCCAGGCGAAGTGGCTCCTTTCCACCACTGACGATACCACCTGGGAGATCAAACTAAAGATGAATCTCATTCAGACAAGGGAGCTCGGAAAGTGGGTCTCCCGTATGCACAAGAGGAAGAGAGGACTCCCGAATGCTGCCAGGCCCCAGTGGGATCCCCCAGAAGGGATCAGTCCCTCTGTCCTATGAAACTTCTTCTTCATCCCACACTACTATTTCCCCTCAACCTTATCCCCTGCCGCCACACCTAGTCCAGAGAGGCGTTCGTGGCTGGTCAACTTCAGCTTGGACCTCCGTGCTCTGGGGTCTTTATCCAGCTCTGCACTTCGACCTCTGCCTTCCTCACCATTCAGGGCCCCAATCCTCCTACAGGGGCCATCACAGACCTCCTAGCAGGGCCCCAAAATGCCTCTTCCAGAGGTCAATGACCCCAAGTGGCACCCTCTCCACATCCCTGATTGTCCAAGTGCTTAGTCTGTGAACACTCTACAACCAAGAAAAAGAAACACACCATTCAAAAATTACGGGCAATGGCTCCTTCGTGGATGTGTCCCATGATCTTCATTACTCTGGACATTGGGCAGTCTGTGATGTTACAGATGCTCCAGGAATAGGAGAACTACCAGCAATTCAGACAAAATGTTCCTGTACTCACATGGAACATGCTCTTTCTTGCAAATTCTCATCCTTATCCAACTACATGTGTCTAACCACACTCAGCCCACTCCCTACAGCGTCCAAATGAGGGTTCTGCTCCTAGCACTAGTTCACCTGAAATTATCTTATTGTTGTCGTTGTTAGGTGCCATTGAGTTGGTCCTAACTTACAGAAACCCTATAGGACAGAGTAGTACTGCCCCACAGGGTTTCCAAGTAGCAGCCTGTGATTTTCAACTGCCAACCTTTTGGTTAGCAGCTGAACTCTTAACCGTTACACCACCAGGGCTCTATAATTAGAGAGTTTTTTTTTTTTAAGTTGTGAATAACTGTCTAGTGATTGATGAATTATTTAGAAAAAATAATGTTAAATCCTCACTCCATAATCGCCAATATATTTTCAATATTATATGTGGAAGAAGTGACCATGCTAGCTATCAGAAGAAAACACGGAAAAATGTATAGATAATATAAATTTAAATACAGATATAATGTAAGAAAGGAGAAGCTCTTTCTGAATATGCAGTTTGTGTTAAAAATAAGAGAGAAAAAGATGGATAATTAGACCAAAAATGGAAAAACTCTGAATAAGAAAAGGTGTCCTGCAGAAAACTAAAAGGCAAAAAAAAATCTATTTGACTGATAAAAGTTTTTACATTTAATATATAAATTCCAAATTATAAATCATAAAAAGATTAATCTACCACCTGTCTGTCAGCTTGTCATACCGTGATGGCTTGCAAGTTGCTGTGATGCTGGAAGCTATGCCACTGGTATTTCGAATGCCAGCAGGATCACCCATGGTGGCCAGGTTCAGCAGAGCTTCCAGACTAAGACAGACTAGGAAGAAGGACCTGTCGGCCTCCTTCTGAAAAAATTGGCCAGTGAAAACCTTACGAATAGCAGCAGAACACTGTCTGATTTAGTGCTGGAAAATGAGCCCGTCACGTTGGAACGCGCTCAAATTGCAATTGGGGAAGAGCTACTCCCTCAAAGTAAACTTGACCTTAATGACATGGAAGGAGTAAAGTTTTCCGGACTTCCATTTGCTGATGTGGCATGACTCAAAATGAGAAGAAACGGCTGCAAAAATCCGTTCATAATCAGAACGTCGAATGTAAATGTATAAATCTAGGAAAATTAGAAATCATCAAAAATGAAATGGAGTGCATGAAGATCAATATCCTAGGCATCTGAAAGCCCAAATGGACTGCTACTGGCCATGCTGAATCAGACAAAATCATACATTCTACTATGCCAGGAATGACAAATTGAAGAGAAATGGTGTTGCATTCATCATCAAAAAGAACATTCAAGATCTATGCTGAAGTACAAAGCTGTCAGTGATGTAACAATATGCATAAGCTACAAGCAAGGTTAGTGAGTACAACTATTATTCAAATTTACAAACCAACCACTAAAGCCAAAGATGAAGAAATTGAAGGTTTTTACCAACATTTGCAGTATGAAATTTATTAAACATGCAATCAAGATGCACTGATAATTACTGGTGATTGGAATCCACAAGTTGGAAAAAAGAAGGACCTGTAGTTGGAAAACATGGTCTTGATGATAGAAATGATAATGGAGATTGCATGATAGAATTTTACAAAACCAACAAAATATTCACTGCAAATACCTTTTTCAACAACAGAAACAGTGACTATATATGTGGACCTCACCAGATGGAAAACACAGGAATGGAATCAACTGCATCTATAGAAAGACAGATGGAAAAGCTCAATATTATCAGCAAGAACAAGGCCAGTGGCTGGATGCAGAACAGACCACCAATTGCTCATAAGCAAATTTAAGTTCAAGCTGAAGAAAATTAAAATAAGTCCACAAGAACCAAAATATGGCCTTGAGTATACTCTACCTGAATTTGGAGGCCATCTCAAGAACAGATTTGACACACTGAACACTAACGACTGAAGACCAGACGAATTATGAAATGGCATCAAGGACACCATATATGAAGACACAACAGGTCGTTAAAAAGACAGGAAAGAAAGAAAATACCAAAATGGATGTCAGAAGAGACTCTGAAACTTGCTATTGAACATAGAGCTACTAAAACAAAAGGAAGAAATGACGCAGTAACAGAGCTAAACAGAAGATTTCAAAGGGTGGTTCTAGAAGACAAAGTAAAGTATTATGATGAACTGTGCAAAGACCTGGAGTTAGAAAAGCAAAAGGGAAGAACACACTTGCCATTACTCAAGCTGAAAGAACTGAAGAAAAATTTCAAGCCTTGAGTTGCAATTCTGAAGGATTCTACAGGCAAAATATTGAATGACACAGAAAGCACCAAAAAAAAGAGGGAAGGATTACACAGAGTCACTGTACCAAAAAAAATTGGTCAATGTTCAATCACTTCAGGAGGTAGCATATGACCAAGTATTGATGTTATTGAAGGAAGAAGTCCAAGCAACACCGGAGGCATTGGTGAAAAACTAGAACATTGACAGAATTCCATTCGAGATCTTTCAACAAATGGATGCAGTGCTGGAAGTGCTCACTCATCTATGACAAGAAATTTCGAAGACAGCTACCTGGCTAACAAAATGGAAGAGAACCATATTTCTGCCCATTCCAAAAAAAGGTGATATAACAGAATGTGGAAATTATTGAACAGTATCATTAATATCACACAGAGGTAAAATTTTGTTGAAGTTCGTTCAAAAACAGTTGCAGCAGTATATTGATAGGAAACTGCCAGAAATTCAAGCCAGATTCAGAAGAGGGTGTGGAAGGGTGGATGTCAGATGGATCTCTGAAAGCAGAGAATACCAGAATGATATTTACCTGTGTTTTATTGACTATGCAGAGGTATTCAACTATGTGAATCCTAACAAGCTGTGGATAACATTGCGAAGAATGGGAACTCCAGAACAGTTAATTATGCTCAGTTGGAGCCCGTGCATATATCAAGAGGCAGTCATCAGAAAAGAACGAAGGGATATTGCGTGGCTTAAAATCAGGAAAGGTTGGCATCAGAGTTGTATTCTTTCACCATACTTATTCATATCTGTATGCTGAGGAAATAATCTGAGAAACTGGACTATATAAAGAAGAACATGACATGAGGATTGGTTGAAGACTCATTAAAAACCTACAATATGACCCAATCTTGCTTGCTGAAAGTGAAGAGAACTTGAAACACTTACTGAGGAAGACCAAAGACTACAGTCTGCAGTATGGATTATGCAACATAAAGAAAACAAAAATCCTCACTACTGGACCAATAAGCAACATCATGATAAACAGAGAAAGGACTGAAGTTGTCAAGGACTTCATTTTACTTGGATTGACAATCAATGCCCATGGAAGCAGCAATCAAAAAATCAAATGATGCATTGCATTGGGCAAATCTGCTGCAAAAGACCTCTTTAAAACATTGAAAAGCAAAGATGTCACTTTAAGGACTAGTGTGCACCTGATCCAAGCCATAGCATTTTCAATAGCTCCATATGCATGGGAAAGCCGGGCGTGAATAAGGACGAATGAAGAAGAATTGATGCCTTTAAATTATGTTGTTGGTGAAGAACACTGAATATACTCTGGACTGCCGGAAGAACAAACAAATCTGTCTTGGAAGAAATACAGCCAGAGTGCTCCTTGGAAGTGAGGATGGTGAGGCTACACACTTCAGACATGTTATCGGGAGAGACGAGTCCCTGGAGAAGGACATCATGCTCGGTTAGGTAGTTGTTGTTGTTGTTAGGTGCCTTCGAGTCGGTTCCAACTCATAGACCCTACATACAATAGAAGGAAACACCATCTGGTTCTGTACCACCCTCAAAATTGTTGTTATGCTTGAGCCCAAAATAAGAAAAATAGAAGGCAAATAAAATCATCCAAAACAACTCCACCCTTCTTCAGACATTGAGGAAAGAAAGAAAAGGTGCAGCCCAAGGGAGCCACCCAGAGTATGGGCTTCTCCCACAGGGTAGCTGTCCAACAGCGCCAGCCCCAAGTGGGATTGGCAATCCCAGTAGTGTTCTGTGGGGGATTGGTGGAGGCAGGAAGAGTATCTGCTTATAAATACGGCTTGAATATAAATAGGGCTTGAATACATTTCTATCTGAAGCGAAGGGATGTGAGGAGGCCAGGAGCAGAAGCCAGAGTGGACATTCCCTTCCGTCGTCTCCCCTCCTCACCATCACATTGTTGCTCATTGTGCCAACCTATATCACTGAGGGTCTTTTCTGACCCTCTACTTTACCAAGTATGATGTCCTTCTCCAGGGACTGATCCCTCCTGACAACACATCCGAAGCATGTGAGACGTAATTTCACCATGCTTGCTTCTAAGGTACATTCTGGTTGTACTTCTTCTAAGACAGATTTTTTCATTCTTTTGGCAGTCCATGGTATACTCAATATCTTTTTCAACACCACAATTCAAAGGCACCAATTCTTCTTTGATCCTCCTTATTCATCATCCAGCTTTCATATGCATGGGACATGACTGAAAATATCATTACTTAGGTCAGGCACACATTAGTCTTCACGGTGACATCTTTGCTTTTCAACACTTTAAGAGGTCTTTTGCAGCAGATTTGCCCAACGCAATGCATCTTTTGATTTCCTGACTGCCGTTTCCATGGGTGTTGATTGTGGATCCAAGTAAAACGAAATCCTTGACAACTTCAATCTTTTCTCTGTTTATCATGATGTTGCTTATTGGTCCATTTGTGAGGATTTTTGTGAAGAGAACTTGAAGCACTTACTGAAGAAGATCAAAGACTACAGTCTTCAGTATGGATTACACCTGAACATAAAGAAAACAAAAATCCTCACTACTGGACCAATAAGCAACATCATGATAAACAGAGAAAGGACTGACGTTGTCAAGAACTTCATTTTACTTGGATTCACAATCAATGTCCATGGAAGCAGCAGTCAAGAAATCAAAAGATTCATTGCATTGGGAAAATCAGTTGCAAAGGAACCCTTTAAAGTGTTGAAAAGCAAGGATGTCACCTTGAAGTATAAGGTGCGCCTAACCCAAGCCACAGTATTTTCGATCACATTATATGCATGTGAAAGCTGGACAATGAATAAGAAAGATCGAAGAAGAACTGACATCTTTGAATTGTGATGTTTGAAAAGAATATTGAATATACCTAGGACTGTCAAAAGAACAAACAAATCTGTCTTGGAAGAAGTACAACCAGAATGCCCCTTAGAAGGAAGGATGGCGAGACTGCATCTTAAATACTTTGGACATGTTGTCAGGAGGGATCAGTCCCTTGAGAAGGACTTCATGCTTGGTAAAGTAGAGGGTCAGCAAAAAAGAGGATGACCCTCAATGAGATGATTGACACAACGGCTGCAACAACGGGCTCAAGCATAACAATGATTGTGAGCATGGTGCAGGAATGGACAGTGTTTCCTTCTCTGGTACATAGGGTCACTGTGAGTTGGAACGGACTCGACAGTACTTAACAACAATTGTCAACAACGACCCCTGCACTACTGAGTCCTACGCACACTTTTCTTTTTAACATATTACATAAATTAATTGGTCAAGCAAGGAAACAAACACTGTGATCTCTCAGCTCTGGGCTGAGCTGGATTGGCTCTTGGGTAACCTCAGTAAATGCTGTCAGGGTCCCTTCTCTCTGACCCTTTTCTGCATCAGCCTCTGGGCTCTTGGACTCAACGTTTCCAAAGAGCAAACTTCCAGTGGGAGGCATATGGGCTCTTAAGCATCCTGTATTCAGACTTCCACTTAATCCTACTTTTCACCCATCTGTTCCACTACAGGATACCTGAATCCTCCAGTTCAGAGCTTCTGAGCAATTTGCAGCATGAATCACCTTGCTTATACTGCTGCTACTGTAGCTTAAGTTTTAGCTTTGTCATGCTTGCTAAAATGCTCCTACTCACGCATCTACATTCATGCCTCCTTGACACTTCTATTTATTCTTGTGATTACATACTTTGGACATGTTGTCAGGAGGGATCAGTCCCTGGAGAAGGACATTATGCTTGGTAAAGTAGAGAGAGAGTCAGCGAAAAAGAGGATGACCCTCAATGAGATAGATTGACACAGTGGCTGCAACAATGGGCTCAAGCGTAACAACGAGTGTGAGCATGGTGCAGGACCAGACATTCCTTTTGTTCACTATCACTGAAGTGGACTTATGGAAAAGTGGAGGCAAATGTTTATGTTCATTTTTTGATGATTATATGGAATCATCTAATAAAATTCTTAGATGCATTTTTACACACTATTTAAGTTTAATCCCATGTCCTACTGTCTTAGAGCTAAATAACTGTTTTATGTGTATGTGCATGTGTATGCAGATAAGAGGGCATCAGTATTAGACTCAGGTTAACTGAGCTGTAATTTTATGCTATTAATATATTTAATCACAATTGGTTCTTTTTTACTACTTTTCATCACATATTTTATAAGTAGCTTAAGTTTTAAAATCTACTTTTTTCTTTTACAAATCGATATTAAATCTATGCCAAAAGAAGTTCCTTTCCAGGAATGACTAGAAACTGCCTTGCCTGGAACATAAAAATAATTTTTCAAAATATAGCAGGACCTCTTTCTTATTATACATGCTGATGGCCCACCTACCCACATTAGGAAAATCTAAAGAAAAAAATTAATAATATAAAATTAATCATAACTCCCTGTATGTGGACCCCAGAACCCAGGTGCTTGGTATAACTAAAATGGCTGGCCCAGATCTAAATTAAACTCCATTTTCAATTAAACTGAGTCTTGGCCTAAAATTCTCTGCTTCTGCTGCCCTAAAAAGACAGTTCAGCTTCTTGTAAAAGTTTAACTGTTTGCAACACAGAAAGGAACAAGGGTTAAGGCTTTAGCTTCTATTACGAATTGTTTCTTAAAAGATGTTTGCTAAGGATGTTTACACAGCTTGGTCTAAGAAGAATGTCTCAGTCAACATGTTCCAGGAGGTTAGTGAATAGAACTGATAATGTAATAAAGTTGGTAGATTAATGATCTCCCTTGTAATTTCTTGTCATTTATCTCCTCTCTGCCTGAAAGCACGTAGCCCTTTGTTTTTCTCCCCCCAGTGAAAACCTCACCATCCTTCTGCAACTTGGAACACTACAACATCCTGCCTGGTGCTAGTGCGTTTCCCAGATTCACAAATCTCTCTCTCTACCTCACAATAAAATGCTTTGCTTTCACTTCCAACAGAATGTAAAAACCAATGCTTCGCTACAACAACTCTCACAGATAGAACATTATAAAAATTATCTACAATAATTTCATTTTTATGACCCTATTTCTTTTTGCTATTAGTTTAAAAATATTCTCATGGAGTCCTGAAATAAACTCTTACGTCTATGGCTAATTCATTTTCAATAAAAGTGTCAGTTCTATGGGATGGGAAAAGGATAGTCTCTTCTACAAATGGTCCTTAGACAACTCTATCTCGGTATGCAGAAAAAAATTAAGCTGGACGTATTAAAAAAAAGAAAAAAAAATTTTTTTTTGCACCTATACCTTGTACTATATACAAATAAGAACTCAAAATTCATCAGTGAGGTAAATATAAGAGCTAAAACATAAAACATGTAAAAGAAAATACAAGGTGAACCTTCGGGACCCTGTTTTTGGTCCTAGTTTCTTAGATATGACACCAAAAGATGAGCAATAAAAGAAAAAAATAGTTAAGTTGGACTTCAACAAAATGAAAAACATTTGCGCATCAGAGAATATCATCAAGAAAATGAACACCATTATCAAGAAAGTTAAAAGACGACCCACAGAAATGGGAGAAAATATTTTGAAACCATATGTGGGATAATGCATGTGAAAGCTGGACAATGAAAAAGGAAGACCGAAGAAGAGTTGACGTCTTTGAATTGTGGTGCTGGCAAAGAATACTGAATATACCATGGACTGCCAAAAGAATGAACAAATCTGTCTTAGAAGAAGTACAACCAGAAAGCTCCTTAGAAGCAAGGATGGCCAGACTGCGTCTTACATACCTTGGACACGTTGTCAGGAGGGATCAGTCCCTGGAGAAGGACATCATGCTTGGCAGAGTACAGGCTCAGCGGAAAAGAGGAAGACCCTCAACAAGGTGGATTGACACAGTGGCCGCAACAATCAGCTCAAGCATAACGATTATAAGGATGGCGCAGGACCCGGCAGTGTTTCATTCTGTTGTGCATAGGGTCGCTATGAGTCGGAACTGACTCGACGGCACCTAAAAACAACAATGTGGGATAAGGGTTCAATACCCAAAATACATAAAATATCTAAAGAACTCCTGAAACTCACCAACAAAAAAGACAAACAACCCAGTTAAAACCCGAGCAGAAAGCTCTGGTTCCAAGATCCTCCCACTTTGAATCACTCCTCTCCTCCCACACCCACTAAACCCGCTGTCACCTGCCCCTCCCGTGGGCCCCGCCTCTTCCGTGGACCCCGCCCCTCCCACGGGCCCCGCCCACCGAGCGCGCCCCCTCCCAGCGGCCCCCGCGGACCCATCCCCACCACTACCACCCTGAAGGGCAGGCAGAGCAGCAACACGGCGGCCCGGGCGCAGGTCCTGCGGCCCTGGAGGAGGAGGTGGGTCTGCCCTGGGACTGGGGACTCGTCTGGGAAACGCGCGGAGGGCGAGGTACCGGGCCTCTTCTCCGCCTACCCGGCACCGGCACCGGGGCCCGCGCTGCCCGACATCCCGCCCCGCGCCCACGCCGCCTGGCCACCACCTCCTCCAAGAGCTCATCCCCGGGGTCGGGACCCCGCCTCAGCTGGAAGAACTGCAGTGACTTGACGCGGACAGGGCCCCTGCGCTCCTTGCTCTTTGACCCCTGGCCCTTCCCGTGACCCTGGAGGTCTTGGCTGCTCCACACCCACTTCACGGGGGCTGGAGGCCTGCCTGGCAGGCGGGCCCTTCACAGCTCCATACCCCAGTCTTTGCTGAAGGGTCAGCGGGAATCCCTTTGGCTTGGGAAGGGGGTGACTACAGACACTCTGTGCCCCTTTCTCCTCCCTCTGCTTTTGTCCTGGCAGCTAAGTCAGGACCTCAAAGCTGGACTGGGTGGGGTTCTGCTGAGAGAATCCACTTCAAATCATGTGCATGCCCTGTGCTCAGAGGAGGGAGTATGAAACCCTTCAGGAACCGCCAGCAGCAGGGAGGTTGATGGAATGGTGAAATGGGGAGGATGTCAGAGGAGTAGTTGTTGTTGTTAGGCACCCTCAATTTGGTTCATAACTACCATATGTACAACAGAAACGAAACAAACACTACCCGGTCTTGCACTATCCTCACAATCATTGCTATGTTTGAGCACATTGTTGCAGCCCCTGTGTCAGTCTATCTCATCCAGGGTCTTCTGCTTTTTTGCTTTTTTACGTTGCTGACCCTCTACTTTACCAAGCATGATGTCCTTCTCCAGGGACTGGTCCCTCCTGATAACGTGTTCAAATTATGACACAGGAAGTCACCATCCTTGCTTCTAAGGAGCATTCTGGCTGTACTTGTTACAAGACACATGTGTTCGTTCTGGCAAGTCCATAGTATATTCAGTATTCTTCACCACCATAACTGAAAGTCATCTTCGGTTTTTCTTATTTGCTGTCCAGCTTTTGTATGCATATGAGGCAATTGAAAATACCATGCCTTGAGTCAGGCACACCTTGGTCCTTAAAGTAACATTTTGCTTTTTAACACTTTAAAGAAGTCTTTTGCAGCAGATTTGCCCAAGGTAATATGTCATTTGATTTCTTGACTGATGCTTCCATGGGCATTGATTGTGGATCCAAGTAAAATGAAATCCTTGACAACTTCAGTCTTTTTTCTGTTTATCATGATATTGCTTATTGGTCAAGTTGTGAGGATTTTTGTTTTCTTTATGTTGAAGTGCAATCCATACTGAAGGCTGTCCTCTTTAATCTTCATCAGTTATGTGCTTGAAGTCCAGTTCACCTTCAGCAAGCAAGGTTGTGTCACCTACATATCACAGGTTTTTAATGAGTCCTCCCTCCTCCAGTCTTGATGCCACATTCTTCTTCATACAGTACAGCTTCCCGAATTATTTGCTTAGCATACAGATTGAATAAACATGTTGAAAGGATACAACCCTGATGCAGCTTTTAAATTTTAAATTTAGGTCTATGACCCAACACAAATCAATTTTTGTATGTATACGTGTGAACGTAGGGAGGCAAGGTTTATTTATTTATTTATTTATTTATTCTGTGTGGATATTGTTACTCTAGCACTATTTCTTTGATTTAATTCCTTTGGAAACTTTGTGGGAATTTACGTGGCTGTGTTAATGTGCCTCCGTGCATCTGTCAGTTTGTCATACTGTGGTGACATGTGTGAGGCTGGAAGCTATTCTAACAGTATTTCAAATACCAGTAGAGTCACCCATAGGGGACGGGTTTCAGTGCTGCTTCCAGAGTAAGACAGGCTAGGAAGAAGGACCTGGTGGCCTACTT
Organism: Elephas maximus indicus; assembly: GCF_024166365.1. Lineage (NCBI taxonomy): Eukaryota > Metazoa > Chordata > Mammalia > Proboscidea > Elephantidae > Elephas > Elephas maximus. Next base: position 21,947,435 of record NC_064821.1, read on the forward strand.
CTGAAAAAATTGGCCAGTGAAAAACGTAAGAATAGCAGTGAACATTGTCTGATATAGTGACAGAAGATGAGACCCTTAGGTTGAAGGCACTGAAAATACAATTGAGGAAGAGTTGCCTCCTCAAGTAGAGATGATCTTAATGACATGGACGGAGTCAAGCTTTTGGAACCTTCATCTGCTGATGTGGCACGACTCAAAGTAAGAAGAAACAGCTTCAAACATCCATTAATAATCAAAGGGGAATGTACGAAGTATGAATCTAGGAAACTTGGAAGTTGTCAAAAAAGGACTGTATAAAGATCGATATCCTAGGCATTAGTGAGCTGAAATGGACTGGTATTGGCCATTTTGAATTAAACAATCATATGGTCTACTATGCTGGAATGACAAATTGAAAAGGAATGGTGTCTCACTGATCATCAAAAAGATCGTTTCAACATCTATCCTGAAGTACAATGTTGTCGGTGATAGGATGATATCCATATGCCTGCAAGGAGGACCAAATTAATATGACTATTATTCAAATTTACACAAGAACCACTAATGCAAAGACAAGGAAATTGAAGATTTTTACCAACTTCTGCAATCCAAAATTGATCAAACATGCCAACAGGATACACTGATAATTACTGGAGATGAGAATGTGAAAGTTGGAAACAAGAAGGATCAGTAGTTCGAAAATATGGCCTTGGTGATAGAAACAACAGTGGAGATTGCATGATAGAATTTTGCAAGACCAACAACTTATTCATTGCAAATAAATTTTTTCAACATAAACAGCAACTAAACATGTAGACCTCATGGGGTGGAAATAGCAGGAATCAAATCGACTACATCTGTGGAGAAAGTGGATGGAAACGCTTAATATTGTCAGTCAAAACAGGTCCAGGGTCTGTCTGTGGAACAGACCATCAATTGCTCATATTCGAGTCCAAGTGGAAGCTCGAAGGAAATTACAAGAAATCTTCAAGAGGCAAAATATGACCTTGAATATAGCTCACCTGAATCTGAAGACTACCTCAAGAATATATTTGACACACTGAAAACACTAAAGAACAAAGACCAGATGAATTGTGGGATGACATCAAGGACATCATACACAAAGAAAGCAAAAGATCATTAAAAAGACAGGAAAGAAAGAAAAGACCAAAATGGATGTCAGAAAAGACTCTGAAACTTCCTCTTGAATGTAGAGCAGCTGAAGTGAATAGAAGAAATGATGAAGTAAAAGAGTTGAACAGAGGATTTCAAAGGGTGGCTCGAGAAGGTGCAGTAAAGTAGTATAATGAAATGTGCAAAGACTTGGAGTTAGAAAACCAAAAGAGAGGAATGCGGTCGGCATTTCTCAAGCTGAAAGAACTAAAGAAAAAATTCAGATCTTCAAATGCAATATTGAAGAATTCTGTGGGCAAAATATTGAATGGATCAGGAAGCATCAAAAGAAGATGGAAGGGATATACAGAGTCACTGTACCAAAAATAATTGAAGTTTAACCATTTCAGGAGGTAGAATATGATCAAGAACCCTTGGTTTTGAAGGAAGAGGTTTAAGCAGCACTGAAGGCACTGGCAAAAAACTAGGCTCCAGGAATTGACAATACCAGTTGAGATGTTTCAACAAATGCATGCAGCACTGGAGATGCTCAGTCACTGATGCCAAGAAATTTGGAAGATAGCCGCCCAGCCACCTGAATGTAAGTGGTCCATATTTGTGCCCCGGCCAAAGAAAGGTGATCCAGCAGAATGCAGAAATTACCAAATAATATCATTAATATCACACACGAGTGAAATCTTGCTCAATATCATTCAAAAATGGCCACAGCAGTACATCCACAGGGAACTGCCAGAAATTCAAGTCAGATTTAAAAGAGGACATGGAACAATGGATATCATTGCTGATGTCAGATGGATCATGGCTGAAAGCAGAAAATGTCAGAAAGATGTTTACTTGTGTTTTATTGACTACAGAAAGGCATTTGACTGTGTAGATCATAACAAATTACGGATAACATTGCAAAGAATGGAAATTCCGGAACACTTAATTGTGCTTATGCAGAACCTGTACATAGACTAAGAGGCAGCTGTTGAACGGAACAAGGGGATACTGCGTGGTTCAAAATCAGGAAGGGTGTGCATTGGGGTTGTATCCTTTTACCATACTAAAACTGTATGCTGAGGAAATAATTCGAGGAGCTGGACTATATTAAGAAGAACAGGGTGTCAGGATTAGAGGAAGATTCATTAACAACCTGCGTTATGCAGATAACACAACCTTGCTTGCTGAAAGTGAAGAGGACTTGCAGCACTTACTGACGAAGATCAAAGACTACAGGCTTCAGTATGGATTGCACCTCAAACTAAAGAGGACAAAAATTCCTCAGAACTGGACCAATAAGCAACATCAAGATGAACGGAGAAAAGACTGAAGTTGTCAAGGACTTTAAGGACTTGGATCTACAATCAACACCCATGGAAACAGCAGTCAAGTAATAAAATGACCTATTGCATTGGGCAAATCTGCTGCAAAAGACCTCTTGAAAGTGTTGAAAAGCAAAGATGTCACTTTGAGGACTAAGGTGCACTTGAGCCAAGCCATGATATTTTCAGTCACCTCATATGCATGCTAAAGCTGGACAACGAACAAGAAAGATCGAAGAAGAACAGATACCTCTGAGTTATGGTATTGGCAAAGCTTACTGAAGTATACCACGGACTACAAGGATAACGAACAAACCTGTCTTGGAAGAAGTACAGCCAGATGGTCCTTGGAATTGAGAATGGTAAGACTTCATGCCTCGTACTTTGGACATGTTATTAGGAGGCACCAGTCCCTGTAGAAGGACATCATGCTTGGTTATGTAGAGGATCAACAAAATACTTAGAGCCTTGATGAGATGGACTGACACAGTGGCTGCAACAATGGACTCAAACATAGCAAGCATTGTGACGATGCTGCAGGACCGGGTAGTTTGTTCTGTTGTACATACAGTCGCTGTGAGCTGGAACCTAATCCACGGCACCTGACAACAACAACAACGTTAATGTGGTCAATTTCTCGACTCTGTTTCATTGGTTGATCTACTTCATCATCCTTACACCGTTACACTTTCTTCATTACTGCAGCATTACAGCAACTTTTCAAACAATTTTTTTCCCCAAGATTGGTTTGCATATCCACAAATTCTACATCTGCCTTCATACTTCATGACGAAAGACTGAATACTTTCCCCAGTGTAAAGGAGGAAATGAAAACATGCAACTCAGTAAGCCCAGTGCAATGTGAGAACGGCGGCCGCTGCCTGGACACTCCTGAGTGGTCTACGGGAGCAGGAAAGACCAGTGCGGTGGAAGGTATTTTAGAAGACAGCGTTCAGCACATTGAACACATGACCACGTAGGGAGGCCTTCCTTAAACGTCACTTCCTTAGAGTCACACTCAACATCCAAATTTAGAGATCAGCGTTTCAGCTGAATGTTGAAATATTGCACAGTTTTAAAAAAATACACACACATATATTTTCACACATGTACATGTACTTCTGTGCACATGAATATACATACTTATACATATATCTAAGTATACACATATATATATGCATATATTTTTTAATGTGCTTTATTTTTCGAGCACTTTAAAGTTTTCAGGAGCTGTCTACCTTTGGGAAATTTACAATACATATTAGCATCTTAAAGGCTCTGAGAGGAATTGCAGAATGGTTTACTGAAACCAAATATTCTGGGGACATCCACAACTCCCCTATTTTTCATGGCCTAACTAGTATGTTTATAGACATACTTTACATAAAGCTGAATATTGTTTAAAGTTCCACAGAACAACTCCCCAACCAATCAAAATAAACCTGCCACAAATTAAGCCGATAAGCTTTTTCTCAAACAAACCAAGAATGAACGCTAGGCACAAAAGAAAAACCATGTGCCTGGAAGTGTATTTCATGTGTAGTAATGAGCACACTCAGTTTAATAAAAATATTGCTTCTTCCCATTTGCATGTGGGAGTTCTATGGTAAACTTCTACCTAGATGTTAAATACCCAACTCTGAATCACAACTGGAAGAAAATATCTTTTACCAATGATAACCACAGTGGTTTTAATACAACTTTACTGATTTGGTTTATTAACTAGCATCCTTCTTTCAAGTATAATAACCTATTCTAGTGATCTTAAGCAGAAATTAAAATTCATCAGAAGATAAAGAGGCACCTCACCAAACCCAGGGATAGGAATGCAACCCAAATTTATGGAATGCAGTAAATCCAGGGACTGGACCGCTGTGCCTCTCTCACTCTCTCCCCCTTCATCAATGATTCCCCCCACCCCTTCACTGTCTTCTTCTGATTCTCAGTCAATATGGCCGAAAAAACATGGCTATAACAGCTCCTGAGTTTCAGGTTACAAGTTCAACCGTGACAAGACACTGAACTCTGATTGATCCACCTTCTGTCAGTTCCCTGCTCCTCCCTACCCCAGACCATCAGGAACCATCCCTGAAAGGTGATGAACATGAACAGAGGACAGGGCAGGGAAGCCATTACCACAAAGAGGGAAAGGGAAAATAGACAACCTGTGTCTACTACATCTGGCAAATTGCTCAAACAAAGCAAAGACAACCCTTGGTTAATCACACACATGCTGTTGATTCCATGACATTAATAACCTAAATGTGGCTTCAGGCTGGACCAGAATTGGTAGAGACTACAAAATGTGCTTTTTCCTTTTTCTCAACTAAACACTGAAAAAGACATCTTAGGAATAATTAACAGCAGCATAGAAGGTGAGAAAGAAGTACTGAAATGGAATTAACAATCCTTAATAAATAATGATCATTCCATGCACCCACTAGGATTCCACCTTTATCGGTTATTCCATAACTATTCTCAAATTAACATTCCTGTGAGCAGGTGTCTACATGGCAAGTTCTGATTCTCTCTTCAGATCTCACAGCCTGATATGAACAAACACACAGACTCATCTCTGCCACTTCCCCATGCCCACCAATGTTGCGGCTACAAACAATGGCTTGCCCTTTCCAGATTTATAGGACAGACGTGTATGAAAAAGTATTGTTTATCTGAAATTCAAATTTAACTGAGTGCCTCTTATTTTTTATTTGCTGAGTTTGCCAACCCTACCCAGACCACACTCTGTGCTGTCAATGCTCCCTTGACCTTGTCACCCTTTTCCTTTCACTTAGAGTGCCCCCTCTTGGACAAAATCACCCTTCAAGGGCCAACAAAGACACTATTTTCTTTGTAAAACATCCCCTATTTTCCTCAGGTAGTTAGACCATTCTAGGATACTTTTCTCAACTCTTGATTAAAACACTTGCCACACTGAATTGGCTACCTATTTCTACCACCGGCCATGACCACTTCAAGGCCACAACTGGGTTTCAGATATCTTTGAATCTCCATGCCTGGTACATAGTAGATATTTCATAAAAGTGAGTGAATGAATGAATGAATTTCTTTGTAAATAAACTATTGCTATCACCTATTAACTCCCATCCCATTTCCCTCTGTGATTCCATGCTCCATCTCCTAAACACAGTATATTTTGAACTTCAGGCCACTCCTTTGTAAGTAGAAAAATTAATTTAGTGAATAAAGCTAGCAAGAAATAGAATCAAGTGAAATAGGTTAGAGGGATGTGGAGTGAAGTGTAATGGAAACTAAAGTGCTGCACATAGTAAGGCTAAGTCCTGTTCATCTCAAGTTTCAGTTGTGTGTGTGTATGGGTGTGTGCATCTATATGTGTATATTGGATTTCAGCACAGAATGCATTTTTACTGTGGGTTCTGGTCAAAACAGTATATGAAAGCCACGGGTCTGTCAGTTTGTCATATTGTGGGGGCTTGCGTGTTGCTCTGATGCTGGAAACTATGCCACTGGTATTCAGATACCAGCAGGGTCACCCATGGAGGACAGGTTTCAGCTGAGCTTCCAGACTAAAATAGACTAGGAAGAAGGACCCGGCAGTCTACTTCTGAAAAGCATTAGCCAGTGAAAACCTTATGAATAGCAGTGGAACACTGTCTGATATAGTGCTGGAAGATGAGCCCCCCAAGTTGGAAGGCACTCAAAAGATGACTGGGGAAGAGCTGCCTCCTCAAAGTAGAGTCGATCTTAACGACATGGATGGAGTAAAGCTTTCAGGACCTTCATTTACTGATGTGGCACGACTCAAAATGAGAAGAAACAGCTGCAAACATCCATTAATAATCGGAACCTGGAATGTACGAAGTATGAATCTAGGAAAATTAGAAATCATCAAAAATGAAATGGAATACATAAACATCAATATCCTAGGCATTAGTGAGCTGAAATGGACTGGTATTGGCCATTTTGAAGCGGACAACCATATAGTCTACTATGCTGGAAATGACAACTCGAAGAGGAATGGTGTTGCATTCATCATCAAAGAGAACATTTCAAGATCTGTCCTGAAGTACAATGCTGTCAGGGATAGGATAATATCCATACGACTACAAGGAAGACCAGTTAATATGACTATTATTCAATTTTATACACCAACCACTAGGGCCAAAGATGAAAAAATAGAAGATTTTTATCAGCTGCTACAGTCTGAAATTGATTGAACATGCAATCAAGATGCATTGATAATTACTGGCGATTGGAAGATGAAAGTTGGAAACAAAAAAGAAGGATCAGTAGTTGGAAGTATGACCTTGGTGACAGAAAAAATGCCAGAGACTGAATGATAGAATTTTGCAAGACCAACGACTTCCTTATTGCAAGTACGTTCTTTCACCAACATAAACGGCTACTATACATATGGACCTCGCCAGATGGAACACACAGAAATCAAATTGACTACATCTGTGGAAAAAGACGACGGAAAAGCTCAGTATCACCAGTCAGAACAAGGCCAAGGGCTGACTATGGAACAGACCATCAATTGCTCATATGCTAATTCAAGCTGAAACTGAAGAAAATCAGAGCAAGTCCACAAAAGCCAAAATATGACCTTAAGTATATCCCACCTGAATTTAGAGACCATGTCAAGAATAGATTTGATGCACTGAACACTAGTGACCGAAGACCAGACAAGTTGTGGAATGACATCAAGGACATCATCCATGAAGAAAGCAAGAGGTCATTGAAAAGACAGGAAAGAAAGAAAAGACCAAGATGGATGTCAAAGGAGACTCTGAAACTTGCTCTTGAACTTCAAGCAGCTAAAGCAAAAGGAAGAATTGATGAAGTAAAAGAACTGAACAGAAGATTTCAAAGCGCCTCTCCAGAAGACAAAGTATTATAATGACATGTGCAAAGAGCTGCAGATGGAAAACCAAAAGGGAAGAACACACTCGGCGTTTCTCAAGCTGAAAGAACTGAAGAAAAAACTCAAGCCTCGAGTTGCAATAGTGAAGGATCCCACAGGGAAAACATTAAATGACGCAGGAAGCATCAAAAGAAGATGGAAGGAATACACAGAGTCATTATACCAAAAAGAACTGGCCGATGTTCAACCATTTCAGGAGGTGGCATATGATCAGGAACTGATGGTACTGAAGGAAGAAGTCCAAGCCGCTCTGAAGGCACTGGCAAAAAACAAGACTCCAGGAATTGATGGAATATCAATTGAGATGTTTCAACAAACAGATGCAGCACTGGAGGTGCTCACTTGCCTATGGCCAGCTTCCTGGCCAACTGACTGGAAGAGATTCATATTTATGCCTAGTCCCAAGAAAGGTGATCCAACCGAATGTGGAAATTATACAACAATATCACTAATATCACACGCAAGCAAAATTTTGCTGAAGATCATTCAAAAACAGCTGCAGCAGTATATTAAAAGGGAACTGCAAGAAATTCAGGCCAGTTTCAGAAGAGGATGTGGAACCAGGGATATCATTGCTGATGTCAGAGGGATCCTGGCTGAAAACAGAGAATACCAGAAGGATGTTTACCTGTTTTTTATTGACTATGGAAAGGCATTCAACTGTGTGGATCGTAACAAACTATGGATAACATTGCGAAGAATGGGAATTCCAGAACACTTAACTATGCTCATGAGGAACATGTACACAGATCAAAAAGCGGTTGTTCAGACAGAACAAGGGGATACTGCGTAGTTTAAAGTCAGAAAAGGTGTGTGTCAGGGTTGTATTCTTTCACCATACCTATTCAATCTGTATAATGAGCAAATAATCCAAGAAGCTGGACTATATGAAGAAGAACGGGGCATGGGGACTGGAGGAAGATTCATTAACAACCTGCATTATGTAGATGACACAACCCTGCTTGCTGAATGTGAAGAGGACTTGAAGCACTTACTAATGAAGATCAAAGACCACAGCCTTCAGCATGGATTACACCTCAACATAAAGAAAACAAAATCCTCAGAACTGGACCAATGAGCAACATCATCATAAACGGAGAAAAGATTGAAGTTTCAAGGATTTCATTTTACTTGGATCCACAATCAACAGCCACGGAAGCAGCAGTCAAGAAATCAAAAGATGCATTGCATTGGGCAAATCTGCTGCAAAGGACCTCTTCAAAGTGTTGAAGAGCAAAGATGTCACCCTGAAGACTAAGGTGCGCCTGACCCAAGCCATGGTATTTTAAAATCGCATCACATGCATATGAAAGCTGGACAATGAATAAGGAAGACCAAAGAAGAGTTGACCATATATAGATGGTTCTTTAAAGAACACAATGCAAACATTTTTTACTAGTTAAGCTCAACTATTTTTTTGTTTTAAAGATGACTTCAGGAGATCATTTCAGGTTAAAGTTTAAAGAGTACCTCAGGGCAATGGTTTTAGGGAGGTCATCCAGGCTCAATAGTTTGGATTCCATAAGAGTTTCATATTCTGTTGCATATTTCCTCACTTTTGATCAGGATTCTTCTATACAGTCTTTGATCAAAATGTTCAATAATGGTAGCCAGGTACCATCCAGTTCTGGTCTAGTGGCAAAGGAGGCAGTTGTTCACAGTCTTTAGCCTTAAGCCCCTGTTTTCATTCCACCTAGGGCTATTGTTGCTTGTGAAAGCTGAACAGTGAATAAAGAAGACCAAAGAAGAATTGATGCATTTCAATTATGGTGTTGGCAAAGAATACTGAATATACCATGAACTGCCAGAAGAACAAACACATCTGTCTTGGAAAAACTACAGCCAGAATGTTCCTTAGAAGCAAGGATGGAAAGACTTCATCTCACATAGTTTGGACATGTTATCAGGAGAGACCAGTCCCTGGAGAAAGACATCATGCTTGGCAAAGTAGAGAGTCAGCGAAAAGAAGGAAGACCCTCAGTGCGATGGATTGACATGGTGGTTGCAACAATGGGCTCAAGCATAACAACAGTTGTGAGCATGGCACAGGACTGGGCATTGTTTCCTTCTGTTGTACATAGGGTGGCTATGAGTTGGAAGTGACTTGACAGCACCTGACAACAATAGAGCTGTTGTGCAGAGAATTTGTTCATACCATCAATCCAGCTTCTATCCCATAGCGTTTGAAAGTAGTGACTTGTGTGGACTTAGGCAGTCTTATTGGTTCCCATTTGGCATGTCCAATCAATATGGGCAGAAAGACGGAATTACATACTTTCTCTTTTCCAATACTAGATAGGGGAAGTGTTCCCCAGTCAGACACAATATCCATCCCCATAATATGTTCAGGTAAAGGAGACAACCACTTTCCATAAAGGCTGTTCAAGCATTCCAATTTATCATCCAAAGTTTCATCCTTATCCCATTACCCGTTCCATTTCTATATCCTTCCAATCTGCCTGTACTCACTCTTAGGATACAGCCAACAGGCTTTTGGTTTTTCTTGTTGTTGAGAATATACACAGCAAAACATATACCAGCCATTTCTACATGTATAAGCCAGTGACACTGATTACATTTTGAGTTGTGCAACCATTCTCATGTTCCTTTTCTGATTTGTTCCTCCCTAATTAATATAAACTGCTTCTTAAGGTTCCTATCAAATCTTTGGAGTTGCTGTTTTCCCTGTGTGGTTCCATAGAGATAATTCCTTAAAAGAGCATAATGCTCAAAAAAAAAAAAAACAAAAAACCCAGCGCCTGGGCAGATATTTATTAGTTAAGCTAAACTGTTGCTTGGTTTTAGGAAGACTTCAGGGGTTATTTTTGCTTTAGGTATTAAAGATATCTCCGGACAGTAGTTTCAGGGGTTCGTCCAGCACTCTTGGCTCCAGAAAGTCTGGAGTCCATGAAAATCTCAAATTCTGTTCTGCATTTTTCCCTTTTTGATCAGGATTCTTCTACAGGATCCTTAATCAAAATGTTCAGGAGGTAACTAGACACCATCCAGTTCTTCTGGTCTCATGGCAAAGAAAGCAGTTTTTCATGGAGGCAATTAACCACACATTGCATATCCCCCTCCTCTTCCTAACTCTCTTCTTTTGTTGTTCCAGCCCAATAGAGACCAATTTTGGTTCCATGGCTAGGTGCTTGCAAGTTTTTAAGACCCCAGGCATTGCACTACTAACTAGGAGGTAGCACAGAAACGTTAAACACATTAGTAGACCAGTTAACTGGGATGTCCCATGAAATCGTGACCCTTAACCTTCAAACCAAGGAACCAAATCCCGTAAGGTTTTTGGTTGTGCTTAAGCAGGGTCAGCAATTACCCTTTATTTCTTGTTGTTGTAAATATATTTGTTACACATTGAATTATGTCCCCCCAGTATATGTGTTGTACATCCTAACCTCTATGCCTGTGGTTATAATCCCATTTGTGAAGGGACTGTCTTTGTTATGTTAATGAGGCAGGATTAGTGTAGGGTGTGTTTTGAGCCAATCTCTTTGAGATGTAAAAGAGATTAAACAACCAAACAAGGAAGCAGAGATGGGGGAAGAGATCTCCCAGAGCAGAAGCTCCAAGACACAAGGACCTTCCACCAGAGCCTACATAAGAAGAAAGCCTTCCCCTAGAGCCAGCATCCAGAATTCAGCCTCCTAATCTGTAAGAAAATAAATTTGTTTGTTAAAGCTATGCGTTTGCAATATTTCTGTTACAGCAGCAAGAGATACTAAGACATTATCACACAACTTTTGCCAGTTCAACTTTTTATAGGTGTATAACTTACTGACAGCAGTTACAATAATACGCTGTGTAACTCTAGCCTTAATTCAATTTTCCATCACCATTAACCACCCTTTCTTCCTCTCCCTACTGCCCCTCCCAGTGCCGTCGAGTCGATTCCGACTCATAGCGACCCTATAGGACAGAATAGAACTGCCCCAAAGAGTTTCTGCCCCTAGTAACCACTAAAAGACTTTGGTTTCTACACATTTGCCTTTTCTTGTTTTTTTTTCAAGTGAGCTTGTACAATATCTGTCCTTCTGTGATTAACTAATTTCACTCAGCATAATGTCTTCAAACTCCATCATCAAGTTTTGATTTTGCAATGGTAGGGAGAGGAAATTTTCCCCAGTCAGACATCATTTCCAATCCCATAATACATTCAAGTAAAAGGAATTTAATCACGTCCAATAAACCCTGTTCATCCAAACTTCCACCTTAATGGTCTCAAATATTGTATCCTCCCTATCTAACTGTAGCTCCCATTAAGATTCACCAACGAATTTTGGAAGCAGTGCCTAGAGCTCCTGTCTCAAGGAGTTCAGAAGGTCTACTGGTCATTTTGCCCACTCATGTTCATATGACCTTGAGTCTCCAGCCAAGGCTTGGACCAAGAACATCAGACCTTCTCAAAGATCCTTATCCTGATTAGATTCTGCACCACTGACCCTGGCAGTTGTAGGTCAGGCTTCTCATTCTCACCTTTGTCTTGCAGGGTTCTCAATTCCTCTAAATGAGGGTCAACAAAATAGATTTATCTAGGGATCTTCAGTATTGGATTACTAGCAGGTCTCCTGTCAGTCCACCCAGCTTCAGAGTGTGCCTTCATATTTTTTTTTTAACCCCATCAGTGTTTGTTTTAGTCCTCAATTTCTTAATAACCTATTGAAGTTCTCCACCCTGCTGAATAGAATCCCTTGACTCCTCCCTTTCCCTTTCCCCTCTGTTGTTCCAGTTCTAAACTTCTTTGCTATCTTCAGCATAAATCTTTCTTTTGGAAATGGCTCTGATGCTAGTGGCTATAGCTTGGTCTTCCATAATGCAAGCTTGACCCAGTGTCAGGATCCTTTCTGAAACTTGCTTTTTCTCTCATTTTAAACTCTCCTTTGATAGGATTATTAGGATAGCGGCTGTAGCTCAGACCGGACAGAATCCAAGCTTGCTCCAGTGTCAGGATCTGCCCCAACACTTTCTTTTCCTTTTTTTTTTTTTTGTAAATTAAAAATGTATTCTTTTTTAATATTATACGATATATCTAATTTTCCATTTTAATCAGTTTTAAGTGTACTATTCAGTGGCATTAAATAGATTCAATGTTGTAGAAGCATTACCACTTATTGTTGGCAAAATTTTTTTATCACCCAAATTAGAAACTCTGTACTCATTCAGAATAACTTCCCCTTATTCTTTTCCCCAGTACTGGTATCCTGTAATCTATTTTCTGTCTCTATGAATTGGCCTATTCTAGTTTGTGGGTTTAGATACTTCATATACGCTTACTTTACTTGCTATGTTTTCAGAATCTATCAATATTATGGATCAGAATTTCATACCTTTTTTGGCTGAATAACACGCCATTGTATGTATATCCCACATTTTGTGTACCCATTCATCTGTTAATGGACACTTGAGTTTATACCTTTTGGCTATTGTGAATAATGAATATTGGTTTACAAGTTACTCTTGAGTTGCTGTTTTCAATTCCTTTTGTATATACACATAGGAGTAGAAGCGGTGGGTCTCGTGATAATTGTTTACCTTTCTGATTAAGCACCAGTGTGTTTTCCATAGCAGCTGCACCGTTTTACATTTCCCCCAGCAATGTACGAGTGTTCAAACTTAGCTACATTCTCCACATTATTTTTCATTTTTGAAAATGATTGTTATATCCAGCCTATTAGGTATGAAGTAGTATCTCATTTTGGTTTTGATTTGTATTTTGCTAAGGACTAATCATGTTTATCACCATGTCTTACGATTCTTGGTTATTTGTATACCTTCTTTAGAGAAATATCTATTCAAGTCCTTTGCTCATTTTTAAATTGGTGGTTGGTCTTCTTGTTCTTGAGTTTTTAGAATTCTTTACATATTCAGGATCTTATATCCGTATGAGTTATATGACTTGCAAATATTTTCTATTTTATAAAAAAATTTTATAGGTTGTGTTTTTATGATTTCTTGATGTCTTTTTTTTTCTTTCTTTTAAAACAACTTTTTTTAACCTTTTTGTTTGTAAAAATATACAGAACAAATCATTTGTCAAGTCAGCATCTTCACACATACAATTCATTGATACCAATTACATCAATCATATTGTGCAACTGTCACCAGTATCTACTGCCAAATTTTCTATCACCATAAACAGAAACTTAGTGCTTCCCAAAAAATGATGGACAAAATTTGTAATTTCAATGTAATCCAATTTTTCGATTTTTTATTTTGTTGTTTATATTTTTTGTGTCACATGTAAATACATATTGCCAAATCCTTATAGTTTCTTCTAAGAATGTTATGACATTAGCTCTCATATTTCGTTCATGAATCACTTTGAGTTATTTTTGGATAGTGGGAAGAACAAGTCAAACTTCATTCTCTTCCATGTGGAATTCCAGTTATCTTTGTACCATTCGTTAAAGAGACTCTTCTTCCCACCACTGAATGGATTTGGCATCCTTACTGAAAATGAATTGATCTGACCATATATGAATGGGTTTATTTGTAGAGTTTCCATTCCATTCAGTTGTTCTATATGTCTATTCATATGCCAATATCGCACACTTTGATTACTGCAGCTTTGCAGTTGTTTTGAAATTGGGTAGTATGACTTTGATCCCTGTGTTTGAAGATTATTTTGGCTGTTCAGGATCCCTAGCAATTCAAGATGAGCGCAAGTTGTGGCTTTTCAATTTCTATAAAAATGGCTTTTGGAATTTTCATTGGGATTACACTGAATCTGTAGATTAATTTAGTAGGATTGTCGTTTTGAGAATATTAAGTCTTCCATTCCATAAACACGGTCTTTCCATTTATTTAGGTCTTCTTGAATTTGTTTCAGCAATATTTTGTAGTTTTGCCTCCTAAGTTAAATTTAGTCTTAAGGATTCCCTTTTTTAGATGCTATGGGAAAAAGAATGTTTCTTTTTTGATTGTTGTGTGTGCTTGAGTTTATTTTCCTTGAAATTTGTTTAGCTTCTTACATTTGTAGATTTACATCTATAATCAAATTTTGGAACTTTTCAGTCCTTATTTCTTCAAGTATGATTTTTGTCACTTTCTCTCCCTTTTCTCCTTCTGGGGTACCAGTACTGGTCATCTTGAGTGTGTCTAGCAGGTCTCATAGGCTTTGTTTACTTTTCTTCTTTTTTCATTTTGCTCTTGAGACTCAGCAGTTTCAACTGCCCTTTTTTCAACTTTGCTGATTGTTTCTTCTGAAAGAGGATGAAATCTTTGCATCCTCTAGTGAGTTTTTATTTCAGTGTCTGTATTTTTGAGCTCCTGAATTTTTGTTTGGTTTCTTTTTATACTTTCTCTTGATTAATATTCTCATTTTCTTTCATACATTGCTTTCCATATGTCCTTTGTTTATTTCGCCATGTTTTCCTTTGGCTCTATAGGCATATTTAAGACAGTTTTTTCGAAGTCTTTCTCTAGTAAGTCTGATGTGTGGACTTGAACATTTTGTCAATTTATTTTGTTCCTTAGAATAGAACAAATTTTGTTTTTCTCGTATGTGTTATGATTTTTTTTTTTAACTGGACATTTTAATATATAAAGTGGCATTTTCTGTTCCCGGTAAGCGATAATTCTTTGTAGTAGTCCATCTGTATCTCCAACATCTGGGGCAGCAGTTTGCTCTGTAAGCTCAGTTCTCTGGTAGATTTAAGAACTGTTGTTGCTTTTCAGCTTTTCTCTTGTTTTGAAGCTGCAAGAGACATCCAAGCTGATCTTATAGTAGAATGGAAGCTGGAAATCTCCAACTAGTGTTTTTACAGTGATTTTATTAAATGCCAGGAGCTAAAAAATACACAGAAAATACAAACAAATCAAAATAAAACCCACATCCACCTCTCCCAATCTGTGCAGATTGACTCTATGCTGGGGCACTCCTTAAACACTTAAAGAGTGAGGTGAAAGCATACGTCTGTCTCAGGTCGTTTCTGAATATAACTTTTGCTCTAGATGTGTGTAGCCTGCTAAATTTTCCCAAACACATAGTTGCTTTTGAATTCCTGATTTTCCAAAGAAATACTTCCCAGTTTTGGATTCCAGGCCTTAGGCAATCTACTGTATGTTTTGACCGTAACATTTAGCTGCAGCCATCTATGGGTTGTTAGTTTCTCTTGCCATCCTTCTTTACAAATGCCTGCCACCCTACCAGCCTGAGTTGTGAGTTAGGTAAAACAGAGACAAAGTCCTTGCACCAGTACTTCAGGTATCCTCCAGAAAGATTAGAACAGACATACACAATAATCTTCTGTACTCCAACTGGAGCCAGGAACCAGGGTCCCACGCTGGAATCACAAGCAACTGCTGCTGCTGCTATAAGACGACCGCTTAGCTGGGGAGGGAATGGGGCAAGGGCAAGTAAAGATGCCACAAAGATTTCTTACCTTTCTGAAGTCATCTTTTCCTTGATTCAGCATTTGCTGGGTTGATGCAAACTGGTGCTGTTTTCCAAGGTTCTCACAAGGCAGTAACAGTTTCTAGGTTTTTTTTTCTATGATGGGACAAGAGCTTGAAACAGTCTATCTCACCACCTTACTGACCTTTCCCACTTGATGCATTTTAACTTTGTCCTTTGATAGGGCTCTGAATGAGAGATGGGAACTCAGCAGACCAGAATCCAAACGTGCCCACCTTCACAGCTAGGATCACTGACAAGACCCAGCAGAGCATATCCAACCTCCACAGACTATCCCCCAAACTAAAAATCATTTATGTTTTTGTCACTTTTTCATTTCTTTTTCTTTTTTTTGGTACTTATTTTTTCTAGTTTATATATTCTTATTCTCATTTAATTTTTTATTTGCTTGTTGCTAGTTGCTGTTGAGTAGATCACAACTCACAGCAATCCCAATGTGCAAAGTAGAACTGCTCCATAGGGTTTTCAAGGTTGTGACCTTTTAGAAGCAGCAACCAGGCCTTACTTTCGAGATGTCACTGGGTGAGTCTGAACTGCTAACCTTTCAGCTAGTAGTCCAGGGCTTAACAATTTGTGCCACCCAGGGACCTAGTTTTTATTTAGTCATAGTTTTTACCACTTGGAATCCTGTCCTGGGACTAGTTGACCCTAAGCTTAGCAAGACTTAACCCAAGTCCAAGATGATGCAAGGCCCTCTCAGCCTTCTCTTCTGAGGAGGAGACCCATGTGGGAGGCTACCAGATCCTCAAAACCCTCTGTAAGGTTACCCTCACCATGGTGAAATTGGCTAGGCCCATCCTCACTGAGGATAAGGTAGTGGTAAGGTCATTAGGAAGATCCAGGAACCTCCTCCAGCATTCACAGACGATCCCAAGAGGTAAAAATTATGAAGGCTTTCAATCATGCCTTCTCTTCCTTTATTCTGCCCTAGAACTCTTCCAGTGAAAAACTACGACGAATCCCCAATTGGATGTGTGGAGCCTGGAAGTCATCTTGTATTTGTTGGTAAGTGGACCCCAGCCTTTTGGTGGAAACAACCTTCATGGAGCTGTGAGAGTGTGTACTGTAAAATTGTTTGAAATCATCAGGAATGAGAAAACACTCTATATAGTGATGGAGTATGCGTGTGCAGGGGAGGTGTTTCATTACACAACAGCTCCTGGCAGGATGAGGGAAAAAGAGGCTCAAGCCATTAAATTCCACCAGATAGTATCAGCAGTGTAGTAGTGTCACAACAGCGGTATGGTTTAGAGAGACCTGAAAAGAGAAAACCTGCTATTGGATATGGAAATGAACAGCAAACTTGCAGACTTTCATTTTGGAAATGAATTCATCCTGGCCAACGAGCTGTAGACCTTCTGTGGCAATCTACCTTCCTTTATTCTGCCCTAGAACTCTTCCAGGGAGAAAAGTATGACGGACCTCCAGTGGATGTGTGGAGCCTGGGAGTCATCTTGTATTTGGTGGTGAGTGGATCCCTGCCTTTTGGTAGAAACGCCTTCAGGTATGTTTGTGCAATGTGAGCATCTGGTGAACAAAATTTTCATTCATGACCCCAGCAAGAAAGGCACATTAGAGGAGATTCTGAGACATCCATGGGTGATGGTGGGCCATGAAGATTAAAAATAAATGCTGTACATGGAGCCACTCCCAGATTACAGTGACCCCCAGCGGATTAAGGTGATGGTCCACATGTATTACACATGGGAAGAAATTCAATACTCATTGCTGATCCCAAAGTACACTGATGTGATGGCCACCTATCTGCTCCTGGATCACAAAACATCTGAGACAGAGGGCATACCAGCACTCTGGGACATCAGCCTTCAGTTGATCTTCAACCCATGAGGTACAGTGTACCCTCAGTGCTAACCCAAGCAGAGGAGTTACAACAAGCCTGCCATTCCCACCTGTGATTCCTCCTGCAATTATGCCAAAAATAAGTGGTCTGAGGAGGACCAGGAGTCAGGGCAGAAGAGAAGCAGCACAACAACACATCTGTCAGCTCTCTACCCATGCTGGAGAGGAAGACCACCACCCCTCTTGCCCTCTGTGAACAGCAACGTCTTCACCAGCAAACAGGAAAGTGGCAATTCCACAGCTTTAGTGAAGACTACCCTTACCCAGGGCAATATCCACAATGCTTTGGATGGTCTATCTGATTCAGGATCAGGGGCCTCCATGGCATCTGCTTCTACCTCAGTGTCCCCACCCCAGTCCCATGTGCACCACGAATCCAGGACAGACTCAGTGCAGCCCAACCAGGACTCTGGAATGTGCTCCAAGGTAAGCAACAGTGACGTGCTGCAGTTCCCAGGACGTCTCTGAGACTTCCTCCTCATCCCACACCATCAGCAGCAGTGATGGAGCCCAGAGGAAACCAGCTTTCTCCAGGGAATGTCAAAACTATGCTCCTTGCATGCAGAGAAGCTGCAAGAGATGCCTGACCAGCCGAGTTTGCCTCAGATTGGGACCCCAGCCTCTCCCTCTGTCAGCAGCCAGGGATGGCAGGGGGCCACTGAGATGTTCTTCAACTTTACTTACAGAAATACACGTTTTGGTTTGCCACTTCAGCCCCAAATGTTTCTAACTCACTACAAGTGGCAAGAAGGAAAAGGGGGAGATTTGGGGAGCGATCAGGAACTCGATGTGGGGGCCCACGCATTCAGTAGGACAATCGATTGGGAAAATGACTCTGGACAGCCTTAAGTGACTAGAACTCAATATTTAGAATGCCTCTGCATCACTCTCGAAAGTCCTTGCTCTTTGTTGATCTGCAGCCTATATTTTTCACAATGTAAATCCTGCCAACAATGTATGCCTTACAACTACTGGCCTATTTTTCTACTAATTATAATGATCTCTCTCCCCCTCCAGTACAAGCCCCTTTTATTGAGGCGCAGATAAATCTCACTAACCAAGTGGCCAAGGGTAATGTTCACTAATCAACACAGTCAAGGAAGGCAATGAATACAGCATAATATTAAGTGGGCCAAGGCATGTCTAAAAAACAGGAACTACAACTAGCTTGGAAGTTCTTCCCTAACCTAACCTCACACTGTCAAAACACAAGATTTTTTTTTTTTTTTAATAACACTCAATATTTGCAGCTTCTATAAATTTTTATTCTGGCTATGCCCACAGTAATTAATCATGGCTCCTGGGGGTTACAGCAAAGAAGCTTCTCATGAAAAATATACTTAATCTCTGGAGTTACTCAAGCACTCTTTGTACAGAAGAGTCTAACCAAAATTGACAAATGCTTGCTTACAATATTTGTTGGGCCCACCAAAACCACTAATAAGGAAATGGAGATATTTGTTGGAAATTGATGCCCAATGTTACTCTTCTGGGGAATCCTTAAAAAATATAGATACCACACCATACAGGAGCTAGAGCCAACCATGAAAAGCTGAGAACCAAAGTCAACTTGGGCATGCCACCTCCAAGGCTGTTAAAGTTAAATCAATGGCTGTGCTAGAAAAATTTCTCCAAGGATGGAGATGATAGAGCAGGTGGTCCCCACTGAAAACAATAAGCAGGGACAGAAAAGGATCAAACGTATAATGCAATTGCTGTCTATTCTCAAAATACCCAGGTCCATCTGAAATGATCCCATGCTGAGTTCCCCCTAGTCCAGGATCTAATTTGAGGACTAAACTAGCACAGGTTTTCACAAACCACACAGAACACCTGAAAATCCTATGGAAACACATCAATGCCATTTAATATTGACAACTGGCAAGAAACTCAGCCACCAGTGCACACCAATCAGAACAGGGAGGAACATACAATCACTAACCAGCCCAAATTTGCCTATGACATTAGCCACAGCGCTGCATGAGATGATCAATCTCTGTTTAGCTTGCTCTGGCAATGTAATTTTAGTACACAGACTATAACTTCCCTCTCCTGGCCAGCCTCCTCCATAAATCTCACATATGACCGTAGTTCCTTAACCATTTACATCTTTCAAGAGGCTAGTCTCACATTAATAAATGCACAATGATGGGCTGAACCCATGACCAATTCGTTGACCCAGATACCGAAAACAAGGCTGAGAATTCACAGCTTTTTTGGCTATAACATTATATACTCCTACTACCACCACCTGGAATTGTAGTAAGCCACACAAACTTACCTTTATAGGGAGACAGAAAACACAGGCAGTAGAGTCAGCCTAGAAAATACCAGTTGCCATCCAGGGTATTCTGACCATGGCGATCCTATGTGTGTTGGAGTACAACTGTGCTCCGGGGGGGTTTCAACGGCTGATTCTTAAGCAGAGTCTTTGATGACACCAAAGGATGAGCAACAAAAGAAAGGTAAAGGTAAGTTGGACTTCGAGAAAATGAAAAACGCTTGTGCATCAAAGAACATTATCAAGAAAGTGAAAAGACAACAGACAGAACGGGAGAAAGTATTTGGCAACTATTTGGGGGATAAGGGTTCAATATCCAAAATACATAAAATATCTAAAAAGCTCCTCAAAGTGACCAACAAAAAGGACAATTTCAAAATGGGCAGAGAGCTCTGGTTCCCAGATCCTCCCACTTCACACCCCTCTCCTCCTCCCACACCCACCTGACTTGCTGTGATCCTGGCCCCAGGAGTCACTGCTCCTCTCCCCGCCCCCCCACAGGCCCCGCCCCCTCTCCCAACGTCCCCCGCAGACCCTCCCCCGCCACGAAACCCTGAGGTGGGCGCAGGTGCGGGCGCGGGGGCGGGCGCGGGGATGGGGGGCGGTGGGTCTGCCGTCGCAATTGGTCCGGGAACCGAGCGGAGGGCGGGGAACAGGCGCTGGGCGTCGGGCCTCTCTGGCCGTGGCTCTAGCCTTTCCCGGCTGCCCTGAGCAGGGAGGAGAGGCCCGCGTCCGGAGGGCGGGCGTGGCCTGGACTCCAGGACCTCCTCTCAGCCTCCGGGCTCGCGACCCGGCCTTTTGACTCAGGACCCTCCAGCTGACCTTGGAGGTTTTGGCGGCCCCACCCATAGTTCACTGGAGCTGGAGGCCTGCGGGCCTGGCGGGCTCCTCAAAGCACCAGACTCCAGGCCTTGCTGAGTGGTCAGCGGGAATCCCCTAGGCCTGGGAAGAGGGTGACTACAGAGGCTCGCGCCCCTTTCTCCTCCCTCTGCTTTTGCCCTGGCACCCAAGTCAGGACCTCAAAGCTGGCCCGGGTGAGGTTCTGCTGGATTAAGTGATGTCAGACTTGGAAAGCAGGATGGCGAGAGTTCCTCACATGTACTTTGGACATGTTACCAGAAGGGACCAGTCAATGGAGAAGGACGTCATGCTTGGGTAGGTAGAGAGTCAGCGAAAAAGGGAAAGACACACTATGAGATGGATTGACAGGGGCTGCAACAGTGGGCTCAAACATAACAAGGATTGTGAGGATGGCGCAGGACTGGGAAGTGTGCTTCATTCTGTTACATATAGAGTCACTATGAGCCAGAATGGATTCTAAGGCACCCAACAACAACGTTAGTGTCCATCAATTTCTGGACTCTTGTTCATTCCTTGCTCTACTTGATTATCCTTACATCAATACAACACTTTCTTCATTACTGCAGCATTACAGAAAATTTTCAAAAAGTTTTGTTTTTCCCAAGGTTGGTTTGCATATAGTGCCCTGGTGCCAAAGTGGTTAAGAGCTCTGCAGGTAATCACCCGCTGATCTTTGGAAACCCTACAGGGCAGTTCTACTTTGTCCTATAGGGTCCCGGTGAGTAGAAATTGAGTCAATGGCAACAGGTTTAGTTGAGTTTGGGTTTGCATATCCACAAAGCCTACATCTACCTTCATACTTAATGATGAAAGACTAAATACTTTGCCCAGTGTAAAGGGGGAAATGAAAACATGCAACTCAGTAAGCCAGGTGCAATGTGAGAACAGTAGCCACTATGCCTGGACACTCCTGAGTGGTCTGTTGGAGCAAGAAAGACCAATGCAGTGGAAAGTATTTTAGAAGACAATGTTCAGCCCCCTGAATACACAACCGGGTAGGGAGACCTTCCTTAAAAGTCACTTGCATAAAAGTCACGTTCAGCATCGAAATTTGTTATTGCTGTTGTTAGGTGCCATCAGGTCAGTTTCCAGTAATACGGACCCTGTGTTCAACAGAATGAAACACTGTTTGGTCCTGTGCCAACCTCGTAATGGTTGTTATGCTTGAGCCCATTTTTGCAGCCACTGTATCTCACTGAGGGCCTTCCTCTTTTTCGCTGACCCTCTACCAAGCATAATGCCCTTTTTCAAGGATGGTCCCTTCTGATAACATGTCCAAAGTATGTGAGAGAAGTCTCGCCATCTTTGCTTCTAAGGAGCATTTTGGTTGTACTTCTTCCAAGAATGATTTGTTTGTTCTTCTGGCAGTCCATGGTATATTCAATATTCTTGGCCAACGTCGTAATTCTAAGGCATGAATTCCTCTTCGGTCTTCCTTATTCATTGTCCAGCTCTCACATGCATATGAGGCGACTGAAAACACAGCGGCTTGGGTCAGGCACACCTTAGTCCTCAAAGTGACATCTTTGCTTTTTTTTTTTAACACTTTAAAGAGGTCTTTTGCCGTAGATTTGCCCAATGCAATGCACATTTGTTTCCTTGACTGCTGCTTCCATGGGCATTGATTGTGGATTCAGTAAAATGAAATCCTTGACAACTTCGTTATTTTCTCCATTTATCATAATGTCGCTTATTGGTCCATTTGTGAAGATTTTTATTTTCTTTATGTTGAGGTATAATCCATACTGAAGGCTGCAGTGTTTGATCTTCGTCAGTAAGTGCTTCAAGTCCTCTTCACTTTCAGCAAGTAGGGTTGTGTCATCCGCATATCACAGGTTGTTAATGAGCCTTTCACCAGTCCTGATGCACTGTTCTTCATATAGTCCAGCTTCTTGGATTATTTCCTTAGCATACAGATTGAATAAGTATGGTGAAAGAATACAACTCTGACACACACCTTTCGTGACTTTAAACCATGCAGTATCCCCTTGTTCTGTTCCAATGACTGCCTCTTGATCTATGTATAGATTCCTTATGAGCGCAATCAAGTATTCTGGAATTCCCAGTCTTTGAAATGTTATCCATAATTTGTTGTGATGCACAGAGTCGAATGCCTTTGCATAGTCAATAAAACACAGGTAAACATCTTTATCATATTCTCTGCTTTCAGCCAAGATCCGTACAACATCAGCAGTGATATCCCTTGTTCCATGTCCTCTTCTGAATCTGGCTTGAATTTCTGGCAGCTCTTTGTCAATGTACTGCTGCAACCGCTTCTGAATGACCTTCAGCAGAATTTTACTTGTGTGTGATATTAATGATTATTGTTCAATAATTTCTGCATTCTGTTGGATCACCTTTTTTTGGAATGGGCATAAATAAGGATCTCTTCCAGTCAGTTGGCCAGGTAGCTGTCTTCCAGATTTTTTGGTATAGATGAGAGAGTGCTTCCGGTGCTGCATCCATTTGTTGAAACATCTCAACGGGTATTCCATCAGTTCCTGGAGCCTTGTTTTTTGCCAGTGCCTTTAGTGTACCTTGGACCTCTTGGGAACCATCAGTTCTTGATCATATGCTACCTCCTGAAATGGTTGAACATCAAGGAATTCTTTTTGGTACAGTGACTCTGTTTTCCTTCCATCTTCTTTTGATGCTTCCTGCATTGTTTTAATATTTTCCCCCTATAATCCTTCAATATTGCAACTTGAGGCTCGAATTTTTTTCTTCAGTTCTTTCAACTTGAGAAATGCTGAGCATGTTCTTCCCTTTTGGTTTTCTATCTCCAGTTCTTCTCACATTTCATGATAATACTTTGTCTTCTGAAGGTGCCCTATGAAATCTTCTGTTCAGGTCTTTGACTTCATCATTTCTTCCTTTTGCTTTAGCTACTCAACATTCAAGAACAAGTTTAATGGTTTCTTCTGACATCCATTTTGGTCTTTTCGTTCTTTCCTGTCTTTTTAATGACCTTTTGCTTTCTTCCTGTATAATGTCCTTGATGTCATCCCACAACTCGTCTGGTCTTCAGTCATTAGTGTTCAATGCATCAAATCTATTCCTGAAATGGTCTCTAAATTCAGGTGGGATATACTCAAGGTCGTACTTTGGCTCTTGTGGACTTGTTCTAATTTTCTTCAGCTTCGAGATGTTTCAGAAATAGACTACAGGCCTTTCTTTTAAGGCATCTCTGGGTGGAGTTGAACCAGCAACTTTTTGGTTTGCTGTTGAGCTCATTGACCATTTGCATGCCAAGGGACACCAGAAGGAGCTTGATGGCCCTGTTAGTGAATCAAATTGCTTCCCCTATCACAAGCTTCCCCTCCTCTGACCCTGAACAGATAAAGTTGGGAGTGTCTGTTTTGTTTTGAAGAAATGTTTGCTTCACATGTGCTAGAGGGGACCTGAGTGAACCTGAGAGCAGAGATGTGGTAGAGATGCTAAAACCCTGAGAGGCCAAGCCCTGCTCAGTGACATTTCAGTGGGGGAACCAGCTTCATGGAGCCTGACGAGGATGTTGTAGATCTGCTAAGTGGGATCTCACCCAGATATACGTGTTGCGGTGCACACATGGCATGCAGGCCAAGAGGACTCTCTGGGTTGATAACTGGTAGAACTATTCTGTGTTCTAGTCTTGGACTCTCTTTAATATTTCTTACAATTTTGATTTGGTTTTTACAAATTCCCTTAAGTTCTGTTTATCTGGAAATGACCTAATTTGCCATCGTATTTGAAAGACAGATTTGCTCTATATGTAATTCTTGGCTGGCAGTGTTCTTCCTTCAAGGCTTTATATATGTCACCCCATTGCCTTGTTGCCTGCATGGTTTCTGCTGAGTAGTCAGAGTTTATTCTTACTGGTTCTCATTTGTAGGTGACTTTTGGTTTATCCGTAGCCACTCTCCACATTCTTTGTCTTTGGTTTTGGCAAGTTTGATTATGATATGTGTTGGTGACTTTCTTTTGGGGTCTACTCTATATGGGGTTCATTGAGCTTCTTGGATAGATATTTTCTCATCTTTTATGATATCAGGGAAGTTGTCTGCCAGCAAATCTTGAACAATTCTGTATTTTCTGTTATCCCCCATTCTGGTCATATGATCACTTGTAAGTTTTTCCTCTTGATAGTGCCCCACATAATTCTTAGGCTTTCTTCATTTTTTTTTAATTCTTTTTTTCTGATTTTTCCTTAAATAAATTGATATCAAGATAAATTTATCTTCAGTCTCACTAATTCTGACTTTCATTGTCTCAATTCTGTTCCTATGATGTTCTGTTGAGTTGTCTAATTCCGAAATTTTATTGTTAATCTTTTGGATTTCTAGTTGCTGTCTCTGTGATTTCTATCATCCTATTAATTTTGTTCTCCTATTCTTGTATCGTTTTCCTGAATGCCTCTGTTGCTTTGTCTGTGTGCTCCTTGGCTTGATCTGAGTTTTGGTTGATCTCATTCTCTTGGAGAGCTCTGTATATTAGCCTTTTTAATTCTTTCTCAGGTGATTTAATTTCCTTATGTTCCTCCAGAAGGTTTCCTGGTTCTTTATTTTGGACGCTTGCTGGAGCCATCTTGACCTACTTCTTTTTGTGATTGTTATTAAGTTATTATATTTATTTATTGTGTGTTTGTTTACCATGTCCTTTTTGTTTTGTTTTGATTTTCCCAAGTAGGCTGGGTGTGTGAGCTGCTTTAATTGTTGGCATCTTTGAAGCTCTCACATCGTCTGTAGGTGGTCAGAGCAGCTACTAGGTATGTAAGCCCAGGAGTCTGTTTACTTTTCTTGTGGGAGTGGGCATAGGTGTCCAGGCTGTTGTTCATCAAGTCTGTGGTGCAGACTTTCACCTACAGTCCTAGATGGGCAGGACTGCATAGGGGTGTTGGGAGCAGGCACAGGTTTCTGACTGCAGGAGGGGGCTATGTGCAGAGCAAGACAGGGTGCTGATGGCTCCTCTTGGGTGCCTAGGTGGAGGGCATGTCCCTGTCCCCTAGAGTGCATAGTGTGGAGGGGAGGGTATTGCAGCTCGTCCTTGGGTACCTGGGGCTGCTGGCTGGAGGGACTGGGAGGCACCTCTTATTCTCAGACCCCTGTTGTGGGAAGTTAGATAGAGTGGTGGTACCACCAGCCCTGGTGTGGGTGGCTGAGGCACCTGCTTAGGGGGTAGGGTGGTATGAAATGTCACAAATTTGCAGCTCCACCTTGGCTGCCATTGTTGAAAATGTGCTTCAGGTGTATGCCCTGCTGTTTTATGGTAATGAGGGTATGTGGTGTTGAACCGGCCAACATAGTTATGGGCAAGTGTGAAGGGTGCTGTAAATCCGTGGACCCCCTATGCCAGTGGCTGGGCGAAGTGGCTGTGAGACTGGTGTGGGAGCAGAGAGCCCTAAGTTCCCAGCATAGGGGGTGTGGCATTTTTTAGTATTGTGGGATTGGTGTCAGGGAGGAGTGGGGTTGGGGGTGAATGAGGGGAAGGAATCACTTCTTCTCTGTGAAACTCTGGGAGGGGGAGGGGTTATTTTCCCCCAGTGCACTAGGTTAGAAGCTTGCACTTAACTGTTATAGGTCTGGTGTCATTCCTACTTGGCTCTAGAGGCATTTGCAGATTAGCTGCTGCTTGGCTACACCTGATGTGATGACGCTTGTCTTTAAATGTTGTTCCTTGTCTCAGCCTGTGTGAGCTACACTGACTTAGCTAACAGGGCACTGGCAATCTTGCTATTGGTACTTCTCTGCTGCTTTTGGATTGTCTAACCTTCCCCCTGCTGCTCAGTTCGATTCTTCAGCTTTGTCTTTGATGATTAGGGTTCCTAGATTGTCGTATATAATTGATTCACTTGTTTTTTCGGGTCTTTGTTCTAAGAGGAACAACAGGCAGTGTCTGACTATTCCATCATCTTGGCTGCACTCCCCTGGGAGTGTCTGTTGTGGTTTGAAGGAATGTTTTCTTCACGTGTGGTAGAAGGGACCTGCATGAACCTGAGAGAAAAGATGTGGTGGAGATGCTCAAACCTGGAAAGGCCAAGCCATTCTCAGTGAAGTTTACAGGGAAGAACTAGCTCCATGAACCCTGATGAGATGATGTGGATGATCTGCCAAGTGCGGGATGCCAGTAGCTATGAGTGGAATCTCACCCAGACATACGTGCTGCTGTGTACACATGGCACACAGGCCAAGAGGACTTTGTGCAGTGGAGGTTGAAGGTGTGCACAAGAGTGGTGGAGCCACTGGTTGGTGATTTTTCAACAAGATTCGAGTGAAGAGAATTTCAGGCACCTCTCTGGCCTTTAAGAACTTTGCCTCCCAAAATTACCAAGGAGCTTAACCTATGAACTTCTCTGTTCTCCTAGGCAGCTGCTGGCACCATGTTAAAGTACAAGTTTCCTGAAAAATTTTGAGGCAATGCTTTCGAAGGCTTCAGACATGCCTGAAATTCTCCTCAGTTTCACCCCATTGAGAGTCTGCCGAGGCAGTGTGCACACCTCCATCCTCCACTGAATGAAGTCTTCCTGTCCTGGTGTGCCATTCAAACATAGCAGCGTGTATTTGTGGGTGAGATCCCACTCACAGCCATTGGCATCCAGCACTCGGCAGATCTCCTGCCTCATCTCCTTGGGCTCCATGGAGCTGATGATCTTCATCTTCCAGGTAAACTTGAGAGAGTGAGGTTTGGCCTCTCAGGGTTTGAGCATCGTCTCTACAGCTTTGCTCTCAGATACCTTCGGGTCCTTTTTGACACACATAAAACAAAGATACCTTCTCCTGATCTTAAAGAACCTCCCAGTGGCCCCCTGCTGGCCCTGGCTGCTTATGAAGGGAGAGGCTGGGGTCACAGCCTGGGGCATATTCGGCTGGTCAGGTACTTCCTGCACCCGCTCATCATTTAATGAGCTTAATTTTAACACTCCCTGGGAGAAACTGGTTCCCTCTGGGGCTCCACTACTCTTGTCGATGGTGTGGGCTGAGGAGGAGCCACAGAAAGACATTGGGGGGCTGTACTGGGCTGTGGCACCTCACTGTTTCTTACCTTGGCACACAGTCCCGAGGTCTGGTTGGGCTGTGCTTAGGCTGTCCTGGATTCCTGGTGCAGGTGGGACATGGCCATTAGATAGACCGTTCAAAGAATTGTGGATGTAGTAATCATAGGTGGGAATGGCAGGCTTGGTGGAACTACACTGTTTGGGTTTAGCACAGGTGGTAGGATGCACCTCATGGGGTGAGGAAGAAGTGTGGCTATTGGTGCAATGGACTGCAGCTTGGGGTTCCAGGGTGCTGGTGTGGCTCTCCATCTCAGATGTGTTGTGACCCAGAAGCAGATAGGTGGCCATCACGTCATTGTACTTTTGGTTCAACAGGGAGTCATGAATCTCTTCCTGTGCGTAACCCATGTTCACCATCACCTCAATGCACCAGGGGTCATCATAGTCTGGGAGTGGCTAGACATATAGCCTGTTTTTCTTTATGGCCCACCTTCATCCATAGATGTCCTGGGATCTCCTCTAATGTGGCTCTCTTTCTTGGGTCACGAATGAAAATTTTGCTCGGCAGTTATTAACACTGTGTAGACATGTGGAAAGGAATATCATATTGTCCCTCCAGTACCTGCTCTCACAGCTTCAATAAGGTCTTTCCACCAAAAGGCAGAGATGCACTTACCATGAAGTACAGGATGACTCCCAGGCTCCACACATCCACTGGGGGTCTGTCATACTTTTCTCCCTGAAAGAGTATAAGGGGAACTTATACTCTTATAAGGGAATAAGGGGGCCTGCCACAGAAGATATCCAGCTTGTTTCCCGTGGTGAATTCAGTTCCAAAGCCAAAGTCTGCAAGTTTGATGTTCATTTCCTCATCCAATAGCAGGCTTGCTGTTCTCAGATCCCTATGAACAATACCATTGTTGTGACAATACTACATCACCAGCACTATTTAGTGAAATTTTCTTTGGGCCTCTTTTTCACTCATCAAACCATGAATCACTAGGTGATAAAACATGTCCCCTCCACTTGCATATTCCATCACTATATTGAGAGTGTTTTCATTCTCTATCACTTGAAACAGCTTTACAATATTTGGATGATGGAGAGCCTTCATAATTTTTATTTTTTGGTATAGTCTCTGGAGGTTGGAGGACGTCTGTTGGATCTTGTCAGCTGTTTTAATCAGTACCTCTTTGCCAGTGTTGATGTTCTGGGCCAACTTGGCCCTGGCAAATGTCCCATTGCCAATGGTTCTGAGGAGGTGGTAATGTCCCACATGGGTTTCCTTCTCAGCAGAGAAGGCTAAGTGGCTCCATAGCATGTTGGATGTGCAGTCAAGGCCTAGTGGGCTTTGGGATAAGAGATGCCCTTGTGGTAGTATTAAAACTGGAATTAAAAATGGAAAAGTGATGACTAAAAACCTAATGAAATATGGAAAAAATGAGAAAAATAAGTTAAAATGTAATAAAAAAGATAAAAGGAGAAAAAATTAAAACTTTAAAAGAAAAAACTTGTGAAAGCTAAAAACATAACTAGAAAAAATCAAATAGATCGAATGAAAGTGACCAAAATAAAAGAATAAAAATAAAATGAAAACTCAGTAATCAGAAAAATAATAATCTACAAGTTTGAAGTGATGTAAAACAAAAGAGGTAAGGAAAATTAAAACAAGAAAATTAATAAAATGGGTAATTTAAAAATATATTGAAAAGATAAAATTAGAAAAACAAAAGAACTGAATGAAAAAGGATATACAAGAGAAACATATAGAAATGAAAAGAATAAATTAAAAAGGAATAATATGACAAAATTAAAAAATAAAGACAAAGATTAAAAGTGAATATCAAAGAATACAGAAATGAGAAAAAATGGTAAATGGAAAATAAAGCAATAAAGAAAAGGATAAAGAAAAAAGATGAAAACATAAGATATATATGAATTAGGTAAATGAGAACAGCAAAAGGAGGAAATGGAAAATTAAGATTAAAATGGCAAAAGGTAAAAAATTAGAAGCAAGATAAATGCTATATATAAACACAAAACAATAAATAAAGGGTCAAGAAAAAGGCAATAAACAATTAAAAAAGGATAAGAGCAGATATAAAATGACAATAGTAAAATGATAAAGAAAAAATAAGTACATAGAAAAAGCAAAATGAAAAATTGAGGAAATAAAGGGAAAGGAAAATAAATGAAAAAATAACAAAGCAATGAAGGAAAACGAGGAAAAGTAAAAACAGAAAAGAGTAAGGACAAAATAAGAAAAGCTAATAATGAAATAGACACAAACCCGACAATTTGAAGAGAAAGAAGCTAAGTTCGATCACAGTCTCTCAGGTCGCTGAAACAGCTTCCTGAGCTAGAAGGACCACAAATTTAGGTTTCCAGGGACTTATACATGGGCTTGGAGCTCCAAACAATTGACTCTTTATGAGGTTGCCACAAGAAATGGACCAGTCAAGACTGGGGATAATTCACTGTGCCTTCACTTTTTGGTCTCAAAAATACCCATTTTTTCAAAAAGAAAAATGTGTGTGTGTGTATTGCATATAGGGAGAGAATTCCACAGAGCTTTTCGTTCTTTTTTTTATTGATTTTCATATTTTTTTATTGTGTTGAAAATATACATAACAAAACATGCCATTTCAACAATTTCTACATGTACATTTCAGTTACATTGATTATATTCTTCAAGTTGTGCAAGCATTCTCGCTGTTATTTTCCAAATCATTCCACTACCTTTAACAGAAACTCAGTGCCCCTAATCAAAAACTCTTCCTTTTCCCCTCCTTGTCGCCCCTGGTAACCACTAATAACCTTTGTCTTGTGTATATTTGCTCATGTCCTGAATTATTTTGCTCAGGTTGGTATTTTCAGGCTTCATGTTTTTGTATGCATCAGGACTTCATTTTTTGCGGGGCGAGGGGGGTGGTCTGTGATATTCTATTGGGAGTCCCTGGCTTGCAGCAACAGTTAAGTGCTCCTCTACTAGGTTTCAGGTTCAAACCCACCCAGAGGCTTCTCACAAGACAGGCGCAGCGATCTGCTTCTGAAACATCACAGCCTCGAAAACCCTATGGAGCAGTTCTACTCCATTGTGTGTATGTAGAAGATTTTGTGTGTTCATTTCTTGGTGGACATTTTGGTTTCCATCTTTTGCCTATTGTGAACAGTGCTACAGTGAAGATTGTTGTACAGATTTCTGTTTGCCTCCCTACCCTGACTTCTTCTGGAATTGGGATTGCTGGGTTGTATGGTAGTTCTAAGTTCAGTCTTTTGAGGAAATGCCAAACTGTTATCCATAGTTGCTGTTGTGTTGTTAGGTGCTGTCGAGTTGATTCTAACTCATAGTGACCCTAGGTACAACAGAACGAAACACTGGCCAGTCCTGTGCCATCCTTATAATCATCGCCATGTTTGAGCCTGTTGTCGTAGCCACTGTGTCCATCTATCTTGTTGAGGGTCTTCCTCTTTTTCAGTGACCCTCTACTTTACCAAGTGTCTTAGTTATCTAGTGCTTCTATAACAAATATTACAAGTAGATGGCTTTACCAAACAAATTTATTCTCTCACAGTCTAGGAGACTAGAAATCCAAATTCTGGGCACCAGCTCCCTAGAAATGCCTTCGTTCTCTGTTGCTTCTGGGGAAGGCCCTTGTCATCAATCTTCTCCTGGTCTAGGAGCTTCTCAGCACAGTGACCCTGGGTCCAAAGGTTGTGCTCTGCTCCTGGCACCTCTTTCCTGATGGTATGAGGTCCCTGTATCTCTCTGATTGCTTCTCTCTCCGTTTATGTCTTGGGATATAAAAGGTGATGCAGGCCACATCCCAGGGAAACTCCCCTTACATAGGATCAGGGTTGTGACCTGAGTAAAGGTGTTGCATCCTTTACAATTCAATCCATGACATTCCAGCCTCTGGCCCTCAAAAATCATGTCCTCACAACATGTAAAACACTTTCACCCCACCATATCATCCCAAAAGTCTTAAATCAAGTCCAAATTCTATCCGGGGAAAAATTTTTCTTCATCTGTGAAATCTAGAATACAAGTTATCTGCTTCCAAGTAGAATGGTGGAAGAGGTGCAAGGTAGATATTTCCATTACAAATGGTAGGAACTGGAGAGAATGAGGGGATAACGGGCATCAAGAACAATTCACGTTAGCTCTCAAGGCTTGAAAATAACCCTCTGTTTTCTCAGACCACCTGGACAATGGCCCTGTCCTCCAGACTCCGAGTGGTGGCCACACTTTCTGGATTCTGGACAGAGGCTCCTCAGCCCTAGATTTCAGCTCTACCTTCCAGGCCTACTGGGACGTCAATTCTGCTCCATCAGCTTTGGGCTGCCCCATTCTCCTAGTCCATCTGAGTGGCAGCTTCACCTGCTGTCCTTGACAGGCCCCATTCTTCTGCCCTTTGGGCGCAGCAGCCCTGCCCCCTCACCTTTGGGCTGTGGATCCATCCCCACCCTTCAGCAAAATTTTACTTGCATGTGATATGAATGACGTAGTTTGATAATTTCCACATTCTGTTGGATCACCATTCTTTGGAATGGGCACAAATATGGATCTCTTCCAGTCAGTGGGCCAGGTAGCTGTCTTTCAAATTTCTTGGCAGAGGAGCGAGTACCTCCAGTGCTGCATCCATTTTGTTGAAACATCTCGGTTGGTATTCTGTCAATTTGTAGAGCCTTGTTTTTCACCAAGGTCTTCAGTACAACCTGTGTTTCAGCCCATTCTTGATGCCACTGTGTCAATCCCTCTTGCTGAGGGTCTTCCTCTTTTTCGCTGACCTTCTACTTTACCAAACATGATGTCCTTCTCCAAGGATTGGTCCTTCCTGGTAACCTGTCCAAAGTAAGTGAGGCAAAGTCTTTCTATCCTCCCCTTTAAGGAGCATTCTGGCTGTACGACATATTTGTCCACTCTGGCAGTCCATGGTATATTCAGTATTCTTCACCATAATTGAGGCCTCTGTAAAGACTTTAAGGATCCCTGGTGGTGCAGTAGTTAAGCATTCAGCTGCTAACCAAAATGTTCGCAGTTTGAATCCATCAGCCCCTCCATTGTGATAAGATGTGGTAGTTTGCTTTCACAAAGATTAAAGCCTTGGATACTGTGTGGGGCAGTTCTCCTCTGTTTTGTGGCATCCTTATAAGTTGGAATCGACTAGACAGCAATGGGTAAAGGCTTTTAATCTGTGAGATTAAAATAAGAGTAAGAGAAACTAAGCACAGATTCTGGCCCGTCCAAATTGGAAACTGAAGCCAAGCCACCCCTACTGAAGCAATGTGTGGGAGAGGAAGCCAAGGCCTGGTTGAGTTTGAATTCGGGTGTGGATCTGGAGGCTAACCTGAAATTAGATTCAGTGGGTGTGGAGGCACAGCCACCAGTCAGAGTGGGGGCATATGGAAGTCAGTTTATTAATGGAATGTTAGCATATGTCCATCTCACAGTGGGTCCAGTGGGCCCCCAAACTCATTCTGTAGTGATTTCCCCAGTTCCAGAATGTGTAATTGGAATAGACATAGTCAACATCTGGCAGAACCCACACACTAGATCCCTGACATGTGGAGTAAGGACTATTATGGTGGGAAAGGCTAAGTGGGAGCCATTAGAACTGCCCCTACCTAGGAAAATAGTAAACCAAAAGCAATACTGCATTCCTGGAAGGATTGTGATTACTGCCACCATCAAGGACTTGAAGGATGCAGGAGTGTTGATTCCCACCACATCCCCATTCAACTTGCCTATTTGGCCTGTGCAAAAAACAGATGGATCTTGGAGAATGCTAGTGGATTATCAAAAACTTAAGTAGGAAGTGACTCCAATTGCAGCTGCTGTTCCAGATGTGGTTTCATAGCTGGAGCAAATTAATGTCTCCTGGTACCTGGAATGCAGCTATTGATCTGGCTAATGCCTTTTTCTCCATACTTGTTTCAAAGGACCCTTGGAAGAAGTTTGCCTTCAGCTGGCAAGGCCAGCAATATACACTCACTCTCCTACCTCTTTTTTTTTATTTCTCCTACCTCAGAGGTATATGAACTCTCCAGTTTATGTCATAATTTAGTCCACAGGAATGTCATTACCACCAAGCAATAAGAGATAGGAGCAGAGTGCCCCCTTTACACCAGAGTCACTGTGCTGAGAGGCTCCTGGACCCAGGGGAAGATTGATGATAAGGACCTTCCCTAGAGCCAACAGAGAGAGAAAGCCTTCCCTTGGAGCTGGCACCCTGAATTCAGACTTCTGGCCTCCTAAACTGTGAGAGAACACATTTCTGTCAGTTAAAACCATCTACTTGTGGCATTTCTGTTATAGCAGCACTAGATGACTAAGACAGAATTCAAAAGCCAACCTTCTCTGAATAGAATATTTACACAATTACAGGTCTCCTGTTGCTATATCTATCATTTTTGCATGTTAAAAAAAACTGCAGTGGTATTAAATTTTATTGCTAAATTTCTAAACACAAGTAAATATGGTAATGTTGGAAATTTATTATAATTCCATTGGCTTATATATTTTATTACCACAGAAATTCTAAGACTCAAAAATAATTTTTTATTTTACTAGTTTTATGTGTAGTATTTGGGGGAAGAATTAAGAGAAATGAGAGTTCAGAAATGAAGAATCTAAAGCATGAGATATCAAACTCTGTCATGAACCTGGGGCTTGAGTCATAAGACAGAAAAACAAACAGTGAATGAATATTCACATTCTCTTCCCTTCCTCCAGGAATCCTGAGATTGGCCTGCATCTTGCCACTCAATCTTGACCTTTCTCTCCATTCAATTCATCACACTCTAACCAGAATATCCTTGCAAAAATGAATCAGATCACTCCCTTGTTTCCAATCCTTTCATGAATTCTCACTAGTTTTAGGAGAAATTCAAAATTCTGAATGCAGCTTATTGAGTCTTATGTTATCTGGCCCCTAAAACTTCAGTGCACTTGTTACTACTTTCCCCCCTCACTCTCTCAACTACAATCAAGTGAAACTGCAAATATCCTGTCGTCTGTACTGTTCACTCATCCTAAATCCTCTCGCCCCAATCCCCACTGCTAACTACATTTTACCAATCTTTCAGGTCTCTGATCAAATGTAACTTCCTCAGAAATTATACTGAGGGGCCATTACTATACTTCCTCATGGCATCTGGGATTCTCTCTGTACCCCTTGTCACATGTCAAATAATTATTTGTGCAATCACGTAGAGGTTTCCAATGGCGTATAGGGCTAATGTGCCTACAGATGCATTGTCATAGGCCCGTTTGTGATCTACGCAGCTTGTTGCCTCAGCATCCATTAATCCCTCCTAGCTGCCCTCCCACCCACTCTCTGACATGGTCATTCCTATCTTGTCATGCCCTGTGTGGCTCTGCATGCAGATGTGCTGTTGTCTCCTCTCTGACCTGTGAGCACTAAATTCTATATTTGTTCTCTGGCCTTCCTGCGTGAGGTTCACTTCCTTGGGCGTACCTGACAGACCGTCTATGACACCCACAGACCTCTTCTGGATAAAAATTATAAGACAATTAGTGACGAGGATGGGATGGCCCACAGGACTGCTACTGGACTACTCCTGGCTCACTAACTGGCTCCCCCAGGCTGACAACACTAGCTGGGTAGCTCTCCGTCTTCCTGGCATTTGTCTGAGCTCCTGGCAGCTGCTTTTTGTGGTCTCTTCTGGGTGCTGCCGAGGCTTCCCTCCCCAAAGTGTGGATCCCACAAATCTGAGTCCTCCCTGGACTGCACTGACCAGCCCTAACCTGGCACAGGGAGGAAAGAAAGAAAAAAATTCCCCTAGTGCTCCCCAGGAGGAACATCCTGGCTCTGAGTGCGATTGGCTGGATCAATAACAAAGGGTCCCTGCAAACTAGTTTAAATTAATTCCTATGAATGGGGTCAGGTGGTCGACAAGCCCTACCAGCGGACAGCTGCTCGGTCTAGGTGTGCTGTGACCCCAGTGATGGAGTAGAGTGGGAGTCTCTTCCCTGACATTGTCCCTTGAGTCCAGGGGTGGTGTCGGGACTGGGAGCCAGTGCCTAAGACTCCTTTCCCCTTAATTTATCCTCTGGCATCCTAATCAGTGAGAGGACATCCCCACCCCTGGGAAGTAAGTGTGCCTCCTAAGAGTCAATACTGCAGGGGTGTACAACCCCTCTGTTGCTGCATACCTTGCTTCTGTCGCTTTTTGTCTCCTGACCCCATTGTGGGTCTAACGGTTGGCATTTGGTGGAAAGGGACCTCGTGAGTCAATTTGAGGGCCAAGAACACTTTGTGCAGGCTCCTCTGGAAACTCCTGAGGAAATCAGTAAACTGCGAAAGAAATGCGGAGCTCCTATATGATGAACTGAGGCCAATCAACATGCCAAAGAGCTGGTTTTCTGCTCTTGCAGACTAGAGGCCCTGGCCCCAAAGATAACCTTGCCGCCATATTGTTAGTGGAGTCTGAACTCAGCCCCAATGACGCAAATTGGAGGGAAAAAAAAAACAGCTGCCTATGATCAGAGCCATGAGGGACCACCAGAAATTTACTCGGAAAACACCTACAGGGAAGAAGGTTGGGGACAAGCAAGAGATTGAAAAGCTTGAGAGTTAAATATTAAGATTTTACTGGGCTAAAAATACAACCTATTAAAAGATTTTGTTCAAAAAGGTTAATGAAAAGGGAGCCTCCTGTTCCAGCAGGCTATCCTGGAAAAGAAAATCCCACTCTAGAGAAGGGGCAGAGCCTAAATGAAAACCTGAGAAGGGAAAAAAAGGTTAAAAGGTAAGAGGCAGCAGCTACTAATGACAGGTAGTTTGAATTTAGAGTAGAATATTTACACAGTTACAGGCCTCCTGTTGCTATATTTATCATTTTTTGTGTGTTTAAAAAATTTCAGTAGTATTACATTTTATTGCTAAAATTTCTAAGCACAAGTAAAAATACTAATGTTCAAAGTTTGTTATAATTCCATTGGCGTATATATCTTATTGCTGTAAGTGTTGTAAGACACAAAAATATTTTTAATTGTGTTAGTATCATGTGTAGAAATACAGGAAGTAATTTAAGAGAAGTAAGAGTCCAGAAACGAATCATCCATAGCAAGAGAACCTGTCATGAACTTGGGGTTTGAGTTATACGACAGAAAAACAATCACTGCATTCTCTTCCCCTCTTCCAACTATTTCAGTTTTGGCCTGCGTTTTAGCCACATCAATCTTGACCTCGCTCTCCATTTAATTCCCCACGCTCTCACCAGGATATCCTTGCAAAAATACATAAAAGATCAAATCACTCCCTTGTTTACAATCCTTTCGCGAATTTAGTTTTAGGAGAAGCTCAAGATTCTCAACGTGGAGCCTTATCAAAACCCAAACCAGAGAGGAAAGAAAGTTAAAAGCCAAGCAGCAGCAGGGACTGATGAAAGACAGTTTGGATTTGGAGTGACCACTCTTCCACCCCTGCCACTCTGCTAGTTGTGGCTCTGCTATAAGAAAAGCCTACTCCTCAGGGTTCTAGGGAAAACACCCATGCCACCCTGTGGCCCAGCAGAGGAAGGAATTCAACTCAACCCAAGCCCAGGGTTCTTAAACCATGAACCATTGCCATGGGGGAGATCCATAAGCCCGACTATACTGATGAGAAGCTCTCTAGAAGAAAAAAGAATATTATAAATATGGCAGGAGAAAGAGAAAGAGCCCCTCCCATAGCATATCTAGTGACAGACAATAAAAGAGAAAAAAATCTGAATACAAGGGGAGGAAATCTGACATATGTATATATATACATGATGTAAATTAAAACAAAAGTTCATGATTTGATCCACTCAGATAGCCAAAATTGATGAAAATATTTTTATTATTATATTATTATTGTTAAAATAATTTATACAGCAAAAGAAAAAAAGGTACTGATTGGCTCTTGTGCCTCTACGATGTAACTTCTAAATTAACTTCAGTATCTGCCAAAAAAAACACCATTTGAAAACCATCTTGAATTAATACTGGGACAGAAATTACAGTTATTCCTGGGAATCCTGCTAAGTTTAAACATGGTATCCTCTATAATCTAGGGGAGTTACTGAATATAAAATGAAGAAGAAACAAATATGCCTCATCTTAATCATCAAAATTGTTGCCTTGCCTAAACTTCCTGGAGTCATAGCACTTGTTGCCCTAAAATATCCCATAGTTGGCATGGACACTCAGATGCAATAAGTAATAAATGACATGAAATTAAGTCTCTTGACATGTACAAATTGTCTTGACAAAATGGGACCCCACAGACCCTCGGTTGTAATAATATGGCCAATATGTGTTAAAACATGGCCTTCAAGGATTAAAACTTATCATATGATCTAATTAGTAAAGGGGTGATTATCCTCACTGCCTAGCAACCCAATTTTGCCCGTTCATAAACCTAGAAAGAAGTAACTGGCCCCTCAAAGTGGGTTACTGAAATCTTAATGCTGTGGTCCCTATTCCTAATACCTGATATTATTAACATTTTTTCTCCATCCAATCAGCAACCAGTAAATATTTCTCTTTTATGATTTTAACTAATATATTCTATCCAGTGCCTATTTCAACAGCTTCTCGGCCTTCACCTCTGAAAGGACACAATACACCTTTGCCACACCATACACAGGGCACCTCAGCAGCCTTGCCATGGCACACAGTCTTTGCAGACAAGATTTTAACTGCACCCGCTTTCTCTAGGAGTGCAGGTGTGACATTGTATTAACGATAGCCTCCCCTGAGGAGATGCGTTTAACACACTAATTAAGAACATGTAAATCCAATATCTTTTTGTCCTTTTTTGAGTTCTGAAGGCAACATATTGCTCGTTTACAATGTTTACTTGAACTCACAGATGCTGCTGTTTACAAAGCAGCCCACCTTGAATGGGGCTCCTCCAACAGAAGGCTCTAAACCCTGTCCAAATTAAAACCCACAGATACTCGAGCTAGTGCCCACAGATAATCCATCTCTGTAGAGCTTTAACAACTTCCTTTCATGCCTCTTGGAGTCTCTGGACCACCTATCATGGCCATAAGTCGCCCATGAGTTCCTGATTCAAGAAACTGTCCTGGATCCCATGCCACGTACCATTAGAGCAACAACTGCTGACTGCATTCTGGGCTTTCTTGGAAACAGAGGTTCTCACACAACCTGAGGCTGTGGCTCTGCATGCTCATCTGACCATTATGCCTGAGATCATGGAAACAGCACCCCACAAGCTTGGCATGGTGGCCAAGACTTCCTTGAAACAGGATGGAGCCAAACCTGGGCTCTCTGGCACATTCAACCTGCAGGATGTGGAGGCCTCCCCTGACCTCAGTCCCTTGCCAGATGCCATGTTACTGGAGGAGGCCTCCCCTCCCCCAGATGCCTTGACTACCTGGGGGGCCCCTTGGGATTAACTGACTGAACAGCAATGGGAGTTCACAGACGGTATAGATGGTACAATTCCCACACACGTGATATACAGCTTGATGGAATGGTGCTGTTTTCCATTCCTTAATCAGGATGTTCCTGATCAAGAACGAGACCCAGGGGTCAGCACAATTGGCCAAACTTTAGGAAATCATCTTAGCACTGGATGCCCTGGCCAACAGATGGCCCCATGTACATATTTTCTAGAAATCCTTTAGGTCACAGCCTGGGAGTTGTTGTCTTCAGGTTAAAAATCTCTGGGGATGTCTTGCCTCACAGATACCTGAAATATAAATCAAGGTCACACATATCTATATAAACGAAGAGCACAATACAAAGACTGATCAGGACACTCTTGCCCTTCAGAGTGCCAGACTGATGGTAACCAAGGCACACATATCACTTCTCAAAATATACAGGGCTGAGCTCTTGAAAGGGGCATGCCGTGGATCTTTGATCTCCCTGATCAGTCCCAGACAGGCAGTGTATTACGAGACAAAATGGTGTCCTCTTACAACTCCTGTGTAATTTACAAAATGACAAATGGATCTCTAAAAGGGTCTCCTTTCTGCCCTAGGTTTTAATTTCTTTATTCAAGGCCCTTTGGCTGACTCACACCTCACAAAAACTTTAAAAAACCTTTCTATAGCCTCTTCTTGTATTTCAGTGGGGGCGTATCTCACCTCTAAAGGTACAAACTCACCATACGTGAGGCCAGGTTATTGATTTCAGATCTTTCGTTTTTTTTTTGTTTTTTTTAACATAGGTATTTTATTGCTATAAATTTCCCTCAATTACTGCCTTGGCTGTATCCCATAGATTTTGGTATGTTGCTTTTCATTCTCCTCTGACTCCAAGTATTTTTCTGTTTCTCTCTTGGCTTCATCTTTGATCCATTGATCATTTGTTGTTGTTAGGTGCCCGTCAAGTTGGTTCTGACTCATAGTGGTCCTATGTACAACAGAACGAAACACTGCCTGGTCCTGCACCATCCACACAACAGTTGCTATATTTGAGCCAAATCGATGCAGCCACTGTGTCAATCCATCTCATCAAGGGTCTTCATTTTTTTCACTGACCTTACCAAGCATGACATCCCTCTCCAGAGACTGATCCCTCCTGATAAAATGTCCAAAGTACAAGAGACAGTCTCCCCATCCTTGCTTCCAAGGAGCACTCTGGCTGCACTTCTTCCAGGGCAGACTTATTCATTCTCCTGGCAGTCCATGGTATATTTAGTATTCTTTGCCAACATCATAATTCAAAGGCATCAATTCTTCTTTGGTCTTCTTTATTCATAATACGGCTTTCACACTGTGTATGAGACAACTGAAAATATGGTACTTGGGTAAGGCACACCTTCGTCCTCAAAGTGAGATCTTTGCTTTTTAACACTTTGAAGAGGTCTTTTGCAGCAGATTTGCCCAATGCAATGCATCCTTTGATTTTTTGACTGCTGCTTCCACGGTTGTTGATTGTGGATCCAAGTAAAATGAAGTCCTTGACAACTTCGATCTTTTCTCCATTTCTCATTATCTTGTTTATCGGTCCACTTGTGAGGATTTTTGTTTTCCTTATGTTGAGGTGCAATCCATACTGAAGGCTGTGGTCTTTGATCTTCATCAGTAAGTGTTTCAAGTCCTCTTCACTTTCAGCAAGCAAGGTTGTGTCACCTGCATAATGCAGGTTGTTAATGAGTCTTCCTCCAATCCTGATGCCACATTCTTCTTCATATAGTCCAGCATCTCGGATTATTTGCTCAGCAAACACACTGAATAAATACGGTGAAAGGATACAACCTTGGCACATACCTTTCCAGATTTAAAACCATTCAGTATCCCCTGCAACCGTTTTTGAATGATTTCAGGAAAATTTTACTTGCATGTGATATGAATGACGTAGTTTGATAATTTCCACATTCTGTTGGATCACTTTTCTCTGAGATCGGCACAAATATGGATCTCTTCCAGTCAGTTGGCCAGGTAACTGTCTTCCAGATTTCCTGGCATAGACAAGTGAACATCTGCAGTGCTGCATCCATTTGTTGAAACATCTCAGTTGGTAGTCCGTCAATTCCTGGAGCCTTGTTCTTCACCAAAGCTTTTAGTGCACCTTGGAGTTCTTCCTTCAGTACCATTCGTTCTTTATCATATGCTACCTCCTGAAATGGTTGAATATCAACTAATTCTTTTGGGTACAGTAACTCTCTATATTCCTTCCATCTTCTTTTGATGCTTCCTGTATCCTTCAATATTTTGCCCATGGAGTCCTTCAAAATTGCACCTTGAGGCTTGACTTTTTTCCTCAGTTCTTTGACTTTGAGAACTGCTGAGCGTGTTCTTCTCTTTTAGTTTTCTAACTCCAGGTGTTTGCACATTTCATTGTAATACTTTACTTTGTCTTCTCAAAAGACAAAGTTCAGCTTCTATTCACGCTAGCTGCTCTACATTTAAGAGCAAGTTTCAGAGTCTCTTCTGACATCCATTTTGGTCCTTTCTTTCTTTCCTGTCTTTTTAATGACTTTTTGCTTTCTTCATGTATGATGTCATTCCACAGCTTGTCTGGCCTTTGGTCATTAGTGTTCAGTTCATCAAATCTATTTGAGATGGTCTCTAAATTCAGGTGGGCTATTCTCAAGGTTGTAATTTGGCTGCCATAGACTTGTTCTAATTTTCTTCAGCTTCAGCTTAGACTTGCATATGAGCAATTGACGGTCTGTTCTGCAGTCAGCCTCTGGCCTTGTTCTTACTGATGACATTGAGCTTTTCCATCAACTCTTTTTCTATAGATGTAGTCGATTTGATTCCTGTGTATTATATTCAGTGAAGTTCATGAGCATAGTTGCTTTTGTGTTGCTGGAAAAAAGGTATTTGCAATGAATAAGTCATTGGTCTTGCAAAATTCTATCATGCAAATCTGGCAATATTTCTGCCACCAAGGCCATATTTTCCAACTACAGATCTTTTTTCTTTGTTTCCAACTTTTGCATTCCAGTCACCTATAATTATCAATGCATCTTGATTGCATGTTAGATCAATTTCAGACTGCAGAAATTGGTAAAAATCTTCAATTTTCTCATCTTTGGCATTAGTGGTTGGTGCGTAAATTTGAGTAACAGTGGTATTAACTGGACTTCCTTGTAGGGGTATGAATATTATCCTATCACCGACAGCATTGTACTACAGGATAGATCTTGAAATATTCTTTTTGATGACGAACATGACATCATTCCTCTTCAATTTGTCATTCCTGACATAGTAGATCATATGATTGATTCAAAATGGCCAATACAGTCCATTTCAGCTCACTAATACCTAGGATATTGATATTTATGCATTCCATTTCATTTTGATGATTTCCAGTTTTCCTAGATTCATACTTCATACATTCCACGTTCCGATTATGAATGGATGACTACAACTGTTTCTTCTCATTTTGAGTCATGCCACATCAGCAAATGAAGGTCCTGAAAGCTATACTCCATCCATGTCATTAAGGTCAACTCTACTTTGAGGAGGCAGCTCTTCCCAAGTGTTATTTTGAGCACCTTCTAACCTGAGGAGCTCATCTTCCCGCACAATATCAGACAACGTTCAGCTGCTATTCACAAGGCTTTTCTTGGCAATTTTTTTTTCAGAAGTAGACTACCAGCTCCTTCTTCCTAGCCTGTCTTAGTCTGAAAGCCCCACTGAAACCTGTTCACCATGGGTGACCTTGCTGGTCACCCATGGCATAACTTCCACGGTGGCATATCTTCCAGTATTATACGGATATGCAAGCCTCTACAGTACAACAGACATGCAGTGATAATTTTGAATAGCAGTGGTGAAAACAGGTGTCATTTTCTTGTTCTTGATTATATGGAGAAAGCTTTCATTCTTTCACCGTTGAATATGATGTGAGCTGTGGGATTTTCACGAATGCTTATTAAGTTAACAAGTTTCCCTTTGATTCTAGTACGCTGAGTGTTCTAATTATAAAACTGTGTTGGATTTTGTGAAATACTTTTGCTTTATCTGTTGAGATGATCATGTTTTTTTTGTTTGTTTTTTCTTTGTGTTATTGGTTTGGTGTATTACATTGATTTTCTAATATTTATCCACTCTTGCATTCTGGGATAAACCCCCCTTGATTATGGTGTGTAATTCTTTTAATATGCTGTTGGATTGGGTTTTCTAATATGTCTTCTGTTGAGTATTTTTGTGTCTGTATTCATTAATATCACACGCAAGTAAAATTTTGCTGAAGATCATTCAAAAGTAGCTGCGACAGTATTTCTACAGGGAACTGCCAGAACTTCAAGCCAGATTCAGAAGAGGACGTAGTACCAGGGATATCATTGCTCATGTCAGATGGATCCTGGCTGAAATCAGAGAATACCAGAAAGATGTTTATCTGTGTTTTACTGACTATGCAAAGGCATTCGACTGTGTGGATCATAG
Organism: Elephas maximus indicus; assembly: GCF_024166365.1. Taxonomy (NCBI): domain Eukaryota; kingdom Metazoa; phylum Chordata; class Mammalia; order Proboscidea; family Elephantidae; genus Elephas; species Elephas maximus. Next base: position 21,991,022 of record NC_064821.1, read on the forward strand.
CAATTTATGGATAACATTTTGAAGGGGAATTCCAGAACACTTAATTTTGCTCATGAGGAACCTATACATAGATCAAAAGGCAGTTCTTCAGACTGAACAAGGGGATAATATGTGGTTTAAAGTCAGGAAAGGTATGTGCCAGGGTTGTATCCTTTCACCACACTTACTCAATCTGTATGCTGAGCAAATAATCCGAGAAGCTGGACTATATGAAGAAGAACAGGGGATCAGTGTTGGAGGAAGACTCATTAACAATCTGCATTTTGCAGATGACACAACCTTGCTTGCTGAAAGTGAAGAGGACTTGAAGCACTCACTAATGAAGATCAAAGACCACAGCCTTCAGTATGGATTACACCTCAACAGAAAGAAAACAAAAATCCTCACAACTGGACCACTAAGCAACATCGTGATAAATGGAGAAAATATTGAATTTGTCAAGAATTTTTTTTTTTTTCCCAACACCCACGGAAGCAGCAGTCAAGAAATCAAAAGACACATTGCATGGGCAAATCAGCTACAAAAGACCTCTTTAAAGTGTTGAAAAGCAAAGATGTCACCTTGGAGACTAAGGCGTGCCTGACTGAAGCCATGGTGTTTTCAGTTGCCTCATACACATGAGAAAGCTGGACGATGAATAGGGGAGATCGAAGAAGAAGTGATGCCTTAAAATTGTGGTGTTGGCGAAGAATATTGAATATACCATGGACTGCCAAAAGAACCAACAAATCTGTCTTGAAATGCTCCTTAGAAACAAGGATGGCAAGACCGCGTCTCACGTACTTCAGACACTTTATCAGGAGGGACCAATTCCTGGAGGAGGACATCATGCTTGGTAAAGTAGAGGGTCAACAAAAAAGAGGAAGACTCTCAACAAGATGAATTGACACAGTGGCTGCAACAATGGGCTCAAGTATAACAACGATTGTGAGGATGCTGCACGACCCAGCAGTGTTTCCTTCTGTTGTAGATAGGGTCGCTGTGAGTCCAAACTGACTCAACAGCACCTAACAACAACATTTTGTGGGACGTTAGTTTATATTTACCATCTTTGCATTCTGGGATAAACTGCACTTGGTTACGGTGTATAATTCTTTTACTATGCTATTGAATTTGTTGGGTATTTTTGTGTCTCTTTTCATGGGGGACACATTGGTCTGTTTTTTCTTTTTTTCCTCTCATATCTGTACTGGCTTTGGTATCAGAGTAATAACTTGTTTCATAGGATGAGTTAGGAAGTGTTCCCGCCTTTTCTATTTTTAAAGGAGTTTGAGAGGGATTGATGTGAATTCTTCTTTAAATGCTTGGTAGAATTCGGCAGTGAAGCCATCAGGTCCTGGTGTTTTCATGGTTGGGATGATGTTGATTCAATCTCTTCGTTATTGTTCTGTAGAAATTTTCTGTTTCTTTCTATTTAATTTAGGTAATTTGTATATTTTTGAGAATATGCCATTTTATCTAGATTATTTAGTTGGCATACAATTCTTCATACTGTTCTCTTATAGTTTTTATTTCTATATGATCGATAGTAGTGTCTCCATAATCATTTCTGATTTCAGTTATTTGCCTCTTCTTTGGTCAGTCTAGCTAAAGGTTTACCAATTTTACTGATCTTTAAAAAAAAACAATTCTTGCATGTTTGCTTCTCTCAATTATTTCTCTATTCCATTTTTCTCCACTCTAGTCTTTATTTCTGTCCTATTGATGCCATTGATCTTAGTTTATGATTTTTCTATTTCTTTAAGTGTAATGTTAGTTTATTGATTTGAAATTTCTCTCTCGTAATTTAGGCATTTACTACTATAAATTTCCCTCTGAGGCCTGCCTTCACTCCATCCCCTAAATTTTGGAAAGTTTTGTGATGGTATAGTGGTTAAGTGCTACAGCTGCTAACCTATAGGTTGGCAGTTCAAATCCACCAGATGCTCCTTGGAAACTGTGTGGGGCAGTTCTACCCTGTCCTATAGGGTCGCTACGAGTCAGAGTTGACTTGATGGCAACGGTTTTTTTTTTTTTTTTTTTTTTTTTGGTTTAAGTATTTATAATTTCCCTTGTGTTTCTTTTTATCGCCTATCAGTTATTTAATAATGTGTCATTTCGTTTCTATGTATTTAAGGAATTCCTCATTTTCTTTCTGTTACGGATTTTTTAGTTTCATTGTATTATGGTCAAAGAAGATGTAGTTTATAATTTCAGTCTTTTAGAATATATTGTGGCTTTTTTGTGAATTATTATATGGTCTATCTTGTCAAATGATCCATATGCACAAGAGAAGAATGTTTATGACGCTTTTGCATGAACTGTTCGATACATGTCTGTGAGGTTCGTTGTTTTATACTGTTGTTCAGATCTTCACTTTTTCTTACTGAACTTTTATCGAGATACTCTGTCCATTATTTAAAATGGAATATTAAAATTTCCGCTGTGATTGTAGAACTATTTCTCCCTTCAATTCTGTCATTGTGTAGTTTCCCTTCTCATTTCTTTTTGGGTATATTTTTTAGATGTTTTCTTTTTGGTTACCATGGGGATCATATTTAACATCCTGGATTTATAACAATTGAAATTAAGTTATTCCCTACTTCAGTATTATACAAAAACTTTGGTTCTATGTAGCTCTTTCTCTCTGCCTTAAATTTTGTTCTCACAAATTACATCTTTATCCATTGTGTCTCCAGTAACAAAAATTACAAATATTTGTATGACATAAAAAGTAGAGGTACAAACCTAAATTACAACAATGTTAGCTTTTGTATTTGCACCTATAGTTGCCTATACTGAAGATCTTTATTTCTTTATACAGCTTCACATTACTATCGAGTGTTCTTTCATGTTAGCCTGAAGGACTGCCTTCAGCAATTCTTATAAGGGAAGTCTGGTCTAGTGGTAACCAACTCACTATGCTTTTGTTTACCTGGGTATATTAATTTCACCCTCGCTTGTGAAGGACAGTTTTGGAAGTTATAGAATTCTTGGTTGACATTTTTTTTTTTCTTTCTTTCTGCACCTTACATATGTCATCCCACTGCTTTTAGGTCTCCATGATTTCAATTAATTTTCTTGAGGATCCATTGTGTGTGATGAGTCATTTCCCTTGCTGTTTTCAAGGTTCTCTCTTTCCTTTGGTTTTCAACAGTTTGATTATAATATCTCTCAGTGTGGATCATGAGCAAATGAAGGTCCTGAAAACTTGACTCCATCCATGTCATTAAAGCCGACTCTGCTTTGAGGAGGCAGCTCTCCCCTAGTTGTATTTTTAGTGCCTTCCAACCTGATTTGCTCATCTCCTGGCACTATATCAAATAATGTTCTGCTGCTATTCATAAGGTTTTCAGTGGCTAAATCTTTTCAGACATAGACTTCCAGGTCCTCCTTCCTAGTCTGATTAGTCTGGAAGCTCAGCTGAAACCTGTCTGCCGTGGGTAATCCTGCTGGTATGTGAATATCTGTGGGATAGCTTCCAGAACCACGGAATAACTTCAGCCCCCAAGTACAACAAACTGACAGAGAGGTGGGGACACTAGCAGTTAGAGAAATGCAAATCAAAACCACAATGAGATACCACCTCACCCCGAAATTACTGGCATGAATCAAAAAACAGAAAATAAATGTTGGAAAGGTTGCAGGGAGATTGGAACTCTTATGCACTGCTGGTGGAAATGCAAAATTGTACAACCATTTTGGTAAAGGATATGGCACTTCCTTAGAAACCTAGAAATAAAAATACCATATGATCCAGCAATGCTATTCCTAGGAATATATGCTAGCGAAATAGGAGTAGTCACACAAATAGACATATGAATAGCCATGTTCATTGCAACACTGTTCACAATAGCAAAAAGATGGAAACAACCTCAATGCCCATCAAGAGATGAATGGATAAACAAACTATGTTATATAATATGCAATGATAAAGAACAATGATGAATCTGCAAATCATCTCACAACATGGATGAATCTGGAAGGCATCATGCCGAGTAAAATAAGTCAATCACAAATGGTCAAATATTTGTGTGAAGCCACTACTATAAAAATTCATGAAAAGGTGTACACACACACACAAAGACAATCTTTGATAATTATGAGGGAAAGGATGGGTGGGGATGGAAAAACACTAAATGGACAATAGATAAGTGATAACTTTGGTGAAGGGTAAGACAGTACACAATACTGGGGTAGCCAGCACAGCTTGTACAAGGCAAGGTCATGGAAACAAGCTTCAGAGACACATCCAAACTCCCTGAGGGACCAAATTGCTGAGCTGAGGGCTGTGGGGACCATGGTTTCAGGAAACGTCTAGCTCAATTGACATAACAGTTTATAAAGACAATGTTCTACATTCTACTTTAGTGAGTAGTGTCTGGAATCTTAGAAGCCTGTGAGCTGCCATCTAAGATACTCCACTGGTCTCACCCCAATGGGAAAAAGGGAGAATGAAGAAAACTAAAGAAACGAGGGAAAGATTAGTCCAAAAGACTGATGGATCACAACTACCACAGCTTTCACCAGACTGAATCCAGTACAACTAGGTGATGCCTGGCTACCACCACTGACTGCTCTGACAGGAATCACAATAGAGGGTCCTGGACAGAGCTAGAGAAAAATGTAGAGCAAAATTTCAACTCACACACACACACACAAAAGACCAAGCTTACTGGCCTGACAGAGACTGGAGAAACCTCGAGAGTATGGCCTCGGGACACCCTTTTAGCTTAGTTATGAAGTCACTCCTGAAGTTCACCCTTCATCCAAAGATTAGACAGGCCCATAAAGCAAAATGAGACTGAAGGGGCACAGCAGCCCAGGGGTAAGGACTAGAAGGCAGGAGGGGACAGGACAGCTGGTAATACGGAACCCAAGGTCAAGAAAAGAGAATGTTGACTTGTCATGGTTTTGTTAACCAACATCAAAAACAATAAGTGTACTAACTAATGAGAAGCTAGTTTGTTCTGTTAGCCTTCATTTAAGGAAGAAACAAAAAAAAGAAAAATTAAAGTCAGGCTTCTCAGACTTCACCATGCCTCAAAACCTCACAAAGTGTTTTTTAGAATGCATTTCTTTTGAGGAAACCCTGGTGGAGTAGTGGTTAAGTGCTATGGCTGCTAACCAAAAGGTCAGCAGTTTGAACCCACCAGGCAGTCCTGGAAAACTCTATGGGGCAGTTCTACCCCATCCTGTAGGGTCCCTATGAGTCAGAATCGACTCAATGACAATGGCTTTGGGTTTTTGTTGTTGTTGTTGTTGTTATCTTTTGGATATCTCCCCAGAGATCGAAGTCACTAGTTCTGAGGTGACTTTTGGAAACAAACCACCAGTATGAATAAAGGCCTTAGGTGACTTATCTTTACAGGTGCTCTGGGGACATAAATGGAGGCTGTTCTGCACGAGAAGACAGCTGGTGTGCTATGTTAGAGGCCACCTTCCCAGTGTGATGTTGAACACAATCGGTGATGACCAGGACAGAAGGCTTTCCAGAAACTCTACTGATGGTCCTATAAGACCTACACGGTTGTCACCCCCACACCACGGAGATGATTTTGACTGCATGTCCTGCTTTTGTTTTTACTTGTGGAAAGATGACCTCCCTAGTCCTGCCAACTTTGCTTTTCTCCCATCGTGTTTTATACTGAACACATCTTCCTCAAAATAAAGTCCATTTCCACAGATAAATTTTTACCCTAATGGATCACATTAAAAATTATATATGCGAATTGTTACAGTGCAACCTTCCCCTTAAAACCTCACTGACTCAATTCACTTTACTTAATTGTATTTCTCTGTGTGAATACGACCAGAAATTACAAAGAAAAAAATGTAAGATAAATTGAATAAGGGGAAAAGTAAACAAACAAAAAACCCATATACCCTCTGTTATGAATTGAATCATGTCCCCCACAAATATGTCTTGAAAATCCTAACCTCCATGCCTGTGGTCGGAGCCCTGGTGGCACAGTGGTTAGGAGCTCTGCTGCTAACCGAAGGATCAGCATTTCATATCCACCAGCTGTTCTTCGGAAACCCTATGGAGCAGTTCTACCCTGTCCTATGGCATCTCTATTAGTCAGAATTGACTCAAAGGCATTGGGTTATGATTGTGGTTATAGTCCCTTTTGGGAATGGATTGCCTTTGTTATGCTAATGAGGCAGGATTAGCGTAGGGAATATTTTGAGTCAATCTCTTGAAATATGAAGGAGATTAAACAAGTAAGTAGAGCAGAGATTGGGAAAGATTGATGCCAATCCACATGGAGATCTCTAAGGAACCAGGAAACAAGTGGAAAAGACAAGGATGTTGATACAGAGCTGACAGAGAGAAAGCTTTCCCTTACAGCCAGCACCTGAATTCAGACTTCTAGCCTCCTAAATTTTGAGAAAATAATTTGTTTGTGAAAACCATCCACTTGTGGTATTTCTGTTATAGCAGCACTAGATAACTAAGACAAACTTTTTTTTTTTTTTCCGATCAATTTAGTGTACACAGCAAATAGTTTTCCTTCCAACAATTTACACACAAATTGTTCTGTGACCCTGGTTGCTAACCCCACAGTGTGACAGCATTCCTCTTATTTCTACCATGCTTTCCCGTTTCCATTGCTCCAGTTTCCCTGCCCCTCCTTGCCTTTTTATCTTTGCTTTTGGGCAAATGTTGCCCATTTGGCCTCTTATACTTGATTGTTCCAAGAAGCACTTTCCTCATGAATGTTATTGTTCATTTTATAGGCCAATCTATTGTTTGACTTAAAGGTGACCTCTGGGAGTGACTTCAGTTGCAGATTAAAAGGATGACTTAGGGCAATTATCACAAGGGTTCCTCCAGTCTCTATCAGTCCAGTAAGTCTGATCTTTTTTTGACAAATTTGAGTTTTGTTCTATATTTTTCTCCCATTCTATCTGGGAAGTTCTATTGTGTCCAGACAGACACCTTCTTATCAGTAAATCAGTGAAAAGGAATCAGACAAATAAGGTGACTGAAAGATTACCAGCCTTGCCTATTGATTATTTCACTAAGACTAGTAAAAGCTGGTGATACATATTATGACAAATGTAAACCAATAAAACTGCTGAAACAAGTGGTAGAAATACAGGAAAGCAAAGAATTACAAGTTTTACAAATGATGACAAGATATAGAACACAATGACCCTAGTTAAATTTTATTGTATATTACGCACCAAACATTGTATTCAGCAGTTGTAGTGGTTAGCAGGATTGACTTCTCCACAGAAAATATACTCTAAGTAGTCAGTCTAAGGCTCTCATAGTAATTATTTTTCACAATACCAGAAATTTCACTAGGAAGGAATATAGGAACCTATTATTTGTGATGGAATGGGATGAGTATTTTTGGTATGACTCCATAGAAAGAATATATTAATTAAAAAATTCTGTTGCCATCAAATCAATTCTGACTCATAAAAAAATAGTGACCCTCTATTAGCAAAAGACACCACTCATCTGTCAGTTTGTCATACTGTGGTTGGTTTCTGTGTTCCTTTGATGCTGGAAGCTATGCCATTCCTATTTCAAATAGCAGTGGGGTCACTCATGGTGAACAAGTTTAGGGAAGCTTCCAGTCAAAAACAGACTAGGAAAAAGGACCTGGTTATCTACTTCTGAAAAAATTGGCAAGTGAAAACCTTATGAATAGCAATGGAACATTGTCTGATATAGTGCCGGAAGCTGAACCCCTCAGGTTCGGAGACACTTGAAATATGACTAGGGAAGAGTTGCTTCCTCAAATTAGAGTCAATCTTAATGGACTCAAATTTTCAGGACCTTCATTTGCTCATGTGGCACAATGCAAAATGAAAAGAAACATCTGGAAACATCTGCAAACATCCATTAATAATCAGAACTTGGAATACGTGATGTATGAACATAGGAAAATGGGAAGTCATCAAAAAAGAAATGCATAAAGATCTATATCCTAGGTATTATTGTTGTTATTAGGTGCCCTCGAGTTGGTTCTGGCTCATAGTAACCCCATGTACAACAGTAAGAAACACTGACTGGTCCTGCACCATCCCCACAATCATTGTTATGCTGGAGCCCATTGCTTAGCCACTGTGTCAATCCATCAGGTTGCTGACCCTATACTTCACCAAGCATGATGTACTTCTCCACGGATTGATCACTCCTGATAACACATCCAAAGTATGTGAGACTTTGTCTTTGCATCCCTGCTTCTAAGGGGCATTCTGGCTGTACTTCTTCCAAAACAGACTTGTTTGTTCTTTTGGCAGTCCATTGTATATTCAATATTCTTCACCAACACCATAGTTCAATGTCATCAGTTCTTGTCTCCTTCATTCATTGTCCAGCTTTCAAACGAATATGAGGTGAATGAAAATACCATGGCTTGGGTCAGGTACTCCTTAGTCTTCAAGGTGACATCTTTGCTTTTCAATACTTCAAAGAGGTATTTAGCAGCCAATTTGCCTAATGCGATGCATCTTTTGATTTCTGGACTGCTGCTTCCATGGGTGTTGACTTTGGATCCAAGTAAAATGAAATCCTTGACAACTTCAATCTTTTCTCCCTTTATCATAATGTTCCTTATTGATCCAGTAGTGAGGATTTTTGTTTTCTTTATATTGAGGTGTAATCCATACTGAAAGCTGTGGTCACTAGCTCACTAGGTATTAGTGAGCTAAAATGGACTGATATTGGCCATTTTGAATAGGACTTTCATATGATACACCATACTGGGAATGACAAAATGACGAAGAATAGTGTCACATTCTTCAGAAAAAAGAAAAATTTCAAGAACTATTCTGAAGTACGATGCTGTCAGTGACAGGATAATATCCATAAATGTACAAGGAAGATCAGTTAATACAACTCTTATTCATGTTTACACACCAACCATTAATCCCAAAGATGAAGAAATTGAAGATCTTTACCAACTTCTGCATCTAAAATTGATCAAACATGCAATAAAGATGCATTGATCATTAGTGGTGAGTGGAATGCAAAAGTTGGAAACAAAGAGGAAAGATTGGTAGTTGGAAAATATGGCTTGGTGATAGAAACAATGCCAGAGATCATATGATAGAATTTTGCAAGACCAATGACTTGTTCACGGCAAATGCCTTTTTTCAACAACATAAATGGCTACCATACACGTGGACGTCACCAGATGAAATACACAGGAATCAAATCGACTACATCTGTGGAAAGAGAAGATGGAAAAGCTCAACATCATCAGTCAGAACAAGGCCAGGGGATGACTGTGGAATAGACCATCAGTTGTTCATAACAAGATCAAGTTGAAGGTGTAGAAAATTAGAGCAAGTCCATGAGAGGCAAAAAACAGTCTTCAGTATATCCCACCTGAATTTAGAAACCATCTCAAGAATAGATTTGACACATTGAACACTTATGACCAAAGACCAGGCAAATTGTGGAATGTCGTCAAGGATATCACACATGAAGAAAACAAAAGGACATTAAAAAGACAAGAAAAAAAAGAAAAGACCAAAATGGATGTCAGAAGAGACTCTGAAACTTGTTTCTGAAGTTAGAGCAGCTAAACAAAATGGAAGAAATGATGAAGTAAAAGAGCTGAACAGAAGATTTCAAAGGTGGGGGGGTTGAGAAGATAAAGCAAACTACTATAATGAAATGTGTAAAGATGTGGAGTTAGAAAACCAAAAACAATTTCTCAGCATATCTCAGGATTTCTCAAGCTGAAAAAACTGAAGAAAAAATGCAATTTTAAGGATTCTATAGTCAAAATATTGAAGGTCCCAGGAAGCATTAAAAGAAGATAGAAAGGATACACGCAGTCAGTGTACCAAAAAGAATTGCTTGACATTCATACATTTCAGGAGGTACCATATCCTAAAGAACAATTGGCCTTGAAGGGAAAAGTCCAAGGTACACCGAAGGCATTGGAGACAAACAAGGCTCCAGGAGTTGACAGAATACCAGTTGAGATGTTTCAACAAAGGGACGCAGTGGTGAAGGTGTTCACTTGTCTATGCCAAGAAATTTGGAAGACAGCTACCTGACCAACTGACTGGAAGAGCTCCATATTTGTGCCCATTCCAAAGAAAGATGATCCAACAGAATGTGGAAATTACCAAACAATATCATTAATATCACCCCCTAGTAAAATTTTGCTGAAGATAATTCAAAAGCAGTTGCAGTAGTACCTCCACAGGGAACTCTCAGTAATTCAAGCCCCATTCAGAAGAGGTCATGCAACAAGGGATCTTGTTGCTGATGTCAGATGGATCTTGGCTGAAAGTATAGAATGCCAGGAAGATGTTTACCTTTGTTTTATTGACTATGCAAAGGAATTCAATTGTGTGGATCATAACAAATTATGGATAACATTGAGAAGAATGGGATTTCCAGAACACTTAATGGTGCTCATGTGGACAGAATCTGTACATAAACCAAAAGGCAGTCATTCAAACAGAACAATGGCATGTTGTTTGGCTGAAAGTCAGGAAAGATGTGGATCAAGGCTGTACTCTTTCACCATACTTATTCAATCTGTATGCTGAGCAAATAATCCAAGAAGCTGGACTATATCAAGAAGAATGTGACATCAGGAGTGGAGGAAAACTCATGAGCAACCTGTAGCATATAGATGATACAACCTTGCTTGCTGAAAGCAAAAAGAACTTGAAGCACTTACTGATGAAGGTCAAAGACCACAGCCCAGTATGGATTGCATGTCAACATAAAGAAAAACTCCTCACAACTGGACCAATAAGAAACATCATGATAAACAGAGGAAGGATGGAATTTGCCGAGGATTTCATTTTAGTGGGATCCACAATCAATGCCTATGGAAGCAGCGATCAGGAAATCTCCTGCAAAAGACCTCTTTAAAGTGTTAAAAAACCAAGGATGTCACTTTGTGGGTTTAGGTGCACCAGACCTAAGCCACGGCATTTTCAATCTCCTCATATGCATGCAAAAGCTGGAAAATGAATAAGGAAGACCAAGGAAGAGTTGATGCCTTTGATTTATAGTGCTGGGGAAGAATAGTGGATATACCATGGACTGCCAGGAGAACAAACAAATCTGTTTTGGAAGAAGCACACTCAGAATGCTCCCTATAAGGAAGTATGGAGAGACTTTGTCTGACGTACTTTGGACATGTTATCAGGAGTAACCAGTCACTGGAGAAGGACATCATGCTTGGTCAAGTAGGCAGTGAGTAAAAGAGAGGAAGACCCTCAATAAGTTGGATTGACACAGTAGGTTTAAAGATGGCTGAACAATAGCAAAGATTGTGAGAAAGGTGCAAGACTGGACAGTGTTTCATTCTGTTGTATATAGGATTGGTTTGAGTTAGAACCTACTCGAAAGCACCTAAAAATGACAATTAACAACAGGTTCAGGAAGAAATAGTGACCTTGTGTGATTGATCATTATAACTGGATATGATGCCTAAGTCTGTGGCAGCCATTCCTGGCCACGAGGTAACCATTCCTAGGATGAAGGTACATTGTTGAAGTCACCTTATGGAAGAATAAAAAAATTCTTTTTTTTTTTGTATTCTCTATCTCTGAAGTTCTTGTAATGAAAGTTAACTCTATTGTTTATGTATCTTAGAGTCAAGATTTATATTTTCTTATTAGAAGCAAAGCCTTCTAATAAGATTCAATTATCGAGGCGGGGCCAAGATGGCTGACTGGGTAGAAGCTACCTTGGATCCCTCTTGCAGCAAAGACTCGGAAAAACAAGTGAATCGGTCACATACGACAATCTACGAACCCTGACCATCAAACACAGATCTAAAGAGTTGACCTGAGTGACAGAGACTGAGAATGAACAACCACGGAGAAGCAACGACTGCTTTCGGAGCCTGGAGCCAGCCTCCCACTCAGAAAACCTTGGTGCCATGCTTTGGACTGGACACAGGGAAGCTGAGCACAGCATCCTGAGACGGCACAAACATCGGACGCAGGCCTAGCCCCCAGAATTGACCTCTGGGGAAGCCCAGCCAGTGCACGCAGGCAGCACAGCGACGCGGCTGACAGGAGGAGAAGTCACCGGGAGGCAGCAACTGGTTTTGGAACCTGGAGTGAGGCGTCCCAGCCGGGGAACCTTGGTGCTGGGCTTTGGACTGGGAGCAGAGGAACTGACCATGGCTTCTGAGACAGCACAAGCACAGGACGTGGGCCTGGCCCTCACAGGCAATCTCGACCCAGCCAACGCATACAGGCTACACATCCTTCAGGAATCTCAGATAAAAGAGTCATCACCAAACAAGATAAGAAACTTTGTCTATATTCTGGGGTGCTACTCTCTCCTATTTGTCTGATCCCTCCCCTCCCCTTCCCAGGAGCTTCATTAACATTGGAATTTCCTGAGCCAGAGAGTGAAGTGCTCTGCAGTTTTTTTTTTTTTTTGGTCTTTTCCTAACCCATTCTCCTGGCCTGAGAGAAGCAACTACAAAAAACCCAGGGACCAAAAATCCTTCCCTGACTTCCCAAAATTGGACTAAAAATACAGAAATAGCTCCAGCCAAGCAGATGAGATCCACAGTCTTGGGCTTTCATCCCTACAGGGAACAAGGTGGGTAATATAATGCAAAAGCAATTCTGATAGGGATCTGACTGTAATTGTTTTAGCGGATTACTGGAAAGACAAGTTTCCCAGGTCTGATATCTGCGTATTCAACAGAGCCCTCACTGACCCACAACAGGGAACCGAGGGCTGAAGCTCCCCCCTGACACCTAACCTCCTGCCTTAGGGGTCTAAGGAGGGTGACACCTACCAATCTCTAGAGGTACTTGCATTGGGGCCCTAAGGTACAGCTGCAGAGCCCACCCACCAAAGTGCTTTAGGAATAGAGACACACCTACCTCACTGACACTTGGGGGAAGCGTGTCAGCATCCTGACCCCCCCTGGAGTGTGAACCTCAGCTGCTACTAGAATCTGGTGCACACAACTATCACCACTACTCCTCTAGGTGGATAGGTGACAGTCTGCACCACACACTTGATGACCCAAAATCAGATTCTACTCAAGAATAGTGAATGGACTCAGGCTTATATATCTGGTAACAGCCCAAACCAGCTGGTAATAGGACATAAGTGATTCAAGGGCTACAACACTCAAGACAGCACAATCTAGTAGCCCATCTACGTATATTGAAAGAAAACAAAACAAGATAAGACTCAGTGAGCAAATATAGAATAAATCACTACAATATCTTAGTGATGGCTTGGAGACAGCAGTTGATATCAAACCACATGAAGAAGCAGACCATGACTGCTTCTACAACTCCCCAAACTAAAGAATCAAAATCTTTCCCTAAGACCAGAAGAACTAGATGGTGCCCAGCTACAACCAATGACTGCCCTGACAGGGAACTCAACAGAGAACCCCTGATGGAGCAGAAGAGCAGTGGAATGCAGATCTCAAATTCTCATAAGACCAGACTTAATGGTCTGACTGAGACTAGAAGGACCCCGGTGGTCATGGACCCCAGACCTTCTTTTGGCTCAGGACAGGAACCATTCCCAAAGCCAACTCTTCAGACAGAGATTAGACTGGACAATGTGTTGGAGAGGGATGCTAGTGAGGAGTGAGCTTCTTGGATCAGGTGGACACTACGTTGGCATCTCCTGCCTGGAGGGGAGATGAGGGGGTAGAAGGAGTTAGAAGTTGGGAAAATGGACACGAAAAAAGAGAGTGGAGGGAGGGAGCAGACTGTCTCATTTGCAGGAGAGGAATTGGGAGTATGTAGCAAGGCGTATACAAGTTTTTGTGTGAGACTGACTTGATTTGTAAACTTTCACTTAAAGCACAATTAAAATTAAAAAAAAAAAAAAGAAAAAAAATCAATGAATAAGGATCAAAGCAAATATGGCTCCAAAAAAGATTGCCAGCTCTACCCTGCCTACTCGGTAATTATTCCTTTGATTTTCAAACCTATTAATAGATATTATAATACTGGTAAACTAATAAAACTGCTGAAGAAAGTAGTGAAAATATGTGAGAGCAAGGAATATATAAGCCTTGTAAATTTGAAGTCTTGGTGGCACAGTTGTTAAGATCTTGGCTACGAACCAAAAGGCCGACAGTTCATATCCACCAGCTGCTCCTTGGAAACCCTTTGGGGCAATTCTACTCTGTTCTGTAGGGTCACTATGAGTCAGAATTGGCTCTGTAGCAACTGGTTTGGTTTTTTATTTTTTATTAATTGTGGCAACATATAGAAGACAATGGTCCCAGTTAATTTTTTTTTGAGTATTATGTGCCAGGCATTGTATTAAGTGCTTGTAGTAGGTATAGGAATTAACTTCCCAACAGAAAATATACTCTACATGGTCAGTCTAAGGCTCTCAGAGCAATTATTTTCCCCCAAACAGAAATTTAATATCACTAGTGTTCAACACGTCAAATCTATTCTTGAGATGGTGTCTAAAATCAGGTGGGATATACTCAAGGTTATATTTTGGCTCTTGTAGACTTGCTCTGATTTTCTTCAGTTTCAGCTTGAACTTACATATGAGCAATTGACAGTCTGTTCCACAGTCGGCCCCCTGGCTTTGTTTTGACCGATGATATTGAGTTTTTCCATTGTCTCTTTCCACAGATGTAGTCAATTTGATTCCTGTGTGTTCCATCTGGCGAGGTCCATGTGTATAGTAGCCATTTATATTGGTGAAAGAAGGTATTTGCAATGCAGAAGTCATTGGTCTCGTAAAATTCTATCCTTCGATCTCTGGCATTTTTCTATCAGCAAGTCCATATTTTCCAGCTAGCAATCCTTTTTCTTTGTTTTCAACTTTCGTGTTCCAATCACCAGTAATTATCATCCTGATTGCATGTTTGATCAATTTCAGACTGCAGCAGCTGACAAAAATCTTCAATTTCTTCCTGTTTGGCCTTAGTGGTTGGACTGTAGATTTGAATAATAGTCACATTAACTGGTCTTCCTTGTAGGTGCATGGATATTTTCCTAACACTGACAGCGTTGTACTTCAGGGTAGATCTTGTAATTTTCTTTTTCATGATGAATGCAACACCATCCCTCTTCAAGTTGTCATTCCCAGCATAGTGGACTATATGATTGTCCAATTCAAAACGGCCGATACCAGTCCATTTCAGCTCACTAACGCCTAGGATATCAATGTTTATGCATTCCATTTCATTTTTGAAGATTTCAAATTTTCCTAGATTCATACTTCATACATTCCAGGCCCCAATTTTTAATGGGTGTTTGCAGCTGTTTCTTCTCATTTTGAGTTGTGCCACATCAGCAAATGAAGGTCCCGAAAACTTAACTCCATCCACATCATTAAGGTCGACTCTACTTTCAGGAGGCAGCTCTTCCCTAGTCTCCCTTTGAGTGTCTTCAGCCTGGGGGGCTCATCTTCCAGCAATATATCAGACAATGTTCCGCTGCTATTCTTAAGGTTTTCACTGGCTAATTCTTTTCAGAAGTAGACTGCTGGACCCTTCTTCCTAGTCTGTCTTAGTCTGGAAGCTCAGCTCAAACCTGTCTTCTATGGGTGATTCTGCTGGAACCTGAATACTAGCGGCGTAGCTTCCAGCATCACAGCAGCATGCAAGGCCCTACAGTGTGACAAACTGACAGATCTTCAGCATATCCCACCTGAATTTAGAGAACACCTCAAGAATAGACTTGACACGTTGAACACTAGTAACCGGAGACCAGATGAGTTGTAGCATGACATCAAGGACATCATACATGAAGAAAGTTAGAGGTCATTGAAAAGACAGGAAAGAAAGAAAAGACCAAGATGGATGTCAGAGGAGGCTCTGAAACTTGCTCATGAACGTCGAGCAGCTAAAGCAAAAGGAAGAAGTGATGAAGTAAAAGAACTGAACAGAAGATTTCAAAGGGCAGCTCGAGAAGACAAAGTATTATAATGATGTGTGCAAAGAGTTGGAGATAGAAAACCAAATGGGAAGAACATCCTCGGCATTTCTCAAGCTGAAAGAACTGAAGAAAAAAAATCAAGCCTGTGTTGCAATAGTGAAGGATTCTATGCGGAAAATATTAAATGACAGGGGAAGCATCAAAAGAAGATGGAAAGAATACACAGAGTCATTATACCAAAAAGAATAAGTCAACTTGCAACCATTTCAAGAGGTAGCATATGATCAGGAACCGATGGTACTGAAAGAAGAAGTCCAAGCTGCTTTGAAGGCATTGGTGAAAAACAAGGCTCCAGGAATTGATGGAATATCAATTGATTTGTTTCAACAAACAGATGCAGCACTGGAGGTGCTCACTTATCTATGCCAAGAAATATGGAAGACAGCTTCCCGGCCAACTGACTGGAAGAGATCCATATTTATGCCTATAAAGGTGATCCAACTGAATGTGGAAATTATAGAGCCATATCATTAATATCACATGCAAGCAAAATTTTGCTGAAGATCATTCAAAAATAGCTGCAGCAGTATATCGACAAGGAACTGCCAGAAATTCAGGCCAGTTTCAGAAGAGGACGTGGAAACAGGGATGTCATTGCTGATGTCAGATGGATCTGGCTGAAATCAGAGAATACCAGAAGGATGTTTACCTGTGTTTTATTGACTATGCGAAGACATTGGACTGTGTGGATCATAACAAATTATGCATAACATCACGAAGAATGGGAATTCCAGAAGACTTAATTGTGCTCATGAGGGACTTTTACATAGATCAAGAGGCAGTTGTTTGGACAGAACAAGGGGTATTGATTTGTTTAAAGTCAAGAA
The DNA here is from genome assembly GCF_024166365.1 of Elephas maximus indicus. NCBI lineage: Eukaryota > Metazoa > Chordata > Mammalia > Proboscidea > Elephantidae > Elephas > Elephas maximus. The sequence continues at coordinate 22,007,728 of NC_064821.1, forward strand.
ATTTGTGAGTCAGGCTTCTATTCCTTCACCATACCTATTCAATCTGTATGCTGAGCAAATAATCCGAGAAGCTGGACTATATGAAGAAGAACAGGGCATCAGGATTGGAGGAAGACTCATTAACAACCTGCATTATGCAGATGACACAACCTTCCTTGCTGAAAGTGAAAAGGACTTGAAGCACTTACTAATGAAGATCAAAGACCACAGCCTTCAGTATGGATTCCACCTAAACGTAAAGAAAACAAAAATCCTCACACCTGGACCAGCGAGCAACATTATGATAAACAGAGAAAAGATTGAAGTTGTCAAGGATTTCATTTTACTTGGATCCACAATCAACAGCCATGGAAGCAGCAGCCAAGAAATCAAAAGACACATTGCATTGGGCAAATCTGCTGCAAAGGGCCTTTTCAAAATGTTGAAAAGTAAAGATATCACCTTGAAGACTAAGGAGTGCCTGACCCAAGCCGTGGTATTTTCAATCGCATCATATGCATGTGAAAGCTGGACAATGAATAAGGAAGACCAAAGAAGAATTTACACCTTTGAATTATGGCGTTGGTGAAGAATATTGAATATATCATGGACCGCCAAAAGAATGAAGAAATCTGTCTTGGAAGAATTAGAGCCAGGATGCTCCTTAGATGCAAGGGTAGTGAGACTGCATCTTAAATACTTCGGAAATGTTGTCAGGAGGGATCAGTCCCTGGAGACGGATGTCATACTTGGCAAAATACAGGGTCAGCAGAAAAGAGGAAGACCTTCAATGAGGTGGATTGACCCAATGGCTGCAACAATGAGCTTAAGCGTTACAAAGATTGTAAGGATGGCTCAAGACCAGGCAGTGTTTCATTCTGTAGTGTGTAGGATAGCTATGGGTCAGAACCGACGGAACGGCACCTAAGAACAACAACAACAGCAAACGGAAGTTTGATTAGAAAGGGATATATGATGCTATTCTCAGCAATCAGATGGGAGGAGATGTCTTTTGTATGATTCTATGGAAAGGTGTATTAACAATAGGTTCTTTATTCACAATAGGTCCATGAAGAGTCAGCTTTGTATCTCAGCATGATGTCTGGCTATGACACGTGACTCTGTCGCAGCCATCTGTGACCATGAGGGTGACCATTCCTAGGATGAAGGCACCTCGTGGGGAAATGAATGAAGTCCTACTGTCCTGTTTCTATGCATTTCCAATCCCTGATGTCCTTGTAATGAAAGATAACTCTCTTTATTGTTTGAGTATTTACAGTTAGGGTTGTTGTTTTCTTCATAAAACCAAAGCCTTCCTCGGTGATAAGTTTCAATTATCTCACAGTCACCTGAAGCCACAGCAATAATCTAATCAGCCAATTTTATACAGGATCAAGTTGAATGTGGTGAATGTTGATGACACCAGGGGCACATGCAGCTTACCAGTGACAGTCGTAATAATTTCTAAATTGGGGCATGAAAGGTCAGATGCCTTGTCACTCAGTGAGACTAACCCCGGGGTGCCATTCACATGAATCTATCAATGGATAAAGCTGAAGTTATGGCTTGCTTACATCCTTCACCAGCCCGATCCACTTTCTCATTCGTTCTTCTGAGAATGTTTCCCCAAAATCACTATAACAAAACCTACCTCAGGCTCTGCTTCTGTGGAACCTGACTAAGGAAATTGATTTTAGAGAGTTGAAATAATTTGTCAAACAGCACAGAGCTACACAAAGAGTGAAGTCAGATTTCAGCCCCAAGTTTAATTACACTTAGCCATTATGTTATCTCTTCATTTTAGAAGAATATGGTAATGGAAAAGTCAGGCATTCTGGCTCAAGAGTACTTTGTCACTTTGACGCAATCTAGAAATCCAAAACCAAAGCAGATAATATAATCACTGAAAAGCAATTGTGGACCTGATAAGGTTCCTCGTGGCTCCTTTCATGTCCCTGTTTCTCAGGCTGTAGATGAAGGGATTCATCATGGGAGTTACCATGGTATATATCACTGAAGCTACTGCAGTCTTCCAAGAAGAGTGTGTGAATGTCGTACTTATACATGCACCAAAAGCTGTCCCGTAGAATAAGGAAACAACTGAGAGGTGAGACCCACAGGTAGGAAAAGCTTTATACTTTCCACCTGCTGATGGCATTCTCAAAATGGAGGAGACAATTTGAGTGTATGAGAAAATGATTCCAGAGAAGGGAACAACACCCAGTATGCTAGCTGCAAAATATAAGATGATGTTATTGATGAGGATTTCAGAACGGGCAACTTTGATGACCTGAAAAACTTCACAAAATACGTAAAGCATTTCCAGGTCTGTGCAGAAGGACAGTCTCAACGACATCAGACTGTGGAGCAGGGCATCCACAATGCTAACGAGCAAGGAGACTAGAATCAGCAGGCCACAGAAGCGGGTGTTCATGATGACCATGTATCTCAGTGGGTGACAAATGGCCACATAGCAGTCATAAGCCATTACTGAAAGGAGAAAACTTTCCAAACTAGCAAAAATCAGGACAAAGCAGACCTGGATGAGGCATCCTGCATAAGTGATGCTCTGACTCTGTGCTTGAAGGTTCACCAGCATCTTTGGGATCGTGGTGGTGCTGAGACAGATGTCAGTAAAGGAGAGATTGGAAAGAAAGAAGTACATGGGGATGTGGAGGTGGGGGTCCGAGCTGACAGCCAGGATGATGAGTAGGTTTCCCAGGACAGTGACCAGATATATGGACAGGAACAGGCTGAAGAGGAAAGGCTGCACTTTGGGATCCTCTGTCAGTGCCAGGAGAAGGAATTCTGAAACACCTGTTTGGTTTCTAGGTTCCATATTGTCGATGAATCTAATGGAAAAGATGAGGTGACTTACAATCAAATGTCAGCAAACACCATCTTGGGATGAGAATGAGAAGAATGGAGGGGAATACAAAGGTAGAGCCATATGTGTGCATGTTATTTAGTTTAAAAAAAAAAAAAGAAGCTGATATAGCAGAGTGTCAATATTTATTTATTTTGGAAAAGGATGAAGGGGTGGTCTTTTTTTATTACACTATTTTTGTTCATTTTAAATATTTGGTAATTTGGAAAAAACAGACTGGGAGGCAGGTGATGAGTCTGTCTTGGACACGACCTCTTTTCCAAGAGGTCAGAACTGGGCAACAGAAACAAATGTATCCCCAGCTTTTCGAAAGTTCACTTTATCCCACTTCACTTTTATGAAAGATCCACATTAGTACTTGTTTTCTCCATTAACTAAAAGGTATCCGAAGAGACTTTTCACGTTTATAAAAAAAGGGGAAGAGGGCAACTAGCGTTTAGTGTTCGTTCTACAGAAAACCATCTAAGAAGCAGCTAACACCCTGAGAAGCCAGAGTCTTTTGGACAAGTCCCTTCCCTGGGACCTACACTCAGCATCTCAACATAAAATGACATAGTTTTGAACTGTCTGTTAACGCTGTACATTAGTGTCATTTTAGGTTTATAGATGTTACTTAGTATGATTTGGTGAGTTATTTTTTGGGTCTGGGAATGCTCACAAAATTTTCCCATATAAATTAATGATAATTTTCTTCGCTTTACACCATTTCGGCTTATGAAATGTTTCATAGGAATGCTCTACTTTCGAGTAGTGGGAGAAACTTGTAATGTAAATGTATGTTGAAAGCCAGGAATGGGAAGATAAGGTGATATTAATGAGCCCTGTTTCATCAGCACAAGAATGTTGAAATTACAGAGAATTTGAAAGCAGTCATCATGCTAGAGCAGGGGCTGTTCAGGAGGAAAATGGTCCTTGCCATTGTGGAGAGGGAGGAGGACACTAGTAGAATGACAGCTCCTTGACATCAGTGCAAAGATAGAAGGAAACATGTCGGAAAGATGGGAGATAGTTAGGCAGGAGTTCAGGGGTGACTTGATTCCAGTCATTTCATGCACATACTATTTTCACATGCGTCATTCCCTTGGATGAAACTATTAAAACACCTGTCTCCATTTCCAAACTTTAACTAAGGGATTTAGGTTACCTGGCTGGCATCAGTGAGGAATGATGCTTGACATCTGCCCTGGATGTTGGATGATGCAGATGGGAGAGCTTTGCTCAGGAAATGCAGAAGGACCAAGTGAGGCATCAGGCCCCTGAGCAAGAGGCTCATCTGTGGGAGGATTCCCAGGTGTGCTGTTTCCTGGCTGGGGGAGGAATATTGAGTGAGGTGGTCACAGGTAGACTATTTGTACTCTAGGTCCCTGGGGGCTCAATATCCAAAGCTTCTCATTAACCAAACACTTTTCTTGTCATTCTGATGACAGGACAGTGAATATCTTTAAGGGCCAGGACAATAGAAGGTAGAATTCAGGAAAGCTGATTCCCAGCCCCTGGGGGACCAGCTGTATGCCATTTACTTCCCTCTACCTGTTTCTCTTACCTTCACGTCACATACCTTGCACACGTGGGTACACCATCCTTCTCTAATTGCATTGCTTTCTTTTTAAGTACAACCAAAAGCATATCCATCTCACCAAAGGTATTAAAAAGTCTGATTCCAATTTTAGGTGTGAAAATATAACTTATATATAATGGTAGAAATAATATTTTGAGAAATATAGCTAAGCTATGGTAAAATGTAAATCTGTAGCATTGTTACTTTCTAAGAGTCATTTGAATATCCCCTGATTCTCACTCTTCATTCTGTATATTTATACAGAGCATATTTTAAGCTATTCTCTGTGAGCAATTCTGGCTGTGATCACTATAGATAGACCTGTTACTCCCTTTTTACGGTTTCATATTCAGCTTTTTTTTGTTGTGTCCCAGTAATTTTGATACACATTTCTCTTCACAGTTGAATATGGGTTGATATTTTGGCTTTTGATTTTTAATGGAGCTGTGAGAAATCACAAGGTCACTGGCTAGGCATTAGTATGTAGGTTTATCCATACTCAGTAAATTTAGTTAGATGACAAAAATTATTTAATAGATGAAGATGGTGTCCCATGTGAATATTCACTTAAAAACCTTCATCTTTAATGAATACAATGTTTTCATATGTTTATCCATTGATTTTACTACATGTAGTTTCCATATGAATTTTATTTGCTAATCTACAGTATTCTCAATATATGTTTTATGAAAACCAATTGGAGACAAGATGGCATTATAATGTCATTCTTCACCATCCTAACCTCATTCACTTCAAACATATGACATAATTAAAAATAAGAAGGCACAGTGGGTTCAAAAAGAAGAATGTAAACTTCTACTGAAACCTTCTATTCAAATAGAATTGGCCAGTCATATTTTTTTTTATTGTGCTTTAAGTTAAAGTTTACAGTTTAAGTTAGTTTCTCATACAAATATCTACACGCACATTGTTATGTGACCCTAGTTCTCTCCCTATAATGTGAAAGCACACTCCTCCTTTCCACCCTGGAGTTCCCGTGTCCATTCAACCACCTTCTGTTCCTTCTGTGATGTTTGTTTGATAGATTTTTTTCCATCTTTTGAGTTTTAGTTTGTTTGTGTCTTTAAGGTGTGTCTCTTGTAGGCAGCATATAGATGGATCGTGTTTTTTATCCATTCTGCCACTCTGTCTCTTCATTGGTGCATTTAGTCCATTTACATCCAGAGTAAGTATTGACAGGTGTGAGTTTAGTGCTGTCATTTGATGTCTTTTTTGGTGCGTTGTTTGTTGGTAGTTTCTTTGTTTCACTTAATTTTCTGTGCTGAGTTGTTTTTATGCATTTTCTTTTCACCTTTTTCATTGTTGTTGATTTTTTATTTGCTGAGTCTATGTTTTTCTCGTTTTTTAATAGGATCGTTAGTTTCTTTTGTGGTTACCTTAATATTTACCCCTATTTTTCTAAGTTTAAACCAATCTTTGATTTCTTTATATTGCCTTCCCTTCCTCTTCAAATGAAAGATCAATGACCACATTTTTAAGTCCCTCGTTTCTGTTTTAGTGTTGTTGTCTTTTACATATTGACGCCTCTGTTTCCCTATTTTCTGTGTTTTAGCTTTGATTTATTTTGTGACTTCCGTATCTGGGTTGATATCCGGTTGCTCCGTCCTGTGTTCTAGTCTTGAGTTGTTATCTGATATTATTGATTTTCTAACTGGAGGACTCCCTTTAGTATTTCTTGTAATTTTGGTTTGGTTTTTGCAAATTCCCTAAACTTCTATTTATCTGAGAATGTCCTAATTTTGCCATCATATTTGAGAGACAGTTTTGCTGGATATATTAATCTTGGCTGGCAATTTTTTTTTTCCTTCAAGGCTTTGTATGTATCATTCCGTTGCCTTCTTGCCTGCATGGTTTCTGCTGAGTAGTCTGAGCTTAGTCTTATGGATTCTTCTGTGTAACTTCTTGTTTATCTTTAGCCACTTTTAAAATTCTCTCTTTATCTTTGGTTTTGGCAAGTTTGATTATAATATGTCTTGGTGACTTTTTTTGGTTTGGTGAGTTTCTTTTAGAATCTATCTTTTATGGGGTTTGGTGAGCTCCTTGGATAGATATCTTCTAATCTTTCATGATTTCAGTGACGTTTTCTACCAACAAATCTTCAAAAATTCTCTCTGTATTCTTTGTTATTCATCCCTGTTCTGGTACTCCAACCACTCGTAGGTTTTCCTCTTGATAGAGTCTCACATAATCCTTAGGGTATCTTCATTAAAAAAAAAAAATTCTTTAATCAGATTTTTCCTCAAATAAGTTGGTGTCAAGTGCTTTGTCTTCAGTCTCACTAATTCTGACTTCCATTGCCTCAATTCTGCTCCTATGGCTTTCTATTGAGTTGTCTAATTCTGAAATTTTATTGTTAATCTTTTGGATTTCTGTTTGACGTCTCTCTATGGATTCTTGCAGCCTGTTATATTTGTCATTATGCTCTTGTATAAGCTTCTTAAGTTCCTCTATGGCTTTGTCTCTGTGTTTCTTGGCTTGTTCTGCATTTTGCTTGATCTCCTTCCTGATCTCTTGAAGATTTCAGCATATTAGTCTTTTGAATTCTACCTCTGGTAATTCCAAGAAATTTTTTTTGTCTGGAAGGTTTCTTGATTCCTTGTTTTGGTGGCTTGCTGAAGTCATCGTGGTCTGCCTCTTTATGTGATTTTTATATTGACTGTTATCTCTGAGCCATCAATAAGTTACTATATTTATTTCTTTTATGTTTGTTTACTGCATCCTAGCTTCTTGTTTTGTTTTCATATACCCACATAGGCTGTTCGTGTGAGCTAGTTTGATTATTGGCACCCTTGAAACTCTCATATCCTGTCTCCAGGTGGCTGGTGCTATTACTGGATATGTAAGCCCAGGAGTCCATTTACTTTTCTTGTGTGGATTCAGCTAGGTTTCTTGTCGTTGGTCATCAAGTGTGTAGTGCAGATTCTCACCTACAGTCCTAGACGGGCAGGAGAGATTGGATCAGGCACAGGTATCTGGCTGTAATAAAGGGTCATATGCTCATCAAGGCAGGGGGCTGATTGCTGCCCCGATTGTCTGCGTGGAAGGTGTGTTCCTGTTCCCTAGAGTATGTAGGTAGGTGGGTTTTGCAGCCAGACTATGGACACTCAAGACTACTGGCTGTAAGAGCTAGGAGTCACCACTTATTCTTGCATCCCTGTCATGAGTGGTTCAGTGGAGTGGGTGGGGCCACCAGTACTCAGGCCTCTGATGTGGGGAGGTGAGGACTGTGCTTAAAGGGCAGGGTGGTGTCAAATGTCAGGAACCTAGCACTCCCCCTTATGGCAGATACAGATGAAAGTAGACTTCAGGAATATACCCTGTTATACTGTGCTTATGAGGGCCTATGCTGTTGAAATGGGCCCACACAGCTCTATGCAGTGGTGAAAGGCATTCAAAGTCTTTGGACCCCTTATGCCTGTGCCTAGGTAAGGGGCTGTGTCTGCCCCAAGTTCCCAGCTTGGGGGAGCTGGTAGATTAATTTTTCCTGTTTGTTAGTTTGTTCCCTCTCCAAAGCCAGGAGAATGGCTGGGGTGAGTAACGAGTCCTGCTTCTGGCCCAAGGAGTGCAGCAATAGCTGAAGCTGGCTGGGGATCCACAGCAGAGTGGAGAAGTGGCAGATAAATGGGAAAGAGGTACTTCCCAAAAAGGTTTTTTTTAAATCGTCCAGTAGGTTAGACCCTTGTACTTATCTTTTGCCAACTGATCACATTTTCTTGCTGATTCTGGAGGTTTGAGCACTCTCTTCTGATGTGGAAAACACGTCCCAAGTGTCACTGCTTGCCTCTCCACTTGCGCCTGTTGACCCAGCCTGCAGGGTGCCATTTCCAGCCAGGTCAGGTCTGGCAACTCATAGCTACTTCTGAACTGTCTGTCCCCCTCCTGCTCATTCCAGTTTCTCAACTTTGTCTTTGATGTTCAGGACTCTTAGATTTTCATATATATTCAGTTTACTTTGTGTATGTGTGTGTGTGATTTGTTGAAGAGGGACCACACGAAGCATCTGACTACTCCATCATCTTGGCTTCACCTCCTCCAGTCATGCTTTTCTTAGTGTATCAGGTTAGGTTTCCTGGGAAGAAGATTAGGATGCCAAAGATTTCTTAGGGAGTACTCCTTGGATCAGCATGTGTGAAAGAGAAAGGAAGGGAGAAGGATTGGGCAGAGGAAGAAATTGAGTTGGGATGCAGTCTGAAGATTAGCCTCTGCTGACCCTGCAGGGAGCTCTGGAACTGAAATGGCCCTTTTGAGTTATCCTAGTTGGAGGAAGAGGGTCAGGCCTTTAAAAGGTGTGTTGATGAGTCATTGGTTGCAACCTAGGAGGAGGCTTGGCATTGGGTACAGAAGTGCTCTTCTTCTGAGGCACTTCCAAATGGGGTTAACAGTTAAAGGTGCTCTGCTAGGCTAAGTGCTGAGGCAAGTGCTTCTAATATGTGAAAGTAGCAGGAAAGAAAAGAAAGGAGCAGAATGAGAAAGCCAGACCTGAAATAAAATTGTGTTGGCTCACATTCATTGAGCACATTGAATACTTCTTAGGTGGCAGGCATTGTATTTGTTGCGGTTAGTTGCTACTGAGTCAGTACCAACTAATTGGACACCATGTATAACCAAATGAAATCCTCCTTGATCTTGTGCCACCTTCACAATTTTTGGTATGTTTGTGTTCATTGTAGTGGCTGTTGTCAATCCATCTCCTTGAAGGTTTCCCTGGCCTTTGCTGTTCCTCAGCTTTATAAAACATGACGTCTTTCTAATGATTGGTCCCTTCTGATGATGCATTCAAAGTAAGTGATTTGAAGGTCCAGAACCATATTCTGTTCTCCATCATGTTTTCATCGGCTGATTTTTAGAAGTAGCTTGCTAGGCCTTTCTTCCCAGTCTGCCTTAGTCTGGAAGTTCTACTGAAACCTGTCCACAATAGGTGACCCTGCTGATGTTTGAAATACTGGTGGTATAGCTTCCAGCATTACAACAACATACAAGCCACCACAGTAATACGAATTGACATTAAAGTATGCATTTGTAGTCACTATGGTGCTTGACTCCACATCAGACTTTCCTAATAAAAGAATTAGTCTAAGCCTCTCAAGGTAATGAAATTTCTCTTAAAAGTAATTAGATTTGGGCAGGGCATATGTACCATACCAGGCTGATAATATGCGCCGTCTTCTAAATGATTCGTTGGGAAGACTATCTCTCCATCACAAAGAGACCAAATAGAGGCAGTCAGGTTTCTGTTCCTATTGTTGTTTCTGAAATGATCTTTGTACTGCTGCAGCCTTTGGTGACCATAAGGAAAACAACCTTAGGGAGGAACCAACATATGAAGAGTGAAAATGCAACATTATAGCTGCGTACCTGGACTTCCCTATCTCTGAAACCTTTGTTAGGAGTGATAATTGTTTTTAATATTTGACCCTGTTTGTATCATTTATAAAGTTGAGGCATCTCCAACGTTACCCAACACATGAACTAATATACTTATGCCAACTTTATAGATGTTGAAACTGAGCTTGAAGCAAATTGTCAAAGGTCAGACAGCTACTACAGAGCAGAGGTAGGATTCAACTTGAAGCCCAGGATGAAGATCAGGTTCCTGAGATCATTGACTAGGTACATGGATGGGAACAGCCTAAAGAGGAGGGGCTACGGTGCTGGATTCTCTGAGAGTATGAGAGGGAGGAATCCTGCTTATTTTTCACATGTTTTGTTTTCTGATTCCATGTTGTTGATGAGTCTGATGGAAAAAATAGATGTGATGAGACACATAATAGATATACAAGGATCCGTCATTTTAGAGGAAGCCTCACATCTATAATGTGAAACAAAATAGATATTACAAATCCTTCTCTATGCTCACTCTATTTCCTTTTTCCTCCTCTTCCTTTTTTCCTTCCTCTTTCACTCTTTTTCTCTCAGTCCTCCTCTCTCCTCCACTACCTCCTTCTTCAAATTTTAGTGATTGAATACCCTAATGCCTAGAGGCTTACCAAATTCAAGACTATAGTTGCCTCTGAGAAACAAAGGAAGGAAATGGACAGGAATAAAAAGAGTATGTCATCTTTATGCATATTATTGTGTTATTTTAAGAAGATAGTTGTTATGGCAAAATATCACAATTTATTAATTCTAGTACCATAAATACATGGGTATTTCTCCTGTTCTTCTGTGCTGTTGTGCCTGTTAGAATACTTCATTGATCAATGAAAGGAAACAGGTAAATGGCTGATTTAGCCTGTGGGTTCTGTCTAATTTTCCACCTCCTCCCTCAGAATTCTTATAAACAGATAACAGAATGAAGACCAATGATCTTCCCTGCAAAGCAGTATTAAGAATCATATATAGAAATGTGAGAATAGATCACCATACACCCCTCCTCTCTCAAAACAATATTAATTTTTTTTTGGAAAAATCTAGAACATTCGTCAAAATTGAGCAAGGACAAGTTTGTCTTGAGATGGGAAAAGTCCCTGGAATTTTAGAGTCAGAGTAGGATATTAGCAGAATGACAGTTGTTCAAGTATTGGTGTAAAGGTACAAGGAAATATGTCAAAAGGATCAACAATTAGGCAGGAATCTCACACATGACTCCATTCTGCTCACCTTCTGCAAGTACCTACTTCACAGCTGCCCCTAGATGGACTGTTAGAAAAAGATCTCTCCCTATTTGCAAAACGTAATTTGGGGAACTTCAAATTACCTAGGTGCTATCACTAAGAAGTGACATTAAGTTCTTGGACACTGAATTATAAAAATGAAAGTGCTGTACTCAGGGAGTTGTGCTGCTTACTGACCTGGGCAAGGCTGTTGAGTGTGTGGTTGTAGACAGACTATTTGTAGTCTCCATGGCCCTTGAGGTTTCAATATCCAAAGCTCCTTATTAGTCAAACTCTTTTGTTGTCATTCTGATCTCAGGGCAGAGAAAATTGTTAAGAAGCAAGGCTCAAAGAGTTTAGCACTGGCTGATTCCTACCCCAAGGATATGTCATCCACTTTCCTCCAAGTCTTTCTGCTCACATCCATTGTAAGTACCATGCACACGTGGACACAGAACACTTATGTAATTTAATTGTATATTCAAAGACATCCCTCTTCTCACAAAAGTACCAGGTTGTTTGTGAGTCTTCCACCAATCCTGATGCCCAGTTCTTCTTCATACAGTCCAGCTTCTAGGATTATTTGCTCGGCATACAGATTGAATAGGTACGGTGAAAGGATGCAACCCTGATGCTCACCTTTCTTGTCTATAAAGCACAAAGCATCCCCTTGTTCTGTTCGAATGATTGCCTCTTGATCTAAGTACAGGTTTCTCATGAGCATAATTAAGTGGTCCAAAATTCTCAGTCTTCCCAATGTTCTCCATAATTTGTTATGATCTACTCAGTCAAATGCCTTTGCATAGTCAACAGAAGAATGGATAAACAAAATTTTGTATATTCCTACAATGGAATATTATGTAGTCATAAAGAGAAATGAAGTCTTGATACATACTGAAACATAGATGAAGCTTGAAATTTTTATGCTGAATGAAATAAGTCAGGCACAAAGGGATAAATATTTTATGATCCACCACAAAAAGAAAATCAAACCCCTTACGGTCAAGTGAATTCCAACTCATAGTGATCCTTCCTATAGGGCAGAGTATAACCACCCCATAGAGTTTCAAGGATCACCTGGTGGGATTCAAACTGCTGAACTATTCCTTAGCAGCTGTAGCTCTTAATCACTAAGCCACCAGGGTTTCTTATGATCTACTAGGGCTCCTTATATCCCACTTATGTAAAACACCTAGTCATACAAATGCCTAGGGAGCAAAGTCTATTAGTGGTTACCAGTAGATGGGAGAAAATGGAGCTGAGAGTTATTGCTGAAGGTGTACTGAGTTTCTCTTTTGGGTAATGCAAATCTTTTGGAAATGATTAATGATGTTAGCACAATATAATGCATGTAATTAATGTCATGAATTTTACAACTTAAGATTAAATGGAATACTTCTGTTATATATATTTTACCACAATAAAAAAAAATTAAAAACAACAAACAGATACCACTTCATTCCCACTAGGATAGTACACAATACATACATACATATGTACATACATACATGTATGTATGTACATATATATGTATGCATATAAATACTTCAGGTCCTCTTCAGTTTCAGCAAGCAAGGTTGTGTCATCTGCATAGCACAGGCTGTTAATGAGTCTTCCTCCAGTGCTGAGGTCATCTTTTTCTTCCTATAGTCCAGCTTCTTGGATTATTTGCTCAGCATACAGATTGAATAAGTATGGTGAAAGACACAACCCTGACACACAACTTTCCTGACTTTATATCACTCAGTATCCCCTTGTTCTGTTCAAACATACTCCAGTGTGACCTCATCTTAACAAATAACATCTTCAAAGGTATTATTTCCAAATGAAGTCACACTTAAAGGAGTTAGGACTTCAACCTACCTTTTTAGGAGGCTTTTTTTTTTTTTAAATTAAATCCATAACAATAAGATTCAACAAAACAGAACTTAAGAGAAAAAGATAAATATAGAATTCAGGATAGTTTTTGCCACTGGAAGGGTACAGGGAGAGTATTCATTGGATTATATGGTGATGCCATTACTTTATTTATAACCTGGGACATAGGTATATGAGTTCTCATTGTATTACTATTCTTTAAGAACGACTGACACATTTCATACAGTACTTTGCACGTGATATTTTAATAAGTAAAATTGAAAAGATTTCACTTTCCAGATTCTTTCATATTCTAGATTCTAAATCCATTCTTTCATCTTCTAATATTAAAGTCATTCTTCTCAAACTTCAGCATGCATCAAAATCTCAAAGAAGTAATTATTTAGAATGTTCATCCTTCAGATGTCTCCCCAGATATCAAAGTCAGTAGGTCTTGGGTGAGGTATGGAAAACAGCACTACAAACAAGGTCTCAGGTGACTCATCTCTGCACGTGCTTTATGAACGTACATGTAGACAGCTTTGCACTACAATACGCCTGGTGAGGAGCTGACCTCCTGGTTTAGTGCTGAACACAATCCCACAGCCACCATTAATGATGACCAGAACTGAAGGATCTCCAGACACTGCATTAATTCTTCTACAAGATCTGTCCTGTTGTCACCCTGACACCACAGAGATGATTCTGACTGATGGCCCTGCTTCTTTGTGATTGTGGGGAAACTAATCTTCTTAAGTTTGCCAACTAGCCTTTGGTCCCATTTCATTTTACACTCTACATTTCTTCCTTGAAATAAAGTCCATGTCTGTAGAAAAATTGTTTTCTTCATAAGAAAACATTACAAAGTTTTGCATGAGATTCCTAAGAGTGCAGACAACCCACTAAGACTTTAATGATTAAGTTAATTTTAACCAGCCTCTGTGTGGACTCACCAGAGTTGAGAAAGAAAAACTGCAACATAAGGTGACTAATGAGAAAAGAAAAATCTCATGTACACTCTCATCAGTATTTTTTGTTTTTGGTTTTTTAAGGATCAAACCAAATGTGGTTCCAAAAAAGACTGCCAACTCTACCCTGCCTACTCAACAATTATTCATTCATTTGATGTAATTACTAAGATGAATAAAACGTGGAAATAGATATTAGAATAATGGTAAACCAATAAAACTGCTGAAGAAAGTGTAAAAGACACGAGAACAAGGAAAAATACGCCGTATAAATTACAGCAACATACGGAACACAATGATCCTACCTAAATTTGATTGAGTATCCTGTGCCAGGCATTGGATTAAGTGCTTTTAGTGGTTATAGGAATTAACTTCCCAACAGAAAATATTCTTTACATGGTCAGTCTAAAGCTCTCATAGCAATTCTTTTCCCCAAACAAAACTTTCATTAGAAAGGGATATGTGATGTTATTCTCAGTGATAAAATGGGAGGAGATGTCTTCTGTATGATTCTATGGAGAGATCTATTAACAACATGTCCTCGGACAAACAGTCAGTTTTGTGTCTCCAAGCACGATGTCCAGATATGATAGCTGAGTGTGTTGTAGCCATCTGTGACTCTATCACTTTAAGTCAATCTAGAAATCCAACCCAAAGCAGACAATACAATCACTGAAAAGCAGGTGTGCACCTCATAATGTTCCCCAAGGCTCCCTTTATGTCCCTGTTTCTCAGGCTGTAGATGAAGGGGTTCATCATGGGAGTAACTACAGTGTACAGCATTGAAGCTACTGCAGTCTTTCTAGAAGAGTGTGTAAATGTTGTGCCAAAAGTTGACACGTAGAATAAGGAAACAACTGAAAGGTGAGACCCACAGGTAGAAAAAGCTTTATACTTTCCACCTGCTGAAGGTATTCTCAAAATGGAGGAGACAATTTGAGTATAAGAGAAAATGATTCCAGAGAAAGGAAGAGCACCCAGTATGCTAGCTGCAAAATATAAGATGATGTTATTGATGAGGGCTTCAAAACAGGCAACTTTGATGACCTGAACAAATTCACAGAAGAAGCAAGGAATTTCCAGGTCTGTGCAGAAGGACAGTCGCAACAACATCAGACTGAGGAACAGGGCATCCGAAATGCTAATGAGCAAGGAGACTAGACTCAGCAGGCCACAGAGGCGGGGATTTATGATAGCCGTGTATCTCAGTGGGTGACAAATGGCCACATAGCGGTCATAGGCCATTACTGAAAGGAGAAAACTTTCCAAACTAGCAAAAACCAGCACAAAGCAGACCTGGGTGAGGCATCCTGGGTAAGTGATGCTCTGATTCTGTCCTTGGAGGTTCACCAGCATCTTTGGGATCGTGGTGGTGCTGAAACAGATGTCAGCAAAGGAGAGATTGGAAAGAAAAAAGTACATGGGGGTGTGAAGGTGAGAGTCAGAGCTGACGGCCAGGATGATGAGCAGGTTTCCCAGGACTGTGAGCAGATATATGGACAGAAACAGGATAAAGAGGGACCGCAGTTCCGGATCCTCTGTCAGTGTCAGGAGAAAAAACTCCGAAACACCTGTTTGGTTTCTAGGTCCCATATTGCTGATGAATCTGAAGGAAAAGATGAGGTAATTGCATTCAAAGGTCAGGAAGCAGCATCTTCGGATGAGAATGAGCGGAATGGGAGGGGATAACACAAAGGTGGTACTGTCTGCATGCATTTTATTTGGTTATTTTTTAAAAATGCAGAAGCTAATAGAGCAGAGCATCAACATTTATTTATTTTGGAAAGGGTAAGAGGGTGGTCTTTTTTTTTTTAATTACATTCCTTGTGCTCTTTTTGTCATTTGACATACTTGGTAATTTTGTTGAGAAAAATAGACTCTGGAGGCAGCCTGGTGAGACTGTCTCGGATTCCAGTGCTTTCCTCAGAAATTAGAACGGGGCAACAGAAATGCAGGCATCCCCTGCTTTTGAAAAGTTCACTTTTTTGCACTTTGCTTTTACAAAATACATCAGTAATGGTTTTCTTCGCTAGCCGAAAGACATTTAAGTTGGATTTCACTTTTGCAGAAAAACGTGAAAATCGAAACTAGCGTTCAGTGTTTTGCAGTGAGCATTTAAGGAGGCATTGCACAGCTCCTAGTGACGAGAGTCTGTCCCAAAGCTCCTTCTTTGAAAAGTACACTTGGCATTAAACTGCAATAGCTTTGAACTGTGCATATCAACACTATATGTTAGCATTATTTCAGGTTATACGTGTTATTTGGTATGACTTAGTGGGTTATGTTTTGAGTCTTGGAACCTTCCAAAATTTTTTCCGTATAAATTAATGGTAATTGCTTCTTCACTTTGCGCCATTTCGGCTTATGAAAGGATTCATAGGAATACTTTACTTTCGGATAGCAGGGAAAACCTGTAATACAAATGTGTGTTAAAAAGCAGGAATGGGAAGATAAGGTGATGTTGATAAACCCTCTTCACCACCACAAGAATGTTATAAATGTCAGAATTTTAAAACAGTCATCCTGCTTGAGAAGGGGCAGGCTTCTATTCAGGAAGAAAACGATCCTTGCCATTGTGGAGAGAGAGGACACTAGCAGAATGACAACTCCTTGCTATCGGTTCAAAGATAAAAGGAAACATGTCAGGGAAATGGGAGACAGGCAGAAGTTCAAGGGTGACTTGATTCCAATCATTTCATGCTCATACTATCTTCACATGCATCATTCCCCTGGATGAACCTGTATTAAAACACCTGTCCTCATTTCCAAGCATTAACTAAGGGATTTAGGTTACCTGGCTGGCATCACTAAGGAATGATGCTTGACATCTGTCCTGGATGTTGGATGATGTAGATGGAAGAGCTTTCCTTAGGAAAGGCAGAGGGACCAAGTGAGGCACCAGGCTCCCCGGCAAGAGGATCATCTGTTGGTGGAGTACTGCTTCTTGATGGGAGAGGAATAACAAAAGTGGTAATGTCTGCATGCATATTATTTGGCTATCGAAGTGAGTGAGGTGGTTACAGGTAGACTATTTGTAACCTCTGTGTCCCTGGGGGCTCAATATCCAAAGTTCCTCATTAATCAAATACTTCTATTGTCATTCTGATCCCAGGACATTGCAAATCTTTAAAGACCAAAAAATAGAAGGTAGAATTCAGGACAGCTGATTCCCAGCCCCTAGGAGACCAGCTGCAAGCCATTTACCTCTCTCTACCTGTTTCTCTCACCTCCAAGTCACATACCTTGCAGACATGGATATACCATACTTCTCTAATTGCATTGCAGTCTTTTTTGAGTACACCCGAAAGCATCTCCATCTTACCAATGACGTTAGAAAGTCTGATTCAATTTGCATTATAGTAAAATGCAAAAATGTAGCCTTGTTACTTCCTAACTGGCATTGAATATCCCCTGATCCTTAATCTTTATTCTATATATTTTCATGGAGCATATTTTAAGCTATTCTCTGTGATAACTTCTGACCGTGATCACTGTAGACAGAGTAGTTACTCCCTTTTTAGGGTTTCATAATCGGCTTTTTTCTTGTTGTGTCCCTATAATTTTGATACACATTTTTCTTCACATTTGTGGAATGTGGGTTGATATTTTGGCTCTTGATTTTTAATGCAGTTGTGAGAAATCACAATATCACTGGCTAGGCAATAGTATGCAGGTTTATCTATACTCCCAGTAGATTTAGCTAGATGACAACCATTATTTAAGAGACGAAGATGGTGTTCCATGTGAATATTCACTTAAAAGTCTTTAAGGAATTCAATATTTTCATGTGTTTGTCAATTTATGTTACCACATGTTGTTTCCATATGAATTCTGGTTGCTAATCTATTGTGTTCTCAATATATTATATGAAAAACAATTTGAGATAAGATGGTGTTATGTCACTCTTCGCCATCTTAAACTCATTTACTTCAAACATATGACATAATAAAAAAAAATAAGAAGTCATAGTGGCTTCAAAAAGAAGAATGTAAACTTCTACTGAAAGCTTCCATTCAAATAGAATCTGCCAGTCATAGTCCCCCTCCCTTTTTTTTATTGTGCTTCAAGTAAAAGTTTACAGTTCAAGTTAGTTTCTCATACAAATATTTGTACACACATTGTCATGTGACGCTAGCTGCTCTCCCTGTAATGTGACAGCACACTCCTCCTTTCCACCCTGGATTTCCCGTATCCATTCAACCAGCTCTTGTCCCTTTTTGTCTTGTCATCTCCTTCTCTCAACAGGAGCTGCCCATTTAGTATCATGTATCTACTTGAGCTAAGAAGCACTCTCTTCACGAGTACTATTTTATGTCTTATCGTCAAATCTAATCTTTATCTGCAGAGTTGGCTTTGGAATCGTTTCAGTTCTGGGTTAACAGAGAGTTGGGGGACATGTCTTCTGGGGTCTCTCCAGTCTCAATCAGACTATTAAGTCTGGTTTTGTTTGTTTGTTTGTTTACTAGAATTTTAGCTCTGCATTCCATTTTTCTCCTGCTCCTTCAGGGACTCTCTGTTGTGTTCCTTGTCAGACCAGTCATTGGAGGTAGCCAGGCACCATCTAGTTCTTCTGGTCTCAGGCTGATGGAGTTTCTGGTTTATGTGGCCCTTTCTGTCTCTTGGGCTCATATTTCTCTGTGTCTTTGATGTTCTTCATTCTCCTTTGCTCCAGGTAGGCTGGGAACAATTGATGCATTTTAGATGGCTGCCCACTAGCTTTTAAAACCCCAGAGGCCACTCAGCAAAGTAGTATGCAGAATGTTTTCTTAGTACACTTTGTTATGCCAATTGACCTAGATGTCCCCTGAAACCATGGTCCCCAGACCCCTGTCCCTATTATTCTGTCCTTCAAAGTGTTTGGCTGTATTCAAAAAACTTCTCAGCTTTGGGTTTAGTCCAGTTGTGCTGACTTCCCCTGTATTGTGTATTGTCCTTCCCTTCACTGAAAATAATTCTTGTGCACTATCTAGTTTTTTTTTTTTTTTTGATCTAGTTTGTGAATATCCCTCTCCCTCCCTCCCCACCCTCATAACCATCAAAGAATGTTTTCTTTTGTGTTTAAACCTTTATTCGAGTTCTTATAATAGTGGTCTTCTGCAATATTTGTCTTTATGTGACTGACTAACTTCACTCAGCATAATGCCTTCCAGATTCATCCATGAGATATTTCACAGATTTATTATTGTTCTTTATCTTTGCATAGTATCCCATTGTATGAATATACCATAATTTGTTTATCCATTCATCTGTTTTTGGGCACCTTAGTTGTTTTCATCTTTTTGATATTGTGAACAGTGCTGCAATGAACATGGGTGTGCATATATCTATTTGTGTGAGGACTTTTATTTCTCCAGAATACATTCCAAGGAATGGGATTGCTGGATCGTACGGTACTTCTATTTGTATCTTTTTAAGGAAGTACCAAATTGATTTCCAAAGTAGTTGTACCATTTTACATTCCCACCAGCAGTGCATAAGTGTTCCAATCTCTCTATAACCTCTCCAATATTCATTATGTTGTGTTTTTTGGACTAATGCTAGCCTCGCTAGAGTGAGATGGTTTCTCATTGCAGTTTTCATTTGTATTTCTCTAATGGCTAATGATCGTGAGCATTTCTTCATGTATCTGTTAGCCACTTGAATGTCTTCCTTGGTGAAGTGCCTGTTCATATCCTTTGCCCATTTTTTTTTTTAATTAATTTTTATTGTGCTTTAAGTGAAAGTTTACAAATCAGGTCAGTCTCTCATACAAAAATTTACACACACCTTGCTAAAACCAAAAACCAAACCCGTTGCCATTGAGTCAATTCTGACTCATAGCAACCCCATAGGACAGAGTAGAACTGCCCCATAAGGTTTCCAAGGAGCCCCTGGTGGATTTGAACTGCCAATCTTTTGGTTAGCAGCTGTAGCTCTTAACCACTATGGTACCAGGGTTTCCTACACCTTGCTATACACTCCTAATTGCTCTCCCTCTGATGAGATAGCACAGTGCTTCCCTCCCCTCTCTCTCCTCGTGAACAGTCAGGTAACTTCTGGCCACCTCTGCCCTCTCTCATCTCCCCTCCAGACAGGAGATGCCAACATAGTCTCATGTGTCTACTTGATCCAAGAAGCTTGTTCTTCACCATTCTCATTTTCTATCCCCTATTCCAGTCCAATCCCTGTCTGAAGAGTTGGCTTTGGGAATGGTTCCTGCCCTGGGGTAACAGAAGACCTGGGGTCCCTAGCCTCCGGAGTTCCACCAGTCCCAGTCTGACCATTAAGTCTGGTCTTTTTACAAAAATTTGGAGTCTGCATCCCACTGCTCTCCTGCTTCCTCAGGATTCCTCTGTTGAGTTCCCTGTTAGGGCAGTCATTAGTTGTGGCTAGGTAACATCTAGCTGTTCAGGTGTCGGGCTGATGTAGTCTTTGGTTTATGTGGTCCTTTTTGTCTCTTAGGCTCATAATTATTTTGTGCCTTTGGTGTTTTTCATTCTTCCGTGTTCCAGGTGGGTTGAGACCCATTCATGCATCTTAGATGGCCGCTTGTTAGTGTTTAGGACTGCAGACACCACTCTCCAAAGTGGGATGCAGAATGTTTTCTTAATAGATTTTATTATGTCAATTGACTTAGATGTCCCCTGAAACCCTGGTACTCAAACTCCCTCCCCTGCTATGCTGGCCGTTGAAGTGTTCAGTTTTTTAAGGAAACTTCTTTGTTTTTGGTTTAGTCCATTTGTGTTGACCTCTCCTTTATTGTGTATCATCTTTCCCTTCACCTAAAATGAAACTTACCTACTATCTAATTAGTGAATGCCCCTCTCTCTCCTTCCCACCCTCCCCCCTCTCGTAAACATCAAAGGGTATTTTTTTCTTTGCTTAAACTCTTTCTCCATTTCTTATAATAGTGGTCTTATATAATATTTGTCCTTTCGCAATTGACTGATTTCACTCAGCATAATGCCTTCCAGATTCCTCCATGTTATGAAATGTTTCATGGATTCAACATTTTTCTTTATCAATCCTTTGCCCATTTTTTAATTGGGTTATTTGTCTTTTTGTTGCTGAGGTTTTGCAGTATCTTGTAAATTTTAGAGATTAGATGCTGATCAGATTGCCAGTGTGTGGGTTGTCTTTTTTACTCTTTTGGTGAAGTCTTTGGATGAGCAGAAGTATTTGATTTTTAGGAGCTCCCAGTTATCTAGTCTGTACATTGTTAGTAATGTTTTGTATACTGTTTAGGCCATGTATTAGGGCTTTTAGTGTTGACCCTATCTTTTCTTCCATGATTTTTATCGTTTTAAACTTTATATTTAGGTCTTTGATCCATTTTGACTTAGGTTGGTGCATCGTGTGAGGTATGCGTCTTGTTTCATTTTTTTTTTTGCAGATGGATATGAAGTTACGCCAACACCATTTCTTAAAGAGACTGTCTTTTCCCCATTTAACTTACTCTGGGCCTTTGTCAAATACCAGCTGCTCATGTGCGGATGGATTTAAGTATGGATTCTCAATTCTGTTCCATTGGTCTATGCATGTGTTGTTATACCAGTACCAGGCTGTTTTCACTATTGTGTCAGTATGTTAGGTCCTAAAATCAGATAGAGTGAGGCATTCCACTTTGTTCTTCTTTTTCAGCAATGCCTTACTTCTCCAGGGCCTCTTTCCCTTCCATATGAAGTTGGTGATTTGTTTCTCCATTGCATTAAAAAATGTTTTTGGAATTTGAATTGAGATTGCATGGTATCTGTAGATCACTTTGGGTAAAATTGACATTTTCACAATGTTAAGCCTTCCTATCCACAAGCAAGGTATATTTTTTCACTGATATAAGTCTCGTTTGGTTTCTTGCAGTAGTGTCTTGTAGTTTTTGTTGTGCCGGCATTTGATGCCTCTGGTTAGATTTATTCCTAAATATTTTATGTACTTGTCGGCTATTGTATATGGTATTGATTTGTTGATTTCTTCTTTGAAGTTGTCTTTATTGGTGTAGAGGAATCCAACTGATTTTTCTATGTTTGTCTTTTGTCCTGATACTTTACTGAAATCTATTAGTTCTAGTAGTTTTCTTGTGGATTCTTTGGGTTTTCTGTATATAAGAGCACATCATCCACAAATAAAGATACTTTTACTTCTTCCTTACCATTTTGGATGCCTTTATTTCTTTTCCTTGCCTTGTTGCTCTGGCTAGGACTTCCAACACAACGTTGAATAAATGTGGTGATAAAGAGCATCCTTGTCTGATTCCCATTCTCAAGAGGAAAGCTTTCAGACTCTCTCCACTTAGGATGATGTTGGCCGTTGGCTTTGTATAAATGCCCTTTATTATGAGGAATTTTGCTTCTATTCCTATTTTGTTGAGAGTTTTTATCATGAATTGATGTTGGGTTTTTCAAATGCCTTTTCTGCATCAAATAATAAGATCGTATGGTTCTTGTCTTTTGTCTTATTTATGTGATGGATTACCTGATTGTTTTTCCAGTGTTGAAACAACCCTACATACATGGTATGAATCCTACTTGGTCATGGTGAATTAGTTTTTTGATATGTTGTTGAATTCTATTGGCTAGAATTTTGTTGAGGATTTTTACATCTATGTAAATGAGGGATATTGATCTGTAATTTTCTTTGTGGTGTCTTTACCTGGTTTTGGTATCAGGGATATGCTGGCTACATAGAATGAGTTTGGGAGTATTCCATCCTTTTCTATGCTCCAAAATGTCTTTAATAGGAATGGTGCTAACTCTTCTTTGAAAGTTCAATAGAATTCTCCAGTGAAACAATCAGGGCCAGGGCTTTTTTTGGTTGGGAGGTTTTTTTAATAACCATTTCAATCTCTTCTTTTGTTATGAGTATGTTCAGATTTTCACATTATTTTGTGTTAATTCGGGTAGGTAGTATGTTTCTAGAAATTTGTCCATTTCCTGTAGGTTTTTGTATTTATTGGAGTACAATTTTTCATAGTATTCTAATTCTTTTAATTTCAGTTGGCTATGTTGCATTTTTTATGTTCTTATTCGGGTTATTTCCTTCCTTTCCTGTTTTTCTCTTTTCACTTTGGCTAATGGTTTATCAATTTTTTTAATCTTTTCAACGAACTAACTTTTGTCATGTTAACTCTTTCAATTGTTTTTCTATTCTCTATTTCATTTAATTCTGCTCTAATTTTTATTATTTGCATTCTTCTGGTACCCTGGGGCTTCTTTTGCTGCTCCCTTTCTACTTGTTAAAGGGTTAACGTTTTGATTTTGGCCCTTTCTTCTTTGTGGATGTGCATTTACTGTTATAAATTGACCTCGGAACATTCCTTTTGCTGTGTCCCAAAGTTCGGGTACGATGTGTTTTCATTCTCATTTAATTCTGTGAATTTCTTTATTTCATCCTTAATTTCTTCTATAACCCAGTAGTTTCTGAGCAAGGTGTTGTTCAGTTTTAATATGTTTGATTTTTTTTTTCCTTTTATTGATTTCCACATTTTTGACTTTATGGTCAGAAAAGATGCTTTGTATTATTTCAATGTTTTGAATTCTCTTAAGGCTTGCTTTGTGTCCAAATATGTAGTCTATTCTGGAGAATGTTCCATGTGTGTTTGAAAAGAAAGTATACTTGGCTGCTGTTGGATGGAGTGTTCTGTATATGTCCATGGGATCAAGTTGGTTGATTGTGGTATTTGGATGTTCTGTGTCTTTTTTGAGGGTCTTTCTGGATGTTCTGTCCTTTACTGAACAAGGTATGTTGAAGTCTCCCACTATTACTGTGGAGCTGTCTATTTCTATTTTCAATGCTGTTAGAGTTTATGTATTTTGGAGCCCTTTCATTGGGTGCATACATATTTATTATGGTTATGTCCTCCTGGTATACTGACCCTTTAATTATTATACAGTGTTCTTCCTTATCCTTTGTGGTGGATTTTGCCTTAAAGTGTACTTTGTCAGAGATTAATATTGCCACTCCTCCTCTTTTTTTTATTGTTGTTTGCTTGTTATATTTTTTCCCATCCTTTGAGTTTTAGGTTGTTTGTGTCTTTAAGCCTAAGGTGTGTCTTGTAGGCAGCATATAGATGGGTTGTGTTTTTTTATCCATTCTGCCACTCTCTGTCTCTTTATTGGTGTATTTAGTCCATTTATAGTCAGCGTAAGCTTTGATAGGTATGAGTTCCGTGCTGTCATTTTGATGATTTGTGTGTGTGTGTGTGTGTTTGGGTGGTGTTGCTGACAGTTTATTTGTTCCACTTAATTTTCTGTGTTGAGTCATTTTTCTTTATGTATTTTCTTTTCATTTTCATTTTTGTTCATTTTATATTTGCTGAGTCTTTATGTTTTTCTTGTTCTTTTTCATTTCTTTTATTTTGATGTGTAGGATTGTTAGTCTTCTTGGTGTTTACCTTAATGTTTACCCCTATTTTTCTAAGTTTAAACCAATCTTTTATTTCTTTATGTCACCTTGACTTTCTCTCTGTATGAAAGATCTATGACTACATTGTTTAGTCCCTCTTTTTTGTTTGAATGTTGTCATCTTTTACATACTGACATCTCTGTTTCCCTATTTTTAGTGTTTTGCTTTGATTTATTTTTATGACTTCCCTATCTGAGTTGATAACTGGTTGTTCTTTCCTATGTTCTAATACTGAGTTGTTATCTGATGTTATTGATTTTCTAATTGGAGGACTCCCTTCAGTATTTCTTGTAATTTGGTTTGGCTTTTGCAAATTTCCTAAACTTTTCTTTATCTGGAAATGCCCTAATTTCACCATCATATTTGAGACACAGTTTTGCTGGGTATGTAAGTCTTTGGTAGCAATTTTTTTCTTTCCTTCAAGGCTTTATCTATGTCATCTCATTGCCTTCTTGCCTGCATGGTTTCTGCCACGTAGTCAGAGTCTAGTCTTATGGAATTTCCTTTGTAGGTTACTTTTTGCTTTTTCCTAGCCACTTTTAAAATTTTCTCTTTATCTTTGGTTTTGGCAAATTTGATTATAATATGTGTTTATGACTTTCTTTTAGAATCTACCTATTGTGGGGTTCAGTGAGGTTTTTGTATAGGTATTGTCTCATCTTTCATGATATCAGAGAAGCTCTCTGCCAACAAACCTTCAACAATTCTGTCTGTATTCTGTGTTATCTTCCTCTGTTCTGCTACTCCAATCACTTGTAGTTTATTTCTCCTGATATGTTGTTGTTGTTAGGTGCCATCGAGTTGGTTCCGACTCATAGCGACCCAATGCACAACAGAACAAAACACTGCCCGGTCCTGAGCCATCCTTACAATCATTGTTATGCTTGAGCTCAGTGTTGCAGCCACTGTGTGAATCCACCTCGTTGAGGGTCTTCCTCTTTTCCACTGACCCTGTACTCTGCCAAGCATGATATCATTCTCCAGAAACTAATTCCTCCTGACAACATGTCCAAAGTATGTAAGACGTGGTCTCACCATCCTTGCTTCTAACAAGCATTCTGGCTGTACTTCTTCCAAGACAGATTTGTTTGTTCTTTTGGCAGTCCATGGTATATTCAGTATTCCTTGCCAACACCACAATTCAAAGGCCTCAGTTCCTCGGTCTTCCTTATTCATTGTCCAGCTTTCACATGCATATGGATAAGAACATTTAACATTGTAAAAATATCTAGTCTACAAATGCAAACTGTACATACAATGCAATTCCAACCCAAATACCAACGACATTTTTTAATGAGGTGGAGAAACAAATCACCAACTTCATATGGAAGGGAAAGAGGCCCCGGAGAAATAAAGCATTGGTGAAAAAGAAGAAGAATGGAGGAGACCTCACTCTGTCTGATTTTAGAACCTATTATACTGCCACAATAGTGAAAACAGCTTGGTACTAGTATAAAAACCAGATACATAGACCAATGGAACAGAACTGAGAATCTAGGCTTAAATCCGTCCACACATGAGCAGCTCATATTTGACAAAGAGTCAGTTAAATCGGGGAAAAGACAGTCTCTTTAAGAAATGGTGCTGGCGTAACTGGATATCCATCTGCAAAAAAATGACACAAGACCCATACCTCATACCATACACAAAAATGAGCTCAAAATGCATCAAAGACTTAAATGTAAAATCTAAAATGATAAAGACCATGGAAGAAAAAATAGGGACAATGTTAGGAGCTGTAATACATGGCACAAATAGTATACAAAACATTACTAACAACGCAGAAGAGAAACTAGATAACTGGAAGCTCCTAAAAATCAAACACCTATGCTCATCCAAAGACTTCACCAAATGAGTAAAAAGATTACCCACAGATTGGGAAAAAGTTTTTAGCTATGACATTTCTGATCAGCAAGTGATCTTTCAAATCTACATGATACTGCAAAAACTCACCTACAAAAAGACAAATAACCCAATTAAAATATGGGCAAAAGATCTATGAACAGACACTTCACTAAAGAAGACATTCAATGGCTAACAGATACATGAGGAAATGCTCACGATCATTAGCCATTAGAGAAATGCCAATCAAAACTACAATGAGATACCATCTCACTCCAACAAGGCTGGCATTAATCCAAAAAACACAAAATAATAAATGTTGGAGAGGCTGTGGAGAGATCGGAACACTTATACGCTGCTGGTGGGAATGTAAAATGATACAGCCACTTTGGAAATTAATTTGGCACTTTCTTAAAAAAGTATAAATAGAAGTACCATAGGATCCAGCAATCCCACTCCTTGGAATATATTCTAGAGAAAAAAGAGCCTTTACAGGAACAGATATATGCACACGCATGTTCATTGCAGCACTGTTTGCAATAGTAGAAAGATGGAAACAACCAGTGTGCCCATGAACTGATGAGTGGATAAATAAATTATGGTATATTCACACAATGGAGTACTACGCATCAATAAAGAACAATGATAAATCCGTCAAACATTTCATAACATGGAGGAATCTGGAACGCCTTATGCTGAGTGAAATTAGTCAGTTGCAAAAGGACAAATTTGTATAAGACCACCATTATAATATCTTGAGAAATAGTTTAAACAGAGAAGAAAATATTCTTTGATGGTTATGAGAGGGTGGAGGGAGGGAAGGAGGGAGAGGGGTTTCCACTAATTATTTTAGGTGAAGGGAAAGACAACGTACAATACAGTTGAGGTCAGCACACCTGGGCTAAACCAAATGCAAAGAAGTTTCCTGAATAAACTCAGTGCCTCAAAGCCGAGTATAGTCGGGGCGGGGTTTGGGGGCCATGGTTTCAGGGGACATCTAAGTCAATCAGCATAATAACATCTATTAAGGAAACATTCTGCATTCCACTTTGTAGAGTGGCTTCTGGGGTCTTAAATGCTAGCAAGTGGCCATCTAAGATGCATCAATGGGCCTCAGCCCACCTGGAGCAAAGGAGAGTGAAGAACACTAAGCAGTAAGATAATTATGAGCCCAAGGGACAGAAAGGACCACATAAACCAGAGACTACATCAGCCTGAGACCAGGAGAACTAGATGGTGCCCAGCTACAACCGATGATTGCCCTGACAGCAAATACAACAGAGAACCCCTGAGGGAGCAGGAGAGCAGTGGGATGCAGACCCCAAATTCTCATAAAAAGACTGGACTTAATGGTCTGACTGAGACTAGAATGACTCCGGAGGTCATGGTCTTGATACCTTCTGTTAACCCAAGACAGGATCCATTACCAAAGCCAAGTCTTCAGACAAGGTTGGCCTGGACTACGGGATAGAAAATGATTCTGGTGAAGAATGAACTTCTCGGATCAGGTTGACACATGAGACTATGTTGGCATCTCCTGTCTGGAGGGGAGATGAGAGAGCAGAAGTCAGAAGGTGTCCTAATGGACAAAAAAGAGAGAGTGGAGGGAAGGAGTGTGCTGTCTCATTAGGGGGAGAACAATTAGGAGTATATAGCAAGATGTGTATATATTTTTGTATGAGAGACTGACTGATTTGTAAACTTTCACTTAAAGCAAAATAAAATTAAAAAAAGCCTTTTGCAGCAGATTTGATCAATGCAATGCATCGTTTGATATCTTGAGTGCTGCTTCTGTGGGTGTTTATCTAAATCCAAGTAAAATGAAATCCTTGACAACTTCAATCTTTTCTCCATTTCTCATGATGTTCCTTATTGGTCCATTTGTGAGGATTTTTATTTTCGTTATGTTGAGGTGTAGTTCATAGTGAAGGCTGTAGTCATTGATCTTCATCAGTATGTACTTCAAGTCCTCTTCACTTTCAGCAAGGAAGGTTGTGTTATCTGCATAGCACAGGCTGTTAATGAGTCTTTCTCCAATTCTGATGTCATCTTCTTTATATAGTCCAGCTTCTTGGATTATTTCCTCAGCATACAGATTGAATAAGTACGGTGAAAGATACCACCCTAACACACACCTTTCCTGACTTTAAGTCACACAGTATCCCCTTGTTCTGTTTGAAAGACTGGCTCTTGATATCAGTACAAGTTCCTGATAAGCTTAATGAAGTATTCTGGAATTCCATTTTTCACAAGGTTATCCATAATTTGTTCTGATCCACACAGCAGAATGCTTTTGCATAGTCAATAAAACACAGGTAAACATCCTTCCAGTAGACTCTGCTTTCAACCATGATCCATCTGACCTCAGCAATGATATTCCTTGTTCAACGTCCTCTTCTGAATCTGGTTTGAATTTCTGGCAGTTCCCTGTTGATGTACTGCTGCAAACACTTTTGAGTCATCTTCAGCAAAATTTTACTTGAGTATATTAATGATATTTTTTGATAATTTGCACAATACAAAATATGAATCTCTTCCAGTAGGTTGGCCAGATAGCTGTCTTTCAAATTTATCTGCATAGATGAGTGAGCACTTCCAGTGCTGCATCCATTTGTTGACACATCTCAGTTTGTATTCTGTCAATTCTTGGAGCCTGGCTTTTTGCCAGTACTCTTGGTACAGCTTGGACCTCTTCCTTCAGACCATTGGTTCTCAATCATATGCTACCTCTTAAAATGGTTGAACATAGACCAATTCTTTTTTTGGTACAGTGACTCTGTGTATACCTTCCATCTTCTTTTGATGCTTCCTGCATCATTTACTATAGAATCCTTCTCTGTATATACAGATAAATAACAAGTGTTGGAAAGATACAGAGAAATTGGAACCGTCATAGACAGATGGTGGGAATGTAAAGTCATTCAGCCACTTTGTAAAACAGTTTGGCAATTCCTCAAAGTATAAAATACAGTGTTACTTTATAGCTCAGGAATTCCCCCACCCAGGTACCTACTCAATGTAATTGAAAATCTATGCCTACACAAGAACTTGTACTCAAATGTTTATATCAGCATTAGTCACCGTAGGAATATATAAAAAAAAAAGACTCAAATGTCTATCGGCCCATGAATTAATAACCAAAATGTGGTATAGCTTTAAAATGGAATATTATTCAGCCAAAAAAGGAATGAAGTTATGATACTTTCTCCAACGTGGATGAACCTTGAAAACGTTACACTAAATGAAAGAAACCAGGCCAAATAAAGCCATATATTTTATGATTTCATTTATATGGAATACCCAGAATTGTGAAAGCCATAGAGAGAAATAGGATTAGTGGTTTCTAGGGGATGAGTGACCAGACCAATGTGCAGGTACTGCTAACGGGTATGGGGTTTCATTTTTGGGGGTGATGAGAATGTCTGGAATTACATAATGATGACCGATGAAAAACTTTGTGAATCACTGTAAAAATCACTGAATTGTACATTTGAAAAGGGTGGGCTTTGTGTTTTAATAAAAGTGGTATTAAAAGTAAAAATAAATTTAAAGCTTTTGTAATTCAAAGCACCTTATCAAGGAAAGGAAGGGACAACCTACAAAACAGGAGAAAATATTTGGGAATCATGTATCTGATAAGGGATTCATGTCCAGAAAACTGAAAAAATTCCTACAACTCAATGAGAAAAAGACAAAAAACCAAATTTGAAAATGAGCTAAAACTTGAATAGACATTTCTCCAAAGAAGATATACAAATGGCCAGCAAGCACATAGAAAGATGCTGAACATCAAGAGTCTGAAGGGAGATATAAATCAAAACTACAATCAGATACCCCCTCACATCTACCAGGATGGGTATCATCAGAAATTTGGAAATTAACAAGTATTGATGAGAATGTGGAGAAATTGGAATGCTCATTAATTGCTGGTGGCAATGTAAAATGGTGCAGCATTTTGGAAAACACTTTAGTGTTTCTTAAAAAGTTAAACCTATAATGACCACTTCTACTCCCACATATATATCCAAAAGTCCTGCAGGCAGAGACTCATGTTGCTTTACAACAGCATTGATTGCAGTATTTTTCACAATAGCCAAAATGTGTAAACAACCCAAGCGCCAATCAACAAACGAATGCGTAAACAATAAGTGGTTTCTATTTGTGGTGATGAAAACCACTAAGAAATGGATACTGGTGATAGTTGTACAACTAGACACATGCACTTATTGTAACTGAACAAGGGGATACTGTGTGATTTAAAGTCAGGAGAGGTGTGTGCCAGGATTGTATCCTTTCACCATACTTATTCAATCTGTATGCTGAGCAAATAACCCAAGAAGCTGGACTATAAGAAGAAAATGGGGCATCAGAATTGGAGGAAGATCCATTAACAAAGTGCATTATGAAGATGGCACAACCTTGGTTGCTGAAAGTGAAGAGGACTTGAAGCACTTACTGATGAAGATCAAAGACCACAGCCTTCAGTGTGGATCACATCTCAACATACAGAAAACAAAAGTCCTCACAACTGGACTGATAAGCAACATCGTGATAAACAGAGAAAAGATTGAAGTTGTCAAGGATTTCATTTTACTTAGATTCACAATCAACACCCATGGAAACAGCAGTCAAGAAATCAAAGGTGCATAACATTAGGCAAAGCTGCTGCAAAGAAGATCAAAGACCACAGCCTTCAGTGTGGATCACATCTCAACATACAGAAAACAAAAGTCCTCACAACTGGACTGATAAGCAACATCGTGATAAACAGAGAAAAGATTGAAGTTGTCAAGGATTTCATTTTACTTAGATTCACAATCAACGCCCATGGAAACAGCAGTCAAGAAATCAAAGGTGCATAACATTAGGCAAATCTGCTGCAAAAGACCTCTTTGAAGTGTCAAAAAGCAAAGATGTCATCTTGAAGACCACGGTAAGCCTGACCCAAGGTATGGTGTTTTCAGTTGCCTCATATGCATGGGAAAGCTGGACAATGAATGGGGAAAGCTGGACAATGAATGGGGAAAGCTGGACAATGAATGAGGAAAGCCAAAGAAAAATAGACACCTTTGAATTGTGGTGTTGGTGATGAATACTGAATATACCATGGACTGGGAACAAATCTGTCTTGGAAGAAGCACAACCAGAATGCTCCTTAGAAGTAGATATGGCGAGATTACGTCTCACATACTTTGGACATGTTATAAGGAGGGATCAGTACCTGGAGAAGGACATCATGCTTGGTAAAGTAGAGGGTCACCAAAAAAGAGGAAGACCCTCAACCAGATGGATTGACAGAGTTGCTGAAATAATGGGCTCAAACATAGCAACAATTGTGAGGATGGCTCAGCACTGGGCAGTGTTTCATTCTGTTGTGGAAAGTGTCAGTATGAGTTGGAACAAATGTGACAGCACCTAACAACAACAACGACATCCTTAAAAATGGTTTAAATGGCAAATGTTTTATTATATATATTTTACCGTGGTAAAATTAAAAAAAAAAAAAAAAAACTTCATTATGGGGTTTTACAAGGATGAGATATGTGCAGAAGGAATGGTCCCTGGGCTCAGGTGTACAGTCCATGGACCTAGAAAGGGCTGTTGAATGTGTTGTCAAAGGTGTACTCTTTGCAGTCTTTATGGCCCTTGAGCATTCCAAAGCCATGGGTCCTCATTGGTAAATGTTTTTTGCTATCATTCTGATCTTCCAAAACCAAACCAAACCCATTGCCACCTAGTCCATTCCGACTCATAGCAACCCTATAGGACAAAGTAGAATGGCCCTATAGGGTTCCCAAGGAGTGACTGGTGGATTCAAACTGCGGACCTTTTGGTTAGCAGACATAGCTCTTACCCACTGTGCAACCAGGGCTCCATTCTGATCTTAGAGCATTGCATATCCTTGAGGAACAAGGCTCAAAGAAGGAAGCATTTTACATTGGATAATTCCCATACCCACACCAGGAATATGCCATCCTCTCCCCCCAATTCTTCCTGCTCACACCCTTTTCGGGCCTTTGCGCACATGGACAACCCTCCCTTCTGTAAATGAATTCTAGTCTTCTTTCTTTAGGTTCATTTGAAGGCATCCCTAACCTAATAACAATATCAAGAAAACTGACACCATCTAACTGGATGATGTTGGAAATTGTTATGACGACAAATGTATTCTTAGCTGAATGTTATGTTAAAATAACTAAGACCCGCAATTGGAGTACATGAATAGATAAAAGGACTTATTGATCAAGAGACAGTCCATACAAAGATCAGGATATAAAGGGACACTTTATTTATTGCAGAAGATGGATTATTTAATAAAGGATTCAGCAACATAAAAATGAACTTGAATTCCTGCATCATATCAAAGGCAAAAATAAATTACAGGTGGGTCCAGACTTCAAATGTAAAAGAAAAACTATAAATTCTTTAGTTTGAGGTAATTAGTGGTTTCAAAAACAAGATCTGTTGAGCACAATCCATTACGGAAAGTTGTGAGAAATAAAATTGTATTAAAACTAAGCACCTGTGTTCATCTGAGAACACTATAAAATATATGGAAAAAAGAGTCATGCATCTAAAGAAGAAATAGCTGTGCATATAACTGACAAAGGATTACATCCTGGTTGTATAAAGAATTGGTATGAATTAGTAAGAAAAGGATAAACAGCTCAATAGAAACACAAGAGAGGAAATTCCCACAAGAGGAAAAATAAATGGCTCATAAATATGTGAGAAGGTGCTTGGCTTCATCGATAATAAAAGAAATGTCATGAAATAATCTAGATGAAATAATTTCCACACCCACTGAATAGAATAAGTGAAAATGTATTAGCAATGACATGGATCATCAGGAACTTCTTACGGATGTTTAAATTCATTCATCCACTGAAGAAAACCCTTTGGAAGTTCTCAAAGCAGAGTAGGTGCTTCCCTACACCCCCAAAATCCACCCCAGTGTGAAATTCATTCTCATTTCCACCAAGAGACATACATGGGTATATTTAAACAGATTTATTCATAATAGAAAATTAGCTACCAAAATTTCCATCAACATCAGCAGGGATACATATTTTGTAATGTCACCACACATAACGTAAAAATATACAGCATTGAGAATAAATGAATTATGATTACACAAAGTAACATGATTGAATTTCAAAAGCGGAATCAGCACGCAGAATTCATTCATGAAAATTTCACTATTAATAAGTTTAAAAATAGTCAAATTTATAAATTGTGTAGGAATACACTCAGGAGTGATAAAAGGACTATCTTGAATCATATTACCAGTTTTGTAGAGCAAGTACAATCAAATGCTGGCAATTTCACAGGTGTAGCAAAGGAGCCCTGGTGGCTCAATGATTAAACCCTTGGCTGCTAGCCAAAAGGGTGATGGTTCGAAACTGCCCAAAAGCCCCGTGAGAGAAAGACCTGGTGATTTGCTTCCATAAAGATTACAGCTTATAAAACCCTATGGGGCAGCTGTACTCTGTCACATAGGGTCACTACGATTTGGAATCACTCAGAACAACAATATTAATTATACAGGGCTGCAATATCAAACCACCACAAAGTGAGTGCCTTAAAATGAGAAAAAAAATTCTGTCAAAATTCTGGAGGTTAAAATCCAAATTCAGGTTGTCAACAGGACTATGTACTTTCTGAACCTCTGAGGGAAGATCCTTTCTTGTCTCTCTCAATTTCTGGTATCCCTTTTTTTTTTTTTAATTCTTTAGCTTGTAGCTGCAGCGTAAATCCATCTCTTCCTTTGTCTCCCCATGGCATCCTCCTTCTTTGACTGTCTGTCTCAATATCTTCTCTTTTATAATGACACCACTCACATTGGTTTAGGACACTCCCTAATTCAGCATGACGTTATGTTAACAGGTAACATCTTCAAATATTTTATTTCCAAAGTCACATTTATAGGAGTTAAGACTTCAACCTACCTTTTTAGGAGGCATAATTAAATCCATAACAATAAGATTCAACAAAACAGAAGAACTTCAGAAAAAATGATAAATATAGATTTCAAGGTAGTGTTTGCCAATGGGAGGGTGCAGAGCAAAAGACTGAGAGAGTATTCATTGAATTATATGGTGATGTCATTATTTTGTAACCCAGGTCATGGGTATGTGAGTTTTCATTATATTACTATTCTTTAAGAACTATTGATACATTTCATATGGTACTTTGCACATGATATTTTAATAATAAGTAAAATTGAGAAGATTCCACTCTCCAGATTCTTTCATATTCTAGATTCTAAATCCATTCTCTTATCGTCTAATATTAAAGCCGTACTTCTGAAACTTCGGCATGCATCAAAATCTCAAAGGAGTAATTATTTAGAATGTTCATCCTTCAGATGACTCCCCAGATATCAAAGTCAGTAGGTCTTGGGTGAGGTATGGAAAACAGCAGTATGAACAAGGCCTCAGGTGACTTATCTCTGCAAGTGTTTTATGAACGCAAAGGGAGACAACTTTGTACTACAGCACACCTGTGTGTCTGGGGAGGAGCTGACCTCCTGATTTAGTGCTGAACACAATCCCACTACCACTATCAATGGTGATCAGAAGTCTCTCCAGCCACGTCATTAATTCTCCTATGAGATCTGTTTTGTTGTCACCCCAGCACCCAGAGACGGTTCTGACTGATGGCTCTGCTTCTTTGTGGTTGTGGAAAAATGATCTCCCTAAGTCTGCCAACTTCCCCTTTGTCCCATTCTATTTTACACTGTATACATCTTCCTCAAAATAAAGTTCATGTCCACAGAAAAATTATTTTCCTCATAAAAATACATTACAAACTTTTGTATGAGATCCCTAAGAGTACAACCAATCCCCTAAAACTTCAATGATTCAGTTAATTTTACTCAGCCTCTGTGTGGACTCACCAGAGATGAGAAAGAAAAACAGCAAAATAAGTGACTAAAGAGAAAAGTGACATCTCATATACATTCTGATGAATATTTTTGTTTTTTTTAATAAAGATCCAAGCAAATGTGGTTCCAAAACAGACTCCCAACCCTTCCCTGCCTGCTCAACAATTACTCTTCTGATCTAATTACTAAGATGAGTAAAATGTGCTAATGTCGTTGTTGTTCGGTGCCGTCGGGTCAGTTCTGACTCACAGCGACCCTGGGAACAACAGAAGGGAACACCGCCCGGTCCTGAGCCATCCTTACAATCGTTGCGTTGCTTGGATTCATTGTTGCAGCCGCTGTGTCAGCCCACCTCGTTGAGGGTCTTCGTCTTTTCCACCGACCCTGTACTCTGCCAAGCATGGTGTCCTTCTCCAGGGACCGAGCCCTCCTGACAACATGTCCAAAGTGTATGAGATGCAGTCTCGCCATCCTTGCCTCTAAGGAGCATTCTGGCCGCACTTCTTCCAACACAGATTTGTTCCTTCTTCTGGCGGTCCATGGTATAGCCAGTATTTTTCACCAACACCGTAATTCAAAGGCGTCAACTCCTCTTTGGTCTTCCTTATTCATTGTCCAGCTTTCACATGCATATGATGTGACTGAAAATACCATGGCTTGGGTCAGGCACACCTTAGTCTTCAGGGTGACATCTTTGCTCTTCAACACTTTGAAGAGGTCCTTTGCAGCAGATTTGCCCAGTGCAATGCGTGTTTTGATTTCTTGACTGCTGCTTCCATGGCTGTTGATTGTGGATCTAAGTAAAATGAAATCCTTGACAACTTCAATCTTTTCTCCGTTTATCATGATGTTGCTCATTGGTCCAGTTGTGAGGATTTTTGTTTTCTTTATGTTGAGGTGCAATCCATACTGAAGGCTGTGGTCTTTCATCTTCATCAGTAAGTGCTTCAAGTTCTCTTCACTTTCAGCAAGCAAGGTTGTGTCATCTGCATAACCCAGGTTGTTAATGAGTCTTCCTCCAATCCTGATGCCCCGTTCTTCTTCATATAGTCCAGCTTCTCCGATTATTTGTTCAGCATACAGATTAAATAGATATGGTGAAAGAATACAATCCTGACACACACCTTTCCTGACTTTAAACCAATCAGTATCTGCTTGTTCTGTCCGAACAGCTGCCTCTTGATCTATGTAAAGGTTCCTCATGAGCATAATTCAGTGTTCTCGAATTCCCATTCTTCACAGTGTTTCCCATAGTTTGTTATGATCCACACAGTAGAATGCCTTTGCATAGTCAATAAAACACAGGTAAACATCTTTCTGGTATTCTCTGCTTTCAGCCAGGATCTATCTGACATCAGCAGTGATATCCCTGGTTCCATGTCCTGTTCTGAAACTGGTCTGAATTTCTGGCAGTTCCCTGTCAATATGCTGCTCCAGCCATTTTTGAAAGATCTTAAGCTTACTTGTGATATTAATGATATTCTTTTGTAGTTTCCACAATCGGTTGGATCACCTTTCTTGGGAATAGGCATAAATACGGATCTCTTCCAGTCAGTTGGCCAGGAAGCTGTCTTCCATATTTCTTGGCATAGACAAATGAGCATCTCCAGACCTGCATCTGTTTGTTGAAACATCTCAACTGATATTCCATCAATTCCTGGAGCCTTGTTTTTCGTCAATGCCTTCAGAGCAGCTTGGACTTCTTCCTTCAGTACCATCAGTTCCTGATCATATGCTGCCTCTTGAAATGCCTAAATATCGAGTAATTCTTTTTGGTATAATGACTCTGTGTATTCTTTCCATATTCTTTTGATGCTTCCTGCATCATGTAATATTTTTCCCATGGAATCCTTCACTATTGCAAATCGAGACTTGAATTTTTTTCTTCAGTTCTTTCAGCTTGAGAAATGCCGAGCGTGTTCTTCCCTTTTGGTTTTCCATCTCCAGCTCTTTGCACATGTCATTACAATACTTTACTTTGTCTTCTCGAGAGGCCCTTTGAAATCTTCTGTTCAGTGCTTTTACTTCATCAATTCTTCCTTTTGCTTTAGCTGCTCGACACTCAAGATCAAGTTTCAGAGTCTCCGCTGACATCCACCTTGGTCTTTTCTTTCTTTCCTGTCTTTTCAGTGACCTCTTGCTTTCTTCATGGATGATGTCCTTGATGTCATTCCACAACTCGTCTGGTCTTTGGTCACTAGTGTTCAATATGTCAAATTTATTCTTGAGATGGTCTCTAAATTCAGGCGGGATATACTCAAGGTAATATTTTGGCTTTTGTGGACTTTCTCTGATTTTCTTCAGCTTCAGCTTGAACTTGCATATGAGTAATTGACGGTCTGTTCCACAGTTGGCCCCTGGCCTTGTTCTGACTGATGATATTGAGCTTTTCCATCGTCTCTTTCCACAGATGTAGTCGATTTGGTTTCTGTGTTCCATTTGGTGAGGTCCATGTGCATAGTCGCCGTTTATGTTGGTAAAAGAAGGTATTTGCAATGAAGAAGTCATTGATCTTGCAAAATTCCATCATTCTATCTACAGCATTGTTTCTATCACCAAGGGCATATTTTCCAAACTACTGGTCCTTCTTTGTTTCCAGCTTTTGTGTTCCAATCGCCAGTAATTATCAATGCATCTTGATTGCATGTTTGATTAATTTCAGACTGCAGCAGCTGATAAAAATCTTCTATTTCTTCATCTTTGACCTTAGTGGTTGGTGCATAAATTTGAATAATAGTCATATTAACTGGTCTTCCTTGTAGGTGTATGGATATTATCGTATCACGAACAGCGTTATACTTCAGGATAGATCTTGAAACGTTCTTTTCGATAATGAATGCAACACCATTCCTCTTCGAGTTGTCATTCCCAGCATAGTAGACTATATGATTGTCCAATTCAAAATGGCCAATACCAGTCCATTTCAGCTCACTAATGCCTAGGATATTGATGTTTATGTGTTCCATTTCACTTTTGACAATTTCCAATTTTTCTAGATTCATACTTCTTACATTCCAGGTTCCGATTATTAATGGATATTTGCAGCTGTTTCTTCTCATTTTGACTCGTACCACCTGTCTGTCAGTTTGTCATACTGTGGGGGCTTGTGTGTCGCTGTGATGCTGGAAGTTATGCCACTGGTATTCAGATACCAGCAGGGTCACCCATGGAGGACAGGTTTCAGCTGAGCTTCCAGACTAAGACAGACTAGGAAGAGGGACCCGGAAGTCTACTTCTGAAAAGCGTTAGCCAATGAAAACCTTATGAATAGCAGCTGAACATTGTCTGATATAGTGCTGGAAGATGAGCCTCCCAGGTTGGAAGGCACTCAAAAGATGACTGGGGAAGAGCTATCTCCTCAAAGTAGAGATGACCTTAAAATGTACAATAATGGTAAACCAATAAAAATCCTGAGGAAAGTGGAAAATATGTGAGAACAAGAAATAATAAGCCTTATATATTATGGCAACATATAGAACACAGTGGTCCTAGTTAAATTTTATTGAGTATTAGGTGCCAGGCATTGTATTAAGTGCTTGTGGTGGTTATACGAATTAACTTCTCAAGAGAAAACATACTCTACATTGTCAGTATAAAGCTCTCATAGCAATTATTTTCTCCCAGACAGAACTTTGATTAGAAAGGGATATATGATGCTATTCTCAGTGATCATATGGGAGGAGATATCCTCTGTATGATTCTATGGAAAGGTCTATTAATACTAAGTCCTCTATTAACAATAGGTCCAAGGACAGTCTATTTTGTGTCTCTGAGCTTGATGTCTGGTTATGACAGCTGAGTCTGTTGCAGCCATCTGTGACTCTGTCACTTTGATGCAATCTAGAAATCCAAACCCAAAGGAGATAATATAATCACTGAAAAGCAGGTGTGTACCTGATAATGCTCCTAAAGGCTCCCTTTATGTCCCTGTTTCTCAGACTGTAGATGAAGGGATTCATCATGGGAGTAACTACAGTGTACAGCATTGAAGCTACTGCAGTCTTCCTGGAAGAGTGTGTAAATGTTGTACTCATATACGCACCTAAAGTTGTCCCATAGAATAAGGAAACAACTGAAAGGTGAGAACCACAGGTAGAAAAAGCTTTATACTTTCCACCTGCTGAAGGTATTCTCAAAATGGAAGAGACAATTTGAGTATAAGAGAAAATGATTCCAGAGAAAGGAAGAGCACCCAGTATGCTAGCCGTAAAACATAAGATGATGTTATTGATGAGGGTTTCAGAACAGGCAACTCTGATCACCTGAACAACTTCACAGAAGAAGTAAGGAATTTCCAGGTCTGTGCAGAAGGACAGTTGCAACAACATCAGACTGTGGAGCAGAGCATCCAAAATGCTAAAGAGCAAGGAGACTAGACTCAGCAGGCCACAGAGGCGGGGATTTGTGATAGCTGTGTATCTCAGTGGGTGACAAATGGCCACATAGTGGTCATAGGCCATTACTGAAAGGAGAAAACTTTCCAAACTACCAAAACTCAGGACAAAGCAGGTCTGGGTGAGGCATCCTGCATAAGTGATGCTCTGATTCTGTGCTTGGAGGTTCACCAGCATCTTTGGAATCATGGTGGTGCTGAAACAGATGTCAGTAAATGAGAGATTGGAAAGAAAGAAGTACATGGGGGTGTGGAGGTGGGGGTCAGAGCTGACGGCCAGGAGGATGAGCAGGTTTCCCAGGACAGTGACCAGATACATGGACAAAAACAGGCTAAAAAGGAGAGGCTGCACTTTGGGATCCTCTGTCAGTGCCAGGAGAAGGAATTCTGAAACTTCTGTTTGGTTTCTAGG
Source organism: Elephas maximus indicus (assembly GCF_024166365.1). Classification (NCBI taxonomy): domain Eukaryota; kingdom Metazoa; phylum Chordata; class Mammalia; order Proboscidea; family Elephantidae; genus Elephas; species Elephas maximus. Next base: position 22,047,502 of record NC_064821.1, read on the forward strand.
TTCCATATTGTTGATGGATCTGATAGAGATGATGAGGTGACTTACAATCAAATGTCAGCAAACACCATCTTGGGATGGGAATGGGAGGAATGGAGGGGAATACAGGAATACAATGGTGATACTGTCAGTGTGCACATTATTTGGCAAAACAAAAACCAAAAAAGACCAGAAGTTGATATAGCAGAGTGTCAATATTTATTGAGTTTGGAAAGGGGTGAAAGGGTAGTCATTTTTTTTTTTTATGGGAACGAGAGGAGTGGAGGTGAATACAGAAGCGCTACCATCTGCATGCATATTATTTGGTTATTTAAAAAAGATGCAGAAGCTGATATAGCAGAGTGTGAACATTTATTTATTTTGGAAAGGGTGAGAGGGTGGTCTTTTTTTATTACTCTGTGCTATTATCATTTAAAATATTCGGTAATTTTATAGAGAAAATTAGACACACTCTGGAGGCAGCCTGATGAGTCTGTGTCAGATTCCACTGCTTTCCTCAGAAATCAGAATTGGGCAACAGAAATACAGGTAACCCCTGTTTTTGAAAGTTCCCTTTATGCCACTTTGCTTTTTCAAAAGACCCACATCAGTGCTTGTTTGCTTTGCTAACTAAAAGAAATTTGAGTTGGATTTTCACTTTTACAAAAAAAGGAGAAACTCGAAACCAGCATTCAGTGTTTTGCGGTGGGCCTTTAAATAGGCATTGAACCCCTCCTAGTGATAAGAGACTCTCCCAGAGCTCCTTCTCTTAAAACTACGCTCAGCGTTAAACTGCCATAGCTTTGAAATGTGTGTATCAACACTATATGTTAGCATTATTTTAGGTTATATATGTTATTTGGTATGAAATAATGGGTTATGTTTTGAGTCTGGCAACTCAAAAATTTTTTTCAAATAAATTTATGGTAATTGCTTCTTCATTTTACGCCATTTCGGCTTATGAAAGGATTCATAGGAATACTCTACTTTCAGATAGCGGGGGAAACCTGTAATAGAAATGTGTGTTAAAAACCAGGAAAGGGAAGGTAAGGTGATGTTGATAAACCCTCTTCACCACTACAAGAGTGTTAGTAAATGTCAGAATCTTAAAACAGTCATCCGGTGTGAGAAGGGGCAGGCTTCTGGTCGGGAGGAAAATGGTCCTTGCCGTTGTGGAGAGAGAGGAAGACACTAGCAGAATCACAACTCCTTGCCATCAGTGCAAAGATTCAAGGAAACATGTCAGGAAGTTGGGAGACAGGCAGGAGGTTAGGGGTGACTTGATTCCAATCATTTCATGCTCATACTACCTTCACATGCATCATTCTGCTGGATGAACCTGTATTGAAACACCTGTCCTCATTTCCAAACATTAACTATGGGATTCAGGTTACCTGACTGGCATCAGTGAGGAATAACGCTTGGCATCTGCCCTGGATGTTGGATGGTGTAGATGGAAGCGCTTTCCTTAGGAAAGGCAGAGGGACCAAGTTGAGGCACCAGGCTCCCCGGCAAGAGGGTCATCTGTGGGTGGGGTATCAGGTGTGCTGCTTCTTGATGGGAGAGGAATACGAAAGTGGTACCGTCTGCATGCATCTTCGGGTATTAAAGTGAGTGAGTGAGGTGGTTACACGTAGATTATTTGCAGTCTCTGTGTCTCTGGGGGCTCAATATCCAAAGCTCCTCATTAACCAAACACTTTTACTGACATTCTGATCCCACTGCAAATCTTAAAAGACCAAAACAATAGAAGGTAGAGTTCAGGATGGCTGATTCCCAGCCCCTAGGAGACCAGCTCCAAGCCATTTACGTCTCTCTACCTGTTTTTCTCACCTCCAAGTCACATACCTTGTACAGGTGGATATACCATGCTTCTCTAATTGGATTGCAGTCGTTTTTGAGTACAACTGAAAGCATCTCTATCTTACCAATGATGTTAGAAAGCCTGATTGCAATTTTAGCTGTGAGGTTTAATGTATGTATGAGGGTACAAATATTATATTTAGAAATATAGCTAAGTTGTAGTAAAATGCAAATATGGAGGATTGTTTCTTTCTAAGTGTCATTGAATATCCCTGATCCTTAATCTTTATACATTTGCGTAGAGCATATTTCAAGCCATTCTCTGTGATCACTTCTGACTGTGATCACTACACGTAGACCTGTTACTCCCTTTTTAGGGTTTCATAATCAGCTTTTTTTTGCTGTGTCCCAATAATTTTGATACACATTTTTCTTCACATTAGTGGAATGTGGTTTGATATTTTGGCTCTTGATTTTTAATGGTGTTATTTATTTTTTTTTTATGAGAAATCACAATATCACTGGCTAGGCACTGGTATGGAGGTTTATCCTTATTCTCAGTGGATTTAGTTTGATGACAAAAAGTATTTAATATACGAAGATGGTGTTCCATGTGAATATTCACTTAAAAATCTTCATCTTTAATGAATTCAATATTTTCATGTGTTTATCAATTTATTTTACTACATGTTAACTGTTTCTGTATGAATTTTGCTTTCTAATCTGTAGTATTCTTGGTATATTATTTGAAAAACAATTTGAGATAAGATGGCTTTATGTCTCTCTTCATCATCTTAACCTCATTCACTTCAAACATATGACATAATAAAAAATAAGAAGGCATAGTGGCTTCAAAAAGAAGAATGTAAACTACTGAACTCTTCCATTCAAACAGAATCTGCCCATCATAGTTTTTTTCCACTGTTTTTTTTTTCTTCTGCTTTAAGTGAAATTTTACAGTTCAAGTTACTTTCTCATACAAATATTTATACACATTGTCATGTGATGCTACTGTTCTCCCTGTAATGTGACAGCACACTCCTCCTTTCCACCCTGGATTTCCTGTGTCCATTCAACCAGCTCTTGTCCCTTTTTGCCTTCTCATCTCTTCCTCTGGACAAGAGCTGCCCATTTAGTATCACGTACCTACTTGTTATTATTACCTACTTGAGCTAAGAAGCACTGTCTTCATGAGTATTATTTTATGTCTTATAGTCAAGTCTCATCTTTGTCTACACAGTTGGTTTCGAGAATGGTTTCAGTTCTGGTTAACAGAGAGTTGGGGGGCCATGTCTTCTGGGGTCCCTCCAGACTCAATCAGACCATTAAGTCTGGCCTTTTTACTAGAATTTGAGTTCTGCATCCCATTTTTCTCCTGCTTCATCAGGGACTGTCTGTTTAGTTCCCTAGGGGTCAGGGCAGTCATTGGTGGTAGCTGGACACTAACTAGTTCTTCTGGTCTTAGGCTGATGGAGTCTCTGGTTTCTGTGGCCCTTTCTGTCTCTTGGGCTCATATTTCCCTTGTGTCTTTGGTGTTCTTCATTCTCCTTTGCTCCAGGTGGGTTGGGAACAATTGATGCATTGTAGATGGCTGCTTGCTAGCTTTTAAAACCCTAGACATGACTCATCAAATTGGGATGCAGAACATTTTCTCAATAAATGTTGTTATGCCAATTGACCTAGATGTCCCCTTAAACCATGGTCCCTAGACCCCCGTCTCTGCTACTCTGTCCTTTGAAGTGTTTGGTTGTATTCAGGAAACTTCTTACCTTTTGGTTTAGTCCAGTTGTGCTGACTTTCCCTGGTATTGTATGTTGTTTTTCCCTTCACCTAAAATAATTCTTGTCTACTGTCTAGTTAATGTTTAAACATTTTCTTCAGTTCTTATAATAGTGGTCTCCTACAATATTTGTCCTTTTGCGACTGACTAATTTCACTCAGCATAATGCCTTCCAGATTCATCCATGTTATGAGATGTCTCGCAGATTCATCATTGTTCTTTATCATTGCATAGTATTCCATTGTGAGAATATACCATAATTTGTTCGTCCATTTGTCTGTTCATGGTACCTACATTTTTTTAATTTTTTGCTATTGTGAACAGTGCTGCAATGAACATAGGTGTGCATGTATCTATTCATGTGACAGCTCTTCTTTCTCTACGATATAATCCAAGGAGTAGGGTTGCTGGATTGTATAGTACTTCTCTTTTTTTTTAATTGTGTTTTAAGAGGACATTTACAATTCAACTCATTTTCTCATACAAAAACGAATGTACATATTGTTATGTGACCCTAATTTCTCTCCCTATAATGTGACAGCACACTCCTCCTCTCCACCCTGTATTTCCCATGCCCATTCAACCAGCTCCTGTCCCCCTCTGCCTTTTCATCTTGCCTCCTGACAGAAGCTGCCCACATAGTCTCATGTGTCTACTTGAGCTAAGAAGCACACTACTCACCAGTATCATTTTATGGCTTATAGTCCAGTGTAATCTTTGTCTGAAGAGTTGGCTTCAGGAATGGTTTTAGTTTTGGGCTAACAAAGAGTCTGGGGGCCATGTCCTCTGGGGTCCCTCCAGTCTCAGTGAGACCATTAATTCTGGTCTTCATACTAGAATTTGAGACCTCCAATCACACTTTTCTCCTGCTCCATCAGGGATTCTCTGTTGTGTTCCCTGTCAGGGCCCTTCCTGGTGGTAGCTGGATACCATCTAGTTCTTCCAGTCTCAGGCTGATGGAGTCTCTGGTTTTTGTGGCCCTTCCTGTCTCTTGGGGTCATATTTTCCTGTTGTCTTTGGTGGTCTTCATTATCCTTTGCTCCAGGTGGTTTGAGACCAATTAATGAATCTTAGATGCCTGCTTGCTAGAATTTAAACCCTAGACACCACTCGCCGCAGTGGGATGAAGAACATTTTCTTAATACACTTTGTTATGCCAATTGACCTAGATGTCCCCTGAAACCATAGTCCCCAGACCCTGCTACTCTGACCCTCGAAGTGTTTGGTTGTATTCAGGAAACTTCTTAGCTTTGGATGCAGTCCAGTTGTGCTGACTTCCCTTGTATTGTGTGTCGTCCTTCCCTTCACCAAAAAGAATTCTCGTCTACTACCTAGTTAGTGAATATCCCTCTCCTTCCCTCTCACCCTCATAACCATCAAAGAATGTTTTCTCCTGTGTTTAAACATTTTCTTGAGTTCTTATAATAGTGGTCTCCTATAATATTTGTCCTTTTGTGACTGACTAATTTCACTTAGCATAATTCTTCCAGCTTCATCCATGTTATGAGATGTTTCACAGATTTATCCTTGTTCTTTATCTATTCCTTTGTGTGAATATAGCATAATTTGTTTATCCATTCATCTGTTGATGGGCACCTTGGTTGTTGCCATCTTTTTGCTATTGTAAACAGTGCTGCAATGAACATGGGTGTCCATATATCCATTTGTGTGCGGGCTCTTATTTCTCTAGGATACATTCCAAGGAGTGGGATTGCTGGATTGTATGGTACTTCTATTCGTAGCTTTTTAAGGAAGCGCCAAAACGATTTCCAAAGTAGTTGTACCATTTGACGTTCCCACCAGCAGTGTATAAGTGTTCCAGTCTCTCCACGACCTCTCCAACATTCATTATTTTGTGTTTTTTGGATTAATGCTAGCCTTGCTGGAGTGAGATGGTATATCATTGTAGTCTTGATTTGCATTTCTCTAATGGCTAATGATCCTGAGCATTTCCTCTTGTACCTGTTAGCCACCTGGATGTCTTCCTTGGTGAAGTGCTGTTCATATCCTTTGCCCATTTTTTAATTGGGTTGTCTTTTTGTTGCTGAGGTTTTTCAGTATCTTGTAAATTTTAGAGACTAGACTCTGATTGGATTGCCAAAAATCTTTTCCCAGTGCATAGGTTGTCTTTTTACTCTTTGGGTGACTTTTTTGGATGAGCATAAGTGTTTGATTTTTAAGAGCTCCCAGCAAACTAGTTTCTCTTCTGGTGTTTGTGCATTGTTAGAAATGTTTGTATTCTCTATGCCATGTATTAGGGTTCCTAGCATTGTCCCTATTTTTTTTTCCATGATCCTTTTCATTTTAGAGTTTATATTTAGGTCTTTGCTCCATTTTGAATTAGTTTTTGTGCTTGGTTTGAGGTATGGGTCTTGTTTCATTTTTTTTTTTTTTTTGCAGATGGATATCCAGTTATGCCAGCACCATTTGTTAAAAAGAGACTCTCTTTTTCCCACTTAATGGACTTTGGGCCTTTGTCAAATACCAGCTGCTCATAAGTGGGTGAATTTACGTCTGGACTCCCAATTCTGTTCCATTGACCTATATATCTGTTGTTGTACCAGTACCATGCTGTTTTGACTATTGTGGCAGTATAATAGGTTCTAAAATTAGGTAGTGTGAGGCCTCCCACTTTGTTCTTCTTCTTCACTAATGCTTTACTTATCTAGGGCCTCTACCCTTTCCATACGAAGTTGGTGATTTGTTTCTCCATCTCATTTAAAAATGTTGGAATTTGGATTAGGATCACATTGTATCTGTAGATCACAATGGGTAGAATTGACATTTTCTCAGTGTTGAGTCTTCCTATCCATAAGCAGTGTATGTTTTTTCCCTTATGTAAGTCTCATTTGGTTTCTTGTGGTACTGTCTTGTAGTTTTCTTTGCATAGTTGTTTTACATCTCTGGTTAGACTTATTCCTAAGTATTTTACACTTTTGGGTGCTATTGTAAATGGTATTGACTTGGTGATTTCCTCTATGTGATGTCCTATGTTCATGAGGGATATTGGTCTGTAATTTTGTGATTTTTTACCTGATTTTGGTATCAGGGTTATGCTAGCTACTTAGAATGAGTTTGAGAGTATTTCGTCCTTTTCTATTGTCTGAAATATCTTTAGTAGTAGTGGTGTTAACTCTTCTCTGAAAGTTTGGTAAAATTCTCCAGTGAAGTTGTCAAGGTCAGGTTTTTTTTTTTTTTTGAGAGTTTTTTAATAACTTTTCCAATCTCTTCTCTTGTTATGGTTCTGTACAGATTTTCAACATTACTTTGTGTAAGTTTGAGTAGGTAGTGTGTTACTAGAAATTTGTGCATTTCCTCTAGATTTTTGAGTTTGTTGGAACATAATTTTTCATAGTATTCTGCTATAATTATTTTATTTTCGGTTGGGTCTGTCGTGATATTACCCATCTCATTGCTTATTTGGGTTATTTGCTTTCTCTCCTGTTTTTCTTTTGTCAGTTTGGCTAATGGTTTATTGTAATTTTTTTTTTTATCTTTCCCAAGAATCAGCTTTGTTAAATCTTTCAATTGTTTTTCTATTCTCTATTTCATTTAATTCTGCTCTAGTTTTTTGTTATTTGCTTTCTTCTGGTGCCCAAGGACTTCTTTTGCTGTTCCCTTTCTACTTGTTCAAATTCTGGGTTACCGTTTTGATTTTGGCCCTCTCTTCTTTTTGGATGTGTGCCTTTATTGTTGTAAACTGACCTCAGAGCACTGCTTTTGCTGTATCCCAAAGATTCTGGTACAATGTGTTTTCATTCTCATTTGATTCTGTGAATTTTTTTTATTCCAACCTTAATTTCTTCTATAACCCAGTAGTTTTTGAGAAAGCCGTTGTTCCCTTTTCATGTGTTTGTTTTTTTTTTTCTTCCCTTTTATTGATTTCCACTTTTTTGGCTTTATGGCTAGAAAAGATGCTGTGTAATATTTTGATGTTTTGGATTCTGTTAAGGCTTGCTTTGTGGCCTAATATGTAGTCTATTCTGGAGAATGTTCCATGCGTGTTTGAAAAGAAAGTATACTTGGCTGCTGTTGGGTGGAGTGTCCTGTATAAGTGTATGAGATCCAGTTGGTTGATTGTGGCATTTAGATCTTCCTTTTTTCTTTACTGAGGTTCTTTCTGGATGTTCTGTTCTTCACTGGAAGTGGAATCTTGAAGTCTTCTACTATTATTGTGGAGCTGTCTGTTTCTCTTTTCAATGCTGTTAGAGTTTATGTATTTTGGAGCCCTTTCATTGGGTGTATAAATACTTATTATGGTTATGTCCTTCTGGTATATTGACCCTTTAATCATTGTATAGTGTCCTTCCTTAACCTTTGTGGTGGATCTTGCTTTAAAGTCTGTTTTGTCAGACATTAATATTGCCACTCCTACTCTTTTTTTATTGTTGTTTGCTTGATATATATTCTTTTCCCCATCCTTTGAGTTTTAGTTTGTATCTTCAAGTCTAAGGTGTGTCTTCTGTAGGCAGCATATAGAAAGATCGTGTTTTTAAATCCATTCTGCTACTCTCTGTCTCTTTATTGGTGCATTCAGTCCACTTACATTCAGCATAATTATTGATAGGTATGAGTTTAGTGCTGTCATTTTGAAGTTTTGTGTGTGTCTGTGTGTGTGTGTGGGTTTATTTGTTCCACTTAATTTTCTGTGCTCATTCTTTTTTTGTATGCATTTTTTTTCCACCTTTTTCATTTTTGTTCATTTTGTATTTGCTTGGTCTTTATATTTTCCTTTTTTAATTTTGATGTGTAGGATTGTTAGTTTCCTTTGTGGTTACCTTAATATTTACCTCTATTTTTCTAAGTTTAAATTAATCTTCTATTTCTTTATATCACCTAGACTTTTTCTCCATATGAAAGACCTATGACTACATTGTTTAGTCCCTCTTTTTTGTTTTAATGTTGTCATCTTTTAGGTATTGACTTCTCTCTTTCCCTATTTTTAGTGTTTTAGCTTGGATTTATTTTTATGACTACCGTATCTTAATTGATAATTAACTGTTTTGTCCTGTGTTCTAGTCTTGAGTTGTTATCTGATGTTATTGATTTCCTAATCAGAGGGCTCCCTTTACTGTTTCTTGTAATCTTCATTTGGTTTTTGCAAATTCCCTAAACTTCTGCTCATCTGGGAATGCCCTAACTTCACTACCATATTTGAGAGATGGTTTTGGTGGATACATAATACTTGGCTGGCATTTTTTTTTTCTTTTTCCCTTCAAGGCTTTATATATGTCATCCAGTTGCCTTCTTGCCTGCATAGTTTCTGCTGAGAAGTCAGAGGGTACTCTTATGGACTCTCCTTTGTCATTTACTTTTCACTTTTCCCTAGACACTTTTAAAATTTTTTCTTTACCTTTGGTTTTGGCAAGTTTGTTTATATTATGTCTTTATGCTTTTCTTTTGGAATCTACTTCACGTGGGTTCAGTGATCTTTTTGTATAGATATTTTCTCATCTTTCAGGATATCAGAGTTTTCAGCCAATAAATCTTCAAAAATTTTCTCTGTGTTCTGTATTATCTTCCCCTGCTCTTGTACTCCAATCACTTGTAGTTTATTCCTCTTTAATTCACAGCATTTCTTCATTTTCTAAAATTCTTTACCTGATTTTTGCACAAATAAGTTGGTGTTAAGTGCTTTACTTCAATATCACTAATTTTGACTTCCATTGCCTCAATTCTCCTCCGATGACTATCTATTAAGTTGTCTAATTCTGAAATTTTACCGTTAATCACTTGGATTTCTGTTTGATGTCTCTGTATAGATTCTTGCAGCCTGTAAAATTTGTCATTAGGCTGCTGTATAACCTTCTTAGGTTCCTCTATTGCTTTGTCTGTGTGTTCCTTGGCTTCTCCTGCCTTTTGCCTGGTCTTCCTGATCTCTTGAAGAGTTCTGGGTATGAGGCTTTTGAATTCTACCTCTGATAATTCCAAGAAGTTCTCTTCCTTCTAAAGATTTCTTGATTCATTGTTTTGGTGGCTTGCTGAAGTCATCATGGTTTGCCTCTTTATGTCATTTGATATTGACTGTTGTCCCTGAGCCATCAATAAGTTATTATATTTATTTATTTTATGTTTGTTTAGACTGTCTTAGTTTCTTCTTTTGTTTTGTTTTGATATGCCCAAATATACTGCTCATGTGAGCTAGTTTAATTATTGGCATCTTTGAAGCACTCGCGTCCTGTCTCCAGGTGGCTAAAGCTGTTATTAGGTATGGAAGCCTAGGAGTCTATTTACTTTACTGGTGTGAATTTAGCTCAGGTGTGCAGGTCATTGGTCACTGAGTATGTGGTGCAGGGTCTCACCTACAGCCCTAGATGGGCAGAGGTGATTGGCATAAGCACAGGTATATGGCTGCAGTAGGAGGTCATGCACTTGTCAAGGAAGGAGGCTTATTGCTGCCTCTGAGTGTCTGGGTGGAAGGTGTGTTTGTGTTCCCCAGAGTGTGTACATAGGTAGGTTTTGCAGCTGGACTATGGGCATCCAGTGCTGTTAGCTGTAAGGACTGGGAGTCACTGCTTATTCTTGGATCCCTGTCACAGGTGACTCAGTGGAGTGGGTGGAGCCACCAGTTCTCAGGCCCCTGTTGTGGGTAGGTGAGGACTCTGCTTAACAGGGTGAGTGGTAGCAAATTTCACAAATCTGTCACTCCACCTAATTGCAGATATAGATGAATATAGGCTTCAGTTATATACACTGTAATACTATGCTTATGATGGCCTACACTGTTGAAATGGGCCCACACAGGTCTATGCAGTGGTGAAAGGTATTCAAAATCCGTATTCCCCTTAAGCCTGTGCCTAGGCAAGGGGGCTATGGATGACCTGAGTTCCCAGTTTAGGGGAGCTGGTAGATTAATTTTTCCTGTTTGTTAATTTGTTCCCTCTCCAAAGCCAGGAGAATGGCTGGGGGTGCAAAACAAGTCCAACTTCAGGCCTAGGGAGTGCAGCAATAGCTGAAGCTGACAAGGAACCTGCAACAGAGTGTGGAGTGGGCAGGTAAATGGGAGAGAGGTATTTCCTAAAAGGTTTTTTCTTCTTCTTTTTTCAATCCATGTGGTTTGTTAGATGCTTATACTTATCTTTTGTCAATTGAGTGCTGTTTGTCTCTGGTTCTGGAGATTTGAGCAGACTCTCCACTACTCAGTGGAGAGTCTACTGATGTGGAAAACTTGTCCTGAGTGCCACCGCTTGCCTCACCATTCGTACCTGCCAACCCATCCTGCAAGGTTCCGGTTCCCACCAGGTCAGGTCTGGCAACTCATCTCTGCTTCTCAGCCATCTCTCCCTTGCCCTGCCACCCAGTCTGATCCCTCAACTTTGTCTTTGATGTTCAGAGCTCCTAGATTTTCACATATAATTGGTTGACTTGGTTTTTTGTTTTTGTTTTTTTTTTTTGTAAGAGGGTCTACCAGAAGCATCTGACTACTCCTTCATCTTGGCTCTGCCTCCTCCAGCCATGCTTATTGGATCAAGTTAAGTTTCCTGGGAGGCAGAGATTAGGATGCCAAAGGTTTGTTAGGGAGTACTCCTTGGATCATCACCTGTGAAAGAGAAGGGAAAGAAGAAGGATTGGGCAGAGGAAGAAGTTGAGTTGCAATGCAGTTTCAAGATCAGCCTCTGTGACCCTGCAGGAAGCTCTGGAGAGAGAATGACCTTTATTTTTTTTAATTATTTAAATAATTTTTATTGTGCTTTAAGTGAAAGTTTACAAATCAAGTCAGTCTCTCACATAAAAACTTATATACACCTTGCTACATACTCCCAATTACTCTCTCCCCAATGAGACAGCCTGCTCCCTCCTTCCACTCTCTCTTTTCTTGTCCATTTTTCTAGCTTCTAAGCCCCTCTACCCTCCCACCTCCCCTCCAGGCAGGAGATGCCAACATAGTCTCAAGCGTCCACCTGAGCCAAGAACCTCACTCCTCACCAGCATCCCTCTCCAACCCATTGTCCAGTCCAATCCATGTCTGAAGAGTTGGCTTCGTGAACGGTTCCTGTCCTGGGCTAACAGAAGGTCTGGGGCCCATAACAACCAGGGATCTTCTAGTCTCAGACAGACCATTAAGTCTGGCCTCTTTATGAGAATTTGGGGTCTGCATCCCACTGTTCTCCTGCTCCCTCAGGGGTTCTCTGTTGTGTTCCCTGTCAGAGCAGCCATATTTGTCCTTTTGCAACTGACTAATTTCACTCAGCATAATGCCTTCCAGGTTCCTCCATGTTATGAAATGTTTCACAGATTCATCACTGTTTTTTATTGATGCATAGTATTCCCTTGTGTGAATATACCATAATTTATTTACCCATTCATCTGTTGATGGGCACCTTGGTTGCTTCCATCTTTTTGCTCTTGTAAACAGTGCTGCAATAAGCATGGGTGTGCATATATCTGTTCATGTAAAGGCTCTTATTTCTCTAGGATATATTCCAAGGAGTGGGATTGCTGAGTTGTATGGTAGTTCTATTTCTAGCTTTTTAAGGAAGTGCCAAATCGATTTCCAAAGTGGTTGTACCGTTTTACATAAAATGGCCTTTCTGAGTTGTTCTAGTTGGAGGAAGAGGGCCAGGCCTTTAAAAGGTGTGTTGATCATTCATTAGGTGCAACCCGGGAGGCAGTTTGACCTTGGGTGCAGAAGCTCTTTCGTACTGAGGCACTTCCAAATAGGGCTAACAGTTAAAGGCACTGTGCTAAGCTAAGTGCTGAAGCAAGTGCTTAAAATATGTGAAAGTAGCAGGAAAGAAAGGAACAGAATGAGAATGCCAGACCTGGAATAAATTTGTGCTGGTTCACACTCATTGAGTACACTGAGTACCCGTTAGGTAGAAGGTGTTATATTTGTTGCTGTTTCTTGCTATTGAGTTAAAAAAAAAAAAGCACCAACTAATTGGATGCCATGTATAACCAAATAAAACCCTTCCCAGTCTTTTGCCATCTTCGTAATTTTTGGTATGTTTGAATTCATTGTAGTGGCCATTGTAAATCCATCTCCTTGAAGGTTTTCCAGGCCTTTGCTGTCCTTTAACTTTATCAAGCATTATATCTTTCTAGTGATTGATCCCTTCTGATGATGCATCCAAAGTAAGTGAGTTAAAGACTCAGCTCAATATTCTGTTCTCCATTGAGTTTTCACTGGCTGATTTCTAGAAGTAGATTGCTAGGCCTTTCTTCCTAGTTTGTCTTAGTCTGGAAGTTCCACTGAAACTTGTCTACAGTGGGTGACCCTGCTGGTATTTGAAATACTAGTGGCATGGCTTCCAGCATTATAGCAATGTGCAAGCCACCACAGTAATACAAACTGACATCAAACACTCGTAGTCATTTTGGTGATTGACTCCACATCAGACTTTCCTAATAAGAGAATTAGCCTAAGCCTCCCATGGTAATGAAATTTCTCTTGCTAGTAATTAGTTTTGGAAGGGGCATATGTCCCATACCAGGCTAATAATATGGGCTGTCTTCTAAATGATTTCTTGGGAAGGTTATCTTTCTATTACAAAGAGTCCAAATAGAGGCAGTCAGTTTTTCTGTTCCTATTATTGTTTCTGAACTGACCTATGTATTGTTGCAACCTTTGGTGACCATAAGAACAACAGCCTTAGAAAGAAATCAACACATGAAGACTGAAAATGCAACACCGTAGTTCTGTGCCTGGACCTACCCTGTCTCTGAAACCATTGTTAGGAGTGAAGATTGTTTTTAACGTTTGACCCTGCTTGTGTCACTGATAAAGTTGAGGTATCTCAAACCTTCCCCAACACGGGAACTAATATATTTATGCCAACTTTACAGATGATGAAACTTAGCTTGGAAACAAACTGTCAAAGGTCAGACAGCTACTATGGAGCAGAGGTAGGATTCAACTTGAAGTACACGATGAAGATCATGTTCCCGAGTTGTTTGATCAGATACTTGGATAGGACCAGCCTAAAGAGGAGGGGCAGCAGTGCTGGATTCTCTGAGAGGACGAAAGGGAGGCGCCCTGGTTGGTTTTCACATATTTGGTTTTCTGATTCCATGTTGTTGATGAGTACAATGGGAAAAATAGACGTGATGAGACACATGATAGACATACAAGAACCCCTCATTTTACAGCCATTCTCACGTCAAAACTATGAACAAAATGAATATTACAAATCTTCCTCTATATTCACTTTATTTCTCTTTCTCCTCTCCTTCATTCTTCCCTTCCTCTTTCACTTTTTTTCTCTCAATTCTCCTCTCTCTTCCACTACCACATTCTTCAAATTTTAATTATTGAATACCCTAATGCCTAGGGACTCACAAAATTCAAGACTGTAATTGCCTCTGGGAAGCAAAGGGGGAGAATGGACAGGAACAAAAAGAATGTGTCTTCTTTATGCATGTTGTTGTTGCTCGGTGCCATCAAATCGGTTCCGACTCATAGCAACTATATGCACAACAGAACGAAACACTCCCTGGTCCTGAGCCATCCTTACAATCGTTGTTATGCTTGAGCTCGTTGTTGCAGCCACCGTGTCAATCCACCTCGTTGAGGGTCTTCCTGTTTTCCATTGACCCTGTACTCTGCCAAGCATGATGTCCTTCTCCAGAGACTGATCCCTCCTGACAACATGCCCAAAGTATGTAAGCCGCAGTCTCGCCATCCTTGCTTCTAAGGAGCATTCTGGCTGTACTTCTTCTAAGATTTGTTCTTTTTTTGGCAGTCCGTGGTATATTCAATATTCTTCACCAACACCACAATTTAAAGTTGTCAGTTCTTCTTCGGTCTTCCTTATTCATTGTCCAGCTTTCACATGCATATGAGATGATTGAAAACACCATGGCTTGGGTCAGGCACACTTTAGTCTTCAAAGTGACATCTTTGCTCTTCAACACTTTGAAGAGGTCCTTTGCAGCAGGTTTACCCAATGCAATGCATCTTTTGATTTCTTGACTGCTGCTTCAATGGCTGTTGATTGTGGATCCAGGTAAAACGACATCCTTGACAGCTTCAATCTCTTCTCCATTTATCATGATGTTGTTCATTGGTCCAGTTGTGAGGACTTTTGTTTTCTTTATGTTGAGGTGTAACCCATACTGAAGGCTGTGGTCTTTGATCTTCTTTAGTGAGTGCTTGAAGTCCTCTTAACTTTCAGCAAGCAAGAACGTGTCTGCCAGTTTGTCATACTGTGGGGACTTGCATGTTGCTGTGATGCTTGAAGCTATCCCACCGGTATTCAGATACGAGCAGGGTCACCCATGGAGGACAGGTTTAAGCTCAGCTTCCAGACTAAGACAGACTAGGAAGAAGGACCTGGCAGTCTACTTCTGAAAACATTAGCTAGTGAAAACCTTATGAATAGCAGCAGAACATTGCTGATATAGTGCTGAAAGTTGAGCCCCCCAGATTGGAAGGCACTCAAAAGATGACTGGGGAAGAGCTGCCTCTTCAAAGTAGAGTCAACCTTAATGATGTGGATGGAGTAAAGGTTTCAGGACCTTCATTTGCTGATGTGGCATGACTTAAAATGAGAAGAAACAGCTGCAAACATCCATTAATAACCTTTATGCATACTATTGTGTTAATTTAAGACGGTAGTTGTTATGGCAAAATATCAAAATTTATTAATTCTGGAAACATAAATGCATGGGTATTTCTCCTGTTCTTCTAAAAAAATTTATGCCTGTTAAAATACTTCATTGATTAATAAATGGAAAGAGGTAAATGGCTGATTTAGCCTGTGGGTTCTGCCTCGTTTTCCACCTCCTCCCACAGAGTTCTTATGAACAAGTAGCAGAGTAAAGGCCAATGATCTTCCCTACAAAGTAGTATTAAGAATCATGTATAAAAATGTAAGGAGAAGGTCACCATACACCCCTGCTTCTCAAAACAATATTAAGGGAAATTTTGGAAAAATCTAGAACATTCATCAAAATCAAGCAACGGTAAGTTTGTGTTTAGATGGGAAAAGCCCCTGGAATTTTAGGGTCAGAGTAGGATACTAGCAGAATGAGAGCTATTGAAGTATTGGTGCAAAGGTTCAGGGAAACATGGCAAAAGGATCAATAATTTGGCAGGAATCTCACAGCTGACTCTGCTTTTCTCATCTTCTGCAAGTACTTTCCTCACATTTGCCCCCAGATGGACAGTTAGACAAAGATCTCTCCCTATTTGCAAAACAGAAACTAGGGAACTTCTGATTACTTTGGTGCTAGCACTAAGGGGTGGCATTAAGTTCCCCTTGGAGACTGAATTATAAAAAAGGAAGTCCTATACTCAGGGAGCACAGAAAGACAGAAAGACCAGGTTTTTGTGTACAAATGATGATCTTTTCTTCTTAGTTGTGCTGCCTACTGACCTGAGCAAGGCTGTTGAGTGTGTGATCATAACAGACTATTTGTAGTCTCTGTGACCCTTGAGGCTTCAATACCCAAAGCTCCTTATTAGTCAAACTCTTCTGTTGTCATTCCAATCTCAGGGCAATGAAAATCCCTAACGGGCAAGGCTCAGAAAAAGAAGTCTTTCTGCTCACATCCATTGCAAGTACCATGTACATATGGACACAGAACACTCATGCAATTAGATTCTAGTCTTCTTTTTTTAAGATATATTCAAAGGCATTCTCCTTCCAACAAAAATATCAGGGAGACTGACACATGTTTAGGCTCAAAAATGTAGTTTATTTATATGGTTGTGTATATATATATATATATAACTTTTAAAAAGACAAGTGATAGTATTTATCAGTTCAACTTTATCAACTTCAACTCTAAAAAATTCCAGCTGTAAGAGCCAGTTCTACATATGGCTCACTGAAGGTTGATCCTGTTTCTGCATATTATACTCAGGTTTCTAATATATTCTCTGCAATTAATTTGGACTTAGCGTGTAACAGACATTTTACTCAGTTTTTAGAATTTTGCTACTAACTTTTCTCAAATTCAATGCTGTTTTTGTGGTTAAGTGCCATCAAGTCAGTTCCAACTCATAGCGACCCTATGTACAACAGAATGAAACACTGCCTGGTCCTGTGCCATCCTCTCAATCCTTGTTATGCTTGAGCCCATGCTTGCAGCCACTGTGTCAGTCCATCTCATTGAGGGCCTTTCTCTTTTTACTGACCTTCTACTTTACCAAGCATTATTTCCTTCTCCAGAGACTGATCCCTCTTGATAACACGGCCAAAGTATATAAGACAGAGACTAGCCACCCTTGCTTCTAAGGAGCATCCTGGTTGTACTTCTTCCATGAAAGATTTGTTTTTTCTTTTGGCAGTCCACGATATATTCAATATTCCTCACCAAAACCACAATTCAAAGGCTTCAATTCTTCTTCTGTCTTCTTTACTCATAGTCCAGCTTTCAAATGCATATGTGATGATTGAAAATACCGTGGCTTGGATCAGATGTACCTTAGTCTTCAGGGTGACGTCTTTGCTCTTTAACACTTTAAAGAAGTCTTTTGCAGTAGATTTGACCAACGCAATGCGTCCTTTGTTTTCTTGACTGCAGCTTCTATGGGTGTTTATCTAAGTCCAAGTACAATGAAATTCTTGACTTCAACCTTTTCTCCATTTATCATGATGTTGCTTATTGGTCCAATTCCGAGGATTTTTATTTTCTTAATGTTGAGGTGTAATTCATACTGAAGGCTATGGTCATTGATCTTTGTCAGTATGTAGGTACTTCAAGTCCTCTTCACGTTCAGCAAGGAAGGTTGTGTTATCTGCATAGCACAGGTTGTTATTGAGTCTTTCTCGAATTCTGATGTCATGTTCTTCTTCATATAGTCTAGCTTCTTGGATTATTTCCTCAGCATACAGATTGAATAAGTATGGTGAAAGATACAACCCTGACACACACCTTTTCTGATTTTAAATCACACAGTGTCCCCTTGCTCTGTTCAAAAGACTGCCTATTGATATAAGTACAGGTTCCTGATAAGCACAATTAAGTGTTCTGGAATTCCCATTTCTCACAATGTTATCCATAATTTATTATGATCCACACAGTCGAATGCCTTTGCATAGCCAAGAAAACACAAGTAAACATCTTTTTGGTATGCTCTGCTTTCAACCATGATCCGTCTGACATGAGCAATGATATCCCTTGTTCAATGCCCTTTTCTGAATCTGGCTTGAATTTCTGGTGGTTCCCTGTTGGTGCACTGCTGCAACCACTTTGGAATGATCTTCAGCAAAATTTTACATGAGTATATTAATGATATTGTTTGATAATTTGCACAATACAAAATACGGATCTCTTCCAGTAGGTTGGCCAGATAGCTGCCTTTCAAATTTATGGGCATAGATGAGTGAGCACTTCAGTGCTGCATCCGTTTGTTGAAACATCTCAGTTGGTATCCCGTCAATTCCTGGAGCCTTGCTTTTTGCCAGCCAATACTCTCAGAGCAGCTTGGACCTCTTCTTTCAAACCATCGGTACTTGATCATACGCTACCTCCTGAAATGGTTGAACATTGACCAATTCTTTCTTGGTACAGTGACTCTGTATTCCTTCTATCTTCTTTTGATGCTTCCTGCATCATTTAGTATTTTGCTCATTGAATCCTGTTATATATACAGATAATAATAAGTGTTGGAAAGGTACAGAGAAATTGAAACCCTCATACACTGCGGGTGGGAACGTAAAGTCATTCAGCCACTTTGTAAAACAGTTGGCAATTCCTCAAAATATTAAATACAGTGTTACTTTATAGCTCAGCAATTCCCCTCCTAGGTATATACTCAAAATAATTGACCATCTATGTCTACACAAAAACTTGTACTCAAATGTTTATAGCAGCATTAGTCACAAAAGCAATATACAGAGAAAACTGAAATGTCTATCAACCCATAAATTAATAACCAAAATGTGGTATAGTTATATAATGGAATATTATTCAGCCAAAAAAGGAATGAGTTATGATACATTCTCCAACATGGATGAACCTTGAAAACATTACACTAAATGAAGGAAACCAGACTAAAAAAAAGGCATATATCCTATGATTTCATGTATAAGAAATATCCAGAATGGTCAAAGCCATAGAGAGAAATAGGATTAGTGGTTTCCAGGTGATGGGTGATCAGAGGAATGTGCAGTGACTGCCAGTGGGTATGGGGTTTCATTTCTTTGGGTGATGAGAATGTTTTGGAATTAGATAATGATGATCAATGAACAACTTTGTGAGCATACGAAAAATCACTAAATTGTACATTTTAAAAGGACGAACTTTGTGGTACATGAATTATATTTTAATAAAAATGTTATTAAAATTAAAAATAAATTTAAAGCTTTTGTGATTCAAAGCACCTTATCAAGGAAAGGAAGGGACAACCTACAAAATGGAAGGAAGTGTTTGGGTACCATGTATCTGATAAGAGAATCATGTCCAGAATACTGAAAGAATTCCTACAACTCAATGAAAAAACACAACCAAATTTGAAAATGAGCTAAGGACTTGAATAGATATTTCTCCAAAGAAGATACACATATGGCCAGCAAGCACATAGAAAGATGCTGAACATCAATAGTTCTAAGGGAAATACAAATCAAAACCACAATCAGATACCCACTCACATCCACCCGGATGGCTATTATCAGAAATTTGGAAATTAACAAGTACTGATGAAGATGTGGAGAAATTGGAATGCTCATTCGTTGCTGGTGGGAATGTAAAATGGTGCAGCATTTTGGAAAACACTTTAGTGTTTCTTCAAAAAGTTAAACCTAGAATTACCATACGACCCACCAATTTTACTCCCACATATATATCCAAAAGACTTATAGGCAGCGACTCTTGTTGCTTTACAACAACTTTGATTGCAGTATTTCTCACAATAGCCAAAATGTGTAAACAACCCAAGTGTCAATCCACAAATGAATGAATAAACAATATGTGGTTTCTATTTGTGGTGATGAAAACCATTATGAAATGGATAGTGCTGACGGTTTCACAACTAGATGCATACAACTATTGTTACTGAACAAGGGGATACTGTGTGACTTAAAGTCAGGAAAGGTGTGTGCCAGGATTGTATTCTTTCACCACACCAATTCAATCTGTATGCTGAGCAAGTAACCCAAGAAGCTGGACTATAAGAAGAAAAATGGGGCATCAGGATTGGAAGAAGACTCATTAACAAACTGCATTATGCAGATGACACAACCTTGCTTGCTGAAAGTGAAGAGGGCTTGAAGTACTTACTGATAAAGATCAAAGACCACATCCTTCAATATGGATTACACCTCAACATACAGAAAACAAAAATCCTTACAACCGGACCAATAAGCAACATGATGATAAACAGAGAAAAGATCGAAGTTGTCAAGGATTTCATCGCACCTAGATTCACAATCAATGCCCATGGAAGCAGAAGTCGAGGAATCAAAAGATGCATTGTATTAGGCAAATCTGCTGCAAAAGACCTCTTCGAAGTGTGGAAAAGCAAAGATGTCATTGTCAAAGATGAAATTATGTCCCCCCCAAAATGTGTGCATCAGTTGGACTGAGTTATGGTTCCCAGTATCGTGTGATCTTCCTATATGTTGTAAATTCTACCTCTATGATATTAATGAGGGAGGATGGGCATCAGTTGTGTTAGTGAGGCAGGATTCAACCTACAAGACTAGATTGTGTCCTGAGGCAATCTCTTGAGATATAAAAGATAAAAGCAAGCAGAGAGACAGGGGGACCTCATACCACCAAGAAAGCAGCACCAGGAGCAGAGTGTGTCTTTGGGACATGGGGCCCTTGCCTATGCCTGAGAAACTCCTTGACCAGAGGAAGATTGAGGAAAAGGACCTTCCTCCAGAACTGACAGAGAAAGCTTTCCCCTGGACCTCATGCTCTGAATTTGGACTTCCAGCCTGCTAGACTGTGAGAAAGTAAATTTCTCTTTGTTAAAGTCATCCACTTGTCATATTTCTATTATTGCAGCGCTAGATGGCTAACACAGGCATCTTGAAGACCCAGGTGAGTTTGACCCAAGCTATGGAGTTTGCAGTTGCCCATATGCATGGGAAAGCTGGACAATGAAGAAGGAAAACCTAAGAAGAATTAACAGTTTTGAATTGTCGTGTTGGTGATGAATATTGAATATACCATGGGCTACGAACAAATCTGTCTTGAAAGAAGTACAACCAGAATGCTCCTTAGAAGCAAAGATGACAAGATTACATCTCACATACTTCGGACATGTTATAAGGAGGAATCAGTCCCTGGAGAAAGACATCATACTTAATGTAGGCAAAAAAAAGAAAAAGACCCTCAAGAGATGGATTGATACAGTTGCTGAAATAATGGACTCAAACATAGCAACAGTTGTGAGGGTGGCTCAGCAGTGATTTGTTCTGTTGTACAAAGGGTCAGCATGAGTTGGAACTGATTTGACAGCACCTAACAATAACAACAGCATACTTAAGAATGGTTTAAATGGCAAATATTTTGTTATATATATTTTACCATGGTAAAATTAAAAAAAAAATAATTATGGGTTTTACAAGGATGAGAAATGTGCACAGGTGCTTGCCTTTCCTATGATGCAAGAATTCAAGTTCATTTTTATGTTGCAGAATCTTTTATTAAATCATCCATTTACTGTAATGGCGCTTCCACAATAAATAAAGCATCCCTTTATGTGCTGGTCTTTATATGGACTGTCTCAGGGCTCAGGTGCACAGTCCATGGACCTTGAAAGGGCTGTTGAATGTGTTGTCAAAGGTGTACTCTTTGCAGTCTTTATGGCCCTTGAGCATTCCATAGCCAAAGTTCCTCATTAGTAAATGTTTTTTGCTATCATTCTGATCTTCCAAAACCAAACCAAACCCATTGCCGCCTAGTCCATTCCGCCTCATAGCAACCCTATAGGACAAAGTAGAATGGCCCTATAGGGTTCCCAAGGAGCGACTGGTGGATTCAAACTGTGGACCTTTTGGTTAGCAGACATAGCTCTTACTCACTGTGCAACCAGGGCTCCATTCTGATCTTAGAGTATTCCAAATCCTTAAGGAACAAGGCTCAAAGAAGGAAGCACTTTACATTGGATAATTCCCATACACACACCAGGAATATGTCATCCTCTCACCCCAATTCTTCCTGCTCACACCCTTTTCAGGCCCTTGGCACATGTGGACAAACCTCCCTTCTGTTAATGAATTCTAGTCTTCTTTCTTTAAGCATATTTGAAGGCACCCCTATTCTAATAACAATATCAAGAAGGCTGATACCATGTTTAGGCTTAAAAGATCGTTTATTTTGTTGATATATATCTTGTATGACTACAAGTGATAGTATAGCAAATGTACCCTAAAAATACAGATTCTAAAAGCTAATTCTAAATGTGGTTCATTGAATGTTGATGTCTTTTCTGAAAAAGTATTCAGCACTTTCTAATACAGTGTTTGTAATCAAAATGGACTGAGTATGTAACAGACATTTGCTTTCCAACTTTTCCTAATTCCAGACTACTAGCTTCAGTATATTTATTTTTTCCATATTACACACCGTAAGTTGAAATTATGGCTCTTTGCTGTCAAGATTTTTGTGGTAAATTGCAAATTATCGGGAAAGCATTCAACCTGTGATACGTCTGTGGTTCTAACTGAATAAGGTTGGAAATTGTTATGACAACAAATGTATTCCTAGCTGACTGTTAGGTTAAAATAATTAAGAACTGCAATTGGAGTACATGCATAGATACAAAGAACTTATTGATAAAGAGACAGTCCATAAAAAGACCAGCACATAAAAGGACACTTTATTTATCGCAGAAGTGCCATTTCAGTGAATGGATGGATTATTTAATAAAAGATTCTGCAACATAAAAATGAATTTGAATTCCTGCATCATAGGAAAGGCAAAAATAAATTACAGGTGGGTCCAGGCTTCAAAAGTAAAAGAAAAATTATAAATTCTTTAGACTAAGGTAATTAGTAGTTTCAAAAATTAGATCTGTTGAGCACAATCCATTAAGGAAAATTGGGAGGAATAAAACTATACTAAAACTAAGCACCTATGTTCATATGCAAAAAAAAAAAAAAAAAAAAAAAAATCCATTCATCCAAAGAAGAAATAGCTGTGCATATAACTGACAAAGGTTTACTTACTGGTTGTATAAAGAATTGGTATGAATTAGTAAGAAAAGGATAAACAACTCAATAGAAATGCCAGAAAGGAAATTTCCTCAAGAGGAAAAATAAATGGCTCTTAAATATGTGAGAAGATGCTTGGCTTCATCAATAAAAGAAATGTCATGAAATAATCTAAATGAAATAATTTTCACATCCACTAAATAGAATAAGGGAAAATGTATCAGCAATGATATGGCTCATCAGGAACTTCTTACGGACGTTTATATTGGTTCATTCACTGAAGAAAACTCTTTGGAAGTTCTCAAAGCAGAGTAGGTACTTCCCCACACCCCAAAATTCCACCCCAGGTATGAAATTCACTCCAGTTTCCACCAAGAGACATATAAGGATATATTCAAACAGATTTATTCCTAATAGCAAATTAAAAAAAAATTAGCTACCAAAATTTCCATCAACATCAGAAGGAATACATATTTTGTAATGTCACCATACACAATGGAAAAATATACAGCATTGGAAACAAATAAATTACAATTACACACAGCAACATGATTGAATTTCAAAAGCACAATCAGGATACGTAATTCATTCATTGAAATTTCACTATTAATAAGTTTAAAAATAGTGAAATTGATAAATTAGACAGGAATACACCCAGGAGTGAAAAAACAACTATCTTGAATCATATGGCCAGTTTTGTAGAGCAAGTACAATTAATTAGTGGCAATTCCATAGGTGTGCCAAAGGAGTCCTGGTGGCTCAATGATTAAACACTTGGCTTCTAGCCAAAAGGATGGTGGTTTGAAACCACCCAAAAGCCTTGTGACAGGAAGACATGGTGATTTGTTTCTGTAAGGATTACAGCCAATAAAGCCCTATGGGGATGGGACCAAGATGGCTGACTAGGCAGAAGCTTCTGCTGATCCCTCTTGTAACAAAGGCTTGAAAAAACAAGTGAATCGATTACATACATGACAATCTATGAATTGTGACCATCAAATACAGAACTAAGGAATTGATCTGAGTGACAGGGGAGCGAGAATCTCATGCTGAAGCAGCGACCAGTTCCAGAGCCTCGCTAGCCACGCCCCAGACCTGAGCCCTTGCGGAGCTTTGGGGCCAGAGTGGTGAGGCTGACTGTGGCTTCCTGAGTCAAGGCAAGCACGGGAGGCAGCCCTAACCCCCTGGGGCAATCTTGGCAGGACCCAGCCAGCACACACAGTCTACACACCCCTCTGGAATGTCAGATAAAACAGTCCTCACCAAATAACAAAAGTGACTTTGTCTACTTTACCAGGCTACTCTCTCCAATCTATCTGATCCCTCCCCTCCCTGCCCCAGCTGGCTTCATTAACATTGGAATTCCCTGAGCCAGAGAGTGAAGTGCTCTGTGGGATTTTTTTTTTTTCTTTCTAACCCATTCTCCTGACCTGGGAAAAGCAGCAATTAACAATCGGGGAAAAAATCCTTTCCTGAGTTCTCTAAACTGGAGTAACAGTACAGAACCAGCTCCATCCAGGCATAAGAGACACAGTTTTTGGCTATCACTCCTATACGGAACCAGGTGGCTATTTTAATACAAAAGCAATTCTTTTAGAGATCTGACTGTAATTATTGTAGCTTAGAAGTGGAAAGACAAGTTTTGGAGGTCTAATATGGCTCTACCTATTAAACAGAGCCCTCACTGATCCACAGCAGGGAACTGAGGGCTGAGACTCCATCCACACCACATAGCCACCTGCTAAAGGGGTCTGAGGATAGTGACACCTACCAATCTTTAGAGGTACAAGCATTGGGTGCCTAAGGTACAGCTGTACAGCCCACCCACCACAGTGCTCTAGAGAACATAGAGGCTCCTTCCTCACTGGCACTTGGGGGAAGGCTGTGAGCACCCTGCCCTCCTTGGAGTGTGTGACCCCTTGCTGCTACTAGAAACTGGTGCATACAACCATCACCACTACTCCTCTAAGATAGTAGGTGAGAGCCTACACCACACACTAGGTGACCCACTATCAGGACACCTGAGCTGATTCTATTCAAGAATAGTGAATGGACTCGTATGCTCATATACCGGGTAATAGCTCAGACCATAAGCCCATAAGAGCAGAAATCAATAACAGAAAAACCAGGGAAAAGAAACCAAATACTTGAAAACTCAACAATACCCTGCTCAAAAAAGACTGGGTTATAGAAAACATTAAGGAGGGAATAAAGAAATTCATAGAATCCAATGAGAATGAAAACACTTCATATCGGAACCTTTGGGACACAGAGAAAGCAGTGCTCAGAGGTCAATTTATATCAATAAATGCACACATACAAAAAGAAGAAAGAACCAAAATCAAATAACTGTCCCTACAACTTGAACAAATAGAAAGAAAGCAACAAAAGAAACCGCCAGGTACCAGAAGAAAACAAATAATAAAAATTAGAGCAGAATTAAATGAATTAGAAAACAGAAAAACAATTAAAAGAGTTAACAAGACAAAAAAAAAGCCGGTTCTTTGAAAAAATTAACAAAATTGATAAACCATTGGCCAGACTGACTAAAGAAATACAGGAAAGGAAACAAATAACCAGATTAAAAAATGAGATGGGCCATATCATAACAGACCCAACTGGAATCAAAAGAATCATGTCAGATTACTATGAAAAATTGTACCATAACAAATGTGAAAACCTAGAAGAAATGGATGAATTCCTAGAAACACACTACCTACCTAAACTGACACAAACAGAGGTAGAACAACTAAATAGACCCATAAAAAAAGAAGAGATTGAAAAGGTGATCCAAAAACTCCCAACAGCAACAACAAAAAAAAGCCCTGGCCATGACAGCTTCACTGCAGAGTTCTACTAAACTTTCAGAAAAGAGTTAGCACCACTACTACAAAAGGTATTTAAAAGCATAGAAAAGGATGGAATACTCCCTAACTTATTCTATGAAGCCAGCATATCCCTGATACCAAAACCAGCTAAAGACACCACAAAAAAGAAAATTACAGACCTATATCCCTCATGAACATAGATGGAAAAATCGTCAACAAAATTCTAGCCAATAGAATTCAACAACATATCAAAAAAAAATTCACTATAACCAAGTGGGATTTATACCATTTATGCAAGGATGGCTCAATATTACAAAAACAATTACTGTAATCCACCGTATAAATAAAACAGAAGACAAGAACCACCCAATTTTCTCAATTGATGCAGAAAAGGCATTTGACAAAGTCCAACATCCATTCATGACAAAAACTCTCAGCAAAATAAGAATAGAAGGAAAATTCCTCAACATAATAAAGGGCATTTATACAAAGTCATTATGCCTCAGCATAAAGAAAACAAAAATCCTCAGAACTGGACCAATGAGCAACCTCATGATAAACAAAGAAAAGATTGAAGTTGTCAAGGATTTCATTTTCCTTGGATCCACAATCAACAGCCATGGAAGCAGCAGTCAATAAATCAAAAGATATATTGCATAGGGTAAATCTGCTGCAAAGGACTTCAAAGTGTTGAAGAGCAAAGATGTCACCCTGAAGATTAAGGTGTTCCAGACCCAAACCATGGTATTTTCAGTCACATCATATGCATGTGAAAGCTGGACAATGAATAAGGAAGACTAAAGAAGAGTTGATGGCTTTGAATTGTGGTGTTGGCGAAGAATATTGAATATACCATGGACTGCCAACAGAACAAACAAATCTGTCTTGGAAGAAGTACAACCAGAATGCTCCTTAGAGGCAAGGATGGTGAGACCGTGTCTTACATACTCTAGACACGTTGTCAGAATGGATCAATCCCTGGAGAAGGACATCATGCTTGGCAGAGTACAGGGTCAGCGGAAAAGAGGAAGACCCTCAATCAGGTGGATTGACGCAGTGGCTGCAACAATGAGCTCAAGCATAACAACAATTGTAAGGATTGTGCAGGACCGGGCAGTGTTTCGTTCTGTTGTGCATAGGGTCGCTATGAGTTGGAACCAACTCGCTGGCACCTAGCAACAACAACAACATGGAAAGCCAACAGCCAACATCATTCTTAATGGAGAGCTTCTGAAAGTGTTCCTCTTGAGAACAGGAACCAGACAAGTATGCCACTTAACACCACTCTTATTCAGCATTGTGCTGGAGGTCCTAGCCAGAGTAATTAGGGTGGATAAAGAAATAAAGGGCATCCAGATTGGTCAGGAAGAAGTAAAAATATCTCTATTTGCAGATTACATGATCTTATACACAGAAAACCCTAAAGAATCCGCAAAAAAAAAAAAAAAAAAAAAACTACTGAAACTAATAGAAGAGTTCAGCAGAGTATCAGGTTACAAGATAAACATACAAAAATCAGTTGGATTCCTCTACACCAACAAAAAGAATATCAAAGAGGAAATCACCAAATCAATACCATTTACAGTAGCCACCAAGAAGATAAAGTACTTAGGAATAAATCTAACCAGAGACGTAAAAGACCTCTACAAAGAAAACTACAGTACAATACAGTTCTGCAAAAAACCAAAAGAGACCTACATAAGTGGAAAAACATACCTTGCTCATGGATAGGAAGACTTAACATTGTAAAAATGTCTATTCTACCAAAAGCCATCTATACATACAATGCGATTCCAATTCAAATTCCAATGACATTTTTTAATGACATGGAGAAACAAATCACCAACTTCATTTGGAAGGGAAAGAAGCCCCGGATAATTAAAGCATTACTGAAAAAGAAGAACAAAGTGGGAGGCCTCACTCTACCTGATTTTAGAACATATAATACACCCACAGGAGTCAAAACAGCCTGGTACTGGTAAAACTACAGACACATAGACCAATGGAAAAGAATTGAGAATCCAGACATAAATCCATCCACATATGAGCAGCTGATATTTGACAAAGATCCAGTATTAGTTAATCGGGGAAAAGACGGTCTTTTTAACAAGTGGCGCTGGCATAACTGGATATCTATCTGCAAAAAAATGAAACAAGACCCATACCTCACACCATGCACAAAAACTAACTCAAAATAAATCAAAGACCTAAACATAAAGTCTGAAACGATAAAGATCATGGAAGAAAAAATAGGGACAATGGTAGGAGCCTAATACATGGCATAAACAGAACACAAAACATTACTAAAAATGCCAAAGAGAAACCAGATAACCGGGAGCTCCTAAAAATTCAAGCACCTATGCTCATCCAAAGACTTTGCCAAAAGAGCGAAGAGACTACCTACAGACTGGGAAAAACTTTTTGGCTACGACATCTCTGACCAGCGGCTGATCTCTAAAATCTACATGA
This sequence comes from Elephas maximus indicus, assembly GCF_024166365.1. NCBI lineage: Eukaryota > Metazoa > Chordata > Mammalia > Proboscidea > Elephantidae > Elephas > Elephas maximus. The sequence goes on from NC_064821.1 coordinate 22,075,410, forward strand.
TTCTGCTAAATATCAACCACAAAAAGGCAAATAACCCAATTAAAAAATGGGCAAAGAATATGAACAGACACTTCATCAAAGAAGACATTCTGGCAGCTAACAGATACAGGAGGAAATGCTCTCAATCATTAGCCATTAGAGAAATGCAAATCAAAAGTACAGTGAGATTCCATCTCACTCCAACAAGGCTGACATTAATCCAAAAAACACAAAATAGTAAATGTTGGAGAGGCTGTGGAGAGATTGGAACACTTACACACTGCTGGTGGGAATGTAAAATGGTACAACCACTTTGGAAATTGATTTGGCGCTTCCTTAAAAAGCTAGAAATAGAACTACCATAAAAAAAGATCCAGCAAGCCCACTCCTTGGAATAATTCCTAGAGACATAAGAGCCTTTACACGAAGCAATATATGCACACCCATATTCATGGCAACATTGTTTACAATAGCAAAAAATTGGAAGCAACCGAGGTGCCCATCAATGGATGAATGGATAAACTATCGCATATTCACACAATGGAATACTATGCATCAGTTAAGAACAATGTTGAATCCATGAAACATTTCATAACATGGAGAAGTCTGGAAGGCATTATGCTAAGTGAAATCAGTCAATTGCAAAAGGACAAATATTGTGTAAGACCACTATTATAAGAACTGGAGAAACAGTTTAAGCAGAGAATACTCTTTGACAGTTACGAGAGGGAGGTGGGCGGGAGGGAGGAGAGGGGCATTCACTAATTAGATAGTGGATAAGTTTCATTTTAGGTGAAGGGAAAGACAATACACAATAAAGGAGAGGTCAACACAAATGGACTAAACCAAAAACAAAGAAGTTTCCTTAAAAAACTGAACACTTCAAAGGCCAGCATAGCAGGGGCAGGGGTTTGAGGGCTATGGTTTCAGGGGACATCTAAGTCAATCGGCATAATAAAATCTATTAAGAAAATATTCTGCATCCCACCTTGGAGAGTGGCTTCTGTGGTCTTAAACACTAACAAGCGGCCATCTAAGATGCATCAATGTGTCTCAGCCCACCTGGAACACGGAAGAATGAAGAACACCAAAGGCACAAAATAATTATGAGCCTGAGACAAAAAGGACCACAAAAACCAGAGACTACATCAGCCTGAGACCAGAACAGCTAGATGGTACCTGGCCACAACTGATGACTGCCCTGACAGGGAACTCAACAGAGAAACCCTGAGGGAGTAGGATAACAGTGGGATGCAGACCCTAAATTCTCATAAAAAGACCAGATTTAATGGTCATACTGAGACTGGAGGAACCCCGGAGGCCATGGGCCCCAGACCTTCTGTTACCCCAGGGCAGGCACCATTCCCAAAGCCAACTCTTCAGACAGGGATTGGACTGGAATAGGGGATGGAAAATGACACTGGTGAAGAACAAGCTTCTTGGATCAAGTCGACACATGAGACTATGTTGGCATCTCCTGTCTGGAGGGGAGATGAGAGGGTAGAGGTAGTCAGAAGCTACCTGAATGTACACGAGGAGAGAGAGGGGAGGGAAGTACTGTGCTATCTCATCAGAGGGAGAGCAATTAGAAGTCTTTTTTTTTAGCAAGGTGTATATAATTTTTTTATGAGGAACTGACCTGATTTGTAAACTTTCATTTAAAGCACAATAAAAACTAATTTAAAAAACCCTATGGGACAATTGTACTCTGTCACTTAGGGTCGCTATGAGTTAGAATCACTTAAAACAATAAGAATTATACAAGGCTGCAGTATCAAACTACCACAAAATGGGAGGCTTAAAATTAGAAAAGAAAATATTGCCTCAAAGTTGTGGAGGCTAAAAGTCCAAATTCAGGCTGTCAACAGGACTATGTACCCTCCGAATCTCTGAGGGAAGATCCTTTCTTGTCTATGCCAATTTCTGGTATCCTTATGAACTCTTTGGCTTGCAGCTCCAGCAAAACTCCATCTATTCCTTTGTCTTCACATGACCTCCTCCTTCTTTGACTCTCTGTCTCAATATCTTCTCTTTTATATGGACACGACTCATATTGGTTTAGGATGTTCCCTACTACTGTATGACCTCATGTTAACACATAATATCTTCAAAGATCTTATTTCCATACAAAGTCACATTTACAGGAGTTAAGACTTCAACCTATCTTTTTAGGAGGCACAATTAAATCGATAACAATAAGATTCAACAAAATACAAGAACTTCAGAGAAAGCAATAAATATAGATTTCAAGATAGTGTTTGCCACCAGGAGGGTACAGGGCAAAAGAGTGGGAGAGTATTCATTGAATTATATGGTGATGTCATTATTTTATAACCCAGGTCATGGGTATATAAGCTTTCATTATACTACTATTCTTTAAGAACTATTGATACATTTCATACAGTACTTCGCATATGATATTTTAATAATAAGTAAAATTGAAAAGATTCCACTTTCCAGATTCTTTCATATTCTAGATTCTAAACCCATTCTCTATCATCTAATATTAAAGCCGTACTTCCGAAACTTCGGCATGCATCAGAATCTCAAAGAAGTAATTACTTAGAATGTTCATCCTTCAGATGACTCCCCAGATATCAAAATAGGTCTTGGGTGAGGTATAGAAACCCACAGTATGAACAAGGCCTCAGGAGACTCATCTCTGCAAGTGTTTTATGAACATAAAGGGAGACAACTTTGCACTACAATATACCTGGTGTGTCTGGTGAGGAGCTGACCTCCTGATTTAGTGCTAGACACAATCCCTCTGCCAACTATCAGTGGTGATCAGAAGTCTCTCCAGCCACATCATTAATTCTCCTACAAGATTTGTTTTGTTGTCACCCCAACACCCAGAGACGATCTGACAGATGGCTCTGCTTCTTTGTAGTTGTGGAAAAGTGATCTCCCTAAGCCTACCAACTTCCCCTATGTCCCATTCTATTTCACATTCTATACATCGTCCTTAAAATAAAGTTCATGTCCATAGAAAAATTCTTTTCCTCATAAATATACATTACAAACATTTGTATGAGATTCCTAAGAGTACAGCCAATCCCCTAAGACTTCAATGATTCTAATAATTGTACTTAGCCTCTGTGGATTCACCAGAGATGAGAAAGAAAAACTGCAAAATAAGGTGACTAAGGAGAAAAGTAACATCTCATATACGTGCTGATCAATATTTTTTTTGTTTTTGGTTTTTTAAGGATCAAAGCAAATGTGGTTCCAAAACAGACTACCAGCTCCACCCTGCCTACTCAACAATTATTCATTTGACTTAATTACTAAGATGAGAAAAACGTGCTAATAGATACTACAATAATGGTAAACCAAAAAAAAAAACTTTGGAGAAAGTAGAAAATATGTGAGAACAAGCAAAAATAAGCCTTATATATTAAGGCAACATATAGAACACTGTGGTCCTAGTTAAATTTTATCAAGTATTAGGTGCCAGGCAATGTATTAAGTGCTTGTAGTGGATATAGGAGTTAACTTCCCAACAGAAAACATACTCTACATTGTCAATCTAAAGCTCTCACAGTAATTATTTTCTCCCAAACAGAACTTTCGTTAGAAATGGATATGATACTATTCTCAGTGATCAGATGGAAGTAGATGTCTTCTGTATTGATTTTATGGAAAGGTCTATTAATAATAAGTCCTCTGTTAACAATAGGTCTGGGGACAGTCTATTTGGTATCTCTGAGCATGATGTCTGGATATGACAGCTGAGTCTGTTGCAGCCATCTGTGGTTTGATGAAAAAATCTAGAGATCTAGAAATCCAAACCCAATGTAGATAATATAATCACTGAAAAGCAGGTGTGCACCTGATGATTCTCCTCAAGGCTCCCTTCATGTCTCTGTTTCTCAGGCTGTAGGTGAAGGGATTCATCATGGGAGTTACCATAGTGTACATCATTGAAGCTACTGCAGTCTTCCTGGAAGAGTGTGTAAATGTTGTACTTATATACGCACCAAAAGCTGTCCCATAGAATAAGCAAACAACTGTAAGGTGAGACCCACAGGTAGAAAAAGCTTTATGCTTTCCACCTGCTGAAGGTATTCTCAGAATGGAAGATACAATTTGAATATAAGAGAAAATGATTCCAGAGAAAGGAAGAACACCCAGTATGCTAGCTGCAAAATATAAGATGATGTTATTGATGAGGGTTTCAGAACAGGCAACTTTGATGACCTGAAAAACTTCACAGAAGAAGTAAGGAATTTCCAGGTCTGTGCAGAAGGACAGTCGCAACAACATCAGACTGTGGAGAAGGGCATCCACAATGCTAACGAGCAAGGAGACTAGAATCAGCAGGCCGCAGAAGTGGGGATTCATGATAGCTGTGTATCTCAGTGGGTGACAAATGGCCACATAGCGGTCATAGGCCATTACCGAAAGGAAAAAACTTTCCAAACTACCAAAAATCAGGACAAAGCAGGCCTGGGTGAGGCATCCTGCGTAAGGGATGCTCTGATTCTGTGCTTGGAGGTTCACCAGCATCTTTGGGATCATGGTGGTGCTGAAACAGATATCAGTAAAGGAGAGATTGGAAAGAAAGAAGTACATGGGGGTGTGGAGGTGGGGGTCAGAGCTGACGGCCAGGAGGATGAGCAGGTTTCCCAGGACAGTGACCAGATATATGGACAAAAACAGGCTAAAAAGGAGAGGCTGCACTTTGGGATCCTCTGTCAGTGCCAGGAGAAGGAATTCTGAAACTCCTGTTTGGTTTCTAGGTTCCATATTATTGATGAATCTGATGGAAAAGAAGAGGTGACTTACAATCAAATGTCAGCAAGCAGCATCTCGGGATGGGAAGGAGAGGGATGGAGTGGAATTCAGGAATACAAAGGTGGTGCTGTCTGTGTGCATATTATTTGGTTAAAAAAAAAAAAAAGACCAGGAGCTGATATAGCAGAGTGTCAATATTTATTTGTTTTAAAAGAGATGAAAGGGTGGTCTTTTTTTTTTTTAATTACACTATGTTCATTTAAAATATTTGGTAATTTTATAGAGAAAAATACACAGAGGAGGCAGCCTGATGAGTCTGTCTTGGACACCACGTGTTTCCCCAGAGGTCAGAACTGGGTAACAGAAATAAGAGTATCACCCGCTTTTTGAAAGGTCACTTTATCCAGCTTCACTTTTATGAAAAATCCACATTAGTATCTGTTTTCTTCACATTCAGTGTTTGTTCTACGGTAAGCCATTAAAGAGGCAGTGCATACCCTGAACAGCCAAAGTCACAGGGCCAAGCTCCTTCCCTGGGAACTACACTCAGCATCTCAATATAAAACGCCACAGCTTTGAACTGTGTCCATGAACATTGTATGTTAGTGTTATTTTAGGTTATATGTATTATTTGGTGGGTTAGTTTTTGGGTCTGGGAATGCTGAAAATTTTTTCTCATATAAATTAATGGTAATCTTCCTCACTTCATGCCATTTCAGCTTATAAGTTTCATAGGAACGCTCTACTTTTGGATAGTGAGGGAAACCTGTAATGTAGATGTGTGTTAAGAGCCAGGAATGAGAAAACAAGGTGATGTTGATAAAACCTCCTCAACCAACACAAGAATGCTAGTAAATGTCAGAAAATTGTAAAATGGTCATCATGCTTGAGAAGGGGCAGATTTCTGTTCAGAAGGAAAATTGTTGTTGCCATTGTGGAGAGAGAGGAGGATGCTAGCAGAATGTCTACTCCTTGATATCGGTGCAAAGATATAAGAAAACATGTCAGGAAGATGGGAGACAGGTTGGAGATGAGGGGTGACTTGTTTCCAATCTTTTCATGCACATACTATTGTCACATGCAACATTCCCGGGTGAACCTGTATTAAAACAGCTGTCCTCATTTCCAAACATTAACTAAGGGATTCGGGTTACCTGGCTGGCATCACCGAGAAATGACGCTTGGCATTTGCCCTGGATGTTGGAGGGTGTAGATGGAAGAGCTTTCCTTAGGAAAGGCAGAGGGACCAAGGGAGGCGCCAGGCTCCACGGCAAGAGGATCATCTGTGGGTGGAGTCTCAGGTGTGCTGCTTCCTGACTGGAGGGGGACTGTTGAGTGAGATGGTCACAGGCAGACTATTTGAGGTCTCTATGTCCCTGGGGGCTCAATATCCAAAGCTCCTCATTAACCGAACACTTCTCTTGTCATTCTGATCCCAGGACATTGCAAATCTTTAAAGACCAAGACAATATAAGGTAGAATTCAGTATGGCTGATTCTCAGCCCCTGGGGGACCATCTGCATGCCATTTACCTCTCTCTACCTATTTCTCTCACCTCCAGATTACATACCTTGCACACATGGATATACTATACTTCTCTAATTGCATTGCAGTCTTTTTAAGTACAACTGGAATCATCTCTATCTTACCAATGGCATTAGAAAGCCTGAATTCAATTTTAGCTGTGAGATTTTAATGTATGTATGAAAAAAAATAAAAATAATAATTTTTATTTTTTTTATGAGGGTACAAACGATATATATTTAGGAATATAGTTAAGCTACTGTAAAATGCAAAAAAATATAGCATTGTTACTTTCTAAGGGTCATTGAATGCATCCTGATCCTTAATCTTTATTCTGTATATTTATAGAGCATGTTTTAAGCTATTCTCTGTGATCAATTCTGACTGTGTTCACTGAAGATAGACCTATTACTTCCTTTTTAAAATTTCATAATCAACTTTTCCTGTGTGTCCCAATAATTTTGGTGTACATTTTTCTTCACATTAGTGGAATGTGGGTTGATGTCTTGGCTGTTGATTTTTAATGGTGTGAGAAATCGCAATGTCACTGCCTAGGCACTATTATGCAGGTTTATCCATACTCTCAGTAGATTTAGTTAGATGACAACCATTATTTAATAGATGCAGATGGTATTCCATTTGAATATTCACTTAAAAGACTTTATCTTTAATGATTTCAATATTTTATGTGTTTATCAATTTATTTTACTACACATTAATTGTTTCCATATGAATTTTGTTTGTTAATCTGCAGGGTTCCCAACATATTATATGAAAACAATTTGAGACAAGATGACATCATACTGTCACTCTTCATATTAACCTCATTCATTTCAAAAATATGACATAATAAGAACATAAGAAAGGACAGTGAGTTCAAAAAGAAAAAATGTAAATTTTTCTGGAATCTCCCCATTCAAATAGAATCTGTCAGTCATAATTTTAATAGCCAGGAAGAAAAACAATGCAAAAGTGATAACCAACAAAAACAAGACAAATTTTCCAGGTACCATAATCAGAATTCAAACACAAAATTATAAGTAGACTGCACCAAGGGGCTTTGTAAATTTATGGCCTTAGCAAGAAATTTTAGCTGGATGATTGCTCTTTCCAGGTAATAAGGGCTAAATGTTCTGGAAAATGAGTAGGTATTTGAAGCCAAGGTCAGAGGTGGTGCTACTTGATTTGAGAAGTGTGAGTGAACACAGGAATTGTGGACATTGCTTGGCTTATGACTGCGGACTTCGATCAACTGAAAGTTTCTTAAGAGCCTTCAGGGAGAAACTGAACCAAGCTCCCTCCTGTCTTAGTGGCTGGATTTGTGATTTTCTCACTATTACCAACAGGAAAAGGCAGGAAATAGAATTCAGGACTTGAGTGTTGGTGATTGGTGAGAGCTACTGTGAACCTGCTAGACAGAAAGAATGAACCCATCAGTGAGAAAAGAGAGAGAGAGAAAAATCATTCCATTCAAAGAGAATATGCAAGTCGTAATTTATATAGCCAGGAAGAATAATAACGCAAAAACAATAACCAATAAAAGTATACTCAGAAAAAAAAAATCATGATTCAGAACATACAAGCAAGCAAGGCTGTAATGGAATGTGTGATGGAGAGCATAGAAAGATGAGATCAAAGAAGTAGTGTTAGGCAAATCATACAAAAAGCATACTGATGGAAAGAGCAGGTGCAGGATGGCCTAATAATCCTAAATGATGGTGGCTTGCACCATGGTTGTAATGGTGGAGGTGGTGATATTTGGTGGGATTATGGATATATTTGGTGGTATAGACAACAGGGTTTTCTGAAAAATTGGGCACTGGAGGTAAGAAAGGGAGAGGAATAGAAGATGATGCTGGGCTTGTAGTTTTGGGTCTGGTGAGTTTGAGGTGCCTGTTAGGCAACTACATGGAGATGCCAAGTGAGCAGTTGTGTATAAGCCTGGGATTCAGGTGAATGTTCCTCTCTGCAGACATAAATCTGAAAGTTGCTAGAGTGTGCAGTGTAGACTGTAGTTGTTAGAGTGGAGTGTAGAAGGCCAAAGAAGAATTGACCTTTGAATTGTGGTGTTGGGGAAGAATATTGCATATACCATGGACAAATGAGCAAATCTGTCTTGGAAGTACAACCAGAATGCTCCTTAGAAGCAAGGACGACAAGGTTACATCTCACATACTTTGGACATGTTATTAGGAGGGACCGGTCCCTGGAGAAGGACGTCATGCTTGGTAAAGTACAGCGTCCGCTAAAAAGAGGAAGACCCTCATTGAGGTGGATTGACTTGGTGGCTGCGACAATGTGCTCAAGCAAAACAACCATTGCAAGGATGGAGCAGGACTGGGCAGTGTTTCTTTCTCTTGTACATAGGGTCGCTCGAGGGAACCTAACAACAACAACAGAATGTGGACAACTTTTAAAGCCTTGAGTATGGATGCTGTTGCAAAGGAGTCAGGGTAGCTAGAGAAAAGAGGGTTAGGACTGCGCCTTAAGGCACTCCAGTGTGTGAGGTTGTGAACATGAGAGAGACATATCAAAGGAAATTGAGAACTAGTATCCAGTGAGGTAGGAGTAAAACCAAGACAATGTAGAGTGCTGGAAAACAAATGTATTATTTTCCGTGACTTCTGTAACAGATAAGCACAAACTTGGCAGCATAATACAACAGAAATGGAGGACAGAAGTCTGAAATCAGTTTCACTGTTCTGAAATCAAGATTTGTGCAGAGTACTGCTCCCTCCAGAGACTCTACAGACAAATCTGTTTGTTATCTCTTTGAGCTTCTGGTGGTTTTAGGTTTTCCTTGGTTTGTGACCCCACCATGTCATCCAAGCCTCCATGGGCATATTATCTTTCCTTCCATCTGAGTCAAATCTCTCTCTGCATCTCTGTCATAAGGATATTTTTTTTTATTATATTTAGGGTCTACTCAGATAATCCAGGACATGATCCATAACTTAATCCCATCTGCCAAGAACCTTTTTTCCAATAAGGTAAAATTTACAAGGTCTACACATTAGGACCTGATATCTTTTGGGCTGTTATCCAATGTATTACACCAAGTGAAGAATTTCCAGTAAGTACTAAACTAAGTCAATGTAGGTGACAAATGAAATGGAGAACTGAAGCCTGGATTTAACAAGGTAGAGAACCTTGGTGACTCTCAGAAGCACTTTCTGTTGCATGCAGGTGCAAGAGTCTGATTGGACTGACCTCAGAAAGAAATGGGAAGTCAGAATACACGATCAGGAATATAGACAAAATTAAAGTTATTTCAGAGAATTTAAGGAAAAGGATTTTATTTATTTCATAGTAGACAACTTTTATAGCAAAAATAGTCATAAATGAGAATGAAAATACCAAGTTGCTCTCACTCCTGTAAAATGCTAACAGAATTTCAAAAAACCAAATCCAGAAATGAATGAGAAAAGGTAATACTTCTGTCAAATTTGGTTTAATTCCATGAGTGCAAGGTTGGTTCTTTCTCCATACTACCGGTGTTCACTCTCATTCTTCCTTTACTTGGAAGTCAACTTCTCAGTGAGGCTTCTTCCATCCCTCCTACCTAAATTACAACACCTTCATATTTTCTTACCCTATCTCCTGATGTATATTCTCCATAACACTTATCACCACCTAAGTCATGCATTTCTAATTGCATCAGATTGGGTTTCCTGGAAAGCAGAGATTAGGATGCCAAAGGTTTGTTAGGGAGTACTTCTTGGACCAGCACCTGTGAAGGAGAAGGGAACAAAGAAGGATTGGGCAGAGGGAGAAACTGAGTTGGGATGCACTCTTGAGATTAGGAGGGAGCTCTGTAGCTGGAATGGCCCTTCACAGTTATTCCAGTTTGGGGAACAGAGTCAGGCCTTTAAAGCGTGTATTGATCATACACTGAGTACAACCCTGGGAGGAGGTGTGACCTTGAGTACCCAGGCTCTCTTCTACTGAGGCCCTCCCAAATGGGGCTAACAGTTAAAGGTGCTCTGCTGGCCTAAGTGCTGAAGCAAGTGTTTAAAATATGTGAAAGTAGCAGGAAAGAAAGGACCAGAATGAGAATGCCAGACCTGGAATAAAGTTGTGCTGGCTCACATTCATTGGGTACACTATTTCAGTACTCATTAGGTGGCAGGCATTGCATTTGTTGTTGTTCGTTGCTACTGAGTCAGCACCGACTAATTGGGATCCCATGTAAAACCAAATGAAATGCTCCCCAGGCTTGTGTCATCTTCATGGTGGCTTGTATGTTTTAGTCCATTGTCGTGGCCATTGTTAATCCCATCTTCTTGAAGGTTTTCCTGGCCTTTGCTGTCCCTCAACTTTATCCAACACAAAGTCTTTTAGTGACTGGCCCATTCTGGTGATGCATCCAAAGTAAGTGAGTTGAACCCTCAGATCAATGTTCTGTTCTCAATTGGGTTTTCATTGGCTGATTTTTAGAAGTAGATTACTAGACCTTTCTTTCTAGTTTGTCTTAGTCTGCAAGTTCAGCTTAAACCTGTTCATGATGGGTGACCCTGCTGATGTTTGAAATACTGGTGGCGTAACTTTCAGCATTGTTGCAACATGCAAGCCATCACAGTACAACAAAGTGACAGACAGGTAGTGACATTACAGTAAGCACTTGTAGTCACTATGATGCTTGACTCCACATCAGACTTTCCCAATAAGAGGTTTAGTCTAAGCCTCCCATAGTGATGAAATTTCTCTTGCTGGTAATTAGTTTTGGAAGGTTCATATGTCCCATACCAGGCTGATAGTATAGGCTGTCTTCTAAATGATTCCTTGGGAAGATTATTTCTCTGTTACAAAGAGACCAAATAGAGGCAGTCAGTTTTCTGTCCTTTTATTGTTTCTGAGATGACCTATGTGCTGCTGCAGCCTTTGGTGATCATGAGGAGAACAACCTCAGCAAGAAGCCAACGTGTGAAGAGAGAAAATGCACCACTGTAGTTCTGTGCCTGAACCTATTCTACCTCTGAGACTCTTGTTAGGAGTGATAATTGTTTTTAATGCTTGACCCTGTTTGTGTCACTGATAAAGCTGAGGTGTCTCAAACCTTCTCTAACACATGAACTAAGATGTTTATGCCAACTTTATAGATGAGGATACTGAACTTGGAAGCAAATTGTCGAATGTCAAACAGCTACTACTGAGCAGAGGTAAGATTCAACTTGATGTCCAGGATGAAGACCAGGTTCTCAAGATCAACGACAAGGTACATGGATGGGAACAGCCTAAAGAGGAGGGGCTGCCATACTGGATTCTCTGAGAGGACCAGGTGGGAGGAATCTTGCTTGGTTTTCCCATGTTCAGTGTTCTGATTCCATGTTGCTGATGAGTCTGATGGAGAAAAATAGAGGTGATGATACACGTAATAGATATGCAAGGAGTGCTCATTTTGAGGAAGTCTCACATCTATCTTGTGAAACAAAATGAATATCACAAACCTTTCTCTATGCTCTCTCTGTTTTTCTCTCTTTCTCCTCCACTTCCTTCTTCCTTTCCTCTTTCACTCTTTTTCTCTCAGGCCTCCTCTCTCCTCCACTACCTCATTCCTCAAATTTTAATTATTGAATATCCTACTGCCTAGAAAATCACCAAATTCAAGACTGTAGCTGCGTCTGGGAAGCAAAGGAGGAGAATGGGCAGGAATAAAAAAAAAATCCTCTTTATGCATACTATTGTATTAATTTAAGAAGATAGTTGTTATGACAAAATATCAGCATTTTTTAAATTCTGGAAACATATATGTGGGTATTTCTCCTATTCTTCTGTGCTTTTGTGCCTGTTAAAATAGTTCATTGATCAATAAAGGGAAACAGGTAAATGGCTGATTTAGCCTGTGATATCTGCGTATAAAAAAAAAAAGTTTTTTTTTTTTTTTTAATCTGCGTAGTTTTCCACTTTGTCATGGATAGAATTATGTCCCCCTACCCCCTGGAGAAAAAATGTGTGTATTAACTTGGTTAGGCCATGAATCCCAGTATTCTCCATTTTGTGATTGCAATTTTATGTCAAAAAGGATTAGAGTGGGATTGTAACACATTTACCAGGTCACATCCCTGATCCAATGTAAATGGAGTTTCCCTGGGGTGTGGTCTGCACCACTTTTTATCTCTCAAAAGGTAAATGGAAAGGGAAGCAAGCAGAGAACCGGGGACCTCATACCACCAAGAAAGCAGCACCAAGAGCAGAGTGTGTCCTTTGGACCTGAAGTTCCTGTGCTGAGATTCTCCCAGACCAAGGGAAGACTGATGACAAGGACCTTCCTCCAGATGCATCACAGACAGAAAGCCTTCCCCTGGAGTTAGCACCCTGAATTCAGACTTCTAGTCAATCAGACTGTGAGAAAATAAGTTTCTCTTTGTTAAAGCCATCTACTTGTGGTATTTCTGTTATAGCAGCACTAGATGTCTAAGACACACTTATTCTCACATAGTTCTCATAATCAGGTAACAGAGTGAAAACCAAAAGGAATATTAAGAATCATATATAAAAAAGTAAGAAGAAGATCAGCGTACAACTCTGCTCTCAAAAAACATTAAAGGAAATTTTGGGAAAATCTAGAACGTTCAAAATTGAACAAGGGCAAGTTCCAGGAATTTTAGGGTCAGGGTAGGATATTAGCATAATGAGAGCTGTTCAAGTACTGGTGCAAAGGTACAAAGAAGTATGTAAAGAGGATGGACAATTAGGCATGTGTCTCACAAGTGACTCCATTCTGCTCATCTCCTGCAAATACCTACCTTACAGCTGCCCCCAAACGGACTGTTAGACAAAGATCTCTCCCAATTTGGAAAACATAAACTAGGGATCTTCAGATTACCTGGGTGCTAGCACTAAGGAGTGAGATTAAGTTCTCCAGAGATTAAAGGATAAAAATGGAAGTGCTGTACTCAAGGAGCACAGAAAGACCAGGCTTTTGTGAAGAAATGATGATCTCTTCTTTTTAGGTGTGCTACCTACTGACCTGGGCAAGGCTATTGAGTGTGTGGTCATAGACAGACTATTCGTAGTCTCTGTGACCGTTGAAGTTTCAGTATCCAAAGCTCATCATTGGTCAAACTCTTTTGTTGTCATTCTGATCCCAGGCTAGTGAAAATCTTTAAGGAGCAAGGCTCAGAGAAAGAAGAACTTAGCATTGACTGATTCCTTCACCAGGGATATGCCATCATCTTTCTTCCAAGTCTTTCTGCTCACATCCATTGCAAGTACCATGCACAAATGTACACAGAGCACTTCCATAATTAGATTCTAGTCCTTTTTTCAGATATATTCGAATGCATCCCTTTTCCAACAAAAATACCAGGGAGACTGACATCACACTTAGGGTCACAAATACAGTTTATTATACTGGTATACATATTACCTGTATAGAGACAGGTGATAATTTTTATCAGTTCAACTTTATGGACTTCAACTCTAAAAAATTCCAGCTATAAGAGCCAGTTCTACGTATGGTTCACTGAAGGTTGCATATTGTATTCAGCTGTTTCTAATATGTTTTCTGTAATCAACATGGACTTAGCATGTAACAGAGATATTACTCATTTTTTAGAATTTTGCTACTAAGTTTTTTCAACTTCATAGTAGTAACTTCAATATACACCTTTTTTGTTTCCCACATTACTGACCATAGATTGAAATTGTGACTTTTTGTTATCAATATTGTTGAAATAAATTACAAATTCCCCAGAGAGGAATTAACTGTGATACAATAGTTGTAACATACTATGATTTTGGGATTTCTTGCTACCACAACAAACTTATTTTTGGTTGATTGGTATGCTACAATAATTAAAATTCATGACAATGGTGTAGGGATAGAAACAAGAGACTTGTTGATTGGAAGAGAGAACCCAGAAGAGGACCAGCATGTAATAGTAACTATTTATGAAGACGTGGCATTACAACGAATGGATGGGCAATTTAATAAAAGTTTCAGGGACATAAAAATGAATTTGAATTCCTGCCTCACATCAAAGGCAAAAATTATTCCAGTGGGTTCACCCTTCAAATGTAGAAGGTAATACTATAAATATTTCAGATAAAGATAGATACGTAGAGGTTTCATAAACAAGACCTATTGAGGACAAACCATTAAGAAAAATATTGACAAATTCAACCATGTTAAAACTAAGCCCTTCTGTTCAGCCAAAAACACTAAAGGATATCCAAAACAAACCATACACCTTAAGAAGAAATTTTCCATACATATAACCAACAAAGTATTAATATCCCAATTAAACAAAGCTTATAAATTAATAAGAAAAAAGATAAACCACTCAAAAGAAACACCATGAACAGATATTTCACAAAAGGGGAAAAATAAACAGCCCATAATACGTGAAAAACCTGTCAATCACATAATAAGAGAACTAGAAATCAATTAAATAATGTTTTACACCCAGCGGATTGATAAATGAAAATGTGTTGGTGATTAGGTGAACATAAGGAACATTGAACATTAGTGTAAATTAGTTCAACCACTCAGGAAACTCCTTGTAACTACTCAAAGGATAATAGGTGCTCCTCCATACCCAATAACTACCCTCCTCCAAGTATAAAACTCTTGCTCATTTCTGCCAGAAGATATGTATGGAACTATTGAAACAGCCCTATTCATAATAGCAGAAAACTAGTAAGCAAAATTCCCATGAACATCAAAAAGGAGAAATTTTGTGATATTACTATATATAATGTGAAAACACACAGCATTGACAATAAATTAGGTAGTGCTACACTCAACAAGAGGTTTGAATCTCAAAAGCACAATGATGAGAAAAACAAGGGAGACAGAGAATTCTTATATGAAGATTAAAGAATTAGTGCCAGTACCATTCAATAAGAAAATAAAAATCTCTTCAACAAATGGTACTGAGACAACTGGATAGCCACATGCAAAAGAGTAAAAGTGAATTCTTACCTCATAGCTTATATAAAAATTAACTCAGAATGGATCAAGACCTGAATATATGCACTAAAATATAGACTTCTTAGAAGGAAACATAGAGGCAAATCTTCAAGAACTTGAATTGGAAATGGTTTCTTAAATATGACACCAAAAGTACAGGCAACACTATTCACTTTTTTACTATAACAGGTAATATTCACAGGTTCCAGGGCTTAATATATGTTTTGGGGGAACCAGTATTTAACTCATACAGGGGAGATGTCTTCTGAAGACTCCATGGACAGGTCTATCAACAATATATCCAATGAAGAACAGTAAATTTTCTCTCTGGACATCATGTCTGGATATGACACTATCATCTGCTAAAGCAATGAATATGACCATGAGGGAGACCAGTTCTATGATGAAGCCTACTCTCCTGTCCCTGTACATTCCCTACCTCTGAAGGCCTTTCCCTGTAGTGAGATATAACTCTATTGTTTGAGGATATTAGAGTCAGTTCTTTTTCTTCTTAAAATCAAAGAATTCCTCACTGATGAAGTTCAGATACCTTATACTCATCTCAAGCCACAAAGACAATGTATTTATGCCATTTCGTAGATGCTGAAATTGAGTATAGTGGATGCTAATGTTGCCCTGAAGAGACAGAAATGGATATCACTAATTAACAAATTTGAGTATAACCACGGCCAGCTCCCTTATATGACAGTGTGGCTAAATTGTTGCTAGATTGTTAGGTATCGTCAAGTGAGTTCCGGCTCATAATAACCCTATGTACAACAGAATGAAACACTGCCGGGTCCTGCACCATCTTCATAAGGTTGCTGTGTTTGAGCCCATTGTTGCAGCCACTGTGTCAGTCCATCTCATTGAGTCTCCCTCTTTACACTGACCTTCTATCTTACCAAGCCTGATGTCCCTTACTAGGGACTAGTCCCTGCTGATAGTATGTCCAAAGTACTTGAGAAGAAAGTTCACCATCCTTGCTCCCAAGGAGCACTCTGGTTGTACTTCTTCCAAGACAGGCTTATTTATTCTGGCGGTCAATGGTTGTGATCATTAAGGTTGTGTGTCAATTTGGCTGGGCCATGATTCTCAGAGGTTTGGCAGATATGATCTAGTTTGGCAGTCTTATGATGATGTGATCACCTCCATGATAAAAATTCATATAGTGTGATCACCTCCGTGATGGGAACTGCTCTGAGTAGCCAATCAGTTGAAATGGAGTTTCCTTGGGGGTGTGGTCTGCATTCAACATAAGTAGACTTTCTAGCAAGGCTTGGGGGGTTTGCTCACACTGAATCCTTCAGTTGGCTCCTGATCATCTGACATCTGGTTCTTGGGACTTGTGCTAGCAGCTTGCCTGCCGTTTGCCTGCTGATCTTCGAATTGGTACATCTTCCTAGACTGTGAGCCAGAGCCCTGCTGCCTGGCTTGCTGATCTTGGGTTCCGCAGACCCTGCTGCTACATGAATCAGGAGAAGCCTCCAGCCTGACCCACATTCCAGCCTCTAAAACTCCATGAGCCATTTCCTTAATATAAAACTCTCTCTCTATATTTATACGCTTCCCTTTCATCTGGTACCCGAGGGCTTCTTTTGCTGCTCTATTTGTTCAAGTTGTAGGGTTAATGTCTTGATTTTGGCCCTTTCTTCTTTTTGCATGTGTGCATTTATTACAATAAATTGACCCTTGAGCATTGCTTTTGCTGTTTCCCGAAGATTCTGGTAGGATGTGTTTTCATTCTCATTTGATTCTATGAATCTCTGTATTCCGTCCATGCTTTCTTCTATAACCCAGTAGTTTTTGAGCAAGATATTTTTCATTTTTCATGTATTTGATTTTGTTTTTTTCTTGCTTTTTCTGTTGCTGATTTCTACTTTTTTTGGTTTTATAGTCAGAAAAGATGCTTTGTAATATTTCGATGTTTTGGATTCTGTTAAGGCTTGTTTTGTGGTCTAATATGAGGTCTATTCTGGACAATGTTTCATGTGCATTGGAAAAGAAAGTATACTTGACTGCTGTTGGGTGGAGTGTTCTGTATATGTGTATGAGATCAAGTTGGTTGACTGCGACCTTTAGATCTTCTGTGTCTTTATTGAGCTTCTTTCTAGATGTTCTGCCCTTTGCCAAAAGTGGCGTATTAGAGTCCTACTACTATTGTGGAGCTGTCTATTCTTTTTTCACTGCTGTTAGAGTTTGTTTTATATATTTCAGAGCCCTGTTGTTGGGTGGATATAAACTTATTACAGTTATGTTCTCCTGGTGTGTTGGGCCTTTAATGATTATGTAGTACCCTCCCTTATGCTTTGTGGTGGATTTTGCTTTAAAGCCTATTTTGGCAGAGATTAATATTGCCACCCCTACTCTTTTTTTGTTGTTGTTTGCTTAATATATGTATTTTTTTCCATCCTTTGAATTTTAGTTTGTGTCTCTGAGTCTAAGGCATGTCTCTCTTAGACAGCATATAGATGGATCATATTTTTTATCCATTCTGCCACTCTCTGTCTCTTTATTGGTGCATTTAGTTCATTTACATTCAAGGTAATTATTGATAGGTATTTGCTTTGTGCTTAGTGCTGCCATTTTGATTTTTTTTTAATGGTATTGTCCATTTCTTTGATCCACTTTGTGCTGAGTCATTTTTCTTTATGTATTTCCTTTTCATCTTTTTCATTGTTGTTGATTTTGTATTTGCTGAGTCTTTATTTTTTTTTCTTTTGATGTGTAGATTTGTTAGTTTCTTTTGTGGTTACCCTAAAAATAACCTATATTTTTGTAAGTTTAAATCAGCCTTTTATTCCTTAACTTCCTCTCCATATGAAACTTCTGTCACTACACTATTAGTCCCTCTTTTCTATTTTAATGTTGTCATCTTTCACATATTGACATCTCTGTTTCCTGATTTCCAGTGTTTTAGCTTTGACTTATTTTTGTGACTTCCCTATCTGTTTATTCTGTCCTGTGTTCTAGTCTTGGGTTTTTATCTGGTATCATTGATTCTCTAGCCAGATGGCTCCCTTTAGTATTTCTTGTAATTTTGGCCTGGTTTGTACAAATTCTATTAGCTTCTCTTTATCTGGAAATGCCCTAATTTTGTCTTCATATTTGAGAGATAGTTTTGCTGGATATATAATTCTTGGCTGGCAATTTTATTTTCCTTCCAGGTTTTATATATGTTATCCTATTGCCTTCTTGCCCGCATGGTTTCAGCTGAGTATTCTGAGCTTATTCTTATTGACTTGTCTTTGTAGGTAACTTTTTGTTTATCTGTAGCTGCTCTTAAAGTTCTATCTTTATCTTTGGTTTTGGCAAGTTTGATTTTATGTCTTAGTGAATTTCTTTTGAGATTTATCCTGTGCGGAGTTTGATCAGTTTCTTGGGTAGGTATCTTCTCATCTTTCATGATATCAGGGAAGTTTTCTGCAGCAAATCTTCAAGAATTCTCTCTGTGTTTTCTGTTATCCCCAACTGTTTTGGTACTTCAATCACTCATAGGTTATTCCCCTTGATAGAGTCTCACATAATTCCTAAGGTTTCTTTCTTTCTTTTTTCTGATTTTTCCTCGAGTAAACAGCTATCAAGTGCTTTATGTTCAGTCTCACTAATTCTGACTTCCATTTCCTCAATTCTGCTCATATGACTTTCTACTGAGTTGTTTCATTCTGAAATTTTATTGTCAGTTTTTTGAATTTCTATTTTCTGTCTCTCTATGGATTCTAGCAGCCTGTTAAATTTGTCATTCTGCTCTTGTATAGCTTTCCTGAATTCCTCTATTGCTCTGTCTGTGTGCTCTTTGGCTTGGTCTGAGTTTTGCCTGATCTCCTTTCTGATCTCTTGAAGAGCTCCATATATTAGTCTTTTGAATTCTACCTCTGGTAATTCCAAGACCTTCTCTTCC
The DNA here is from genome assembly GCF_024166365.1 of Elephas maximus indicus. NCBI lineage: Eukaryota > Metazoa > Chordata > Mammalia > Proboscidea > Elephantidae > Elephas > Elephas maximus. The sequence continues at coordinate 22,094,465 of NC_064821.1, forward strand.
TGCATGAAGTTTCCTGCTTCTTTGTTTTGGTTGCTAGCTGGAGCCATCATGGTCTGCCTTTTTATGTGATTTGATATTGACTGTTGTCTCTGAGCCATTAATAATTTATTACATTTATTTATTGTATATTTGTTTATTGTGTCCTAGCTTCTTATTTTGTTTTGTCTTGATATGCCCAAATAGGCTGTGCATATGGGCTACCCTGATTATAGGCATCTTTGAAGCTCTCACATCCTGTCACCAGGGGGCTAGGGCTGCTACTAGGTGTGTGAGCCCAGAAATCAGTTTACTTTTTTGGGTAGACTCAGCTCAACTGTTCAGGTCATCGGTCACTGAGTAGGTGGTTCAGGCTCTCACCTACAGTCCTAGATGGGCAGGGCTACATATGGGTGATCAGAGTACAGGCACAGGTAGCTGGCTGCAGTAGGTGGTTATGTGCTGGGCAAGGTAGGGGGCTGATAGCTGCCCCTGAGTGCCTAGGTGGGATGTGTGTCCCTGTCCTCAAGAGTGCATAGGTGGGTGGGTTTTGCAGGAAAACTTTGGGCATGCAATGCTGTTTGTTTGCTGTAAGGACGGAGAAGCACCACTTATTCTCAGATCCCTCTAGGGGATGGCTAGGTGGATTGGGTCAAGCCACCAGTCCTCAGGCCCCTGATGTTGTTGGTTGAAGATCCTGCTCAATGGGTAGGGTGGTGTCAAAACTTACAAATCCACCACTCCCTCTTAGTTGTTGCAGTTGAAAATAGGCTTCTGGTACATACCCTGTTGTACTATACTAATGAGGGCCAACACTGTTGAAATGGCCCATGCAGTTCTAGGCAGGAGTGAAAGGCATTCAAAGACCATGGACCCCTTATAGGCAAAGGGACAGTGCCTGTCCTGAGTCCCTGGCTTAAGGGGCATAGTGATTTTTTTAATCTGCAAGAATGGTGTGGGTGCAGTTAGCCTTGAGCTCCCAGCTTAGTGGAGCTGGTGGCCACCTTTGTTTGTTTGTTCATTTGTTTATTTGTTCCCTCCCCAAAGCTGAGGGACTGGGTTGGGTGCAACAGGTTCCACTTCTAGCCTAGGGGGCATGAAACTGCTGAACACTGCTGGACCAGCACCAGAACAAAGCAGGGAGGGTGCAGATGAGGGGAAGAGAGGCATTTTTCCCTTACATAAGTCCTATAGGAAAAAGGGTTATTTCGATCCCATGTGGTAGGTTAGACACTTGCACTTAACTTTCACCAATCAAGTGCCACTTCCTCCTGGCTCCAGATGCTCCAAATGTTCCAGCCTACCGTGTGCTGGCTAGATCAAGTCTGGCACCTCTTCACTGCTTTTAAACTGTCTCTTCCTCCCCCTGCCACTCGGTCTGTCTCCTCAACTTTGTCTTTGATGTTAAGGGCTCCTAGATTGTCATATATAATTGATTCACTTGTTTTTTTCTTTTGGGTCTGTGTCGTAAGAGTGACCTCAGGAACATCTGACTATTCCAGCCACTTGGTCCTACCTGTGAATTATATTTTAAATAAATGCTATTAGAAGTAAAAATAAATTAAACTTTTGTGCATTAAAGCACCTTATCAAGGAAAGAGATAACCTATAAAATGTGAGAAAGTATTTGAGAACAGTGTATCTGATAAGGCTTTCATGCCCAGTATACAGAAAGAACTCCTACAGCTCCATGACAAAAAGACAACCCAATTTGAAAATGAGCTAAGAACTTGAATAGATATTTCTCCAAAGATGTACAAATGACCAATAAGGACATAGAAAGATGCTCAACATCAATAGTCATAATGGAAATACAAATCAAAACCACAATGAGATATCCCTCTCACACCCACCAGGATAGCTGTTATCAGAAAAATAGAAATTAATAAGTATTGATGAGGGTGTGGGGAAATTGAAATGCCCATCCTTTGCTGGTGGGAATGTAAAATTCCACACTGTTTTGGAAAACACTTCTGTGTTTCTTCAAAAGTTAAACATAGAATTATCATATGACCCAGCAAATCTACTCCCACATGTATATCCAAAAGACTTGTAAGCAGGGACTCAAGTTGCTTTACATCAACGATGATTGTGGCATTTTTTACAGTAGCCCAGATGTGTAAGCATCTCAAGTGTCAATCAACAAATGAATGTATAAACAAAATGTGGTTTCTATTTTGGGTGATAAAAACCATTACGAAGTAGATAATGGTAATGGTTGTGCAACTAGATGCAAGTACTTATTGTTACTGAATTGTATACTTAAATATGGTTTAAATAGCAAAGTTTTCTTACATATATATATATCTTACCATGATAAAATTTCAAAAAACAAATTATATTATGTCCCTATTTGTGGATGATATGATACTATACATCAAAAACACAAAAGACTCCATTAGAAAACTACTGCAACTAATAAATTCAGCAGAGTTGCAAGATACAAGACAAAGATAACAAAAATCATTTGGATTCCTACACACCAATAAAGAGAACAATGAAAAGGAAATCAAGAAAAAAAAAATACCATTTATGATAGCTCCTAAAAAGAAATACTTTGGAATAAATCTAACCAGGGATATAAAAGACGTATGCAAAGAAAACTACAAAACACTACTGTAAGAAACCAAAAAAGGTCTACATAAATGGACAAACATACCATGCTCATGGATAGGTAGACTCAACATTGTGAAATGACAATTCTACCCAAAGTGGTTTACAAATACAATGCAATACCGATTGAAATACCAACAACATTCTTTAAAGAGATGGAAAAACATATCATTAACTTCATATAGAAGAGAAGAAGCCCTGGATAAGTAAAGCACTACTGAAGACAAAGAGTAAAGTAGGAGAACATGCACTACCTGATCTCAGAACCTACTATACAGCTACGGTAGTCAAAACAGCCTGGTACTGGTACAACAACAGATATATGCACCAATGGAACAGAATTGAGAACACAGATGTGAATCCATCCACCTGTGTTCACCTGATCTTCAACAAGGGCCCAGAGTCCATCGAATGGGGAAAAAACAGCCTTTTTAACAAATGGTGAGGCAAAAGTGGATGTCCATTTGCAAAAAAAAAAAAAAAAAGAAGAAGAAACAGGACCCATATCTCACACCACATACAAAAACTAACTCAAAATGGATCCAAGACCTAAATATAAAGCCAAAAACTATGAAGCTCATAGAAGAAAAAAATAAGATCAGTGCTAGAGGCCCTAATAGACAGCATTAACAGGATACAAACCACAACAACAACACACAAGCTCCAGAGGATAAGCTAGTTAACTGGAATCTTCTAAAAGTTAAAGACTTCTGCTTATCAAAAGTTTTCACCAAAAGAGTAAAAAGAGAACCTACAGACTGGAAAAAATTTTGGCTATTATAAATCAGACAAAGGTCCAATCTCTAAAATCTACAAGAAAATCTAACACTTCTACAACAAAAAGACAAATAATCCAATTAAAAAATGGGCAAAGGAAATGAATAGACACTTCTCCAAATAAGACATTCAAGCAGCTAACAGACACATGAGGAAATGTTTGTGGTCGCTAGCCATTAAAAAAAAAAGTAAATCAAAACCACAATGATATACCATCTCATTCTGACATTATTGGTGCAAATCAATACAACAGGAAATAACAAATGTTGGAGAGGCTGCAGGTAGATTGAAACACTTATTCACTGCTGGTGGGAATGCAAAATGATGCAACCAATTTGGAAAATGATATGGTACTTCCTTAGAAAGCTAGAAAGAGAAATACCATATGATCCTGCAATCCCACTCCTAGAAATACATCCTAGAGAAATAAGAACCGTCACGGGAATAGACATATGCACACCCATGTTTATTGCAGCATTGTTCACAATAGCAAAAAGATGGAAACAACCTAGATTCCCATCAACAGATGAATGGATAAACGAACTGTGGTACATTCACACAATGGAGCATTACGCAATGTTAAAGAACAATGATGAATCTGTGAAGCATCTCATAACATGAAGGAATCTGGAGGGCATTATTCTGAGTGAAATAAGTCAATCACAAAAGGACAAGTATTGTATGAGAACACTAGTGTAAAAAGTCATGACAAGGTTTGCATACAAAAAGAAACAATATTTGATGGTTATGAGGGAGGGGATATGTGGGGATGGAAAAACACTTAATGGACAATAGATAAGTGGTAACTTTGGTGAAGGGTAAGACAGTACACAAAACTGGGGAAGCCAGCACAACCTGGGCAAGTCAAGCTCATGGTAGCTCCACAGACACATCCAATCTACCTGAGGGGTGGAATTGCTGGGCTGAGGGCTGTGGGGACCATGGTCTTGGGGAACATCTAGCTCAATTGACATAACATAGTTTATAAAGAAAACCTTCTGCATTCTACTTTGGTGAGTAGCGTCTGGGGTTTTAAAAGCCTGTGAGTGGGCGTCTAGATACTCCACTGGTCTCAGCCCTTCGGGAGCAAGAAGGAATGAAGAAAGATAAAGATATAAGGAAAAGGTTAGTCCAAAAGACTAATAGACCATATCTACCATGATCTCCTTGAGACTAAGAGCAGTACAACTAGTTGGTGCTTGGCTACCACCACTATACTGCTCTGTTAGGAATTAAAATAGAGGGTCCTGGCCAGAGCTGGACAAAAATGTAGAAAAATATTCTAACTCAGAAAGAAGGGCCAGAGTTGCTTGGCCTGACAGGAACTGGAGAAACCCTGAGAGTATGGGCCCCGGACACCCATTCAGCTCAGTAATGAGGTCACTCCTGAGGTTTACCCTTCAGCCAAAGGTTGAATAGGCCCATGGAACAAAACAAGACTAAAGGGGCACACCAGCTCTAAGGCAGGGACTGGCAGGCAGGAGGGAACAGGAAAGCTGGTATTAGGGAACCCAGGGTTAAAAAGGGAGAGTGTTGACATGTTGTGGGGTTATTAACCAATGTCATACAACAACGTGTATACTGTTTTATGAGAAACTAGTTTGTTCTGTAAACTTTCATCTAAAGTACAATAAAAAAATTTCATCAACATCAGAAGGGATACATATTTTGTAATGTCACATACGTAATGTAAAAATATACAGAATTGAAAATAAATGAATTAAGATTACATGCAGCAACATGATTAAATTTCAAAAGCACAATCAAGACACAGAATTCATTCATTAAAATTTCACTACTAATAAATTTAGAAATAGGCAAATTTATAAATCAGACAGGAATGCACCTAGGAATGACTAAAAACTTCCCTTCAGTCACATTGCCAGTATTGTAGCAAAAATACAAAAACTGGCAATTTCACAGGTCTATCAAATGACATTTCTTGGCTCAGTGGTTGAATGCTTGGCTGCTAGCCAAAAAGCTCGTGGCTCAAAACCACACTGCTGCCCTCTGAGAGGAAGAACAGGTAATTTGCTTTCATAAAGATTACAGGTTGTTATGAGTTGGAATTGACTGGACGACATCCAACAACAACAACAACATTAATTATATATGGCTGCAATATCAAACTATCACAGAAGTGAGTTGTTTAAAATGAGAAAAACATTATTGTCTCCAAGTTCTGTAGGCTAGAAGTCCAAATTCAGGTTGTCAACAGGACTATGTCCCCTCTGAATCTCCGGGGGAAGATCCTTTCTTGTCTGTCCCAACTTCTGGTATCCCTATGAATTCTTTGGCTTGCAGCTGCACCTTCACTCCATATCTTCCTTTGTCTTCACAAGACATCCTCCCTCTTTGACTCTCTGTCTCAATATCTTCTCTTTTATAAAGATAACACTCATATTGGTTTAGGACTCTCCCTACTCCAGCATGACCTCATATTAACAGGTAACATCTTCAAAGATCTTATTTCCAAACAAAGTCACGTTTGCAGGTACCAGGAGTTAGGACCACAACCTATCTTTTTAGGAGGCATAATTAAATCCATAACAATAAAATTCAACAAAATAGAAGAACATAGGAGAAAGTGATAAATACCAAATTCAGGATAGTGTTTGCCACTGGGAGGGTAGAAGGCAATAAGACTAGGAGACTATTCATTGGATTATGTGGTGATGTCATTATTTCATAACCTAGGTCATGGGTATATGATTCCTCATTATATTACAATTCTTTAAAAACTACTGATACATTTTATACAGTATTTGCATATGATATATTAATAATAAGTAAAATGGAAAAGATTCCACTTTCTGGATTCTTTCATATTCTAGATTCTAAATCCATTCTCTCATCTTCTTCTAATATTCAAGTCATGCTCGTCAAACTTCAGCATACATCAAAATGTCAAAAAAGTAATTATTTAGAATGTTCATCCTACAAACATCTCCCCAGATATCAAAGCCAGTAGGTAGTGGGTGAGGTATGGAAACAAGCAGTATGAACAAGGTCTCAGGTGACTCATCTCTGCAAGTGTTTTATGGACATAAATGGAGACAACTTTGCAATACAATACACCTGGTGTGCCTGGTGATGAGCTGACTTCCCGGTTTAGTGCCAAACACAATCCCACCACCACCATCAAGGATGACCAGAAGGCACTCCAGACACTCCATTAATTCACCTCCAAGGTCTATTTTATTCTCAGCTCAACACCACAGAGATGATTCTGAGTGATAATCCTGATTCTTCGTGGTTGTGGGAAAACTGATCACCCTAAGCCTGCCAACTTCCCTTTTGTCTCATTCCATTTTACACTCCACATGTCTTCCTCAAAATAAAGTCCATGTCCATAGAAAAACTGTTTTCCTCATAATTACACATTACAGAATTTTCCATGAGATCCCTAAGACAGCAGCCAACCCTCTAAGGCTTCAATGGTTCAATTAATTTTACTCAATCTCTGTGTTGACTCACCAGAGATAAGAAAGAAAAACTGCTAAATAAGGTAGCTAAGGAGAAAAGTAAAATCTCATAGATACTCTGGCCAATAAATCAATGAGTAAGGATCAAGTCAAATATGTTTCCAAAAAAGATGACCAATTCTACTCTGCCTAACTCAATAATTATTCATTTGACTTTATTGCTAAAACAGGTAAAACCTACTAATAGCTATTGCAATAATGGTAAACTAATAAAAGTACTGAAGGAAGTGGTAAAAATATGTCAGAGCAAAGTATAATAAGCCTTATAAATTATGGCCAAATACAAAACATAATGGTCCTAGTTAAATTTTATTGAGTATTATGTGCCAGGCATTATATTAAGTGCTTGTAGTGGTTATAAGAATTAACTTCCCAACAGCAAAAAATACACTACATGGTCAATCTACGGCTCTCATAATAACTAGTATCTCCCAAACAGATACGTGATTAGAAACAGATATATGCTATTCTCAGTGATCAGATGGGAGCAGATGTCTCCTATACGATTCTATGGGAAAGTCTATTAACAGTACGTACTCTATTAAAAATTTCTGTTGTACATAGGGTCACTATGAGTTGCAATCGACTCAATGGCACCTAACAACATTAACAATAGGTCCAGAGATGTCAGTTTTGTGTCTGTATGCATGATGTCTGGATATGACGCCTGAGTCTGTTGCAGTCACCTGTGACAACAAGTAGAACGATTTCTAGGATGAGGGCATTTCATGAGGAAATGAATGAAGTCTTAATGTTCTGTTCCTGTGCATTTCGAATCTCTGACATCCTTGTAATGAAAGATAACTCTCTGTTGTTTGGACACTCAGAGTCAGGGTTATGCTTTCTTAATAGAAACAAAGCCTTGGAGTTGAAATCATTTATCTGACACCACAAAGCTACAAAAAGAGCAAAGTCAGGTTTCAATCCCAAGTTGAATTACACCTAGCCATTATGTTATCTCTTCATTTTAGAAGAACGTGGTGGGGCAAAATCAAGCATTCTGGCTCAAGAGTATCCTGTCACTTTGATGAAATTTAGAAATCCCAAACCAAAGCTCATAATATAATCACTGAAAAGCAGTTGTGCCCCTGATAACACTCCTCAAGGCTGCCTTCATGTCCCTGTTTCTCAGGCTGTAGATGAAGGCGTTCATCATGGGAGTTACCATAGCGTACAGCATTGAAGCTACTGCAGTTTTCTTGGAAGAGTGTGTAAATGTCGTACTTATATACGAACCAAAAGCTGTCCCATAGAATAAGAAAACAACTGAGAGGTGAGACCCACAGGTAGAAAAAGCTTTATACTTTCCACCTGCTGATGGCATTCTCAAAATGGAAGAGACAATTTGAGTATAAGAGAAAATGATTCCAGAGAAAGGAAGAACGCCCAGTATGCTAGCTGTAAAATATAAGATTGATGTCATTGGTGAGAGTTTCAGAGCAGGCAACTTTGATGACCTGAAAAACTTCACAAAATAAGTAAAGCATTTCCAGATCTGTGCAAAAGGACAGACTCAACAACATCAGACTGTGGAGCAGGGCATCATCCACAATGCTAACGAGCAAGGAGACTAGAATCAGCAGGCCACAGAAGTGGGCATCCATGATGACCATGTACCTCAGTGGGTGACAAATGGCCACATAGCGGTCATAGGCCATTACTCCAAGGAAAAAATTTTCCAAAGTACTAAAAATCATGACAAAGCAGACCTGGGTGAGGCATCCTGCATAAGTGATGCTCTGATTTTTTGCTTGGAGGTTTACCAGCATCTTTGGGAGCGTGGTGGTGCTGAGACAGATGTCAGTAAATGAGAGATTGGAAAGAAAGAAGTACATGGGGGTGTGGAGGTGGGGGTCAGAGCTGACGGCCAGGATGATGAGCAGGTTTCCCAGGACAGTGACCAAATATATGGACAGAAACAGGCTAAAAAGGAGAGGTTGCAGTTCCTGATCCTCTGTCAGTGCCAGGAGAAGGAATTCTGAAACATCTGTTTGGTTTCTCGGTTCCATATTGTTGATGAATCTGGTGGAAAAGATTGAGGCGACTGACAATCAAATGTCAGGAAGCAGCATCTTAGGATGGAAACAAGAGGAATGGGCGGGAATATAAAGGTGTTGCCTTCTGCATGTATATTGTTCGGTTATTTAAAAAAAGTGGAGAAGCTGATATAGCAGGATATCAACATTTATTTATTATTTTGGAAAGGAGTGAGGAGGTGGTCATTTTTTTATTACATTCTTTGTGCTCTTATTAGCATTTTAAATATTTGGTAATTGTGGAAAGAGAAACATATTCTGGAGGCAGCCTGATAAGACTGTCTCAGACACAATTGCTGTCTTTCAAAATTAGAACTGGGCAACAGAAATACAAGTATTCCCTCCTTTTTGAAAGTTCATGTTATGCTACTTTACTTTTCGAAAGATTCACATCAGTACCTGTTTTCTTCACTAACTGAAAGAAGTTCAAAGAGTATTTTTGCTTAAAAAAATAGAGATCAAAAGCAAAACTCACCTTCAGTGTTTTTTTTTCAACAATTCTGTAAAGAGGTATTGCACACCTGCTAGCGATGAGAGTCCATCCCCAAGCCCCTTTCCTGAAAACTACACTCAGCAGTTGTCATACCTTTGAACTGCGTCTGTGAACACTGTATGTTAGTTTTATTTTAGGTTATATGTGTTATTTTGTATGATTTGGTGTGTTATTTTGGGGTCTGAGAATGCTCAAAATTTTTTCCCATATAAATTAGTGGTAATGGCTTCTTCACTTAAGGCCATTTCAACTGATGAAAGCTTTTGTAGGAACACTCTATTTTCAGATAGTGGGGGAAACCTGTAAGAAAAATGTGTGCTAACAACTAGGAATGGGAAGATAAGGTTAAGCTGATAAATCTACTTTTGCCACCACAAGAATGCTAGTAAATATCAGAGAATTTTAAAATAGTCATCATGATTGAGAAGGGGCAGATTTCTTTTCAGGAGGAAAATGGTCAGGAGGACAGTAGCAGAATGACAGCTCCTTGCTATTGGTGCAAAGATACAAGGAAACATGTTGTCAGGAAGATGGAAGACAGTTAGACAGGAGTTGAGATGTCTTGATTCCAATCATTTCATGCACACACTATTTTCACAGGCATCATTCCTCTATATGTTCCTATATTAAAATATTTGTCCTCACTTCTAAATATTAACTAAGGGATTTATGTTACCTGGCTGGCATCATTGAGGAATGATGATTGACATCAGCCCTGGATGTTGGATGATGTAGATGGGAGATCTATCCTTCGGAAAGGCAGAGGACCAAGTGAGGCACCAGGCTCCTGGGCAAGAGAATCATCTGTGGCTAGAGTCTCGGGTGTGCTGCTTCCTCACTGGAAGGGGACTGTTGAATGAGGTGGCCACAGGTAGACTATTTGAGGTCTCTATGTCCCTGTGGGCTCAATATCCAAAGCTCCTCATTAACTAAACACTTTTCTTGTCATTCTGATCCCAGGACAGAGCAAATCTTTAAAGACCAAGAAAATAGAAGGTAGAATTAAATGTGGCTGAATCCCAGCCTCTGGGAGACCAGCTGTATGCCATTTCTCTCTCTCTACCTGTTTCTTTTAGTTCCACATCACATACCTTTTACATATGGATACACCATCCTTCTCTAATTGCATCACAACATTTTTTAGGTACAATTGAAAGCATATCCACCTTAGTAGTGATGTTAAAAAGCCTGATTCCAATTTTAGGTGTTACAATATAATTTATGTATGAGGGTACAAATAATATATTTAGAAATATAGGTAAGTTATTTTAAAATGCAAATACATAGTCTTGTTTCTTTCTAAGTGTCATTGAATATTCCCTGATCCTTACTCTTTATTCTGTATATGTTCATAGAGCATATTGTAAGTCATTCTGTCTGGTGAATTCTGACTGTGATTAGTATAGATAGTCCTATTACTCCTTTTCTAGAGTTTCATAATCAACTTTTCCAGTTGTGTCCCAAAAATATTTATGCACATTTTTCTTAATATTCGTGGAATGTGGGTTGATATTTTGGCTCTTGATTTTTAATGGAGTTGTGAGAAATCACATTTTCACTGGCTAGGCACTAGTATGCAGGTTTATCCATATTCTCAGTAGATTTAGTTAGATGAAAACCATTATTTAATAGATGAAGATGGTATTCCATGTGAATATTCACTTAAAAACCTTCGTCTTTAATGAATTCAGTATACTCATGAATTTATCAATTTATTTTACTACATGTTAATTGTTTCCATATAAATTTTGTTTGCTAATCTACAGATTTCTCAATATGTTATTTGAGAAACAATTTGAGACAAGATGGCATTATCGTGTCACTCTTCACCATCTTAACCTCATTTATTTCAAGCATATGGCATAATACAAATGTAAATTTCTACTGGAATCTTCCCACTCAAATAGAATCTGCCAGTGATTATTTTAATAGCCGGGAAGAAAAATAATACAAAAATGATAACCAAAAAAACAAGATTAACTTTTCAGGTTCCATAATCAGAACTCAAACACAAAATGATAAGTAGGCTGCACCTCCAAATTTATGGCCTTAGCAAGGAATTTTAGGTGGAAGATTGCTCTTTCCAGGTGATAAGGGCTAAATGCTCTAGAAAGGATTAGATATTTGAAGCCAAGGTCAGAGGTGGTGTTACTTGATTTGAGAAGTGTGAGTGAACACAAAAATTGTGGACGTTGCTTGGCCCATGACTGCAGATTTTGATCAACTAAAAGTTTCTTAAAAGCCTTCAGGAAGAAACTGAGCCAAGCTCCCTACTGTCTTTGTGGCTGGATTTGTGATTTTCTCACTATTACCAACAGGAAGAGGTAGGAAATGGAGCTCATGGGTTGAGTGTTGGTGATTAGTGAGAGCTACCCTGAACCTGTTAGACAGAAAGAGTGACCACATCGGTGGAAAGGGAGAAAAAAAAAACTTTAAAATTGAAGAGAATATGAAATTTGTGATTTACATAGCCGGAAAGAATAACAATGCAAAAATAAGAACCAACAACAAGTATAATCAGAGAAAAAAAGTCAAGATTCAGAACATTCAGGCAAGTTCTGAATCTTGATTTTTTTCTCTGATTGTACTTGGTGTGTGATGAGGAGAAGAAAAAGATAAAATCAAAGGGGTAGTGTTAGGCAAATTATACAAAGAGCATCCTGATGGAAAGGGCAAATGCAGGATGGCCATGTGTAGTGCTTTTGTAGTAATCCTAAATGATGGTGGCTTACACCATGGTGGTAATTGTAGAGGTGTTAAGATTTGGTGGTATTATGGATGTCTTTTGGTGGTATAGGCAACAGGGTTTTCTGAAAAATTGGGCACAGAGAGCAAGAAAGAGAGAGGAATAAAAGATGAAGCTCAGTTGGAGAGAACTGCTCAGCACCTGAAAAAAATGTGTTATTATTCACTGTGATAGGAAAGACTGTGGGAAATGCATATCTAGGAGTTTAATATCAGGGTTGTAGTTTTGGGTAAGTTGAGTTTAAGATGTCTGTTGGAGAGGCCAAGCGGGCAGGTGTGTATAAGTCTAGAATGTTATATACGGGAACGTTATATATAAGTCTGGAATTTGGGGAACTGATCCTCTCTGGAGACATAAATTTGGGAGTTATTAGAGTTAGATAACTTTTAAAGCCTTGAGTCTGGATGTTACTGCCAAGGAGTCAAGGTAGTTAAAGAAAAGAGAGTTAGGACTGAACTTTCAGACACTCCAGTGTGTGAGGTTGGGAACATGAGAAAGACACATCCAAGGAAACTGAGGACTAGTAGCCAGGGAAGCAGGAGCAAAACCAAGACAATGTAACTTGCTGAAAGCCAGGTGTATTAGTTTCTTGTGACTTCTGTAAAGATGAGCACAAACGTGATGGCATAATACAACAGAAATAAATTCTCTCACACTTCTGGAGGACAGAAGTCTGCGATCAGTTTCACTGTTCCGAAATGAAGGTGTATGCAGAGTAGTGCTCCTCTAGAGATTCACTAGGCAAATCTGTTGCCTCTTTGAGCTTCTGGTGGCTTCAGCTTTTCTTTGGCTTCTGGCCTCATCACACCATCCTTGCCTCAATGGGCATATTACCTTTCCTTCTGTCTGAGTCAAATCTCTCTCTAATCTCTCTTATAAAGATATTTCTGATTGCGTTTACGGCCTACTCAGATAACCCTTTATCCCATCTGCAAAGAACCTTTTCCCCAACACAGTAAAATTTGCAAGTTCCACAGATTAGGACCTGATATCTTTGGGGCTGTTATGTAATGTATTACACCAAGTGAAGAAAGTATTCCAGTAAGTACTAAGCTAAATCAAGGCTGGTGACAAGCAAAGTAAGTGAGAGATGCAGAACTGAAGCCAGGATTTAACAAGGTAGAGAATCTTGATGACTCTCAGGAGCCCTTTCTATTGCATGCAGGGTCAAGGGTCTGATTGAACTGAACTCAGATAGAAATGGGAGGACAGAATTGGTGATCGGCAAAATGCTAATGGAATTTCAAAAAATCAAATCTAGCAAAAAGTGGAAAAAAATAATACTTCTGCTGAATTTAGTTTAATTCCTGGAATGCAAGGTTGGTTCTTTCTCCATACAACCACAGTGTTCACTCTCACTCTTCCTTTTCTTGAAAGTCAATTTCTCAGTGAGGCATCCTCTGGCCCTCTATCTAAATCACAGCACCTTCACATTTTCTTACGCTCTCTCCTCATGTGTGATCTCCATAGCACTTATCAGCACCTAAGTCATGCTGTTCTTATTGCATCAGGTTGGGTTTCATGGCTTCCTGTCTACTCCACTTAAGCAGAGATTAGGACGTCAAAGGTTTGTTAGGGAGTGCTTCTTGGACCAGCACCTGTGAAAGGAAAGGGAAGGAGGAAGGATTGGGCAGAGGAGGAAACTGAGTTGTGATGAAGTCTTGAGATCAGCAGGGAGCTCTGGAGCTGGAATGGACCTTCAGGGTTATGCCAGTTGGGGTAAGAGAATCAGGCCTTTAAAAGGTGTGTAGATCATGCATTGGATGCAACACTGTGAGGAGGTGGGCCCTTGGGTGCAGAGGTTCTCTTCTAGTGAGTCATTCTCAAATGGTGCTAACAGTTAAAGGCACTCTGCTTAGCTAAGTGCTGAAGCAAGTGCTTAAAAATATGTGAAAGCAGCAGGAAAGAAAGGACCAGAATGAGGATGCCAGACCTGGAAGAAAGTTGTGCTGGCTCACATTCATTGAGTACTTTATCTGAGTACTTATTAGGTGCCAAGCATTATATTTATTGTCGTTAATTTCTATTGAGTCTGCACTCACTATTTGGGATCTCATGTATAACCAAATGAAACGCATTCCAATCTTGTGGCATCTTCATGGTGGTTGGTATATTTGAGACCATTGTAGCGGCCATTGTTAATCTATCTCCTTGAAGGTTTCCCAGGCCTTTGCTGTCCCTCAACTTTCTCAGACATGAAGTCCTTCTAGTGATTAATCCCTTCTGATGATGCATCCAAAGTAAGTGAGTTGAAAACTCAGACAATATTTGGTTCTCCATTGGGTTTTCACTGGCTGATTTTTAGAAGTAGATTACCAGGCCTTTCTTCCTTGTCTGTCTTTGTCTGGAAGTTTCACTGAAGCCTGCCCACTATGGGTGACCTGCTGATGTTTGAAATACTTGTGGCATAGCTTCCAGCATTGTAGCAACATGCAAGCCACCACAGTACAACACACTGACAGACAGGTAGTGGCATTATAGTGAGCACGTGCTGTTACTATGGTGCTTGACTCTACATCAGACTTTGCCAATCTGATGCTTAGTGTAAGCCTCCCATGTTAATGAAATTTCTCTTGCTGGTAATTAGTGTTGGAAGGGACATATATCCCATACCAGGCTGATAGTGTAGGCTATCTTCTAAATGATTCCTTGGGAAGATTATCTCTCCATTACAAAGAGACCAAATAGAAGCAGTCAGTTTTCTGTTTCTATTATTGTTTCTGAAATGACCTATGTGCCTTTGGTGACCATAAAGAGAATAACCTTAGGAAGAAACGAACATATGAAGAGTGAAAATGCAACACTGTAGTTCTGTGCCTGAACCTACTCTATCTCTGAAACCTTTGTTAGGAGTGATAATTGTTTTTAATGTTTGACCCTGTTTGTGTCATTGATAAAATTTGAGGTATCTAATATATTTATGCCAGTTTTATAGATGAGGATACTGAGCTTGGAAGCAAGTTGTCAAAGGTCAGATAGCTACTACAGAGCAGAGGTAGGATTCAACTTGACATCTAAGATGAAAACAGGTTCTTGAAACCAGGTACATGGATGGGTAAAAAAAAAAAATTTTTTTTTTTTTTTTTTTTTTGAGGTGGGATACAACTTGATGTCCAGGATGAAGACCAGGTTCCTGACACCAGGTACATGGACGGGTACATGGATAGAAACAGCCTAAAGAAGAGGGGCTGTAGTTCTGGATTCTCTGAGAGGAGAGGGGGAGGAATCCTTCTTGGTTTTCACATGTTTGGTTTTCCGATTCTGTGTTGTTGATGAGTCTGATGGAAAAAATAGACATGATGAGACACATAATAGATGTACAAAGTATCTCATTTTAGAGGATGTCTCACATCTATATTGTGAAACAAAATGAAAATTACAAATCTTTCTCTGTGCTCTCTGTTTCTGTTTTTCCTCCACTTCTTTCTTCCCTTCCTCTTTTACTTTTTTTCTCTCAGTCCTCCTCTCGACTCCACTAACCAGTTCCTCAAGTTTAAATTATTGAATATCCTACTGCCTAGGAAGTCACCAAATTTAAGACTATAGTTGCCTCTGGGAAGCAAAGGAAGGGATTGGACAGAAATAAAAAGACTATGTCCTCTTTTCTCTTACTATTTTGTTAATTTAAGAAGATAGTCATTATGGCAAAATTTCAGCATTTTTAAATTCTGGAAACATAAATACATGGGTATTTCTCCTGTTCTTCTGTGCTGTTGTCCCTGTTAAAATACTTTGTTGATTAATAAATGGAAACAGATATATGGCTGATTTAGCCTGTGGGTTCTGCCTGGTTTCCACCTCCTCCCACAGAGTTCTCATAACCAGGTAACAGGGTGAAGACAAATGATCTTCCGTGCAAAGGAATGTTAAATAAAAAAGTAAGGAGAAGATTACCATACACTCCTGCTCTCTCAAAACAATACTAAATAAAATTTTGGAAAAATCTAGAACACTCAACAAAATAGAGCAACGTCAAGTATGTGTTGAGATGGGAAAAGTTCCTGGAATTTTAGGGTCAGAGTAGGACATTAGCAGAATAAGATCTGTTCAAGTATTGGTGCAAAGGTAAAAGGAAACATGTGAAGAGGATGGACAATTAGGCAAACGCCTCACAAGTGACTCCATTCTGCTCATCTTCTGCAAGTACCTACCTCACAGCTGCCCCCAGATGGACTGGTAGACAAAGATCTCTCCCTATTTGCAAAGCATAAACTAGGGGACTTCAGATTACTGTGGTGCCAACACTAAAGAGTGATATTAAGTTCCCCTCTGGAGACTGAAGGATAAAAATGGAAGTGCTGTGCTCAGGGAGCACAGAAAGATAGAAAGACCCAGCTTTTGTGCAGAAGTAATGATCTGTTTTTCTGAGGTGTGCTGCCTACTGACCTGGGCAAGGCTGTTGTGTGTCATAGACAATTTGTAATCTCTGTAGGCATTGAGGGATCAATGTCCAACGCTCTTCATTAGTCAGATTCTTTTGTTGCCATTCTGATCCCAGGCTAGTGAAAATCCTTAAGGAGCAAGGCTCAGAGAAAGAAAAACCTAGCATTGGCTGATTCCTGCACCAGGGATATGGCATCCTTTTTCCTCCAAGTCTTTCTGTTCACATCCATTGCAAGTACCATGCACACAGGGACACAGAACATTTCTGTAATTAGACTCTAGCCTTCTTTTTTTACAGTATATTCAAAGGCATCCCTCTTTCAACAAAAATATCAGGGAGACTGACATCATGTTTAGGCTCAAAAATACAGTTTATTATATTGGTATACATATTATCTGTACAAATACAAGAGATAATATTTATCAGTTTATCTTTATCAACTTCAATCCTAAAAAATGTCAGCTGTAATAGCTGGTTCTAAATACGGTTCACTGAAGGTTGATCCTGTTTCTGCATATTGTATTCAGCTGTTTGTAATGTAATCTCTGTAATCAATATGGGCTTAGCATGTAACAAAAGTTTTATTCTTTTTTTAGAATTTGCTACTAACCTTTTTCAAATTCATAGTAGTAGCTTCAATACACATTTTTTTTTTCACATCACTAACCATGTTGTTGTTGTTAGGTGTCATTGAGTCCATACCGACTCATAGCCACCCTATGTACAACAGAACAAAACACCGCCCAGGCCAATGCCATACTCACAATCATTGCTATGCTTCAGCCCATCGTTGCAGCCACTGTGTCAATTCATCTCACTGAGGGCCTTCCTCTTTTTTGCTGAACTTCTATTTTACCAAGCATTATGTCCTTCTCCAGGGACTGATCCCTCCCGACAACACGTCCAAAGTATGGGAGATGTAGTCTCACCACCCTTGCTTCTAAGGAGCGCTCTGTTTGTACTTCTTCCAAGACAGATTTGTTCATTCTTTTGGCAATTCACCATATATTCAATGTTCTTCTCCAACACCACAATTCAAAGGTGTGAATTCTTCTTTGGTCTTCCTCATTCATCGTCCAGCTTTCACATGCATAGGAGGCAACTGAAAACACCATGGCTTGGGTCAGGCGCACCTTAGTCTTCAAGGTGACATCTTTGCTTTTCAACACTTTAAAGAGGTCTTTTGCAGCAGGTTTGCCCAATGCAATGAGTCTTTTGATTTCTTGACTGCTGCCTCTGTGGGTGTTGATTGTAAATCTGAGTAAAATGAAATCTTTGACAACATCAGCCTTTTTTCCGTTTATCATGATGTTGCTTATTGGTTCAGTTGTGAGGATTTTTGTTTTCTTTATGTTGAGGTGTAATCCATACTGAAAGCTGTGGTCTTTGATCTTCATGAGTAAGTGCTTCAAGTCCTCTTCATTTTTAGTAAGCAAGGTTGTGTCATCTGCATAACAGAGATGGTACATGAGTCTTCCTCTGATCCTGTGCCCCATTTTTCTTCATATAGTCCAGCTTTTAGGATTATTTTTTCAGCATTCAGATTGAATAGCTATGGTGAAAGGAAACAACCCTGACACATTTTCCTGACTTTACACTATGCAGTGTTCCCTTGTTCTGTTTGGCTGACTGCCTCTTGATCTATGTACAGGTCCCCGGTGAGCACAATTAAGTGTTCTGGAATTCCTATTCTTTGCAATGCTATGCATAATTTGTTCTGTTCCACACAATCGAATGCCTTTGCATAGTCAATAAAACACAGGTAAACATCCTTCTGGTATTCTCTGCTTTCAGCCAGGATCCATACGACATCATCAGTGATATCGTTGGTTCCACATCCTCTCCGGAATCAGGTTTGAATTCCTGTCAGTTCCCTGTCGATACACTGCTGCAGCTACTTTTGAATGATCTTCAGCAAAATTTTGCTTGCATGTGATATTAACGATATTGTTCAATAATTTCTGCATCCGGTTGGATCACCTTCCTTGGGAATAGGCATAAATATAGATCTCTTCCAGTCAGTTGGCCAGGTAGTTGTCTTCCAAATTTCTTGACATAGATGATTGAGTACTTCCAGGCTGCATCTGTTTGTTGAAACATCTATATTGGCATTCCGTCAGTTCTTGAAGCCTTGTTTTTCACCAATGCCTTCAGTACATCTTGGACTTCTTCCTTCAGTACCATTGATTTCTCTTCATATGGTACCTCCTGAAATGGTTGAAAGTAGACCAATTCTTTTTTGGTATAGTGACTGTGTATCACTTACATCTTCTTTTGATGCTTCCTGAGTCATTTAACATTTTACTCATAAAAATAAAAAACCAGACCCATTCCCGTTGAATTGATTCTGACTCATAATGACCCTATAGGACAGAGCAGAACTGCCCCATAGAGTTTGCAAGGAATGCCTGGTGGATTCTAACTGCCAACATTTTATTTCGCAGCTGTAGCACTTAAGCATTATGCCATCAGGGTTTCCCACATTTCCCCCATACAATTCTTCAGTATTGCAACTCAAAGCTTGGGTTTTCCCTCAGCTCTTTCAGCTTGAGAAATGCAGAACATGCTCTTTCCTTTTGTTGTTCCATCTTCAGGTCTTTGCACTTGTTATTATAATACTTCACTCTGTCTTCTCGAACTGCCCTTTGAAATCTCCTGTTCAGCTCTTTTACTTCATTATTTTTTTTCTTTTGCTTTAGCTACTTGACATTCAAGAGCAAGTTTCAGAGTCTCTTCCGACAATGACTTTGGTCTTTGTTTCCTGTCTTTTTAATGACCTCTTGCTTTCTTCATGTATGATGTCCTTGATGTCATTCCATAATAACATTAGAGGCTAGAAGTCTGAAATTACTTTTACTGTGCCAAAATCAAGGTGTTTGCAGAGCATTGCTCCCTCCAGAGACTCTACAGTCAGATCTATTTGTTGTCTCCTTGAGCTTCTGTTGGTTTCAGGCTTCCCTATATTTGTAGTCCCATCATACCAATCCCTGCCTCTGTCATCACATTACCTTCTCTTCTGAATATGTCAAATCTCTCTCTGCATGTCTCTTATGAAGACATACATGATTGCATTTAGAGCTCATCAAGATAATCCAGGATAAGATCATAACTTAATCACATCTGCAAAGAACCTTTTCCCTAGTAAGGCAATATTTACAGGTCCCACAGATTAGGACCATTTGTCTTTGGGGCAATTATGCAGCCTATTATACCAGGAGAAGAAACTATTCCAATGAGGACTAGACTTAGTCAATGTTGCTGACAGGCGAGGTGACTACAGATGGAGAATTGAAGTCTGTACATAACGTGGTAGAGGACTTTGGTAACACCTCAGGAGCAGTTTCTGTTGCATGCAGGAAGAGAGCCTGATTGAACTAACCTCAGATGGATATGAGAAGAGAGATTTGGTGAGCATAAGTATAGACAAACTTAAAGGAAGGAACAATTTCGGAAAATTTAAGGGAAAGAATATTATCTATTTCTTTTCATAATGCCAATGTAACATTGATATCAAAAGCAGACATAGTTATCACAAGAAAAGAAAATTCCAAGTACTCTTACTCCATTTTGAATAGGACAGGCATATGGTCTACTACGACGGAACTGACAAATTGAAGATAATGGTGTCATATTCATTGGGAAAAAGAACATTTCAACATCTATCCTGAAGTATAACGGTGTCAGTGATGGCATAATATCCATATACCTCCAAGGAGTGCCAGTTAATACAAGTATTATTCAAATTTATGCACCAACCACTAATGACAAAGATTTAAAAAAAATGATGATTTCTACCAGCATTTGCAGTCTTAATCTACCAAACATGCAATCACAATGCATTCATAATTACTGGTGATCGGAACGTGAAAGTTGGAAACAAAGAAGAAGGATCGGTAGTTGGAAAATATGAACTTGATGATGGAAACAGCATCAGAGACCACATGATAGAATTTTTCAAGGCCAACCACTTCTTCATCGCAAGTACCTTTTTCAACAGCATGAACGGGGACTATAAAAAGATGTCACCTTAAAGACTACTGTGCTCCTGACCCAAGCCATGATTTTTTCAATTGCATCGTATGCATGCAAAAGCTGGACAATAAATAAGGATGATGGAAGAAGAACTGATGCCTTTGAATTGTGGTGTTGGTGGAGAATATTGAATATACTGTGGACTGCCAAAAGAATGAACAAATCTGTCTTGGAAGAAGTACAACCAGAGTGCTCCTTAGAAGCGAGAATGGCGAGACTGTGTCTCACATACTTTGGACTTGTTGTCAGGAAGGATCAGTCCCTGGAGAAAGACATCATGCTTGGTAAAGTAGAGGGTCAGCGAAAAAGAGGAAGACTCTCAACAGATGGATTGACACAGTGGCTGCAACAATGTTTTCAAGCCTAACAACGACTGTGAGGATGGTGCAGGACCAGGCAGTGTTTCATTCTATTATGCATAGGGTCACTGGGAGATGGAACTGCCTCGATAGCACCTAACAACAACAACATAAACATACTGACCGCACCAGATGGAATGCATAGAAATCATATTGACTGCATCTGTGGAAAGAGATGATGGAGAAGCTCAATATCATCAGTCAGAAAAAGGCCAGGGGCAGAGTACAGGATAGACCATCAACTGCTCATATGCAAGTTAAAACCGAAGTTGAAGAAAATTAAAATAAGTCCATGAGAGCCAAAGTACATCATTGTTTATGTCCCACCTGAATTTAGAGAGCATCTTGAGATAGATTTCATGCATTGAACTCTAATGACTGAAGACCAGAAAATTTGTGAAATGACATCAAGGACATCATGCAGGAAGAAAGCAAAAGGTCATTAAAAAGGTAGGAAAGAAAGAAAAGAACAAAATGGATCTCAGAACAGACTCTGAAACTTGCTCTTGAATGTCAAGTAGCTAAAGCAAAAGCTGAAGTAAAAGAGTTGAACAGAAGCTTTCAAAGGGCAGCCTGAAAGGACAAAGTTAAGTGTTATAATGACATGTGCAGAGACCTAGAGTTTGAAAACCAGAAGGAAAAAACACGGTTAATATTTCTCAAGCTGAAAGAACTGAAGGAAAAATTCAAGCCTCGAGTCCCTATATTGAAGGATTCTGTGGACAAAATATTGAATGATGCAGGAACCGTCAAAAGAAGATAGAAGGAATACACAGAGTCACTACATCAAAAAGAATTGGTTGATGTTCAGCCATTTCAGAGGTAGCATATGAACAGCAACCAATGGTACCAAAGAAAGAAGTCCAAGCTATGCTGGAGGCATTGTCGAAAAAAAAAGGCCTCAGGTATTGATGGAATACCAATTGAGATGTTTCAACAAATGGATTCAATGCTGGAAGCACTCACTCATCTATGCCAAGAAATTTGGAAGACAGCTACTTGGCCAATTAACTGGAAGAGGTCCATATTTGTACCCATTCCAAAGAAAGGTGATACAACAGAATGCAGACATTATCAAACAATATCGTTAATAATGCACACAAGTAAAACTTTGTTGAAGATAATTCAAAAGCAGGTGTAGCAGTACATTACATGGGAACTGCCAGAAATTCAAGCCTGATTCAGAAGAGGACTAGGAACAAAGGGTATCATTAGTGACGTCGGATGGATCTTGGCTGAAAGCAGAGAATACCAGAAAAAATGTTTACCTGTGTATTATTGACTATGCAAAGGCATTTGACTGTGTGGATCTTAACAATTATGGATAGCATTGTGAAGAATGATGTGATGGTTAAAGTTGTGTGTCAACTTGGCTGGTCCTTGATTCTCAGTGGGTTCACAGCTATGATGTAGTTTGGCAGTTACGTAATGACGTAAACAACTCCATCATGAGATCTGCTATAAGCAGCCAATATGTGGAAATGGAGTTTCATTGGGGGCGTGGCTTGCCTCCAGTATGTAAATGGCTGTTCCAGCAAGGCTCTTCACTCTGGATCTTGCATCTGGCTCCTCATCATCTGACCTCAGGTTTTTAGGACTTGAAGTAGAAGCTTACCTGCCGATCTTGGGTTGGCTAGCCCCTGCAGCAATGTGAATCAGGATAAGCCTCTAGCCTAAATCCTGACCACAGACTTGGGACTTGCCAGCCTCTCCAACCGTGTGAGCCATTTCCTTGAGATAAGCCTCTCTCTAAATATATATATGTACACACACACACATATATATGCTTCACTGGTTTTCCTTATATAGAACCCAACCTGAAACAAATGGGAATTCTAGAACACTTACTTATGTTCATGAGAAGCCTGTAAATAGATCAAGAGGCAGTCATTTGAACAGAACAAGGGGATACTGCATGATTTAAAAACGGGAAAGATGTGTGTCAAGGTTGAATTCTTTCACCATACTTATTCAATCTGTAAACTGAACAAATAATCCAAGAAGCTGTACTGTATGAAGAAGAATTTGACATTAGGATTGGTGGAAGGCTCATTAACAACCTACGATATCCCAATGATATAACCTTCCTTGCTGAAAGTGAAGCCGACGTGAAACACTCACGAATGAAGATCAAAGACTATCACCTTAGTATGGATTACACCTCAACATAAAGAAAACAAAAATCCTCACAACTGCACCAATAAGCAACATCATGATAAACTGAGAAAACAAAGTTAAGTATTATAATGACATACGCAAAGACCAGGAGTTACAAAACCAAAAGGGAAGAACATGGTTAACATTTCTCAAGCTGAAAGAACTGAAGAAAAAATTCAAGCCTCAAGTTGCTATATTGAAGGATTCTTTGGACAAAATATTGAATGACACAGGAAGCATCAAAAGAAGATGAAAGGAATACACAGAGTCACTGTACTGAAAAGAATTGGTTGTTAAGAATTTCATTTTACTTGGATCTACAATGAGTGTCCATGGAAGCAACAGTCAAGAAATCAAAGGACATATTTCATTGGACAAATCTGCTGCAAAAGACCTCTTTGAGTTGTTAAAAACCAAAGATATGGCTTTGAGGACTTAGGTGGGCCTGACACAGCCATGGTATTTTCAATCACCTCATATACATGTAAAAGCTGGGCAATGAATAAGGAAGACAGAAGAAGAATTGATGCCTTGGAATTATGGTTGTGGTGAAGAATGTTGAATATGCCATGGACTTTGTCTTGGAAGAAGTACAAACAGAATACCCCTTAGAAGCAGGGATGGTGCGACTACATCTCACATACTTAGCACATGTTGTCAGGAGGGATCAGCCCCTGGAGAAGGACATCATGCTTGGCAAAGTAGAGGGTCAGTGAAAAAGAAGACCCTCAATGAGATAGATTGACACAGTGGCTGCAATAATGGGTTCAAGCATAGCAGCAATTGTGAGGATGGCACAGGACCGGGCAGTGTTTCCTTCTGTTGTGCGTAGGGTTACTGTGAGTCGGAACCGACTCAACGGCGCCTAACGGCAACAACACGGTCTTGCAGAAGAACAATCAAATCTGTCTGAGAGGGAGTACAGCCAGAATGCTCCTTAGAAGCAAGAATGGCAAGACTTCTCACCTACTTTGGAAATGTTATCAGTAGGGACCAGTCCCTGGAGAAGGACATCATACTTGGTAATGTAGAGGGTCAGAGAGAAAGAGGAAGACCCTCAACGAGATGAATTGACACAGTGGCTGCAACAGTGGGCTCAAACACAGCAATGATGGTGAGGATGGTGCAGGATTAGGCAGTGTTTTGTTCTGTTATACATGGGATCACCGTGAGTTGGAACTGGGTCTATGGCACCTAACGACAACAACTATTATTACTGCAAAATTACTAACAAAATTTCAAAAAATCAAATCCAGCAAAGTTGAAAAAAGATAATGCTTTCTGTCAAATTTGCTTTAATTCCAGGAATGCATAGTTGGTCCTTTGTCCATATAACAGCGTTTACTTCCACTCTTCTTTAGGTCTTTACTCACAAGTCAGCTTCTCTGTGAAGTTTCTACTGGCCCACTTATCTAAATTGCAATGCCACCTTATTTTCTTCCTCTCTTTCCTGATTTATATTTTTCACAGCACTTATCACCATCTAACTTTCCATGTTTTTCTATTGCATCAAGTTGTGTTCTCTTGAGAAGCATAATTAGCATGCCAATGGTTTGTTAGTGCTGCTGAGATTAGCATCTTGAAAGAAAACTGAAGAAAGTAGGTCTGGGCAGAGGGAGAAAGTGAGTTGTGATACAATCCAAAAGAGAGCCTCCACTGACCCTCCAGGACATTCTTGAGCAGAACAAGAGAAAAGGCTGGAGAGAAATAGAGTGAAAACACTTGTGTTCATCACCAAAGCACTAAAGGGTATGCAAAACAAGCCACACACCTAAAGAAGAAGTTTGCAAGGCATATAACTGATAAAGCATTAATATCCCAACTAAATAAAGAAATCTTATAAATTAATAAGAAAAAAGCTATTCAGTAGAAATATTATAAACAGATATTCCAAAAGGGGAAAGGTAATGTCCCATAGCATGTGAGACGACTCTCACTTTCATAATAAGAGAAATGTTTGTCAGTTCAATAATAGTCTACATCCACCAGATTGTTAGACTACAAGAATATATGTTGATTATGTGGATGCAAGGCACAACCGGTCAGAGTGTAAATTAGCTCAACCGCTTGAGAAAACTCTTTAAAGTTACCCAAATAAAAATGGTGTTCCCCTATGTCCAATAACTTACTTCTCCTCAAGTATAACATTCTTCCTTATTTCCACTAGGAGACATGTGTGAGAATATTGAAATAGCTTTATTCATAAAAGCAAAAAACTAACTAGCAAAATTTCTTTCAACATCAAAAAAGGAGAACTTTTGTGATGTTACTTTACATAATGTGAAAGTATGAAGCATTGAAAATAAAAGAGATAGTGTTACTCCCAATCACAGGTTTGAATTTCAAAAATACAGTTATGGGAAAAACAACTAATATGGAGAATTCATACATGCAGATTAAGCATTTAGGACCAGATCCATTCAATGGAGAAACAAAAATCTCTTCAATAAATGGTATTAAGACAACTGGATAGCCACATGCAAAATAAATAAATCAAAATAAAGATGAATCCTTGCCTCATACCATACAGAAAAGTTAAGTCAAAGTGGATCAAAAAATATAAGGCCTAAAACTGAAAACCTCTTTGAAGAAAACGTAGTGGCAAATTTTCATGAGCTTGGATTAAGAAATACTTTCTTAAAAAAGCACAGGTCACAAACAAAAAGGTAGTTGTATTGTAATTCATCAACATTAAATATGTTTGTCCATCCACTTACATTATCAAGAGAGTGAAGAGGCAACCATAAAATGGGAAAAATATTTACAAATCATATATCTGATAAGAGTTTAATATCAAGAGTATGTAATGAAGTTTTAAAACTCAACAGCAGAAAGATAAACCGTATAAAAATATGAGAAAAGAACTTGAACAAGTATTTTTCCAAAGAAGTTATACAAATTGCCAACAAGCACCTAAAATGATGCTCAACATCATTAGTCATCAGGAAAATGAAAATCAAAAATCACAATGAGTACCATGTCACACCACTTGTATGGTAATAATAATAGTAACAAGAATAATAATTTCTCAATTTGCACTCATGATGACCTTATGTGTTACAGAGTAGAATGGCATTATTGGGTTTTTTTTTGGCTCTAATCTTTATGGAAGCAGATTGACAGGCCTTTCTTCTGTGGTGCCAATGAGTGAATTTGAACTGCCAACCTTTTGGTTAGTAGCTATGAACAAATTGTTTGTGCCACCTAGAGGCCTTATAAAAATAGTAATAACAATAAATAATGATAAGTGAAAATGACAAGTGTTGGTAAGGTTGCAAAGAAATGGGAAACCTCATAAAATGCTTGTGGGATTTTAAAATGGTGCAGCTATTTTGAAAAATAATCTGGCAGTTTCCCAAATGGAAAAATATGAAGTTACCATTTGACACAGCAATTCCATTCCTAGGTATACACCCAAGAGGTATGAAAACATATGTCCACACAAAAACTTATACAGAAATATTTATAGCTTTATTATTCATAAAATATAAAAAGTAAAAACAACTGAAATGCCCATCAACAGATGAATGGATAAACAAAACGTGAGGAAACCATACAATGGTATATTACTCAACTACAAAAAGGAATGAAGTACTGATGCATGCTATAACATAAAAGAGCCTTGAAATTATGCTACCAGACACAAAAGTCCACATATTATAAAATTTTATTTGTACGGAATATCAGATTAGGGAAAGCTATAGAGACAGAAAGAAGATAAGTGGTTGCCCGAGTTGGGGAAAGAAAGGATTGGAGAGTGACTGACTAATAGATACGGGGTTTCCTTTTAGGGGATGAAAAAGTTCTGGAGCCGGGCAGCGGTGATTGTTGCACAAAATTGGCATTTACTTAGTGCCGTTGAATTGTAATTTTTAACATGTTTTCAATGGTAATTTATGTGATGAATATTTTACTACAGCTAAAAAAAAAAAGAAAAAATGGCTAGATTTCTAACAAGTTCAAAAAGAGTCAGATTGGTTTAATAGATATATACTGGGGTGATAAAAAGGTGCAGTTATATCCTATGAAAATGTCAGTATGTGTATCCTCTCAAATCCTGGCAATTTCATAGGATTCACCTAATAAAAGAACATCAAACAAATGATACAGAGTTCAGGAGGTGAGGAGTGTGATATGATTGCGAGACTGCTCAAGTGCATGCTGTGGTGATGATAATGCTTTATTTATTAATCTGGTGATAAGTATTGTCTTAGTCATCTAGTGCTGCTACAACAGAAATACCACAAGTGGATGGCTTTAACAAAGAGAAATTTATTTCTTCACAGTAAAGTAGGCTCAAAGTCCAATTTCGGGGTGTCAGCACCAGGGGAAGGTTTTCTCTCTGGGTTGGCCTTCTCATCAATCTTCCCTTGGGCTAGGAGTTTCTCTGCACAGGAAACCTGTGTCCAAAGGACACGCTCTGCTCCTGGCACTGCTTTCTTGGTGGTATGAGGTTCCCCTGTCTCTCTGTTTGCATCTCTCTTTTATATCCCAAGAGATTACCTCAAGACACAATCTAAACTTATAGGTTGAGTCCTGTCTAACACAACTGCTGCCCATCCTCTCTCATTAACATCATAGAGACAGGATTTACAACGTGTAGGAAAATCACACAATACCAGAAATCATGGCCCAGTCCAACTGATACACACATTTTTGGGGGGATTTTTTTCTTTATACTTCAATCCCTGACAGATATATATTTTGTCATTATCTTGCTACTTTTTAAGAACTACAGACACATTTCACACACTAATTTGTATATGATATTTTAACAAGTAAAACTGAGGAAAGGTCTTTCATACTCCAGATTCTAAATACATTCTCCTATGGTCTCCTAATATGAAAGTCATGCTTCTCAGACTTGAGCACATCAGGATCCCAAAAAGAACTTATTAAAAACAATCATCCTTCAGCTGTCTCCCCAGAGATTATAAGGTAGTAGTTCTTGGGTGAGGTCCAGAAATATGCCATATGAACAGGGTCTCAGGTGGCTCATCACTGCAGGAGTTCTGCGGACATCAATGGAGGAAGCTCAGCACTAGAAGATACGTTAGGTGTCTGTCCTCCAGGAATGTTACTAAACATAACCCCTCCCCTGAATCTTCTACCCTCTTTGATGAACAGAAGACTTTCCTGCACTCCCTTGGCTCTCCTCTGAGGCCTCTGTTGCTCTCGCCTCCACACGCATAGAGAGGATTATGACTTCTAGTCCAGCTTTTTTGTAGTTGTGGGAAAAGTCGTCTCCTTAATCTTGCCAATTTACCTTTTCTCCTGTCCTATTTTACACTCAACATGTCTTCCTCAAAGTAAAGATCTTGTTCATAGAAAAACTATTTCCCTCATAAAGAGACATCACCCTTTTGCTGCCCTATGGACATACGATATCCCAACTACTTTTTATGCCTCTGGAGTTCTTTGGGAGTATGGTTTTCTCACTGCAAGTATTTGCTGCCCTTCAGTGAGGTCTTGCCTAATAGCAAAAGGTGAAAGAAACCTAGTTGAAGCAAAATACCTGGAGTACGAGGCTTGCAAGTAAGGAAGTGCAATCAGGAAGTGTGATTGGATTAAAATTTTATGTCTTTTGGCCTTTGTACCTCCTAGATAAGCCTTGTAAGAATATTTCTGGTTTCCTGAATTTTTTTTTGTTGTTGGGGAGAGGGTGGAAATTGTATTACTTTTTTTGAGTGTCATCTTTGGAAAACCAGAAGTTCCCCCATGTAATGGAAGGTGCCCCACTGTATTTTCAGCAACCAAGACTCACTGGGACAGACAGTCACCCATCAATCAGCAGGCTTGAGAATGCAACAAGTTTATTACTATAACCATGTAGTGCCAGATAATATTTGTCAAAATCCATATTATCAACCAAAAATTTAAACACACTCCATGACTCAGCATACTTCCATTAATGAAAACACATGATATCAAGAGAAAATAAAATTCAGAGCAGAAAATAATAGGATCACCAAAAGGTTAAAACGTTTTGGACAAGAGGTCCAAGATAGTAGCCAATACTCTAAAACTCTAGTGATTTGATTAATTTTACTCAAATGGAGTCTGTAGACTGTGCCAGAGAAGAGTAAGAAACACAGCAAGACAAGGTGACTAAGGAGAAATGTAAAACTCACATCAGTTCTTTTCAATAAATCAGTTAGGAGAAGTCAAACCAAATAAGGTGCCAGAAAAATATTACCAGCTTTTATCATGCCTACCCAAGAATTATTCATTTGACTATATAATTAAGACTAGAAAAAGCCTGTGATAGATGTTAAAATAAAGGCAAGCAAATATAATTACTGATGCAAGTTCAAAAATATGTGAGAGCAAAAGGATTGCATAACTTGTGAATATTGGCAAGAAATGGAACACAATGATACTAGTTCAGTTTTACTGAGTACTTACTATGTGGGAGGCACTGTATTAAGTGCTTGTAGTGGTTTGGGTTGACTTCCCAATGGAATTGCACTCCAAACGGTCAGCTTAAGTCTCGTATAATGACCATTTTCCCCAGTATCGGGAATTAGATTAAGAAGGGGCATATGCTCCTATTCTCATTGGTGATGAGAGAGTATATTAGTTTCCTTTGGCTGCCATAAAAAATTACCACAAAGTTGATTGCTTAAAAAGAGAAATTTATTATCTCACGGCTCGGAAGGCTGGACGTCAGAAACAAAGGTGTCAGCAGAGGTATACTACTTAGAAGAGTCTCTTGGAGAAACCAGTCATTGCCTCTTCCAGTTTCAGAAAGAGCTTGGTGGCTCCAGGTGTTCCTTGGCCTGTGACCATATCACTCCAACCTCTACCACTATGGTCGCATTGCCTCCTACTTTTCTCTGTGTCTTCAGCCCTGTCTATGTTATAAGAATATGTGTGATTGCAATTAGGCCCATGAGGATAATCCAGGCTTAATCTCCCTCTCTGCCAAGACCCTTGGTCCAATTAGGGTAACAGTAACCCTCTTATCATGTCAGTAATATTCACAGGATCCAAGAATGAGGATGTGGAAATACCATTTTGGGGGCAACCACCTAACCTACTACAGGAGGCATGTCTTCTGATGACTGCATCAAAAAGTCTATTAACAATAGGCCTAGGAAGGACAGTAAGTTCTCTCTCTGAGTATTGTGTGTGGTATTATATCTGCATCTGCTACAAAAATCCAGAGACCATGAGGGAAATTAGTCCTGGGATGAAGCCACCACATGTAGGACTAATGAAGCCCTACTGTCCTATTCCTGTAGATTCCCTATCTCTGAAGTCTTTCTAATGAAAGATAGCCCTTTTCATTTTTTGAGCATATTAGTGCCTGAGATTCTTTTAATTATTAGCACCAAAGTCTTTTTCACTGGTGATGTTCAAATATTTTACAATTATCTAAAACCCCTGAGAAAATATAATTACCATTTTGTAGATGATGAAACTATGTGTTGTTGATGCTGATGCTGACCAGCAGGGAGAGTTTTTCAGTGATAGGTCTTAGTATAATTAGTGAATTGGCACAGATGACACATCACTAAATAGAAGGCATCCTACCAATGAGTTTTCTCAAGCTTACTTTTATGTCCCTGTTCCTTAGGCTGTAGATAAAAGGATTCATCATTTGAGGGATCACAATGTACATCACTGAGGCTACTGCAGTCTTCTTGGGAGAGAGTGCAAATGCAGAACTGAGGTACACACCAACAGATGTCCCATAAAATAAAGAAACAACGGAGAGGTGAGACCCACAGGTGGCGAAAGCTTTATGCTTTCCATCAGTTGATGGCATTCTTAAAACGGAGGAGATAATTCGAGTGTAAGAGAATATGATCCCAGAGAGAGGAACACCACCCAATATGCAAGCCACAAAATATATCAGGATGTTATTGATGAGGGTACTGGAGCAGGCGAGCTTGAGGACCTGAGGAAGTTCACAGAAGAACTGAGGGATTTCAAGATCTGTGCAAAAGGACAGCTGCAAAACCATCAGACTGTGGATCAGCGCATCCACCATACTGAGGAACAAAGAAAGTAGAACTAGCAGGCTGCAGAAGCAAGGGTTCATGACGACTGTGTACTTCAGTGGGTGACAAATGGCCACATAGCGATCATAGGCCATAGCTGCGAGAAGAAAATTTTCAAAACCACAAAAAACCTGGACAAAGAAAATCTGATTGAGGCAGCCTGTATAAGTGATGCTCTGATTCTGCGTCTTGATATTCACCAGCGTCTTTGGGATGGTAGTTGTACTTAAACATATGTCAGTAATGGACAGATTGGAGACAAAGAAGTACATGGGAGTGTGCAGGTAGGAGTCAGAGCTGACAGTAAGGACAATGAGCAGATTTTCAAGGACAGTGACCATGTACACGGCCAGGAATAGGCTAAAGAGGAGAAGCTGCAGTTCTGGATCTTCTGTCAGTCCCAGGAGAAGAAATTTTGAAACACTTGTTTGGTTCCTGGGTTCCATATTGTTGATGAATCTGATGGGATTACTGGGTGACAAGACAATCAAATGTGTGGTCACTGGACCAACAGCAGTAGTAGCAGCATCACCAGAGGCAAACATTATCTTGGGGAAGGAAGAAGAGGAATGGAGGGGGATACAAAAGTGGTAAATTCTGTATGCATATTATTTGGTTATTCAAAAAAAATTTTTAAAAAAAGACCTGAAGCTAATCTAGCAGAATGTCAACATTAATTTCTTCTGGAAAGGGGTGGGAATGGTTATTTTCTTATTACACTATCCGTGCTTTTATGATCATTTTAAATATTTAGTAATTTTATAAATAGAAATAGATAGACTTAGAAGGCAGCCTGATAAGTCAATCTGGGTCTCCATCTCCTTCCCCAAAGATCAGAAAGGGCAATGGAGATAATACAAACATGTACTAAGAACCAGGAAGATAAGATGGAGCTGACAAACCCTCCTCTGCCATTACCACCACAAGATCGCAAGTTAATGTCAGAAAATTTTGTAACGGTCATCTTGTTTGACAAAGGTTAGGCTTCCACTCAACAGGGAAATCATCCTTGCAGTTGTAGAGACAGAGCAAGAGACTAGCAGAATGAGAACTCTTTGATATTGGTGCAAAG
Organism: Elephas maximus indicus; assembly: GCF_024166365.1. Taxonomy (NCBI): domain Eukaryota; kingdom Metazoa; phylum Chordata; class Mammalia; order Proboscidea; family Elephantidae; genus Elephas; species Elephas maximus. The sequence goes on from NC_064821.1 coordinate 22,126,601, forward strand.
TTCTAAGAAAACCTGGCAAGAAAAAGACAGACAAGCAAGATTCCCATGGAAGACTTGGTTTCAGTCATTTCCTGCATGTACTCTCTTCACATGCATCATTCTCCTGGATGTGCTTTTCAAACACTAACTTTCCAGATATTAACTAGGAGACTTTAGGTTACCTGGCTGGCTGAGGAATGATACCTGACATCTGCTCTGGATGCAGAAGACAGAAGATATGTCCTCAGGAAGGACAGAGAGTCTGAGTGAAGCACTAGACTCCTGGGCAAAAAGGGTCATCTCTGGGAAGAGGGTCATGTGTCCTTATAGGGGAAGAACTCTAAAGTGAGATGTTCCAGGCAGCCTATTTGGAGTCTCTCTATCCCTGGAGGCTCAATATCCAAAGCTCCTCATTAGCCCAACACATTTATTGTCGTTCTGATTGCAAGGCAGTAAAAATCCTAGAAGACCAAGACTTTAGAAGATGGAGTTCAGGATTGTTGATTTCCTATGAGACCAGCTTCATGCCATTCACTTTGCTGCACCTGTTGTGCTCACCTCCGTGTCACATACATTGTATATGCGGACCCATCATCATTTTCCAACTGGATTCCGATCTTTTCTTCTTACGTACAACAAAGGACATCTCTATCTAATCAACGGTATCAGGAAAACCAAATTCAATATTAGGTGTGTATGAGTCGGATTCGACTCGACGGCAGTGGGTTTGGTTTGGTTTTGGTTAAGTACAGTTTTTTTTTATATGCGTGAATATGAAAATATATAAATATAGCTAATATAATGTAGAAATGCAAACTCAGCAGTTTCTTCTAAGAATAATGACTGTTTCCTGAAACTTAGCCTATCTTTTGTGTATTTTAAAAGATATTCTAGCCTATCCCCTGATCAGTTTTGCCCCTGATCAATATAAGCAGATCTAGATCTGTTACTCCCTATTTAGAATTCTATAACCACCTTTTCCAACTTCCTTACATTAGTTTAACATACATTTTTCTTTATATTGGGAGGCTGTGGGTTGAAATCAGGGCTTTTGATTTTTAATAGAGTTGTGAGAAATTATAATGTGACAGGAACAACATTAAAAATGTGGTTTATCCATATTCAGTAAATTTTGTTAGATTTTAACCAAAATTTAACAGATGAAGATTGTGTTTTAAGTGAATATTCACTTAGAAACTTGTCGTTTTTTTAATTCAATATTTTCATGTGTTTATGAATTTATTTTACCACTATTTCTATAGGTAAAGAAATTTAATCTATGGTTATTTGATATATTAAAATCAACTTGAGACAAGTTGGCATTGTAGTGTCACCCGTTGCCATCTTAACTCCATTCACTTCAAATATGTGCAATAATAGATAAAACATAATAAGATATACCTGGGCTCAGAGAGTAGGCATGGCCAAGTTGGCAGAGGAGCCAGATGCCTCCAGTGGCCCCTCTTACAACAAAGACCCCAAAAAACAAGTGATTCAATTATATATATGACAAGCTAAAAACCCTGAATATCAAAGGCAAAGTTAAGAAATCGGACTGAGTGACAAGGGGAGGGAGAGACAGTGCAGAAGCAGCAAGAAGTTGTCGGACATGACTCTGTGGGGTGCAGCCCCAATTCCCTAGCAAGACCCCTGGGGGTCCAAGTCAGCATGTAGAACCCATGTACGCCTTCGGCATCTGAGATATAAGAGCACTCTCGGAACAAGATAAGTGATTTTGTCTAATTTACAGTGCAGATCTAATAGCTCCTCCTTGTGAAAGAACTCTCCCCCATCTATCTGATCCCTCCTCCCTTTGCCCCAGCCAGCTTCAGCGACAGTTGATTTCCCTGGGCCTGAGTTACGTCCTGCTGCACTCCCTGAGCCATTCACCTGGCCTGGGAGAAGGAACAAATTGACAAAAGGGGGAAAAATAATCTGCCGGCTTCCCTAATCTGAAAACTTAGAGCAGAAGCAGCTCCTGTCCAGGCACAAGCAGTCCACAGATTTTGAATGTCTTTCATCCCTGCATGGACCCAGGTGGCCCCAGTACAGCAGAAAGGATCTCGCAAATATATTTCAAGGGTGAATGTCCTTGACGTTTGACTGTAACTGTTTCAGCTGTGCACTGGAGAGGCCGGTTTTTGATGTTTGACACCGCTCTGCATATTAAACAGGGACCTCACCTACTCATAGCAGGGACCTAAGGACTGGTGGCTCCACCCATACCACCAAGTCATTCTGGACAGGGGGTCCACGGATAAGTGGTGCCTCACAGTTCTTACAGTTAAAATAATTGGGTGCCTATGGTATGGCTGCTGAGCCCACCAACCAGTGCACTCTACAGAACAGAGACTAGACTTTCTCAAAGAAACTTGGAGGAAGGTTGTCAGGCCCTGCCTCCCACAGAGTGTGACCTCCTGCTGCAACCAGAAACCTGTGCATACACCAATCACCACTGCTCCACTAAGATCGTAGGTCAGGAGGTGGGCCAAGATGGCAGTATAGACAGATCCTTCCAGTGAGCCCTCTTACAACAAAGACAAAAAAAAAAAAGTGAAATGAGTATATTTATGACAAACTAGAGCCCTGAACATCAAAGGCAAGGTTAGAAAATGAACTAAGGGGAAGGGTGAGAAAAAGACAGTTCAGAAGTGGACAGGAGTTACTGGACCTGAAATGCCGAGAGCTCTCAGGCACCATCCCCAGAAGTGGCTGAGGCAGTTTCCTCAGGGAGAGGTAGCCAGCCACGCAGCCTACTCACACCTCTGGAACCTGAGAAGAACTGAGCTTTCGGCAAAAGCTAAGTACTAAGTACTTGGGTATATTTTATTGCGCCCCTGCCACCAAGCCAGCTTCAGTGGCTGTTGATTTACCTGGGCCTGAGATAGGCCATGTTGAGCACCTATAGCCATCCTCCAGGCCCTGGAGAAGGAATAAATTCACAACTGGGGGAGAAGATAAGTAGCCAGCTCCGCTATCTTGGGGAGCTCAGGCAGAAGCGGCTCCTGTCCAGGCATAAACAGTGCATGGACTTTGAGTACCTTTCCTCTCTGCATTTGCCTGTGTGGCCTATTTCAGGAGAATAAGCTCTTGTTGGCAGACTATAGCTGTTTCAGCTATGCAGTGGAGAGGTGGGTGTTTGGTGATGGACATTGCTTTGCTTATTAAACAGGGTCCTCACATACCCACATCAGGGGCCTAAGGACTGGGGGCTCCATTCAGGTCACCCAGCCACCCACAACAAGGGCCCAAGGATAACTGGTACCTCCCAGTCCTTACGACCAAATACACTGGGTTCCCATGGTCCATCTGCAGAACAAACCCACCAATACACTCTAGGGAACAGGGACACACTTTCCTCAGAGACACTTGGGGGATGATGCTCAGCCCCCTGCCTTGTTCAGAGCATGAGCCCCTGCTGCAACCAGATACTGGTACCTACACCAATCACCCCTGTCCTCTGACACGATAGGACAGAGCCTGTACCACGCACTTGATGAGCAGCTACCTGGACACCTGAACTGAATTCATACAAGAAAAGTGAATGGACTCCTAGACTGATATACCTGATAACACCTCCAGCCATCTGAGAACAGGAGGTCAGAGCCCCAAATGCAAAAATAATCAAGCTAGCTCACTCAAGCAACCCATTGGGCATATCAAAACAAAACAAAGCAAGAAGCTATGATACAGTAAGCAAACAGAAAATAAACTAATGCAATAACATATAGATGGCTCAGAGACAACAGTTAGTATCAAGTCACATAAAGAAACAGACCATGATCCCCTCAACAAGCTCTCAAAACAAAGAATCAAGGGATCTTCTAGATGAAAGTGCATTCCTGCAATTACCAGAGGCAGAATACAAAAGGTTAATATACAGAACCCTTCAAGACATCAGGAAGGAAAAGAGGCAATATGCAGAACAAGCCAAGGAACACACAGATAAGGCAGCTGAAGAAATTAAAAAGGCTATTCAGGAACCTAATGAAACATGTAATAAGCTGGAAAAATCCATAGACAACAATCAGGAATTCAGTAGATTAATAACAAAATTACAGAAGTAGACAACTCAATAGAAAGTCAGAGAAGCAGATTTGAGCAAGTGGAAGGCAAAATTTGTGAACTTGAAGATAAAGCACTTGGCACCAATATATTTGAAGAAAAACAGATAAAAGAATTTAAAAAAATGAAAAAACCTTTAGAATCATGTGTGACTCTATCAAGAGAAACAACCTACAAGTGATTGGAGTACCAGAACAGGGAGGGATAACAGAAAATACAAAGAGAGTTGTTGAAGATTTGTTGGCAGAAAACTTCCCTGATATCATGAAAGATGAGAAGATATCTATCCAAGATGCTCTTTGAACTCCACTTAAGGTAGATCTTAAAAGAAAGTCATCAAGACATGTTGTAATCAAACTTGCCAAAACCAAAGATAAAGAGAGAATTTTAAGAACAGCTAGGGATCAATAAAAAAGTCACCTACAAAGGAGAGCCAAAAGGAAAAATCTCAGACTACTTGGCAGAAACCATGCAGGCAAGAAGGAATGGGCTTACTTACATAAAAAATAGAAGGGAAAAAAAATGCCTGCCAAGAATTATATATCCAGCAAAATGCTCTCTCAAATATGAAGCTGAAATTAGGACATTTCCAGATAAACAGAAGGTTAGGGAGTTTGTAAAATCCAGACCAAAACTACAAGAAATACTAAAGGGATTTCTTTGGTTAGAAAATCAATAACATCAGGTATCAACCCAAGACTAGGACACTGGGCGGAGCAATCAGAAGTCAACCCAGACAGGGAAATCACAAAAATAAATCAAGATAAAAAAAAAATGCTCAAAACAGTGTAACAGCAATGTTATTACATAAAAGAAGACAACATTAAAACAATAAAGAGGGACTAAGAAATGTAGTCATAGATCTTCCATATGAAGAGGAAGATAAGGCAATACAAAGAAATAAAATTTAGGTTTAAATTTAGAAAAATAGGGGAAGATAATTAGGTAACTACAAAGGAGACAAACTATCCTACACATCAAAATAAAATACAAGGAAAAAACAAAAACTCAGAAGAAACAAAATCAACAACAATGAATACAAGGAATGGACCATATATAAAGACAATCTACTCAGCACATAAAATTATGTGGGAAGAAGAAACTGTCAGCAACACACACAAAAAAGACATCAAAATGATAGCATTAAATTCATACCTATCCATAATTACGCTGAATGTAAATGGACTAAATGCACCAATAAAGAGACAGAGTGGCAGAACAGATAAAAAAACAGGATCTATCTCTATGCTGCCTACAAGAGACACACCTTAGACTTAGAGACACAAACAAACTAAAACTCAAAGGATGGGAAAAAATATATCAAGCAAACAACAATCAAAACAGACCAGGAGTGGCAATACTAATTTCTGACAAAATAGACTTTAAAGTAAATTCCATCATAAAGGATAATGATTAAAGGGACAATATAAAATTATTTTTTTTAATTTTATACCAAGAAGATAAAACCATATTAAATATTTATGCAATGACAGGACTGCAGGATACATAAGACAAACTCTATCAGCATTGAAAAGTGAGATACACAGCTCCACAATAATAGCAGACTTCAACACACCATTATCGGTGAAGGACAGGACATCCAGAAAGAAGCTCAAAAAGACACCCAAACCAAAACCAAACCCACTGCCATCGAGTCGATTCTGACTCATAGTGACCTTAAAGGACAGAGTAGAACTACCCCACAGAAATTCCAAGGAGTGCCTGGCGGATTTGAACTGCCAACCTCTTGGTTGGCAGCCGTAGCACATAACCACTACGCCACCAGGGTTTCCAATAAAGACATGGAAGATCTACATGCCACGGTAAACCAACTTGACCTCATAGACATATACAGAACACTCCACCCAACAGCAACCAAGTATACTTTCTTTTCTAGTGCACATGGAACATTCTCTAGAATAGACCACATATTAGGTCATAAAGCAAGCCATAGCAGAATGCAAAACGCTGAAATATTACAAAGCATCTTCTCTTACTATAAGGTCACAAGTGCAAATCAGTAACAGAAAGAACAGGGAAAAGAAATCAAACACTTGGAAACTGAAAAATACTCTGCTCAAAAAAGACTGGATTATAGAAGATATTAAGGATGGAATAAAGTAATGCATAGAATCCAATAAGATGAAAATACCTCCTATCAGAACCTTTGGGACACAGGGAAAGCAGTGCTTAGAGGTTAATTCATATCAATAAATGCACACATAGAAAAAAGAAGAAAGGGCCAAAATCAAAGAATAATCCCTACAGCTTGAACAAATAGAAAGAGAGCAACAAAAGAAACCGTCAGGCACCACAAGAAAACAAATAAAAAAATTTAGAGTAGGGCTAAATGAAACAGAAAACAGAAAAACAATTGAAAGAATTAATAAGATCAAAAGCTGGTTCTTTGAAAAAATCAACAAAATTGAAAAACCATTGGCCAAACTGACAAAAGAAAAACAGGAGAGGAAGCAAATAACCCGAATAAGAAATGAGATGGGCAATATTACAACAGACCCAACTGGAATTAAAAGAATCATACCAGATTAGTATGAAAAATTGCACTCTAACAAATTTGAAAACCTAGAGGAAATGGATGAATTCCTAGAAACACATTACCTACCTAAACTAACACGAACAGAGGTAGAACAACTAAATAGACCCATAACAAAAGAAGAGATTGAAAAGGTAATCAAAAAACTCTCAGCAAAAAAAAAAGCCTTGGCCCAGACGGCTTCACTGCAGAGTTCAACCAAGCTTTCAGAGAACAGTTAACACCCCTACTACTAAAGGTATTTCAGAGCATAGAAAAGGACGAAATACTCCCTAATTCATTCTATGAAGCCAGCAAAGCCCTGATACCAAAACCAGGTAAAGACATCACAGAAAAAGAAAATTATAGACCTATATCCCTCATGAACTTATATGCAAAAATCCTCAACAAAATTCTAGCCAATGGAATTCAACAACATATCAAAAAAATAATTCACCATGACCAAGAGGGATTCAAACCAGGTATGCAGGGATGGTTCAACATTAGAAAAACAATTAATGTAATCCATCATATAAATAAAAGAGAAGAATCACATGATTTTCTCAATTGATGCAGAAAAGGCATTTGACAAAGTTCAACACCCATTCATGATAAAAAAGAAAAAAACTCTCAGCAAAATAGGAATAGAAGGAAAATTCCTCAACATAATAAAGGGCACTTGTACAGAGCCAATAGCCAACATCATCCTAAATAGAGGGAGCCTGAAAGCATTCCCCTTGAGATTGGGAACCAGACAAGGATGCCCTTTATCACCGCTCTTATTCAACATTGTGCTGGAAGTCCTAGCCATAGCAATTAGGCTAGATAAAGAAATAAAGTGCATCCAGAGTGGCAAGGGAGAAGTAAAAGTGTCTCTATTTGCAGATGACATGATTTTATACACGAAAAACCCTAAGGAATCCTCAAGAAAACTACTGAAACTAAAAGAAGAGTTCAGCAGAGTATCGGGATACAAGATAAACATACAAAAATCAGTTGGATTCCCCTACACCAACAAAAAGAACATTGAAGAGGAAATCACCAAATCAACACCATTTACAATAGCCCCCAAGGAGATAAAATACTTAGGAATAAATCTTTCCAGGGATGTAAAAGACCTATACAAAGAAAACTACAATACAGTTCTGCAAAAAAACAAAAGAGACCTACATAAGTAGGAAAACATACCTTGCTCATGGATAGGAAAACTTAACATTATAAAAATGTCTATTTTACGAAAAGTGATCTATACATTTAATGCAATTCTGATCCAAATTCCAATGACATTTTTTAATGAGATGGAGAAACAAATCACCAACTTCATATGGAAGGAAAAGAGGCCTCAGATAAATAAAGCATTACTGAAAAAGAAGAACAAAGTGGGAAGCCTTACTCTACCTGATTTTAGAACCTATTATACTGCCACAGTACTCAAAACGGCTGGTACTGGTACAACAACAGATACATAGACCAATGGAAGAGAATTGAGAATCCAGACATAAGTTCATCCACACATATGAGCTGTTGATATTTGATAAAGGCCCCAAAACAGGTAAATGGCAAAAAGACAGTCTTTTTAACAAATGGTGCTGGCATAACTGGATATCCATCTGCAAAAAAATGAAACAAGACTCATACCTCACATTATGCACAAAAACTAACTCAAAATGGACTTTGTCAAATCTAAAACATTAAAGATCATGGAAGGAAAAAATAGAGACAAGACTAGGAGCCCTAATACATGGCATAAACAGTATACAAAACACTGCTAACAACGCACAAACACCAGAAGAGAAACTTGATAACTGAGAGTGCCTAAAAATCAAACACTTATGGTCATCCAAAGACTTCACCAAAGAGTGAAAAAACAAGCTACAGACTGGGAAAAAAAAATTGGCTATGACACGTCAGATCGGCATCTAATCACAAAATCTATAAGATACTACAAAACCTCAACAACGAAAAGACAAATGACCCAACTAAAAAATGGCAAAGGATATGAACCAGCACTTCCAAAGAAGGCATTCAGGCAGCTAACAGATACATGAGGAAGTTCTCATACTCATTATCTATTTGAGAAATGCAAATCAAAATGAAATGGCATCTCATCCCATCAAGGTTAGCATTAATGCATAAATAAATAAATAAATGTTGGAGAGGTTGTAGAGAGATTGGAACACTTAAACACTGCTGGTGGGAATGTAAAGTGGTACAACCAGTTTGGAAATCGATTTGGTGCTTCCTTAAAGAGGTTGAAATAGAACTACCGTACAATCCAGCAGTCTTACTCTTTGGCATATATCCTAGAGAAATGAGTCCTCACATGAATAGATACATGTACAGCCATGTTTATTGCAGCACTGTTTACAATAGCAAAAAGATGGAAACAACCAAGGTGCCCATCAATGGATGAATGGGTAAACAAGGCAGGGGACTGACAACCACCCCTCAGTGTCTGTGAGGAAAGCCTGTCCCTATTCCCTAGGGCATGTAGGTAGGTGAGCTTTGCAGCTGGAATATGGGCACCCAGTGCTGTTGGCTGTAAGAGCTAAGAGGCACCACTTACTTTTGGATCCTTGTAATGGGTGGCTAAGTGGTGTGGTTGGAGCCACCAGTCGTCAAGCCCCTGATGTAGGTAGGTGAGGACCCTGCTTAATAAGCAGAGCAATGTCAAATATGAACGTGTCTGTCCACCATATAGCTGAAACAGTTGAAGTTAGACTTCAGGTATATACCCTGTTGCACTGTGCTAATGAGGGCCTATGTTGTTGTAAGGAGCCCACGCAGCTCTCTGCAGGGGTGAAAGGCATTCCAAGTCCATGGACCCCATATGTCTGTGCCTAAGCAAAGGAGCTGTTTCTGCCCTGAGTTCTCGGCTTTAGGGGAGCAGGCAGATTATTACTTCCCTCTTTGTTAATTTGTTCCCTTTCCAAGGCCAGGAGAATGGCTCTGGCTGTATGACAGTTTCTACTTCCAGCCCAGAGGATGCAGCCAGCTTGGACCCAGAGCAGAGTGGGGACCGAGCAGTTAAGTGGGAGAGAGGTTTCTCCCAAAAGGGTATTGTTTGATCTGCAAGGTAGGTTAGACACATGAACTTATTTTTTGCCAATTAAGCACCACTTTTAACTGATTCTGGACGCATGAATAGATGTGAAAAATGCATCCTGAATGCCTCTCCTTGTGTCACCATACTCATGCCAGTAGATTCAGCCTGCAGGATGCCGGTTCTCGCTTGGTCAGGTCTGACAACTCCTTGCTGCTTCTGAACCATCTCTCCCTCCCCCTGCTGCTCAGCCTGATTCCTCAACTTTGAGTTTGATGTTCAAAGCTCCTAGACTGTCATATATAATTGATACACTTTTTTTTTTTTTTTTAATCTTTGTTGTAAGAGGGACCACAAGAAGTGTCTGACTACCCCGCCATCTTGGCCACACCTGCAAGGGAAGTTTTGCTGAAAATCATTCAAAGAGGCTGCAACAGTATATTGACAGAGAATTGTCAGAAATTCAAGCCGGTTTCAGAGGATGGCATGACATCATTGCTGATGTCAGATGGATGCTGGCTGAAAGCAGAGAATACCAGAAAGAAGTTTACCTGTGTTTTATTGACTATGTTAAGGAATTTGACTGCATGGATCATAACACACTATGGATAAAATTGTGGAGAATGGAAATTCCAGAACACTTATTTGTGCTCAGGAGGAGTCTGTACATGGATCAAGAGACAGTCATTTGAACAGAACAAGGGGACACTGCATGGTTTAAAGTCAGGAAGGGAGTGCATCAGGGTTGGATCCTTTCACCATAACTATTCAATCTGTATGCTGAGCAAATCTTCTGAAAACCTGGCCTATATGAAGAAGAATGGGGCATTAAGATTGAGGAAGACTCATAACCTTCGTTATGCAGATGACACAACCTTGCTGAAAGTGAAGAGGACTTGAAGCACTTACTGATGAAGATCAAAGACCACAGCCTTCAGGATGGATTACACCTTAACATAAAGAAAACAAAATCCCTCACAACTGGACAAACAAACAACATCATGATAAATGGAGAAAAGATTGAGGTTGTCAAGGATTTCATTTTACTTGGATCCATAATCAACACCCATAGAAGCAGCAGTCAAGAAATCAAAAGACGCATTGCATTGTGCAAATTGGCTTCACAAGACCTCTTTAAAGTGTTGAAAAGTAAAGATATCGCCTTGAGGACTAAGGTGTATCTGACCCAAGCCATGGTATTTTCAATCGCCTCATACACCTGTGAAAACTGGACAGTGAAAAAAGAAGACAGAAGAACTGATGCCTTTGAATTGTGGTGTTGGCAAAGAATATTGAATATACCATGGACTGCCAAAAGAATGAACAAGTCTGTCTTGGGGAAAGTACAGCCAGAATGCTCCTTAGAAGCAAGGATGGCGAGACTGCGTCTCACATACTTTGGACATGTTACCAGGAGGATTCAGTCCCTGGAGAAGGGCATATCATGCTTCATAAAACAGAGGGTCAGTGAAAAAGAGGAAGACCGGTAACTGGTACAGTGACTCTGTGGTACAACGACTCTGTGTATTCCTTCCCTCTGCTTTTGATGCTTCCTGTGTCATTCAATATTATAGTCATAGAACACTTCAATATTACAATTTGAGGCTTGAATTTTTATTTAGCTCTTTCATCTTGAGATGTAGAGCATGTTCTTTGCTTTTGGTTTTCTAATTCCAGGTCTCTGCACATCTCGTTATAATACTTTGTCTTCTCGAGCTGCCCTTTGAAATCTTCTGTTCAGCTCTGTTACTTCCTCATTTACTCCATTCACTTTAGCTACTCTGTGTTCAAATGCAAGTTTCAGATTCATTTCTGACAGCCATTTTGGTCCTTTCTTTCTTTTCTGTCTTTTAAAAGGCCTTTTACTGTATTCATGTATGATGTCCTTGATGTCATTCCACTACTTGTCTTCTCTTCAGTCATTAATGATCGGTAGGTCAAATCTCTTCTTGAGGTGGTCTCTAAAGTCAGGTGGAATATACTCAAGGTCATACTTTGGCTTTTGTGGACTTGTTTGAATTTCCTTCAGCTTCAACTTAAACTTGTTTATGAGCGATTGATGGTCTTTTCTGCAATTGGCTGATGGCCTTGTTCTGGCTGATGGTATTGAGCTTCTTCATCTTCTATTTCCACAAATGTTCCTGCCATCTGACGACTTCCACATGTGTAGTAGCCATTTATGTTGTTGCAAAAAGATGTTGTTAGGTATTGTTGAGTCAGTTTTGACTCCTAGCGACCCTATGTACAGCAGAACAAAACCTCACAATTGTTATGCTTGAGCTGATTGTTGCAGCCACTGTGTCAATCCAACTTGTTAAAGGTTTTCCTCTTTTTCACTGACTTTTTTACTTTACCAAATATGATGTCCTTCTCCAGGGACTGGTCCCCTCTGATACCATGTCTGAAGTATGTGAGACGAAGTTTCACCACCCTTGCTTCCAATGAACATTCTGCCTGAATAAGTTGCTGGTCTTGCAAAATTCTGTCATGTGATTTCTGGCATCTTTACTATCACCCAGGCCATATTTTCCAACTCCTGATCCTTCTTGGTTTCCAACTTTTGCATTTCAATTGCCAGTAATTACCAATGCATCTTCACTGCATATTTGATCAATTTCATACTGTGGAAGTTGGTAAAAATCTTCAATTTCTTCATCTTTGGCCTTAGTGGTTGGTGTGTAAATTTGAATAATAGTTGTATTAACTGGTCTTCCTTGTAGGCATAGGGATATTATCCTTTCACTAACAGTGATGTACTTCAGGATAGATCTTGAAATGTTCCTTTTGACAATGAATGCAACACTGTTCCTCTTCAATTTGCTATTCCCGGCATAGTAGAGTATATGATTGTCCCATTCAAAATGGCCAATACTGGTCCGTTTTAGGGCATTAAAGCCTAGGATATCAATCTAGTGTTTTCCATTTCATTTTGGATGACTTCCAATTTTCCTAGACTCATGCTTCATACATTTCACATTCGGATTATTAATGGATGTTTGCAGCTATTTCTTCTCATTTTGAGCCATGCCTCATTAGTAAATAAAGGTGTCATGGATTGAAATATGTCTCCCTAAAAAAGTGTGTATCAGTTTAGCTGGGCCATGATTCCCGGTATTGCGTGATTTTCCAGTATGTTATAAATCCTGCCTCCATGATGCTAATAAGGGAGAATGGGCAGCAGTTGTGTTAGTGAAGCAGGACTCAGTCTACAACACTGGTTTGTGTCTTTAGGCAATCTCTTGAGATATAAAAGAGAGAAGTGGGCAGAGAATTGGAGGACCTTATACTACCAAGAAAGAAGTGCCAGGAGTGGAGCTCGTCCTTTGGACCTGGGGTCCCTGTGTGGAGAAGCTCCCAGTCTGGGTGAAGTTTGATGAGAGGGCCGATAGAGAGAGAAAGCCTTTCCCTGGAGCTGATACCCTGAATTTGGACTTTTAGCCTACTCTACTGTGAAGAAATAAATTTCTCTTTGTTAAAGCCACCCAGTATTTCTGTTAGAGCAGCACTAGATGACTAAGACAGAAGGTCTTGAAAACTTTATTCCATCCTCATCATTAAGGTAAACTCTACTTTGAGGAGGCAGATCTTCCCCAGTCATATTTTGTGTGTCTTCCAACCTGGGGGACTCATCTTCCAGCACTGTATTAGACGGTGTTCTGTTGATAATCATAAGGTTTTCTCTGTCTTCACCTGGAAGCTCTGCTGTAACCTGTCTACTGCCACCACAGGACAAAAACTGACAGATGAGTGATGAAATATATGTAAAATAATGTGAACTAATATAATTTTGCTAAATTTATGGATGAAGAACCTGAACTTAGAGAAATGCAATAGAATATCAAACGCTATACAGCTATCACAGAGCAGAGGTAGAATTCAAACACTAGTGGTCTGATTTCAAAATTCTCACTCTTAATCACTATGATTTCTGGTCTTCTGTATTCAAAGAACTCCGCCAGTGTTTCTGGGTTACTCATTATTTATATCTCTTTGTCAAATTCCCACAGCTTAAGCCCAAAGCTGGTGAGATGTTACAAATAACTTCCAACCCTAGTTTTTCTGGAGTTAGGGAAACCTTCTCAGGTTAAGGGCTGTGGACAGAATTTTTAATACTTGTAGCATCCAGACTTTCTGGAGTTACTGAGATTGAAAATGACACATCTGACAAACTATTGCCCTGAGATAATCTTTCAACCTTAATTAATCAGTAATTATTTCAATTGTTCTTCAAGAAAATGCTGATGAAATTCTGCATGTCTACAGGTTATTCTGTAAACAGTCTTCTGGTTCTGCTTCTGAGGTAATGCATAATTTCTAGTGACAAACTATGGTATATAACCTGTGAAAGATTTTTCTTCTTGGGAACATTTTTCACTCTCTAGTCAGAAGTGTTGTCCTGATATATAAATCATATATTCAAAAAAATCTTTGATAAATTTCTATTATCAGCTTAACATTCTTTTTATTTTAACAGGCCGTAAGGCTGCCCTCACTTCTGACACTAGCTTGAAGTTCAGGTTCCTCAGGCCACCCTCATTTCTGACCCATTAGCTAAAATTTCAGTGGTTCCCATGGCCCCCTCAGGTTCTGTAGGTCACTAGAACAACTCAAAGAACTCAGGAAAGCAATATGCTTATGATTACAATTTTATTATAGTAGAAGGATACAAAACAGAACCAGCCAAAGGGAGAGATGCATAGTATGAGGTCTGGGATGGTCACAAACATGAAACTTCTGTGTCTCCAGGGACACATTACCCTCCTGGAACATCAATGTGTGACAGTTCACAAAACATGGACAGCCAGAGAAGCCAAGCTCACCTAAGCTTCAGTGTCCTGAGTTTTTATTGCAGTTTTATTATATAGGTAGGTCCCTAGGTTGTGCAAACAGTTTGCACTTGACTACTAACTGAAAGGTTGGCTGTTCAAACCTACCAGCAGTGCCGTGAATGAAAGGCCTGGAGATCTGTTTCTGTAAAAATCACAGCCTAGAAAATTTTATGGAGCAGTTCTATTCTGTAACACATGTGGTCACCATGTGTTGGAAGCAACTTGCTGGCAATGAGTATGGGATTACATAGACATGATTGATTGAATCAATAGTCATGTGTTTGAACTCAATCTTCACCTGTCACCCTCTTTGGAGGTCAGGCTGATATCAAGTGGCTCAAAATTTCAACCACCTAATCATGAAGACAGCCTTTCTGGCATGATAACCCTATGCTGAGTCATCCCTTCAGCATTACTTGTGAAGGTGTCAACCATAAGTCACTTTGTTATCACAAACTATCAGGTGTGGCCCCAGGCCCACTATGAATAAAAAGGCAGTCCAAAAACTCATACCGCCCAAAGACCAGCAACAATAGCCAGGTCTATCTTTGTGTAAAATTAATTCTTCATTACACTCACATCAGTGGAAAGAAGATATTCTTGAGAAGAGTTTCCTCAAAGCCCCCATCATGTCCTTGTTCCTCAGACTGTAGATAAAGGGGTTGAGCATAGGCATGACTATAATGTACATCACTGATGCTATTGCACTCTTCCTGCCAGAAAGAGTAGCTGCAGAGCTAAGGTAGACCCCAAAAACTGCCCCATAGAACAAGGAAACAATAGAGAGGTGAGACCCACATGTAGAAAAATCTTTATACTTTCCTCCAGCTGATGGGATTCTCAAAATGGAGGAGGAAATTTGAATGTAAGAAAATGATCCCAAGGAGAGTAACACCACCCCAAACACTAGTCACAAAAAATTCTAGGATATTATTGATGAGGGTATCTGAACAGGCCAGCTTGAGGACTTGACCAAGTTCACAGAAGAAGTGAGGGATTTCCAGGTCTATGCAGAAGGACAGATGCAACACCATCAGACTATGGAGCAGGGCATTCATGATGCTAATGAACAAGGACGGTAGAATCAGCAGGCCACGGAAGCAGGGATTCATGATGACCGTGTACCTCAGTGGCTGACATATGGCCACATAGAGGTCATAGGCCATTGCTGCAAGGAGACAATTTTCCAAACCAGCAAAAACCAAACCAAAGCAGACCTGGGTGAGGCAGCCTGTGTAACTGCTGGATTTGCTCTGTGTCTGAATGTTCACCAGCATCTTGGGGACCGTGGTGGTGCTGAAACAGATGTCATTGAAGGACAGGTTGGAGAGGAAGAAGTACATGGGGGTGTGGAGGTGGGAGTCTGAGCTGACAGCCAGGATGATGAACAGATTTCCAAGCAGAGTGGCCAGGTATACGGTTAGGAACAGCCCACAGAGGAGGGGCTGCAGTTCTGGATTCTCCGAGAGGCCCAGGAGGAGGAATTCTGCTATATCTGTTTTGTTTTCTAATTTCATGTTGTTGTTAAGTCTGAAAAAAAAAAAAAGTAGAGGAAATGAGACAGATAACAGATCCCTTCTTTTAGAGAAACTGTAGGATCTATATTGTGAAACAAAGTGAATATTAGAAATATCTCTCTCTCCCTGTTCCTCTCTACCTCTCTCTGTTGCTCTTCTTTTTCCCTCTTCTCATTTCTTTTTTCACTACCCATCTACCACATTTTATTCACGTGTCTACACATTTCCACATTTGCCAACTAACAGAAATAAAGTAGGGAATGATATATAATTTCTCCCTGAGAATTTTTTACCCTCCTTCAAACTATCAGCAAAAATAAAATAAAAATTTTAAAATGTTAAATCAGTTAAATGTTAGAGCAGTGGTTTTAAAAGTTGGTATTGCATCACAATCAGCTGGAGGGCTTGTTAAAACCCAGATGTTTGGCCCCATCCTCAGAGTATTGGATTCAGAAGGTTGGGTATGGGGTCAAGGGTTTGCCTTTCTAACAAATTCACAAATGTTCTACTGATGGTCTGGAGTCCATACTTTAAAGAACACTGTTCTAGAGCATGGACAACCAACCCATTTGTGACTGGAGCAGACCTGGCACAATTAATGAGGAAAATGAAGGTCCAGCTCATTAGTGCACTGTACAGTGGGCTGTCTGAGCGTTCAAGTCCGTGACTCCACTTAGCATCTTAATTGTCAGTGAGTCCTCAAAATCTGCCCTTTTCACTTCCCATTTCTATTTCAATATCTCATTATTTCACATTGTCCTTTTCAGAATTAATTGTAATATTATCACCACAGTAAATGTAGTAATTGTTATACACTGCTATTATCACCACCACGAACACGGATTGCCAGGCTCTTCACCTCTATTAAATGATTTTATTATTTCAACAGACCTGTGAGTTAGGTACTTCTATCATTCTACATCTTCCCCATAATCTCATGTAGCTGAGATAAGGTTAAATTACAGTACAAAGTACCTGGCTCTCTGGTAACAGATGATGTGAGATTTGAACTCAGGATGTCAGACTTCAGAGCCGACTCCATAACATCATGTGATATGACCCCTAAGTATGATAGAACTAGGTATCCTGAAAGGTCAATCAGATTTCATCACTTGCCTCTTGAAGAATTCCACCTGAATAAAGACCCAAGTGTTTTACCTGGTCATGAAGATCTTCTACTCTCTGACCACATAAGTAGTATCTAGCAGGTAACGGCATTAAACAGTACCACTCACACTCAGGACTTGAGGTCAAGAGAGAATATGCTACCTGAAACCTTAAGTTGTTAAGGCTATTATGTCTGGAAGACTTTCTTTTCTCTCAAATGATAGAAGATTAAAACATTTTTCTCCTGAGGTGACATGTAGCATTTTTTTTTTTCTTTTTCCAAATCAGAAGACTGGAAGGAATATTGAAACACATGGGGTCTTGACAAAAAGGCAATAAAAAAGCAACGATTTGTTGACTTACTGAATTCTAGGATGAGAAAGATAAATACTGCCCACACAAATGCCCAAGTGCCTTGAATTTAATATTGGGAGTAGGAGATCGGCAAGTCAATCTTAGGAGGTGACCAGACATTGAGCAAAGTACACCTGAACACCTGAAAAGCCTTTATACTTGTGGGGCTTAAAAAATAGAATCAATACAAATTGTTTAGCAAGAAGCCTCACCCCTGGAGTGAAGTACTTGTTTTTAAGGTTATCAGGAAAATTGGCTAAGAAAATGAGAAATTTCTTACCTCCTCCAGACCCCACCAATGTAAAAAATACACACATGCACATTCTTCTGTTTAACTGACACTCCTATTTTTTTATGAAAAACAATAGCAAAAAGACACCATACGATTTCAATTTTATTGTAGTTATAATTTATCGCCATTAATAGGCTACTGTTTCTAGACTTGTTTTCCCTTTTCTTTATTTCTTTCCCAAGGAGCCCACTGGAATCTGCTCCTCCCTTCATATCCTCCTTTTAATAACATGGAAATAATTGTTTTCTCACTATGAGGTAGCTTGATCCATTCCCTATTCCTTTTATGTTTTCCTATATCTATCTTCCTTGTGTAATTAGCAGATAGTATTAGAGGAGGATATATTGAAAATCAATCATGAAAGTTGATGTCCTCCTCCTTGTGTTTCTGGCTGGTCCCCATCAAAGCCTGGATCAGGCAGTCTTGGGCACTGGTTCCTATACGGATCCTGAGACTGTGTACGAGGATCAAGTCCAGGACACTCACACTTCCAGTGTTAAAATGCCACCCCTGGGTATATGATCATTGGATCCCCCAAACAGGCGAGTGTTGATTGATAAGTCCTGGGCAAGTCAATGTATTTGCTCATTATTCTTGTAAATCACTGTATCACACACACACACACACACACACACAGTTAAAGTAAATAGTGGAACCAGACAAACTTGGTTTGTGAACAAGGACATTTTTATAGCTCTTTGAGAAGCTTCTATCTTCCCATTTGTATAATGGGAGAGATCATGAATCTTTATAGGGATATTGCAAAGATAAGAATAGACAAAATCTTGACATAAGAGACCCTCTCAGTATTTCGTACTGTGATTTGTTTTTGCCATGAACACAATCTGATCACACGGCCTGATTCATTACAGGGAGGGAAGTGACAGGTGGGGCAAGATGAATGAGGAGGAGAAAAAGAGTAATTTCAAGGAAGGATGGATGTGCTGAAACTCCACTGGGAATCTTGCTTATATAGAGAAGCAAGCAGAAGGAAGACCTCAAATCACTGATCACTAATATCAAAATTTGTTTGGCATAAATATATAGCAGTTAAGATGAATAAATTAGACATAGATTCATCTACATGGATAATAAAAACTCAAAATAGAAAAGTAATCTGTCTAACAAAACATCTATAGTATGAGAAAATTTTAATAGATTCTAAAATTATGCAGACTTTATAAACACCAAAAAAGTACAGGGAAAAAACAATAAAGACCTCTTCATCCGCCACTCAGCAACATCAAATTAAAATATACTGCCATACTCGCACTAGCTATTCTTAAAGAAACAATGAGTATTTATTTGAAATCCTCTCTTTTATTTTTCCACATTATCAATTTTTTTTTTGTTTCCTATGGGGGAACCATTGCACTGAACTTAAGTGGAAATTTTCCTGCAATATCAACACATTTATTATAATTCTATCTATGCACAATGTTTTTGTTCTGTATCTTAAAAATGTATAACTATACATGTCATTTGACTATTTCTTTAAATAATACTTTAAATGACTTAGAGATCTTGGTACATTTTGCTGTGGTCCATTAGCTTTAAATACCTTAAGGCATTCCACTGTCTTATTCTATCACTGTTTAACCCTCTCCCAACTGATGGGCATTTTCACTGTGGTATGCACACATACACACACACACACACACACACACACACATACACATAAACACACACACACACAGAGAAACAGTTTAAAATAATGCTTGCTGACCAACCATATTCAAGACTGTGGTTGCCTCTGGGAAGGGAAGAAAAGGAATTGAGGAGTTATACTAGCTTTATGCATACTACTTTGTTCCTTTGAGAAAAGAACTCTAATAACAAGCTATCAACATTTACTAACTCTGAAGACATGGATAGATAGGTATTTGTTTTTTTTTGTTTTTTTCTTTCTTTCTTCTTTTCTTTGCACAGCACTGCCTTGTAATGTATTGTCCAGGCTAATAAAAACAGAACAATAGACTATGGATATAGTTTATGGGCTCTGCCTCGTTCTTCATCTCTTCCCCTTGAATCCTTATACCTGGTAACAGGGTTGAGACCAAGATCTTCCCTACAAAGAGCCATCAGGAACCAGGTACTGAAAGATAAGAAGCTGACTATACATCCCTGCCCTCTGCCAAAGAAATTAAAGAAAATTTTAGAGAATCACTAGGATTGGTGACATCTCTAGGACTGTGTGTCACTAGGATTGGTGGCATATATAGGGCTGGGGTCTCATGGTGTCAATAACTCATGGTGTACCCCCCATGGACCTCCTCCCATACCAGACCATAAAGAATCCTTAGCAATATTTTTTTGTACTGTTACTAATTTTTATCGTAGAATAATGTGTGACAAATATAATTGTGAATGGATTAAATGTAATAGTTCTTAGGTTACATGAATACTAACAAAATTGTTTTGTAGTCTATTTCTACAATAAATGACATTATTAGTAACAGAGCGGAAGGCTTTTTTGTTTTTCTCTTTCTTTTCCTTTAATTACTATTTCATTCTAAAAAAAAATCAACATAGGTTCACAAATAGGAGTTACCTCAATGTTTTAGCTAAAACACCAGAAAATTTGACAAAATCAGCAAAATGAAAACACAGCAAAAACAAAAGCAGCACTGTGCGCTTGTAGTGCGGGCAGATGAAACCACGTGCTTCGAAGCATCATTGTAATTGGGTAATAACGACAGCTCTGACTGGAACACATTAGAAGGTTCAAAAAATAAATTAATATAGAGTTTTAGCCTTGTAGGTATATTGATGCACGTAAGCTGGGCTTATGAAAAATGTTTTTGTTGTTATAGCTAACTACAGGGATATTTTTATTAAAAAATATAAATTTCTGCTGAAACACTGCACAAAAATTTTATAGACAGTCATTTCGGTGTCACCCCCTCTGAAAGTGTCACCTGCACCTCCTTAGTGATACCACTGTAAGAGATGGTTTCTGCTAAGATGGAAAAAGTCCCTGGAAATTATGATTAGAGTAAAAGCAGAATGAAAGCTGCTCAAGTATTAGTGCAAAGGTACAAGGAAACATGGCAAGTAGATGATGGAATATCAAGCAGACACCTCACGGGTGACTCCATTTTGCCCCTCTTCTTCATGTACTCACCTCACAGCTACTCCCAGATGGACTGATATAAAAAGACCTCTCCTTATTTGTCGAGAATAAACTGGGGAACTTCAGATTACCTGGGTACCACCACTAAGGAATGACATTCAGTTCTGTCCTGGAGGTTGAATGGTAAAAATGGAAGCTCTGGGCTCAGGGAGCACAGGAAGTCAGAGAGAAGGACCAGGCTCCTGTGCAGAAATGATGATCCCTGGGATGAGGCTCAGGGGTGCTGCCTCCTGACCTGGGCAGGGCTATTGAGTAATTTGCACAGGCAGAAAATTTTCAGTCTCTGTGATCCTTGGGGTTCAGTATCCAAAGCTCCTCATTAATCAAATCCTTTTGCTGTCATTTTGATTTCAGGACAGTACAAATCCTTAAGGAGCAAGGCTCAGAGAAGGAGGAACTTATTTTTAGCTGATTTCCACACTCAGAGAGGCCAGGGATATGCCAGCCCCTTTCCTCCATCTCTTTCTGCACAAATCCATTTCAAGTACAATATACACAGGGACACACGTCCCTTCTGTAATTGATTCTAGTCTTCTTTCTTTAGGTGCGTTGAAAGGAAACCCTAACACCAATGTCAGAAAAAATGACATCACATTTAGGTTAACAAGTGTAATATATATATATATGCATATATATATATAACCCGCATAAATACAAAAGGTAATATAGAAGATGTACCCCCAAAATGCAAATATTGTTGTTGTTAGGTGCCGTCGAGTAGGTTCCAACTCATCGTGACCCTATGCACAACAGAATGAAACGCTGCCCAATCCTGCGCCATCCTCACAATCTTTATTATGCTTGAGCCCATTGTTGCAGCCACTGTATCAATCTATCTTCTTGAGGGTCTTCCTCTTTTTCACTGACCCTCTACTTTACCAAGCATGATGTCCTTCACCAGGGACTGATGTCTCCTGATAACATCTCCAAAGTATGTGAGACATAGTCTTGTCACCCTTGTTTCTAAGGAGCATTCTGGCTGTACTTCTTCCAGGATAGATTTGTTCATTCTTTTGGCAGTCCATGGTATATTCAGTACTCTTCGCCAACACCATAATTCAAAGGCATCAATTCTTCTTTAGTTTTCCTTATTCGTTGTTCAGCTCTCGCATGCAAAAAATGCAAATACTAAGGACTAATTCTATGCTTGGTTCATTGAAGGTCGATCCTGTTTCTGCATATTATAGTCAGCATCTATAAACATATTTTCTCTCATCAACATGAAATAAACAGGTAACAGACGTTTTATTTCCTTGTTAGAACTGCACTGCCACCTTTTCCCAATACAAGCAGTAGCTTCAATATACTTTTTTTTTTCCACCAGGGGACCATGGATTGAAATTATGGCTCTCATTTATTATATTGCTGCAGTAAAATGCAAAGGATCGGAGAAGCAGTCAACCTGTGATATAATGCACATTTGTAGTTTGGGAATTATTTGTAACTAGTTATTTTTAGCTGAATGGTATGACAGAATAAGTAAGACATGATATTGATGCAGGGATACAACAGACCTATTGATCAGAAGATAAAAAAAAATCCAGTTGCCATTGAGTCAACCCCGACTTACGGTGACCTCACGTGTGTCAGAGTAGAACCGTGCTGCGTAGGGTTTTCAATAGGTGATTTTTCAGAACTAGACAATGAGTTCTTTCTTCTGAGTTGCCTCTGGGTGGACTTAAACCTCTAAACTTTGGGCAGTGGCTGAATATATTAACCATTTGCACCACTTAGAGACTGATTAGAAGATAGAGCCCAGATAAAAACCAACACATAAATGGGCAGCTTAGCCATTGCAGCAGTGTACTTACAGTGAACGGATGAACTATTTAATAAAAAGTTCAAAGATATAAAAATGAATTTTTGTTCTTACCTCACATCGAAGGCAAAAGCAAACCTCAGGTGGGTTCAGGCCTCAAATATAAAGGTAACACTACAAATCCTGTGCATTGAGATAGGTAGGGATTTCATAAACAAGACTTTTTGAGCACAAACAAAAAAACTGACAAATTTAACTATATTTAAACTAAGCACTTGTGTTCATCCAGAAAACACTATAAGCGATATGCAAAACAAGCCACACAGCTAATGAAGAAATTTGCAGTGCATATAACTGACAAAGGATAATTATCCTAATTAAATAAATGACTCATGAATTAATAGAAAAAGAGAGCTCAATTGTTGTTAGGTGCCATGGAGTCGGTTCCAACTCCTAGTGATCCTACGCACGAGGGAATGAAACATGACCACGCCCTGTGCCATCCTCCCTGTCCTTGTTATACTCGAGCCCATTGTTGTAGCCACTGCGTCAATACATCTCATCAAGGGCCTTGCTCTTTTTCCTGACCCTCTACTTTACCAAGAATGATGTCCTTCCAGGGACTGGTCCCTCCTGACAACATGTCCAAAGTGTGTGAGATGAAGTTTTGCCATTCCTGATTCTAATAAGAATTCTGGCTATACTTCTTCCAAGACAGATTTGTTAGTTTTTCTGGCACTCCATGGTATATTCAACATTCTCTACCAACACCATAATTCTAAGGCATCAATTTTTCTTCAGTCTTCCTTATTCAGTGTCCAGCTTTCACATGCATACAAGGCAAACGAAAACACCGTGGCTTGTGTCAGGTGCACCATAGTACTGAAAGTGACACCTTTGCTTTTTAACACTCTTTAACACTTCTGTCTGTAGGGGCCCACACATCTGTCAGTTTGTCACACTGTGGCGGCCTGCATGTTGCTGTAAAGCTGGAAGCTATGCCACCAGTATTTCAAATACCAGCAGGGCCACCCATGGAGGACAGGTTTCAGCAGAGCCTCCAGACTTAGACTAGGAAGAAGGACCCAGTGGTCTACTTCTGAAAAACTTAGCCAGTGAAAACTGTATGAGTAGCAGTAAAGATTACAGCCTTGGAAACCTATGGGACAGTTCTCTACTCTGTCCCATAGGGTTGATAATTCAGAACCCTACAGCAACAGATTTTTTTTTTTCCTCTAAATCAGGCCACTATTGTTGACCAATGAGATTCTGACAGTGCTTCAATAGTGAATTGTATAAGCCAATCAGAAATAAACTTTTCTTTCAGTATTTTGTCAATATAAGCCAAGTCCCTTTCTACATGTGGTTTGGTGCTATCTGATTGATGAATCTTCTGCCCAAATAAACCTCATCTAATAGATTAATTTTATTATTGACTCAGTTTCTTTTGACAAAGCTAAACAAATATAACCACTGAAGCAAGTAGTAAAATATAATAATTTATATTTATATTCATAAAGCCTGCGAGATAAAGAATTATAAGGTTTATGAATATAGGCAAGATATGGAACACAATGCATTAGTTAAACCTCACTGAGTACTTATTATGCGCCAGGAATTGAACTAAGTGCTTGCGGTGGTTATGGGGTTGACTTCCCAACAGTCAAAGCAGGAATCAAATCAAGATGGGTCACAAAGGGGCATTTTAGACAAGGTGGTCAGGGAAGGATCTGAGGGAATAATAGGTCCAGATGATAAACATTTTAATAATGCTGGGGGAAGAAAAAAACATTGCAGGGAACAGGAAATGAAAAGGAACTGAGGTGGGACTGTGCCTGGCGCAGTTTTCATACAGCAAGGAAGCCAGTCTGTGTCTGAAGACGAAAGAGTAAGAGGGAAGGAAACACAGAAACGGGGATAGAGGAGGAAGATTGCGGTCTTATAGAGGCAGTGTCTTATTGTTTATGTCCAGCATCTAGTGTTTTAGAATATGTTTGCTGAATGAATAAATACTTGAATAAGGAATGAATGAGTGAATGGACAAGTTACACAGCCTATCTGAGCCTCAGTGTCCTCACCTACCAATGATGATAAGAAAGGACCCACCTCATAATGGGCCATGTAAAGCACTTAGAACTGCTTGGCACATAGCAGACTCACTCTGCATGTGTGCTTAATAAATAAAAGCAGGAGTAAACTAAGAAGTCTTAATTCCTGCCTTTTCAGGAAGAAATCTTTTTTTAACAAAATGAATGAAACTGAATTCAAAGTTATGACGAGGGAGAATCACTCTTATTGAAGTGGTATGGCTTAGAGAACTTAAAAGCACATGCCCTTAAAGCTGTTCAAGGAGAGGTAAGGCCCCCTCCTCATCCTTTACTCTCTGATTCCAATTGGGGTTGGACCAGAAATCAGCATTTCTAAATATGTCAGAAAAGCACATAGATGTGTTAAAAAGTCTTTCATGAAAAGGAATGCGTGCCTCTCCTACTGCATCAGGGAGTAGTGGTGCTCATCAGAATTTCCTAATAACACAAAAGACAAAGGCAAATTCATACACTTGATCAGGTGTCAAAGGAAGGGGAACTGAACTGTTAGGTCAACTCTTAGTCAGAGTTTCTGCTGGTTTTTTACTATACTGTGTTCCCCGACGTGAGTAAAGTGGACTTTTGTGAGAGAATAGTGTTCAGTGAGTAGGACCTCTTTTGGGAATTTCTTCCTAAGTGGAATACACAACAGATAGGGAATAGGGAAGGTAATACAGGGAAGCTACACTTTCCAGCTCAGAAGGAGTTGATGAAGCCCATATATGCATTCAAGAAGCCCATGGGATCCTCTAGCTGTGGGTAGCGGCAAATGTGGTCATCCAGAATTGACGCTGTGGACCTTGGCAGCATTTTCCTATAAAAAAAAATAAATAAAACCTATACAGCTCCAAAAACTCCAGGTAAGGATTTATGGGATCCAATGGCCCACAGATAAAATGAATGGGAATAGATACAGAGGCAAGGGCTCCCACCCAGCATCTTCTAAACTTCTTCCTCTGGTTAACATACTGTAGAAGACTATCAATGACTAAGTCTCTGTCATTGTTACTATCTCTGCCCATACGTCCCACAGGTCACTCTCAGAGGCCAAGTGTAGGGCCCAAAGACCGGGATGAGACCTCAAGAGAATAACAAAGAAGTTCATCAAACGTGTGAGGATGGTTGACAGCATGCCTCCATCTCTAAGAAGCTTCTGGAGAAGGAGAGGATGATGAGTCTCAGAAAAGATACCTCCATCTGACAGGCAGAGACTTTATGGTAAGCTGCCCAGACGGATTCCACTTGTACCTATGGAGCAGCTCCTGAGCCACGATGTCTCCATAGTCATGAGACAGGTGGTTGATCCTACAGTTCTGGAGAACCAAAAGCCTCTCAAGCATGCCTCTGCATGCTGGCCTGTTCAAATATGGAGTAGTGGTGTGGTCTCCGTTTGTCACTGAAGCCAAAGCCTAAGAAATCAAGAGCAATTACTCATGAAACCTGAGGGTCAGACCTTCCGAAATCATGTACCATCATAGCTGGATGTTGGAAAGCCATATAGGAGCACAACTATTTCTGGACTTCCAACCACACCCACGGAGTCTTGGTAAAAGATGCGCAGTCCCTGATAGGTGAAAAATTTGCCTGTGGACTTTCATGAGTGAAGAGCAGGGGAAAGCTGAGCGGGCGGGATGTGCAGGTAGGCCGCCAGCAGGAACACGGCCAGCAACCCCACCTGGACCCACCACTCCCTCACCGTGTGCAGGTTATCTCGGTGCACCCTGGCCGCCCTTAGCTTGTGCAGCCGGTCAGCGCCCAAGCTGCAAGAATGCTGGCACAAGGCCTGCCAGCTACAGCTACCGCCAGCAGCGCGAGAGGGCTGCAAAGCGGGCCTGCTGCCCAGCGGCTCAGCCACCTAAATGGCAGTCCGCTGAGACACTGCGTGAGGACTGGCCGCTGCCACAGCAGCTGTTATTTCCTTTTTTAATGCGTTGAGGCTTTCATCAGACTAAGGGATTCATCTGATTCAGTGTGAATGAGTGAACTTTGTCTTCTCTGGGTCCATTGAGGAATAAAGCCACTTCACAGGAGGGCTTTCCCAGACAACAAACGAGGCAAATAGGAAGGCTGGTGTCTGTCCTTCCTCCAAAGGGAACTCAGGTTAAATCCCAATAAAGTCTGCAGTTTAGTTAATAGTATTGCTCCAATATATACTATGATTATGAAAGATTAAGAGCCCTGGTAGCCCACTGGTTAAGAGCTTAGCTGCTAACTAAAAGGTTGGCAGTTTGAATCCACCAGCCACTCCTCAGAGACCCCTTGGAGCAATTCTACTCTGTCCTAAAAGGCCAGTCTGAGTCCAAATCGACTCAATGGCAAAGGGTTTATTGAGAAAGATTGTGTCACCATTGGAGGACGCTGGGTAAAGGGTACCCAGACAATCTTGGTACTATTTTTGCAACTTCTATGTGTGAATAAATTATTTAAAAATAAAGAGTGAAAAACGCAGTGGGGAAGCACTGTCTCTCATGGGGTAAATAATCAGATATAGTTTTTGTTTAATAAGAAATTCCCAGGCTCAATGGCTTAGTGTTACCCTCCTATTCCATGAAGGGAAAACTGATTTCCTTTTTCTTGACTGAGGTCTTGACTTGCCTAAACTTAACTCATTCTGAATACCTATGCCTCTTTCTTTTCTTTGGATGAGAAAGAGATTCCATTAGACACAAACAATTATGAGTCAGATAGAATGTGGGGAAGAGCTGTGTTTTCCCACACAAATGGTTCATCTACTCTGTGCTGGGGCAAGACCTATAATGTGACTACAATGTTCACTACAGGCAAGTGGTATTTGAACTGTGGGTGCAGGCACACTAGAGCAATAAACTCTGGGACATGACTGGTTTGTGGGTGATTTTTACCCATTTACAGAGGGACCTACTGTCCTTGGAAACCTCCCTGCCAAAAAAAAAAAAAAAAATCTATTGCTTTAGTTACTAGTGCTGCTATAACAGAGGTAACTCTGGTGGCATAGTGGTTGGCTACTACGGCTGCTAACCAAGAGATCGGCAGTTCGAATCTGCCAGGTGCTCCTTGGAAACTCTATCGGGCAGCTCTACTCTGTCCTATAGGGTCACTATGAGTCGGAATCAACTTGACGGCAGTGGGTGGGTGTTATAACAGAAATATAAGTGGATGGCTTTAACAAAGAGAAATTTATTCTCTTACAGTCTAGTAGGTTACAAGCCCAAATTCAGGGTGTCACTTCCAGGGGAACACTTTCTTTCTCTGTCATTTCTGGAGGAAGGTCCTTGTCCTCAAACTTCCCCTGGCCGAGGAGCTTCTCAAGCACAGGGACCCTGCGTCCAAAGGATGTGCTTTGCTCCTGGTGCTGCTTTCTTGGTGATATGAGCTCCCCACTCTCTGCTTGCTTCCAATTCCTTTTATCTCTTGAGAGATTAAAGGTGGTGCAAGTCACACCCCAGGGAAACTCCCTTTACCTTGGATCAGGGAGGCGACCTGAGTAAGGTTGGTGCTACAATCCCACTCTAATTCTCTCAACATAAAATTACAATCACAAAATGGAGGGCAACCACACAATACTGGGAATTGTGGCCTAATCAAGTTGACAAACACATTTTTGGAGGAGCATAAATCAATCCATGACATTCCATCTTTTGCCCACCCCCAAAATCACATCCTCGCAACATGCAAAACATATTAATCCCATTATATCATAGCAAAAGTCTTAACTCCAAGTCCAAAACCCCCAAATTCCTCTTCATCTGTGAAATCTAGAATAGAAGTTATCTGCTTCCACTGGCACAATGGCAGAACAGGCATAAGGTAGACATTTCCATTACAAATGGGAGAAACTGAAGGGACAAAAGGCATAAGCAAGTCAGCAGAACACATTACATTAGCTCTCAAAGCTTTGAAAATAATCCTCTGTTCCCTGAGACAATTTACACAATAACCCTGCCCTCCAGCCTCTAGGTATTGGCCACACTCTCCGGATTCTGTGTGGAAGCCCCTTGGCCCTGGGCTTCAGCTCCGCCTTCCAGGCTCACTGGGACCGAACCTCTGCTCCCTCAGCTTTAGACACACCATTCTCCTAGTCCATCTGAGTGGTGACTCCACCCTTAGAAACACCAGAGGCCATGGCTCCATCCTTTGAAAGCCCTGAGGTCATGGCCATACATTTTGAGACTGAGGCAGCTCAGTTTCTCGTGTTTTTTGTCTCTTCAGCTTCTGTTTCTGGTTTCTTGGCCTCTTGGCTCCTCAGGCCTCACATCTGCATCTGCCCTGCTGGAGCAAGTGTTCCAAAGCTTGGTAGCTCCACCGATAAGTTCCTGGAGGCTCCCCACTCTGCCAGGAAGCCTCCTGCACACAGGCACTCAGCTTTCTTACTCCATGGGTCGGCAAGCCTAGCTCCACCGATAAGTGCCCGGAGGCACCCCAATCCGCCACTGCATGTTCTCTGCTGCTGTTGGTCCTGTGCCATTGCTGCAACTCTATCCATTCACAGAGAGACTTATATCAGGGAAATGGCTCACACAGTTGTAGAGGCTGGAACATCCCAAGTCCGTGGGTTAGGATAGAGCGTTCTCCTGATTCACGTAGCCACAGGGCCTGGCGAACCCAAGATTGGCAGGTCAGGGGGCAGGGTTATTGTTGACAGGCTGCAAATACCAATGAATTCCAAGATCAGCAGGCAAGGCTGCAGGTAAGCTGCTAGCTCAAGTCCCAAGAACCAGGGGTCAGACGAACAGAAGCAGCTGAAGGATCCAGCAGGAGCAAAAATCTCATGAGCCTTGCCAGAATGTCCACTTATATTCAATGCAGGCCACACACCCAAGGAAACTCCCTTCCAACTGATTGGCTACTCACAGCAGATCCCACCACGGAGGTGATCATAACATCTTACGACTGCCAAACCCCTGAAAATCTTGGCCCACAAATACCTAGGAGTGAAATTACTGGTCATGTGGTAATTCTATGTTTAATGATTTGAGGAACTACCAGAATATTTTCCAAAATTGCTGCACCATTTCACTTTCCCATCCACAATGTACAAGAGTTCTGATTTCTCTACATCTTTGCCAATTCTTGTGCATATTTTCTTTTTTTTAAATACAGACTATAAAAAAAGCCCATTGCCATCGAGTTGATTCCGACTCATAGCAACCCTATAGGACAGAGTAGAACTGCCCCATAGGGTTTCCAGGGAGCACCTGGTGGATTCAAACTGCCAACCTTTTGGTTAGCAGTTGTAGCTCTTAACCACTATGCTACTAGGGTTTCCGAATAGACTATATCCTAGTGGATTTGAAGTGGCATCACATCGAAGTTTTGGTTTGCATTTCCCTGATGACTAATGATGCTGAGCATCTTTTCCTGTGCATTTCTTCTTTGTAGAAGTGTCTATTCAAGAGCATTGTTCATTTTTTAATTAGTCATTTGTCTTTTTAGCTTGAATAAAAATATATGAACACATACAATTTGCAAATTTTTTCTCTATGTGTTGTCTTTTCACTTCTTTGATGGTATCCTTTGAAGTAAAGCATTTTAAATCCAATTTATCTTTTCTTTTTTTCTTTTGATGCATGTACTTTTGGTGTCATATCTAAGAATTCTTTGCCAAATCCTAGGTCAAGATTTACCCCTATGTTTTCTAAGCATTTTACAGTTTTAGTTCTTACATTTAGGTCTTTGATCCACTTTGGGTTCTTTTTCTTTTTTAATGTCATTTGAGGTAAGAATCCTACTTTATGCTTTTGCATGTGGCTACACATTTGTCCTAGTACCATTTGTCAAAAAGATTATTATATCCCTGTTGGATGAATCTTGGCACATTTGTTGAAATGAACTGACCAGGTATATATGGGTTTTTTTCTAGGCTCCCAATTTTCATCCATTGATCTATATGTCTATCCTTGTGCCAGCACCACACTATCTTAATTACTGTTGCATTTGTGGTAAGTTTTGTGTTGAAAATGTGAGTTTTCCTACTTTGTTCTCTTTTTCAAGATTCTTTTGGCTGTTTTGGGTCCCCTGTAATTCCGCATAAATTTAGAATCAGTTTGTCAATTTGTATAAAGAAATAATCTGGTATTCTGATAGGGATTATGTTTCATCTGTAGGTCACTTTGGAGAATATTGCCATTTTAACAATGTTAAGTTTTCCAACTCAGGAACATAGATTTTTTTCTAATTATTTAGATCTTCTTAAATTCATTTCAACAATGTTTTCACTTTTCAATATATGTCTTCCACTTCTTTTATTAATTTATTTCTAAGTATTTTATTCTTTCTGATGCTTTTATAAATTGAATTTTTCCCTTAATTTTGTTTCTCGGTTGTTCATTTCAAGGATATAGAAATACAACTGATTTTTACATAGTGATTGTGTATCCTGCAATCTTGCTGAGCATGTTTACTAGTCCAAATAGTTTTTTTTGATGGATTCTTTAGAATTTTCTGTAGGTCATCTCTCATGTCATCTGCAAACATAGTTTTAGTTCTTCCTTTCCAGTTTGGGTAACTTGTATTTATTTTCTTTTCTTCTTAGTATTTTTTCCATATTTGCACTAACTCAAACCTTCACCACAAATGGAATAGAAGTAGAAAGAGTGAACATCCTTTTTTGTTCCTGATCTTAGAGGAAAGCACCCAGTCCATTAAGTACAATGTTAGCTGTGAGTTTTTCATAGACGCCATTTATGAGGTTCAAGAAAGGGATACATATAGAGGCAGTAAAACAATGTGTTGAAACACATGAACATGACGGTTATGTAGATCAAAAACAGTGAAATGCTGGCAATTTCATAGAGTCCAAACCAATATAAGGAACAGCAAAGAAAATAATAAATGTGAAATTCAAGATACTGGTTACTTCTGGGACAGAGAGAGGGTGATTAGACTGGGAGGCCCTACAGGGGGATTCTAAGATGATTGTAAATGTCCATTTTCCAATTTAGGTGCTGAGTATATGTGTTTTTATTGTATGAATATTCTATAAGAACTTCAGATATATTACACACATTTTTACATATATTTCACAAATAAAATTGAACGAATATATTTCATACGCCGTATTTTAAATACCTTCTAGCATTAAAAGTATGGTTTCAAAATGTAGAGCTCATCATTATTTCACAAAGACCTTGTTAACAATACTTTTCCTAGGGACCTATCCCCACAGTTCAAAGACAGTAGTCCTTGAATGAGGTCCAGGAACCTGCAGCTTTAACAAAGGCCCAAAATGCTGCAGGTAATTTAAGGAGATCATTGGGTGAACCACTCACTAGCAGAGGACTTGGATGCCAGTTTGGGAGCTGTCCCTAGAAGTGGTGCTGAACATAATGGAACTCAGTGATGAGCAGAGCAGGGGGCTCTCTGGGCATTCACTTAATTTTCCAGGAAGTCATCCATTCTCAACATGAATTCTCTCCTTAGTGTAATGATGATCCCCAATAAAAGCAAGCTTTCTCCTAGCTTCTCTATAGTATCACAATTGACTCCTCCGATACATGGCAGACCCCTTCTAAGACTGCAGTGATTCTATTTGCTTTATTCAAACACATTTAATGTCTGCATTTCATCTGAAAAAGAATCAGAAACAGAAAGGGTGACTCAAGGAAAAAAGGAAGAAGTCAGTCATTGCTAGCAAGTAATCAGTGAGAAGGAATCATAGGAAATCAACTGTCAAGAAAAGATAATTGACCTTAGCTTGAATGTCTAATAATTATGTATTAGATTATATTGCTAGATTCACTTAGAATGCTGATACATACTTAAATTAAGGTAAGCAATGATAACTGCTAAAGCAAGTCTTATAAAACGTGTGAAAGCAAAAGGTTTTAATAGCAAAGAATACAGGGCAAGATAAGGAATACAATGATACTAGTCTAATTTTATTGAATACTTCCTGTACCAGTGGGCTCCCCTCACACTACTGAGCCCAAATCTCTTAGAATAGGCTAAGGAATCTGTTATTTAACAAGTTCTCCAGTTCTTATACTCATTAAGGTTGGAGGACAGCTTTTCTAGATGATTGGTCAAATGCACTCATAATAATCCCATTCTCCTCACAAAAGAATAGTTTAATAAGGGGCTTGTACATCCTAATTCAGGTGTCTAAGCAATGAAATGATGTATTCTTAATGACTCATTAGAAACACCACCTCTTTATTAAAAAACAAAAAACATGAAGTCATAGTCAGCTTTCTGGGATATGATGCCTGTAAGTGATGCAGCCATCTGGTGACCTTGAGGGAAGCCAGTCATAGTATGCAACCAATCAAATATCACAAAGCTAGAGGAGAGCAAATTTAGATTCCATGTTGAAATACTATTATTCACTGTGGTATACGATGGTTGTAGCAAAAGATTTGAAAGCAGAAACACAGATACTTGTATACCAATGTTCGTTGCTGCACTATTCATAATACCTATAAGGTGGAAACAGGCTAAATGTCCATCAACTGATGAATGGATACACAAAATATCATACATACTATGAAATACTACTCAGCCATAAAGAGAAATAAAGTCCTAATACATACTACAACATAGATGAACCTTGAAAACATTATGCTGAGTGAAATGTCAGCTCCACTTATATGAAATACCTAGAATAAGCAAGTGTATAAACTCCGAAGTTTATTAGTGGTTACCAGGGCCATTAAGGATGAAAAAAGAAATGGAGACTCATTGCTTAGGGGACACTGAGTTAAGGGTGATGAAAAAACTGTGAAAATGGATAGTGGTGATGGTTGAATAACATGAAGAATGTAATAAATGTCACCGAAAGGTACAACTAAAAAATGTATAAACGGCAAACGTTTTGTTAAATATATATCTGCCAAAAATAAAAACAATAAATCGACATTTTAACGTACTAAATTATCAAAGTAAAAATTGTGATGACCGAAGTGTGCAAGTAAATATGCACACATATGTAAAAATTATTTAAAATTAATAATAAAAATATTATCACAATGTAAAAAAAAACTTGTTACTGGAAGATTCTAACCTTCTGATTCACCAAGTATTCTTTCACTTTGACTCATTATAGAAGCACAAGCCTAAGGCAGATGATACAACTAAGAAAAAGAAGATGTTCTCCCGAAGAGTTTCTGCAAGGCCCCCTGCATGTCTCTGTTCCTCAGGCTGTAGATAAAGGGGTTCATCATTGGAGGGACCACAGTGTACATCACTGAAGCTACTGCTAAGTTTTTGGAAGAATGAGTAACTGCAGAACTAATGTAGACTCCAAAAGCTGTTCCATAGAATAAGAAAACCACTGACAGGTGAGACCCACAGGTGGAGAAAGCTTTATACATTCCCCCGGCTGATGGCATGCTCAGAATGGAAGAGACAATTTTAATGTAAGAGAAAATAATCCCAAGGAGAGGAACACTACCCAATATGCTAGGTATTAAATATACCAGGATGTCATTGATGAGGGTATTGGAGCAGGCAAGTTTGATGACCTGAGCAAGTTCGCAGAAGAAGTGAGGGATTTCCAGGTCTGCACAGAAGGACAGACGCAGCACCATCAGACTGTGAAGCAGGGCATCCACCAAACTAATAAACAAGGAGAGGAGAATCAGCAGGCCACAGAGGTAAGAGTTCATGATGACTGTGTACCTCAGTGGATGGCAGATGGCCACATAGCGGTCATAGGCCATTGCTGCAAGGAGAAAATTTTCTACACCTGCAAACATCAGAACAAAGCAAGCCTGGGTGAGGCAGCCTGTGTAACTGATGGATTTGTTTTGAGTCTGGATGTTCACCAGCATCTTGGGGACTGTGGTGGTGCTGAAACAGATGTCAGCGAAGGACAAGTTGGAGAGGAAAAAGTACATGGGGGTGTGGAGGTGGGAGTCTGAGCTGATGGCCAGGATAATGAGTAGGTTCCCCAACACAGTGACTAGGTACATGGTCAGGAATAGCCCCAAGAGGAAGGGCTGCAGTTCTGAATCCTCTGAGAGCCCCAGGAGGAAGAATGCTGCTACACCAGTTTGGTTTTCTGATGCCATGCTGTTGATGAGTCTGATGATAGAAGTGATAGAACATATAACAGATTTATAAGAATTGTGTATTTCAGAGAAATTCTAGCATCTATATTGTGAAACTAAGTGAATACTACAGATTTTTCCTCTCTCTGTCCCTCTCTTCCCTTTTCTTTTCCTTTTCCCTTTCCCTCTTTGTCTTTCTCTCCCTTCACCTGTCTCTGTCCCATCCTCTCTCCCTTCCTCCCTCCTGTTTTCTCTCTATTCTTCTCTCTCTTCCATCACCACATCTTCCAAAAATCTTTCACCTGAATAAAGACACAAGTGCTCTCCCTGGTTTTAAAGATCCTTTACTCTCTGAGCAAATAGGTAGTATCTTTGTGTTTATTGTATATCTACTATTTTTTCACGTTGTGCCAACTAACAGCCATAAAGTAGAAAAGAATACATGGCTTTTTCCTTGGGAATTTTCCTAAGCCTTCAAACTAGCATAAACACAAACTCTACACCTATGTTTTTAGAGCAGTGGTTCTCAAACTCCTCCTTTCATCAGAATCAGCTGAAGAACTTGTTAAGCCCACCCTCAGAGTATTGAATTCAGAATTTGGGGTCTAAGGCTCTAAAATTTTTCTTTCTAACCATTTCTCAAATGCTACTGTTGCTGGTCTGGGGATCACACTTTGAGGTTCACTGTTCTAGAGCATCAACCATTGTGGCCCATGTATAATAGATTCATATTCACAGAAGAACAGATTTGATGTACCTCAAGAGGAGATGGGGACCTGGCTCACCATGCTCTGCTGAGGGAGCTGGCCAGGATTTCATTCTCATGACTCAACTAAGCTTTTTCATTTTCAGTTGTTCCTCAAAATCTGTCCTTTATATTCTTATTTCCATTTAAATGTTCCATCATTTAGGTTCTTATTCCTTGTCATGGATTCAGTTGTGTCTCCCCAAAATATGTATCAATTTGGCTATGCCATGATTCCCAGTATTATGTGAATGTCCACCATTTTGTTATCTGATGTGATTTTCCCATGTATTGCAAATATCCTATCATTATGATGTTAATGAGATGGATCAGCAGCAGTTATGTTGATGAGATCTACAAGATTAGATTGTCTTAAGCCGGTCTCTTTTGAGATATAAAAGAGAGAAATGAACAGAGAGATGTGGGGACCTCATACTACCAAGAAGCAAGAGCCAGGAGAATAGCACATCCTTTGTATCTGGGGTTTCTGCACTGAGAAGCTCCTAGTCCAGAATAAGATTGATGACAAGGGCCTCCCTCCAGAGCCAACAGTAAGAGAAAACCTTACTCTGGAGCTGACACCCCGAATTTGGACTTCTAGCCTACTAGACTGTGAGAGAATAAACTTCTGTCTGCTGAAGCCATCCACGTGTGCTATTTCTGTTATAACAGTACTAGATGACTAGGACGTCCCTTGTTATTATTGTTTTAATTAATAGTATTATCAGAAAGCATAGTAATAAACATCATAATTATTATAAACCGCTCTCTTTACCAACACTATCACTTACTGATCTCTGATTATTGGCAGGCATAGTTTTCAGGATTTACTATACTACCTGTTTTTATTCTCACAATGGACATATGAATAAGGTGCTCCTATTATCTCACATTTTATCCATGACCTCGTGTAAAGGTAAAAGAAAAGTGAAGTTGCAGATACAAAGTACATGGTACTCTGCAAAGAGGTAAAAACAGGATTTGAATTTTGGCTGCCAGAACTTGGAGCTGACCTTATATGACCACTGTTTTGGGGTGATATAATCTCTGAGTAGGGCAGGACAAGGCATCCTGAAGGGGCAACAAATTCTATTACTTGCCTCTTGAAACCTTTCACCTGAATTAAAACCAAGTGCTTTCCCTGGTATTTGAGGTCACTTGCTCTCTGACCACATAGGTAGTATCCAACAGGTGACAGAATCAAAACAGGACCCAAACTCAGGACGTGATGTCAACCTACAATGTACTAGCTGAAACCTTAAGCTTAACAGCTATTATGAAATGAGATTTCCTTTTCTTCCAGTTATTTGAAGATTGAAATATTATTCTCATAAGTTGATATATACCCATTGCAGGTGAGTTGATTTCCACTCATTGTGACCCTATATGACAGAACTGCCACATAGAATTTCCAAGGCTGAAAACTTAATAGAAGCTGACTGCCATGTCTTTCTCCTGTGGGGAAGCTGGCGTGTTCAAACTGCCAACTTTTGATTAGGAGCTGAGTGCTTAATCACTGCGCTAACAGGGCACCCAGGTGATATGCAGCATATCTTTTTTTACCCAAAGCTCAAGAATGGGAGGAAGGAGGAAATGCATGAGCCTTGAAAAAACTGGAGAAAAAAAGCAACAATTTTTTTAGTGTGTTCAAAGCAGAATCTTGACATCTCTACTTATTAACAATTTTAAAAGATCTTTTGCAGCAGATTTCTCCAAAGAAATACATCATTTGATTTCTTGACTGCTGCTTCCATGGATGTTGATTGTGGTTCCAAGTAAAATGAAATCCTTGACAACTTCAATCTTTTCTCCACTTATCATGATGTTGCTTTTCGACCCAATGTGAAAATTTTTGTTTTCTTTATGTTGAGGTGTAATCCATACTGAGTGCTGTAGTCTTTGGTCTTCATCTGTAGATGTTTCAGCCCTCTTCACTTCCAGCAAGCAAGGTTGTGTCATCTGTACATTACTGATTATTAATTCGTCTTCCTCCAAACCTGATGCTGCGTTCGTCTTCATAAAGTCACCTTCGCAGATTAAATGGTCAGCATACAGATTGAACAGGTATGGTGAAAGGATACAATTCTGACACACACCTTTTCAGATTTTAAACCATCAAGTATTCCCTCGTTGTATCCGAACAAAAGTCTCTTGGTCTATGTACAGTTCCACAAAAGCACAATTAAGTGTTCTGGAATTCCCATTCTTCCCAGTGTTATCCGTGATTTCTTATGATCCACATGTTTATTTGAATGTGTTTGCATTGTCAATAATAATAATAAAAGATGGTAAACATCTTTCTTGTTTTCTGTGCTTTCAGTCAAGATCTATGCGACATCGACAATGATATCCCTGGTTCCACATTCTCTTCTGTATCCAGCTTGAATTTCTGGCAATTCCTTGTCGATGTACTCCTGTAATGGTTTTTTTTTAATTATCTTCAGCAAAATTTTACTTGTGTGTGATGTTAATCATATTATTTGATAATTTCCACATTGTTATGTCACCTTTCTTTGGAATGGGCACAAATATGGATATCTTCCACTTGATTGGTCAGGTAGCTGTCTTCCAAATTTCTTGGCAAAGATGAGTACTTCCAGCATTGGATACATTTGTTGAAACATCTCAGTTGGTCTTCCCTCAATTCCTAGAGCCTTGTTTTTCACCAATGCCTCAGTGTACCTTGGACATCTTCCTTTAATACTATCAGTTCTTAATTATATGCTACCTCTTGAAATAGTTCAACATCAACCAATTCTTTTTGTACAGTGACTCTGTGTATATCTTCCATCTTCTTCTTATGGTTCCTGCATCGTTCAATATTATGCCCATAGAATTCTTCGATATTGCAACTTGAGGATTGAATTTTTTCTTTAGTTCTTTCAGCCTGAAAAATGTCAATCCTGTTTTTCCCTTTTGGTTTTCTAACTCCAGGTCTGGGCACATTTCATTATAATATTATACTTTGTTGTGTCAAGCTTCCCTTTGGAATGTTTTGTCCAGCTCTTTTACTTTATTGTTTCTTCCATTTGCTTAGCTACTCTAAGTTCAAGAGCAAGTTTAAGAGTTAAGAGCAAGTTTTGGTCTTTTCTTTCATTCCTGTCTTTTTTAATGACCTTTTGCTCTCTTCAATTATGATGTCCTTCCACAACTCATCTGGTCTTCAGTTATTAGTGTTTGAAATCTTAAAAAGGAAAGGTGCCACTTGGAGGACTAAAGTGTGCCTGACTCAAGCCATGTTATTTTCAATGGCCTCATGTGCATGAGAAAGCTGGACAATGAAAACAGAAGGCCAAAGAAGAATTGGTGTGTTTAAATTATAGTGTTAGGAAATAATATTGAATATACCATGGACTGCCAGAAGAAGAACAAATCTATCTTGAAAGACATACAGCCAGAATGCTCCTTAGAAGCAAGGATGGCAAGACTCTGTCTCAAGTACTTTGGACATGTTATCAGGAGGGACCAGTCCCTGCAGAAGTACATAATGCTTGGTAAAGTAGAAGATCAGCAAAAAAGTGGAAGACACTCAGTGAGATGGATTGACATGGTGACTGCAACAATGGGCTCAAACAATAGCAACAATCTTGAGAAATGTGTGGGAGTGGACAGTGTTTTGTTCTGTGTAGTACACAGGGTTGCTGAGCCAGAACTGAGCCCATGGCATCTAATAACAACAGCAAGCAGAATCCTAAAATGAGAAAGACACAATCGAACAACACAAACATCTAGGCTGCTTGACAGGAGGGTCCCAACAGTAGTAGAAAATTGAGGAACATTGTCAAGTCAGCCTTAAAGGAGAAAAAAACACAGAGCAAAGTACACCTGGACACTTCAGATACTTGTATAATTGTGGTACTTAAAAAATGTAATCAATACAAATTGCTTAGCAGGAAGCCTGGCACCTGGTGAGTGTGAAGTATTAAGATTATCATGATAATTGAATAAGATAATGTAACTTTATTGTTTTAGAAATTTCTTACCTTGTCACACACAACAATGTATGAAATAAACACATATATACTCTTTTCTGTTTAACTGCCGCTCACATTTTTACACATAAATCAGTGGAAAAGGGAACCATTCAATTTCAAAAGTAATGTCACAATTAATATCTATTAATAGGTTATTACGCCTAAATTTATTTTCTCATTTCTTTACTCCCTTCCCATATAGCCCACAGTGATCTGTTCCTCCCTTCCTCTCTCCCTTTTTATGGCAGATGGTGGAAAAAATCCCATGCTGCTCAGTAGCTTCATTGATTCCCTATTCCTTTTATGTTTTGACTCAGCATCTCCATTGTAAAATTAGTAGATGTTAGAAAAAGAAATATTGAAAATCAATCATGGAATTTTGGATCTTCTTTCCTTCTGTAGCTGGTTGGGTCCTATGAAAGCCTGAGTCAGGAAATATTGGCCACTGCCTTGTGTGGGAATCTCAAGGTTGTGTACTAAGATCAACTCTAGGACACTTCCATTTCCTATGTTAAGATGAGACTCTCAAGAATATCTGGATCCCTAAAACCAGGTAAGAGTTAACTGACTATGTCCTTGATGCATTTGCCAATTATTCTTATGAACCAATGCTTTAGAAAAATTCTGTGAAGGAAAACTACAAAACACTACTGCAAGAAACCAAAGGAAACCAAATGGAAAGATATATCATGCTCATGGATAGGTAGACTCAACATTCTGAAAAGGACAATTCTACCCAAAGTTATTTACAAATACAATACAATACCAATCCAAATACCAACAACATTCTTTAAAAAGATGGAAAAAACTTATCATTAACTTCATATGGAAAGGGAAGAAACCCCATAAAGCACAACCAGCTAGGTACTGGTTGTCAAAACAGCCTGGTACTGGTACTGGTATAATGACAGATGCACTGACCAATGGAACAGAATTGAGTACCCAGATGTAAATTCATCCACCTATGGTCACCTGATCTTTGACAAGGGCCTAAAGCCCATCAAATGGGGAAAAGACAGTCTTTTTAACCAATGTTGCGGGCAAAATTGGTGGATGTCCATCTGCAAAAAAGTGAAACAGGACTCACACCTCACACCATATATAAAAACTAACTCAAAATGGATCAAAGACCTAAATAAGGAGCCTAAAACTATGAAGTTCATAAAAGAAAAAAAAAAAAGATCAACACTAGAGGCCCTAATACATGGCCTTAACAAGATACAAACCACAACCAACAACACACAAACTCCAGAAGATAAGCTATATAACTGGGATCTTCTAAAAATTAAATACTTATGCTCATCAAAATAATCCTCCAAAAGAGTAAAAACAGAATCTACAAACTGGGGGACAAAATGTGGCTATTACAAATCAGACAAAATTTTAATCTCTAAAATTTACAAGAAAATCCAACACCTCTAAAACAAAAAGACAAAATTGTCCATTAAAAAATGGGCAAAGGAAATGAACAGACACTTCACCAAAGAAGACATTCAAGTGGCCAACAGACACATGAGGAAATGCTCGTGATCACTAGCCATTAGAGAAATGCAAATCAAAACCACAATGAAATACCATCTCACCCTGGCATTACTGGCATGAATTAAAAAAAAAAAAAAACAGGAAATAACAAAAGTTGGAAAGGTGGTGGGGAGATCGGGACTCTTATGCA
Organism: Elephas maximus indicus; assembly: GCF_024166365.1. Taxonomy (NCBI): domain Eukaryota; kingdom Metazoa; phylum Chordata; class Mammalia; order Proboscidea; family Elephantidae; genus Elephas; species Elephas maximus. The sequence continues at coordinate 22,167,655 of NC_064821.1, forward strand.
GTACTGGTGGGAATGCAAAGTGATGCAACCATTTTGAAAAACAATATGGCTCTTCCTTAGAAAGCTAGAAATAGAAATACCATATGATCCAGCAATCCTACTCCCAGGAATATATTCTAGAGAAATAAGAGTTGTCACATGAGTAGACATATGCACGCCCATGTTCACTGCAGCATTGTTCATAACAGCAAAAAGATGGAAACAACCTAGATGCCCATCAACAGATGAATGGATAATCAAACTGTGGTACATACACACAATGGAATATTACACAACAATAAAGAACAATGATGAATCTATGAAGCATCTCATAAAATGGATGAATCTAAAGGACATTATGCTGAGTGAAATAAGTCAATCACAAAAGGACAAATACTGTATGAGACCACTAGTATAAAAACTCATGAAAAGGTTTACGCACACAAAAAAACAATCTTTGATGGTTATGAGGGAGGGGAGGAATGGGGATGGAAAAACACTAAATAGGCAATAGATGAGCAGCAACTTTGGTGAAGGCTAAGTCAGTACAAAATACTGGGGAAGCCAGCACAACTTGTACAAGGCAAGATCATCAAGCTCCATAGACACATCCAAACTCCCTGAGGTGTCGAATTGCTGGGCTGAGGGCTGTGGGGACCATGGTCTTGGGGAACATGTAGCTCAATTGGCATAACATAGTTTATGAAGAAAATGTTCTACATCCTACTTGGTGAGTAGTGTCTGGAGTCTTAAAAGCCTGTGAGCAGCCATCTAGGATACTCCACTGGCCTCACCCCTTCGGGAGCAAGAAAGAATGAAGAAAACTAAAGATACAAGGGAAAGATTAGTCCAAAGGACTAATGGACCACATCTACCATGGCCTCCACCAGACTGTGCCCCGTAAAACTAGATGGTGCCCGGCTACCACCACTGACTGTTATGAAAAGGATCACAATAGACAGTCCCAGACAAAGCTGGAGGAAAATGTAGAACAAAATTCTAACTCAAAAAGAAAGACCAGACTTGCTGGCCTGACAGAGAATGGAGAAACCCTGAGAGTATGGCTCCCGGACACACTTTCAGCTCAGTAATAAAGTCATTCCTGAGGTTCTCCCTTCAGCCAAAGATTAGACAGTCCCTAAAACAAAATGAGACTAAAGGGGCACAGTAGCCCAGGGGCAAGGACTAGAAGGCAGGAGGGAACAGGAAAGCTGGTAATAGGAAATCCAATTTTGAGAAGGGAGAGTGTTGACATGTCGTGGGGTTGTTAATGTCATAAAACAATATGTGTACTAACTGTTTAATGAGAAACTACTTTGTTCTGTAAACCCTCAAGCAAGTGTTAAAAATATGTGAGACCCAAATTATTAGAAGACTTATGAATATAGGCCATACCTGGAACACAATAATACTATTTAAGTTTTATTGAATATTTACTATTGTGCCAGACATTTTTTGTAAGTACTCCTTATGGTTATGGGGATTAATGTCCCAACAGGAATTACACTTCAGATGGTCAGTCTAAGATTTTCATACTAATCATTTTTCCCCACACCGGGTATTAGACTGAGAAGGGGCATATGATCCTACTCTCAGTCATGAGATGGGAAGGAATATCTCTAGATGATTCCATGGGAAGGTCTATTACCAATACACCCAGTAAAGCCCAGTAAGTTTTCTCTCTGGGCAACATGTGTGGGTATAACACCTGCATCTGCTGCAGCGATCAGATGACGAGGGGAGCAAGTTCTAGGATGGAACCACTTCATGGGAGACTAAATACAGTGCTTGTGTCCTGTTCTTGTGCATTCTCTATCTGTGAAGTCTTTTCCTTTTCATGAAAATTAACTCTTTGTATTGTTCGAGCACATTAGAGTCAGGATTTATATATCCTTATTGGATCTGGTGAGGCAGTGGTTAAGAGCTTGGCTGCTAAAGAAAAGGTCAGCAGTTCAAATCCACCAGCCACTCCTTGGCATCCTTATGGGGCTGTTCTAGTCAGTACTATAGGGTCGACATGAGTCAGAATTGACTTGACAGCGACAGGTTGGGTATAGTTTTTGTTTTACTAGAATTGAAAACTTCCACATACGGGAAGCTCAAATACCTCAAAATCATCTCAAGCCAATTGAGATCACCTAATTAGCCAATTCTATAGATGACGCCCACCACACATCAGTCAGTTTGTTGTGCTGTGGTGGCTTGTGTGTTGCTGTGATGCTTGAAGCTATGCAACTAATATTTCAAATATCAGGAGGGTCACCCATGATTGACAGGTTTGAGCAGAGCTTCCAGACTAATACAGATTAGGAAGAAGGACCTTGTCATCTACTTCTAAAAAACAAATAGCCAGTGAAACCTCATGAAAAGCAGTGGGACATTGTCTGATATAGTGCTGGGAGATGAGCCCCTCAGGTTAGAAGACACTCAAAATACAACTGGGGAAGAGCTGCCTCCTCAAAGTAGAATTGACCTTAATGACTTGAATGGAGTCAAGCTTTCGAGACCTTCATTTGCTGGTGTGCCACTATTCAAAATGAGAAGAAACAGTAGCAAACATCCATTAATAATCAGACAATGGAATGTACAAAGTATTAATCAAGAAAAATTGGAGTCATCAAAATGAAAAGGAAAGCATGAGGGTTGATATCCTGTGCATTAATGAGCTGAAATGGACTAGTATTGGCCATTTTGAATTCAACAATCACATGGTCTTCTATGCTGGGAATGACAAATTGAAGAGGAATGGCATCACATTCATCATCAACTATAACATTCCAAGACCTATTCTGAAGTACAGCACTGTCAGTGAGAACATAATATCCATAGACCTATAAGGAAGATCAGTTCATATGACTATTATTCAAATTTATGCACCAACCACTAATGCAAAGATGAGGAAATTGAAGATTTTTTACCAACTTCTGCAGTCTAAAATTGATCAAACATGCAATCAAGATACATTGATAATTAGAGCTGAATGGAATGTGAAATTTAGAAACAAAGAAGATGGATCCATAATTGGAAATATGGCGTTGATGATAGAAACTATACTGGAACTTGCATGATAGATTTATGCAAGACCAATGATTTATTCGTTGAAAATATCTTTTTTTCAACAACATAAATGGTGATTATACATGTGAACATCACAATATGGAAAACAGAAGAATAAAATTGAGTACATCTGGGGGAAGAGACAATAGAAAGCTCAATATCATCTGCCAGAACAAGACCAGAAGACTACTGCAGAACAGACCATCCACTGCTCATATGGAGTTCAAGATGAACCTGAAGAAAATTAAAACAAGTCAGTGGGAGCCAAAGAACAACCCTAAGTATCTCACACCTGGATTTGGAAACTATTTCAAGAATACATTTGACACATTGAACACTAAAGACCCAAGATCAGACGAGTTGCAGGATGACATCAAAAACATCATTCATGAAGAAAACAAAAAAGTCATCAAAAATACAGAAATGACCAAAATGGCTGATAGAAGAGGCTCTGAAACTAGCTCTTGAACTTAGAGTAGCTAAAGCAAAGGGGAGAAATAATGACATAAAAGGATTGAACAAAAGATTTCCAAGGGCAGCCTGAGAAGACAAAGTATTATAAAGAAATAGGCAAAGACCTGGAGTTAGAAAACCAAAATAGAAGAACAGGATTGGCATTTATCAAGCTGAAAGGACTGGAGAAAAGATTCACGACTTGAGTTTCAGTTTTGAAGTATTTTATGGACAAAATATTGAAAGACGTAGGAAGCATTGTAAGAAGATGGAAGAAATACACAGATTCATTGTACCAAAAAGAATTGTCCATGTTCAATGGCTTCACGAGGTAGCATACGATCAAGAACTGATGGTATTGAAGGAGGAAGTTCAACCTGCACTGAAGGTATTGATGAAAACAAGTCTCCAGGAATTGACAGAATACCAATTGTGATGCTTCAACAAATGGATGCAGTGCTGGAGGTGCTCACTTGTCTATGCTGAGAAATTTGGAAGACAGCTACTAGGCCAACAGAGTGGAAGAGATTCTTATTTGTGCCCATTTCAAAGAAAGGTGACCCAACAGAACATGGAAATTATTGAACAATATCTTTATTATCACACATAAGTAAAATTTTGTGAAGATATCAAAACTTTTTTCAAGCTGGATTCAGAAGAGAAATTGGAACAAGGTATCAGATGGATCTTGGATGAAAGCAGAGAATTCCAGAAATACCTTTGTTTCATTGACAATGCAAAGGCATTCTACTGTGTGGATCATAAAATAATACAAATAACATTTTGAAGAATGGGAATTACAGAACAAATAATCGTCTCATGTGGAACCTATACTTAGACCAAGAAGCACTCATAAGAACAGAACAAGGGGATACTGCATGGTTGGAAATAAGGAAAAGTGTGTGTCAGGGTTATATCCTTTCACAATTCTTATTCAATCTGTATGTTGAGCAAATAATCTGAGAATTGGACTATACAAAGAACACAACATCAGGATGGAAGGAAGACTGATTTAACAACCTGCTACATGCAGATGACAGCCTTGTTTGCTTGAAAGTGAAGAGGACTTAAAGCACTTACTAATGAAGTTCATAGGCTACAGCCTTCAATATGGACTACACCTCAACATAAACAAAACAAACAAACAAAATCCTCACAACCAGACTAAAAGTAACATCCCAATAAATGAAAAAAACACTGAAGTTGTCAAGGATTTCATTTTACTTGAATCCACAATCAATACCCTTGGAAGCGGCAGTCAAGAAATCAAATGACATTGCATTGGGCAAATCTGCTGCAAAGACCTCTTTCAAGCATTGGAAAGCAAAGATGTTACTTTGAACATTAAAGTGCACATGAAACAACCCATCACCTTTTCAGTTGTCTCGTATGAAAGCAAAGCCTGGACAATGAATAAGGAAGACCAAAAAAGAATTGACACATTTGAATTATGGTTTGGGCAAAGAATATTGCATATACCATGGACTACCATAAAAGGGGACAAGTGTGTCCTGGAAGTACAGAGTGTTCCTTCGAAGCCAGCATGCCAAGACTTCATCTCACATACTTTGGACATGTTATCAGGAGGGACCAGTCCCTGGAGAAGGATATCATGCTTGGTATGACAGAGGGTCAGCATAAAAGAGGAAGACCCTAGACGAGATGGATTGACACAGTGGCTACAACAATGGGTTCATACATAGAAAGGATTGTGAGAATGTCACAAAACTGGGCAGTGTTTCACTCTGTCGTGTATAAGCTTACTATGAGTTGGAATGGACTCGATGACATCTAACATGAAAGAACAGCTTATCATTGAGCCCAAGTGCCCTCTCTCTGTGAATTCTTGTCTTCACAAAACTCACATTAAATTGATAATTTATTATGAACATAATGTTAAGAAATTCTTGATGTTATTAATACAATCCAATTATGTTGCAAACTAGGATTTTAAATCGGTTAGGTAGTATTAAAATTTAAGCTTATAATGAGGAGGCGGTAATACACTTAGATCTAGGCAAAAGGAGTCCCTATGCTGGGCCCCAGCTCTAGAGGCCCTCTAGATGTCATAAACGTTCAAAAAAAATTATTAAAAAGTATGGGAGCCTCGAGCACTTTGAACACTTGTAATCTTGTATGACTCATAATCTTACAGTTCCACTCTTGAGATTTATAATAACACTCAGGCCCCTCACAAGAATTTTTCATCAGTTTTGGCCTGTCATTGAGACAAAGGTGACTGTGCCTAAATGCCGCACTGCCCTATGGGCTGTGATGCTGAGGACAGCAGTGAGAGATTATGTTCCAGAAACCAGGGAGAATTTGAATGGTGGATTTAGTTAAGTAAGAACAAACACGAATTAGTTTGTCAAATCCTTCCTCTCAAATGACATTAATGTTTAGTTTTTGTAAAGTTTCTTTTCCCAGTAGTGCTGAGTATCTTCTTCATGTTTCAATAGATGTTGCAAGGGTACTCACATCAAACTTAACATTTGCAACCATTGCACATTCTGCAATACTATTTTACTTCTAAATCTGTACCTACACAGGATGTAATATACATGAAACTTGGTACTATTTGTTTACTGTAATAATCTAGATAATGCTTTTAAAAAGGTATATGATAAACTTAAAAACATTTATAATTTTTTTCTGCAATAATAACTTACCATTTATAATCCATTACAATGTGCACATGTGATATATAAATTCATGCCTAATTTCTGGGTCACAATATGGTTTTAAAACTTCTCATTGATAGTTTCAATTACCGCCATCTAAGCGAAGTTCCTCCAAATTGATTTTAATTTTTTAACAACTTTATTGAGATATAAATCAAATGCTGTACAATTTACTAATTCAAAGTGCACAATTCAATGGTTTTTAGTCTATTCACAGATATATGCAACCATCACCACAGTCAATTTTAGAACATTTTCATCACTTGGAAAAGAATCTGTGTGCCCTTTAGTTATCACTCCCTATCCTCTCATTCCACACCCACCCCTAGCCCTAAGCTAACTTTAAGCTATTCTCTTTCTCTATAGATTTCCCTGTTCTGGGTAATTTATTTAAATAGGAGTATGTAATATGTGGTCTTTTGTGACTGGCTCCTTTCACTTAGTATAATGTTTCAGACTTCATCCATGTTATAGCATGTAGCACTACTTCATACATTTTTATGGCCAAATAATATTCCAATTTGCATACATATCACATTTTGTTTATCCATCCATTACTTGATGGTCATTTGAGATGCTGTGATAAACATTTGTGTACAATTTTTTGAGTTGACTTATGTTTTCTTTTTTTTATATATTCCTAGGATGAGATTACTGGGTCATATGGCAACTATGTTTAATTATTTGAGGAACTACCAGAATATTTTCCAAAATGGCTGTACCATTTCACATTCCCTTCAACAATGTGTAAAAGTTCCAATTTCTCCACATCTTTGCCAACGTTTGTTTTTTTTTTCTTTTATTAAAAAAAAATTTTTAATAGGTGCTATTTTTTTTTATCCTAGTGGATGTGAGGTGGTATCTCACTGAAGTTTTGCTTTGCATTTTCCTGAAGATTAATGATGTTGAGTATTTTTTCTTATGCATTTCTTCTTTGAAGAAACATCAATTCCTTTTTTTTTTAGTTGGTTGTCTTTTCATGTTTGATTAAAAATGTAATATATGTGGTTTGCAAATATTTTCACTAATTCTATGGATTGTCTTTTTATTTCTTTCATGGTACCCTTTGAAGCATAATGTTTTCAAATTCAATTTATCTATTTTTTATTTTTTGCATCTTTTGGTACCATATCTAAGAATCCTTTGCCAAACCCAAGGTCAAGATTTGCCCCTATGTTTTCTAAATGTTTTACACTTTTGGTGCTTTCATTTAGGTCTTTGATTCACTTCGAGTTTTTTTTTTTTTTTTTAAATCTCATTTGAGGTAAGAGTTCTACTTTATACTTTTGCTTGTGGCTATCCATTTGTCCTAGTACCATTTGTCAGAAAGACTAGTCTTGCCCCATTGGGTGATCTTGGCACCTTTGTTGAGATGAGTTTTACATATGTATATATATATCTTTCAAGGCTCTCAGTTCTAATCTATTTATACGTCTGTCTTTGCACCAGCACCACACTATCTTGATTACTGTTGCTTTGTAGTAAGTTTGAAATCAACAAGTGTGAGTTTTCCTACTTTGTTCTTCCTTTTCAAGATTGTTTTGGCTATTCTGTGTCCTTGCAATTCCATATGAACTTTAGAATCAGTTCATCAATTTATATAAAAAAAAAACCTGGAATTCTGATAGGGACTGTGTTTAATCTGTAGATCAGCTTGGAAAATATTGCCATCTTAACAATTCAAAAAAAAATTTTTTTAACAATTCATGTACATGGTGTATTTTTTCTAATTATTTAGATCTTCTTAAGTTTATTTAAACAATGTTTTGTACTTTTCAATATACGTCTTATACTTCTTTGTTTACATTTATTCCTAAGTATTGTATTCTTTTTGATGCTTTTGTAAATGGAATTCTTTTCTTAATTATATTTTTGGTGTATTAATTGCAAGTATGTAGAAATACAGTTGATTTATGCATATTGATCTTGTATTCTGCAACTCTGCTGAGTGTGTTTATTAGTCCAAATAGTGATTTAGTAGACTCTTTAGGATTTTCCCTACATTGTCTCTCATAACATCTGCAAATACAGATAGCTTTACTTTTTCCTTTTCAATTTGGGTACCTATTAATTATTTATTTTCTTTTACTTTTTTATTTTTTGCATAATTCCCCTAGCTAGAACTGCCACCACAGGTAGAAGTAGAAAGAATGGACATTCTTATTTTTTTTTTTTCCTGATCCTAGAGGGAGGCACCCAGCCCATTAAGTGCAATGTTAGCTGTGAGTGTTTCATAGATGTCATTTATGAGATGGAGGAAAGGGATGTATGTAGAAGTGGTAAAACTATTTTGTTGAAATGCATGGAATTGGAAGTTCAGTAGATCAAAAATTGAAATGCTGGCAATTTCATAGGCTTCACCTCAAAATAAGGAACAGCAAAAAAAAAAAGATAAATACAAAATTCAGGATAGTACTTACTTCTGGGAGATAGGGAGGGCCTCACAGGGGGATTCTAAGATGACCACAATTATCTACTTTTCAGTTTAGGTGATGGTTATGTGCTTTTATTATATGAAGATTCTACAAGAACTACAGGTACGTTACACACACTTTCTACGTATGACATATTTCACAAATAAAATTGAAAAAAGTCTTTCATACACCAGATTCTAAATATATTCTAGTATTACAACGATGGATCCAGAACATAGAGCTCATCACTATTTCACAAGGGTCTTGTTAACCATACTTTCCCTAGGGATCAATCCCCAGAGTCCAAAATCGTTGGTCCTTGAATGAGGTCCAGGAAGCTGCAGCTTTAACTAAGGCCCAAGATGCTGCAGGAGATTTAAGACCATCATTGGGTGAACCACTGCCCTAGCAAAGGCCTTTGGTGCTAGTCTGGGAGCTGTCCCCAGAAGTGGTGCTGAAATCAATGGAACTCAGTTATGACCAGAACAGAAGGCTCTCTGGGCACTAAATTCTCCAAGGAGTCATCCATTCTCGCCAGGAATAATCTCCTTAGTTTAAAAGTGATCCCCAGTAAAAGGAAACTTTCTACTTGGTTGCCTATAGCACCACACACAACACCTCCCCTACATGGCAGAGTCCTTCTAAGACTGCAGTGATTCTATTAGCTTTATTAAAACACATTTGATGTGTGGATTTTATCTGAAATGAAAAAGAAGCAATCAAAATGGTAACACAAGAAATAAATGAAAAAATGAAAGTCATTGCTAGCAAGTAATCAATGAGAAGGAATCAAAGCAAATCAACTGTCAGGAAAATATAATTCACCTTAGCCTGCAAGCCCAATAATTATGTCTTTGTTTATATTACTAGGTTCACCTGAAATGCTGATATATATTTACATTAAGGTAAGCAAAGCTAAGTGCTAAAAAAAAATGTTAAAAAATGTATGAAAGCAAAAGAACTGAAAGGGCCAAGGATAGGGGACTAGATATGGAATACAATGATACTAGCTAAATTTCAATGAGTACTTACTGTGTGCCAGATATTGTGCCTATTGAGTTTCCAACAGTAATTACATTTTAGATCGGTGTCACACAAAGTGTAATACTTGGACTATGCACACAGGCATCACATATGAGCTTGTTAGAAGTGCACATTCATGGGCCCACCTCACACTAACCAAAACCCAAACCAAACCCATTGCTGTTGATGCAATTCCTACTCATAGCGACCCTATAGGACAGGATAGAACTGCCCCCATAGGGTTTACAAGGAGCAGCTGCCGGATTTGTCAAATGCTTATCCACTATGGCACCAGGGTGCCGAAATTGCAGAGGAAGGACACAAGAACCTGTGTATTAACAAGTTCTCCAGTTCTCATACACATTAAGGATGGAGAACAACTGTTTTAGACGATATGTAAAATCAACTCATAATAATTCCATTCCCCTCATCAGAGAATAAAGAAGGGGTCTGTATGTCCCAGTTCAGGCTTATAAGTTGTGAAAGGATGTCTTCTGAGTGACTCACTGGAAAAGTCACCTCATTATTTAAAAAAAAAAAAAAAAAAGAAGAAGAAGTCATAGTCAGCTTTCTGGGATATAATGCATGCAAGTGATACAGCCAACTGGAGACCGCCAGAAAAACCTGTCCTAGTATGCAATCAATCAAATATCACAAAGCTAGAGAAAAGCAAAATCAGTTTCCATACCTATTTTGCACTGCTGTTAGTCATTATGGTATATAATAATTGTAGCAAAAGAATTGAAAGCAGGAACACAGATACTTGTACACCAATGTTCCTTGCAGCATTATTCACAATAACCATAAGGTGGAAACAGGCTAAATGCCCACCAACAGATGAATGGATAAACAAAATATCATCCATACAATGGAATACTGCTGGACATAAAGATAAATAAAGCCCTGACACATGCTACAGCATAGATGAACCTTGAAAACCTTATGCCAAGTGAAATGTCAGTTAGAAAAGAATAAATACTTTATGATCCCAATTGTATGAAATACCTAGAATAGGCAAGTATATAGAGACCAAACTCTATTAGTGGTTGTCAGGGGTGGTGAGGAAGAAAAAAGAAAGGAAGACTCATTGTGTAGGGGATACTAAACTAACAGTGATGCAAAAATTTGAAAATGGGTAGTAATGGCAGTTGAACAACATGAAGAATGTAATTAATGTCCCTGAATAGTACAAGCAAAAAATGTTGACATGACAAACGTTTTGTTACATACATATTGACCAAATTAAACATAAAAAAATAAATGCTTTAACATGTCTTGCTAACAAGGTAAAAATTGTCACAAGGCAGAAGCATGTGTAAGTAAATACATACATAGGTAAAAATGCATAAGAATAAATATAAAGATAAAATTATTTTTATTATCAAAATGTAAAAAACAAAAACTTGTTACTAGAAGGTTCTAACATTCTGATTCACCCAGTATTCTTTCACTATGACTCATTCTAGAAGCCCAAACCTAAAGCAGATAACACAATCATGAAAAAGAAAATGTTCTCCACAGGAGTTTCTTCAAGGCTCCCTTCATGTCCCTGTTCCTCAGGCTGTAGATAAATGGGTTCATCACTGGAGGGACCACAGTGTACATCACTGAGGCTACTGCTGTCTTTTTGGAAAAATGAGTAACTGCAGAACTAATGTACACACCAAAAGCTGTCCCATAGAATAAGAAAACCACTGACAGGTGAGACCCACAGGTGGAGAAAGCTTTATACATTCCACCAGCTGATGGTATTCTCAGAATGGAAGAAATAATTTTAATATAAGAGCAAATAATCCCAAGGAGAGGAACACCACCCAGTATACTAGTTAGTAAATATACCAGGATGTTATTGACAAGAGTATTGGAGCAGGCAAGTTTGATGACCTGAGCAAGATCACAGAAGAAGTGAGGGATTTCCCTGTCTGTGCAGAAGGACAGCCTTAGTATCATCAGACTGTGGAGCAGAGCATCCATCAAACTAATGAACAAGGAGAGGAGAATCAGCAGACCACAGAGGTGAGAGTTCATGATGACTGTGTACCTCAGTGGTTGGCAAATGGCCATATAGCGGTCATAAGCCATTGCTGCAAGGAGAAAATTTTCCATGCCTGCAAACATCATGACAAAGCAAACCTGGGTGAGGCAGCCTGTGTAACTGATGGATTTGCTCTGTGTCTGGATGTTCATCAGCATCTTGGGGACCGTGGTGGTGCTGAAACAGATGTCAGTGAAGGACAGGTTGGAGAGGAAAAAATACATGGGGGTGTGGAGGTGGGAGTCTGAGCTGATGGCCAGGATAACGAGTAGGTTCCCCAAAACAGTGACGAGGTACATGATCAGGAATAGTCCGAAGAGGAAGGGCTGCAGTTCTGAATCCTCTGAGAGCCCCAGGAGGGAGAATGCTGCTACACCAGTTTGGTTTTCTGATGTCACGTTGTTGATGAGTCTGATGATGGAAGTGATAGGAAAGAGATCTAAAAGGGTTGCTTATTTCAAAGAAATTCTCGCATCTGTATTGTGAAATGAAGTGAATACTACAAATCTTTCTACTCTCTGTCTCTCTCCTTCTCCTTCCCCCTCTTTCTATTCCTTCATCTGTCTTTCTCCCACCCTCCCTTCCCCCCTCCTTCTGCTTTTTCTCTTATCCATTACCATACCACTGCACCATATCTCCCCCAAAATATCCACCTGAATAAAGACCCAAATAGCCTCCTTGATTTTTTTTTCTTGTTGTTGTTCTGTGCCTTGAGTCAAATCAGACTCATAGGAACCCTGTAAGACAAAGTAGAACTGCCTCCTAGGGTTTCCAATGAGCAGCTGGTAGATTTGAACTGCTGATCTTTTGTTAAGCAGCCAAACTCTTAGACACTATGACACTAGTGCTCCTTGCTTTAAAAGTCTTCAACTCTCTGACCACATAGGTAGTATTTATGTGTTTATAGAATATCTATTCTTTATCCACACTGTGCCACGTAATAGGAATAAAAGAGAAAAAAATACATAGCTTTTTCCTTGGGAATTTTCCCAAGCCTTCGAGCTAGCAGAAAAACAAACTCTACATCCGTGTTTTAGAACAATGGTTCTCAAACTGCTTTTTGTCAGAATCAGTTGAAGGACTTGTTGAGTCCCCACACTCAGACTATTGGCTTCAGAATTTGGGGTCTAAGGCTCTAAAATAGTTCTTTCTAACAAATTCTCAAGTGCTATTGCTGATGGCCTGGGACTATACTTTGAGGTCCACTCTTCTAGAACGTCAACCATTGTGGTTCATGTACAATCAACTCATCTGCAGGGAGGAAAAGATGTGGTGCACTTCATGAGGAGATGGGGACCTGGCTCACCAGGCTCTGCAGAGGGACTTGGGGAGGAGTTCAAGCCCTCGACTCAATCAAGCTTCTTCATTTTCATTTTTTCCTCAAAATTTGTCCTTTCAATTTTCTATTTCCATTGGAATGTCCCATCATTTAGGTTCTTATCCCTTGTTGTTATTGTTCTAATTAATAGTTGTATCATCAGAATTGATAATAATAAATGTCAAAATTGTCAAAAACTGCTGCCATTACCACTACTAACACTTACTGAGCTCTAGCAATTCCAAGCCATTTTTAGGATTTGCTACAGATTCCATCACTTGCCACTTGAAAAGTTCCAGCTGAATTAAAACCCAGTTGCTTTCCGTGGTATTCAAAGTCACCTAAACTTTGACCACGTAGGTAGTGACAGCATCAAAACAAGACCCACAGTCAGGAGCTGAGGTCAAGATAGAGTGTGCTATATGAAAGTTCATGCTGTTATCCAATTATGGCAATGAGACTCTTTTCTTCCAATTATTTGAAGATGGAAACTTTATTCCCATAAATGATATATACCCATTGCCACTAGGTGATTCCAACTCATAGCATCCCTACAGAACAGAGTTACACTGCTGTATAGAGTTTCCAAGGCTGAAATCTTTGCAAAAACAGACTGCCACATCATCCCCCGGTGGAGAAGCTGGCAGATTGGAACTGCCAACCTTTCAGTTAGCAACAGAGCTCTTAATCACTGCATCATAAGGGCACCAAGGTGATATGTAGTACATCTTTTTTTCCCCCAAAACAGAGGAATGGGGGGAAAAAGAAAATACATGCTTTTCAAAAACTGGAGAAAAAAAAAGCAACAATTTGTTAGTGTGTCCTAAGCAGAATTCTGATCTCTTTGCTTTTTCACAATTTAAAGAGGTCTTTGGCAGCAGATTTGCCCAATGCAATACGCCATCTGATTTCCTGCCTGCTGCTTCCGTGGGCGTTGATTGTAGATCTCAGTAAAATGAAATCCTTGACAACTTCAATATTTTCTCCCTTTATCATGATGTTGCTTAATGTCTGAGTTGTGAGATTTCCATTTTCTTTATATTTAAGTGTAATCCATGGTGATGAAGGCTGTAATCTTTGATCTTCATCTGCAAATGCTTCAAGCTCTTTTAATTTTCAGGAAGCAAACCTGAGTCATCTGCACATTGCAGGTTGTTAATGAATCTTCCTCCAGTCCTGATACCCTGTTCTTCTTCATAAAGTCCAGCCTCTAAGATTATTGCCTCAGCATACATGCTGAATTAGCATGGTGAAAAGATACAACTCTGACACACACTATTCCTGATTTTAAACTATGCTGTGTCCCCTTGTTCTGTTTGAACAACTGCCTCTCAGCCTATGTACAGGCTCTGCATGAGCACACTTGACTGTTCTGGAATTTTAATCTTTCTCAATGTTATCCATAATTTGTTATGATACACACAATTGAATGTCTTTGCATAGTAAATCAAACACAGGTAAACATCTTTCTGGTATTCTCTGCTTTTAGCCAATACCCATCTAACATCTGCAATGATATCCCTCATATCACATCCTCTCCTTTGTTCTGCATCCTCTTCTGAATTATCTTCAGCAAAATTTTACTTACTTGTGATATTAATGAAATTGTTCAATGATTTCTGTATTCCGTTGAATCACCTTTCTTCACAATGGGCACAAATATGGATCTCTTCCAGTCAGTTGTCCAGGTAGCTGTCTTCCAAATTTCTTGGCATAGACGAGTGACCACTTTCAGCATTAAATCTGTTAGTTGAAATATCTCAATTGGTATTCCATCAATTTCTGAAGACTTGTTTTTCACCAATGACTTCCATGCAGCCTGGACTTCTTCCTTCAATACAACTGGTTGTCATCATATGATACCTCCTGAAATGGCTGAACACAGATCTTTTTTTTTTTTTTTTTTTTGGTGTAGTAACTCTGTGTATTCCTTCCATCTTCTTTTGATGCTTCCTGTATTGTTCAATATTTTGCCCATAGAATTCTTCAGAACTGCAACTCAAGATTTGAATTCTTTCTTCAGTCCTTTCAGCTTGAAAAATGCCAAGCATGTTCTTCCCTTTTGGTTTTGTATTTCCAGGTCTTTGTACATTTCATTATAATACTTTAATTTTTATAATACTTTATAATTTCATTATAATACTTTAAGCTCACCTTTGCAATCTTCTGTTCAGCTCTTTTACTTCAACATTTCTTCCATTTGCTTTAGCTACTCTGTGTTCAAGGGCAAGATTCAGAGTCTCTTCTGACATCCATTTTGATCTTTTATTTCTTTCCTATCTTTTTAACGGCCCTGTGCTTTTGTAATGTATGACGTTTTGATGTCATCCACAACTCATCTGGTCTTCAGTCACTGGTGTTTAAAGTCAAAAATGAAAGATATCACTTTGAGGATTAAAATGCACCTGATTCATGCTAAGGTATTTTCAATGGTCTCATACACATGGGAAAGATGGACAAAAAATAAGGAAGATTAAAGAAGAATTGATGCATTTGAATTATGGTGTCGGCAAAGAATATTTACAATACCATGGACCTACAGAAGAACGAACAAATCTGTCTCAGAGCGAGTAGAGCCAGAATGGTCCTTAGAAGCAAGGTATGTGAGAATTTGTCTCAGATCCATTGAACATGTTATCTCCAGGCCCTGGAGAAGAACATGATGCTTGGTAACGTAGAGAGTCAGCAAAAACTAGGAACACTGTCAACAAGATGGATTGACACAGTGGCTGCAACAATGGGCTTAAGCATAACAAGGATCATGAGGATGGTGCAGGACCAGGCAGTGTTTTGTTCTGTTATACATAGGGTCACTATGAGTCAGAACTGACTCGCTAGTACCTAACAAAAAGAACAACAAGCAGAATTGAGAATAAGAAAGACATGCTCTATCAATACAACCATCTAGGCTTCTTACAGAGGGTCTCAATGGTAGTAGAAAAAGAATGATTGCCAAGTCACCTTAAAGGAGAAAAAAGACACTGAGTAAAGTATAAGAGGACACATTAAATACTTATATAGTTGTAGGACTTAAAAAATTTAATCAATACAAGTTGCTTAGCAAGGAGCCTGGCATCTGGTGAGTGTGAAGTACTATTTAAGACCATCACAATAATTGAATACAATAACGGAACTTATTTTTTAGTAATTCCTTACCTTCTCAAATGCAGCAATGTATGAAATAAACACATATACACTCTTTTCTGTTTAACTGCCACTCACATTTTTACATGTAAATCAATGGAAAAAGAAACCACAGAATTTCAAATTTCATATGGAATAATTAATCTCTTATTAATAGGTTTTTACTTCTAAATTTATTGTCTTCTTCCTCTCTTTTCAGATAGCCCACTGTGATCTGTCCTTCTCGTCCTCTCTTCCATTTTATGCCAGAGGATTGGAATAATCCCTCACTGCTCCGTAGCTTCGTTCATCCCCTCTTCCTTTTATGTTTTGACTCATAGTCTCCATAGTATAAGCAGCAGGTGTTATGAAAAGAAATATTGAAAATCAGTCGTGGAATTTTGGCACTTCTTTCCTTCTGTTTCTGGCTGGGCCACATCAAACCTTGGGTAGGAAACATGGGCACTGGCTCTTATGAGAATCCTGAGGTTGTGTACCTAGTTAAACTCTAGGACACTTCCATTTCTGATGTTAAAATGAGCCTTCTGAAAATACCTGGATCCCTGAAACCAGGTAAGAGTTGATTGACTACAATCTCGATGCATTTTCCCATTTTTCTAATGAACGGATGCTCTAGAAAAAGTCGTGAAAGTGCCTGTTTCTAGGGTGAACAACTCATTAGGAATCTTATTTTTGTATCTTAATGGTACTAGGCAAACAAACTCTGCCCCCTCAACACAAATATCCAGGCAGCTTGACAGGAGGGTCTGACCTTAAGCTTGGGGTCCTGACAACAAGCAACCTTAACAGCATCAATTAATTGGTGTAATATTTGGACTCTGACAGACCCGACTTTCATCCAGTCTCTAGCACTTGCTTTATCAACAAGAATATTTCTAGAACTCTTTGAGAATCTTCCATTACCTCAGTGTATAGTGGGAACCATCACAAAACCTTACAGGAATTTTACAAGGATGAAAAATGAACAGGTAAAACCCTCAAACAAGATGTTCAGCATATGACACCCTCTCAGTATTTCCTGTTGTGTTTTGTTCTGCATGGGCACAACCTGATGGTTCATTATAAAAGCGAGTAATTGGTGCACCAAAATAAAAGAAGTATAAAGAGAGAAAAAACATCCCTAGCAAGATAACTACAAATTTTAGGGAGGAATAGATATGCTAAAACTCTCCTGGGACTCTTCCTCATGTAAAAAAGCATGGGAAAGAAAGAATCCAACTGCATATGAATGATATCAGTGTTCATTTCTAATGATATAAAACGTATAGAAATTAAAATGAATAAAGTACACCTTTTTAGATGTATCAACACAAATAATGAAAACCCAAAAGAGAAAAGTACCTTGTCTAAAATGACATCTATAGTAAGGAAAAATTTAAATAAGTTTTAAAGTGACGTACATATAAATTTACACTTTTTATTCTGAAACATTTCAAGGATCTGAGTAGTATGGAGAAAACCAATAAATGCCTGTTTTTTCACCACGCTCCACCGTCAAATTAAAACCAACGTCACTGTATAATTTCTGTAGAAATTATTGAATGGGAACCTAAACCACCGTGTAAATCTTCAGCAAAAACACAATAACATATTATTTTAAAAAATATGTTGCCACACTTTTTTTTTTTTTAATAAAATAATGTGTACTTACTTGAAATACTCCCTTATTTCTCACATTCTCAATGTTTTTCCCTCTTTCAGGAAAACTAACACAGAATTTGCATGTGTTAATCTCCTGTGTTTCCAATACCTCTATTATGATTCTATCCATAAATAATATTTTAGTTTTGCTTTGATACTTTTATATACAGTAATTGCTTCTTAAAATGATACATTTAATGATTTATCAGTCTTGGTATACTTTGTTTTGGTTCATTAACTCCAGCTACCTTAAGATATTCCATTCTTTGTTTATATCACAATTTATCCTTTCTCTAGCTGATGGGCATTTTTATTGTGGTACACACACACACACACACACACACACACACACAGTTTAAAATGCACCGGAGACCAATGAAATTCAAGACCATGGTTGTCTTTTAGGAAAGGAAGAAGAGAAATGAAAGGAAATATAAAGGATGTGTCTTACTCATGCGCATTATTTTGTTACTTTACAAGAAGAACTTTAATGGCAAAATATCAGCATCTTTTAATTCTGGAAACATTGATACATGGGTGTTTGCCCTATTACTCTGTGCTGTGCTACATTTAAAATATTTAAGAGAACACTGGTTCACTTGGGATGTAGTTAGTGCAGTCTCCCTGGTTCTCCGTCTACTTTCTGAGTCCTCGTATCACTGTAATCAGGTCAAGACCAAAGATCCCCCCTACTAAAGTGTGTCAAGGCCAAGGAACTGAAAGATTTGGAGAAGCTGACCATATGCCCCAGCCCCCTGCCAAATAAATAAGAGAATATTTTAGAGAATTCTAAAACATTCATAAAAATTGAGCAAGGACAGTTTTTTGAGGATGAAAAAAAAAAAATCTCTCCAACTTCAGGGTCAGAGTAGGTGATTGGGAGACTGAGAGCTGCTGAAGTACTTGTGCAAAAGTACAAGGAATTATGTCAAGAAGATGATGAACAGTTAGGCAGGGACCTCACAGATGATTCCATTCGGCTCCTCTTCTACCTGTACTTAACTCACTGCTGCCCCAAATAGGCTCATAGACAACCACCTCTCCCTATTTGCAAAAGATAAACTAGAGGATACCAGATTACCTGGGTGTCATCACTAAGGAATGACATTCAGTTCTCCCTTGAAGGTTGAAGGATAAAAATGGAAGTTCTGTATTGAGGGAGCACAGAAGACAGGGGAAGGACCAGGTAGGATCCTGTGGAAAGTGATGGCCCCTGGGAGGAGGTCCAGGTGTGCTGCCTACTGACCTGGGCCAGCTGCTGAGTGGGTGGTCACAGGCAGACTATTTGTAGTCTCTGTGGCCCTTGAGGGTTCAATATCCAAAGCTCCTCATTAGTCAAACTTGCTTGCAAATCCTTATGGAGCAAGTCTAAAAGGAGCAAGAGCATCACTTTGGCTGACTCCTTCATTCTGAGAGGCCAGGACGATGCGCTGGTATGCATCACTTCCTGTTCCCTCCACCTCCTTCTTTTCACATCCATCTCAAGTACCTCACACACATGGACACACCTCCATTTGTAACTGATGCTAGTCTTGTTCCATTATATACATTGAAAGTAATCGCTATGCTAACTACAACATTGGGAAGACTGACACCACATTTAAGCTAAAAAATATAGTGTATTTATGTAGTGATATGAATTCCTAATAGAAATACAAGTGATAATATATCAAATGTATCCTAAAAATGCAAATACTAACAACTATTTCTGTATATATTGCTCATTGAAGTTTTATCTGGTTTCTACACATTATATTCAGCATTTTCTAAAATACTTTGAGGAATCAATATGGACTGAACATGTAACAGATATTTTATTCCCTTTTTTAAAGTTTTACTACCAACTTTTCCCAATGTCAAAGTAGTAGCTGCAATATACGTTTCTTTTCCACAGTGGGTTGAGTTTAGCACATTTCGTTATCAATAATGTTGAAGTAGATTACAGATGATCAGATAACCAGTCACTGTCATACAGTGTAACTTGGTGGTTGTAAACTAACAGTTATTTGGGGTGTGTTCCTTAAGACAGCAAACTTATTTTTTTCTGACTGGTATGCTACCATAATTAAGACCAGCAATTCTGATACGGGGATAGATAAAACAGGTCTCTTGGTTTGAAAATAGAGCCCTCTCAAAAAGATCAACATATAAATGGAGAGTTAATGTATGAAGTGGTGTTACAGAAAATGGATCCATTATTTAATAAAAACAAAGAGCTCACTAGAAATACCATAAACATATACTTCCCAAAAGAGCTCTCAATCTCATAATAAATATTAGCATGTGAAAGAGCTCTCAATCTCGTAATATATATTAAAATTATGTAACAATAGTTTTTTGAATAGTTATGGTGAAAGAATACAACCCTGGTGCACACCTTTCCTGACTTTAAACCAGTATCCCCTTGTTCTGTTCAAACAACTGCCTCTTGATCTATGGAAAGATTCCTCCACTATTAAGTGTTCCGGAATTCCCATTCTATGCAATGTTATCCATAATTTGTTATGATCCACACAGTCGAATGCCTTTGCATAGTCAATAAAACACAGGTAAACATCCTTCTGGTATTCTCTGCTTTTAGCCAGGGTCCATCCGACATCAGCAATGATATCCCTGGTTCCACGTCCTCTTCTGAAACTGGCCTGAATTTCTGGCAGTTCCCTGTGCATATACTACTGCAACCATTTTTGAATGATCTTCAGCAAAATTTTGCTTTTGTGTGATACTAATGATATTGTTCAATAATTTCCACATTTGTTGGATCATCTTTCTTGGGAATAGGTATAAACGTAGATCTCTTCCAGTCAGAATCGGGCATCAGGATTGGAGGAAGACTCATTAACAACCTGCGTTATGCAGATGACACAACCTTGCTTGCTGAAAGTGAAGAGGACTTGAAGCACTTACTAATGAAGATCAAAGACCACAGCCTTCAGTATGGATTGCACTTCAACAGAAAGAAAACAAAAATCCTCACAACTGGACCAATTAGTAACATCATGATAAACAGAGAAAAGATTGAAGTTGCCAAGGATTTCGTTTTACTTGGATCCACAATCAACAGCCATGGAAGCAGCAGTCAAGAAATCAAAAGACGAATTGCACTGGGCAAATCTGCTGCAAAGGACCTCTTTAAAGTGTTGAAGAGCAAAGATGTCACCTTGAAGAGTAAGGTGTGCCTGACCCAAGCCATAGTATTTTCAATCACATGATATGCATGTGAAAGCTGGACAATGAATAAGGAAGACCGAAGAAGAATTGATGGCTTTGAATTGTGGCATCAACGAAGAATATTGAATATACCATGGACTGCCAGAAGAACGAATAAATCTGTCTTGGAAGAAGTACAACCAGAATGCTCCTTAGAGGCAAGGATGGCAAGACTGCATCTTACATACTTTGGACATGTTGTCAGAAGGGATCATGCTCTGGAGAAGGACATCATGCTTGGCAAAGTACAGGGTCAGTGGAAAAGAGGAAGACCCTCAACGAGGTGTATTGACACAGTGGCTGCGACAATGGGCTCGAGCATAACAGCGATTTTGAGGATGGCGCAGGACTGGGCAGTGTTTCGTTCTGTTGTGAATAGGGTCACTATGAGTCGGAATGAACTCAACGGCACCTAACAACAACAACAGTAGTTTATACCCACTAAATAGTCACAAAAAATGAAAATATTTTGGTGAAGATGCAAAACAGCAGAGACTTCTAATGGGAATTTTAATTGATTCAATCACTTAGGAAAACTCTTTGAAACTACAGGGAGGTGAAGAGACCCTCCTCAATACCCAAAAACATCATCCCAAATATAAAACTCTTGCTAATTTGCACCAGGGACGTGTACAAAAATACTGAAACAATTTCATTCACAATAGCAAAAAACTATCTCAAAACAGTCTCAGTGACATCAGAGAAGAGGCTTTTTTTCTTTAATTTTCCATGCTTAATATAAAAGTATACAGCATTGAAAATAAATGAATTAGTGCTACACCCAACAATAGGATTGAACTTGAGAAGCACAATGGTGAGAAAAACAATCAAGACCCCAAATTTATCCGTTACAATTAAACTTTTAATATGTTCCCTAAAAAAAAAAGAGGCACGTTTTTTCATAAGTCATCTAGGGATTCATACAGCAGTGATATAGTCTATTGAATACTTTGAAAATGACAGATTGTAAAGCAAAAAAAAAAAAAATCAAATGATAGAAATTTCATAGAATATAACCTAATAGAAAAACATCAAAATATATATATAAATACAGAATTCCTGGTAACAGTTGTCACTGGGAATGGGGAGGGTAATGTGATTAGATGCCTGTTCCAGTGGAATCTATGGTGATAGTAATGTTTTTGTCTTAAGCTAGTGATGGGTAAAAAGTAAAGTCTTATAATGACATGTGCAAAGACCCGGAGATGGAAAACCAAAAGGGAAGAACACACTTGGGGTTTCTCAAGCTGAAAGAACCGAAGAAAAAATTCAAGCCTCAAGCTCCAATAGTGAAGGATTCTATGGGGAAAATATTAAATGACACAGTAAGCATCAAAACAAGATGGAAGGGATACATAGAGTGATTATACCAAAAAGAATTAGTCGATATTCAACCATTTCAAGAGGTGGCATATGATCAGGAACTGATGGTATTGAAGGAAGAAGTCCAAGCTGCTCTGAAAGCATTGGCGAAAAACAAGGCTCCAGGAATTGATGGAATATCAATTGAGATGTTTCAACAAACAGATGCAGTGCTGGAGGTGCTCGCTCGTCTATGCCAAGAAATATGGAAGACAGCTTCCTGGCCAACTGACTGGAAGAGATCCATATTTATGCCTATTCCCAAGAAAGGTGATTCAACCAAATGTGGAAATTATAGAACAATATCATTAATAATATGTGTGTATCATAACATATTATGGATAACATTGCAAAGAATGGGAATCCCAGAACGCTTAATTGTGCTCATGCGGAACCCTTACATAGATCAAGAGTCAGTTGTTCAAACAGAACAAGGGGATACTGATCGGCTTAAAGTCAGGAAAGGTGTGCATCAGGGTTGTATTCTTTCACCATACCTACTCAATCTGTATGCTGAGCAAATAATCCGAGAAGCTGGACTATATGAAGAAGAATGGGACATCAGGATTGGAGGAAGAGTCTTTAACAACCTGCATTATGCAGATGACACAACCTTGCTTGCTGAAAGTGAAGAGGACTTGAAGCACTTACTAATGAAGATCAAAGACCACAGCCTTCAGTATGGATTACACCTCAACAGAAAGGAAACAAAAATCCTCACAACTGGACCAATGAGCAATATCATGATAAGCAGAGAAAAGATTGAAGTTGTCAAGGATTTCATTTTACTTGGATCCACAATCAACACCCATGGAAGCAGCAGTCAAGAAATCAAAAGACGCGTTGCATTGGACAAATCTGCTGCAAAGGACCTCTTTAAAGTGTTGAAGAGCAAAGATGTCACCTTGAAGACTAAGGTGTGCCTGACCCAAGCCATAGTATTTTCAATCGCATCATATGCATGTGAAAGCTGGGCAGTGAAGAAGGAAGACCAAAAAAGAATTCATGCCTTTGAATTGCGTTGGCAAAGAATATTGAATACACCATGGACTGCCAAAAGAATGAATAAATCTGTCTTAGAAGAACAGCCAAAATGCTCCTTAGAGGCAAGGATGGCGAGACTGTGTCTTATATACTTTGGAAATGTTGTCAGAAGGGATCAGTCCCTGGAGAAGGACATCATGCTTGGCAGAGTACACAGTCAGAGGAAATGAAGAAGACCCTCAATGAGGTGGATTGACTCAGTGGCTGCAACAATGAGCTCAAGCATAACAACGATTATAAGGATGGCTCAGAACCGGGCAGTGCTTCGTTCTGTTGTGCATAGGGTCGCTATGAGTTGGAATCAACTCAGTGGCACCCAGCAACAACAACAATAAATTTAGATTTAAGCAAAAGGAATCCCTACCCTGGCCCCACTCTAGAAGCTCTGTATATTTCATAAAGATTCAAAAAATAGATTTATTAAAGAATACATGAGCCTTGAGCACTTCCAACACTTATAATCTTGTATGACTCATAACCTTGAACTTCCACTCTTGAGATTTACAATACCATGCAGGGCCCCAGCAAGAATATTTCATCATTTTTGGCCTAAATCATTGAGACAAAGGTGAGTACATCTAAATGCCATGAAGCTCTATGGGTTGTGATGCTGATGACATCAGTGAGAGATTAAGCTCCAGAAAGCAGGTTGAATTTGAATGGAGGAAGTACTTAATCAGAAAAACACAAATTAGCTAATTTATCAAATCCTTCTCCTCAGATAGCATTAATGTTTAGTTTTTATGAAGTTTCTTTTCTCAGTATTGTTGTGTATTCTCTTCATGTTCCAAAAGGCATTGCAGTGGTACTCACAGCAAACTCAATATTTGCGACTGTTGCACATTTTGCAATTCATTTTTAAATTTATATTTCAACATAAAATATATATTAAATTATATTTATATTACAATTTATATTACTTTTAAATCTGTACCTATACAGGATGTAATATACATGAAACATGATACTATGTTTACATTAAGAATCTATACAGTGCTTTAAAAAAGGTGTATGATAAAAGTAAAAGTGTTTATATTTTTTTTCTGCAATAAAACCATATATAACCTGTTGTAGGGTAAAAACATCACAAAGTTTAATAAAGCAAAATGAAAGTTTTATTCAGCATATATTCAAAAAGGCAAGAGCGGGAAGTGGACAAGCATGCTGCCAGAGCTCATGTCTACCCAGATCCAAGGAAATATTGCAGAATAGGAAAGAAGGGAAAACAAACAAGGATGTTGCTAGACTCATGTCTATCTGAGTCCAAGGAAATATTACAGAATAGGGAAGAATGGGAAAACGGGGAAGCATGCTCCTAAAGCTATGTCTGCCAGAGTCCAAGGAACATTACAGAGTCATCAGTATATATTAACATTACAAATGGTCAAAACCATTGGAAAAGCTTCTTCTTTTCAGGAATTAGCTAGAAAATGTGATCTACAATCATTGGTACAGGTTTCAGTAATGACAGTCAGAGGGTCTTCATTGGTCCAACCAATTTTCTATTCACTAAATGCTAATAGAAAAAAAAAGAGTGGAAAGTCTTTTGTGTTCTGTTTGATTGGTTTATGTGAAAGGATCCCTAAAAGATATTTTCCAACGTTGTCTTAACTATTGTCTTTTTAACTCAGGGCCCAGTTGATGTGCCCTTGTGAGTTCTTGTGTGTCCAGGTCCAGCTGGGTCATATTCTGCGTGCTCAAGAAAAGGGAATAATGATTCCAATAGTATTTCCTAAATCTATCCCATTACAATGTTTGCACGTAATATACACAATTCATAGCTAATTTCTGGGTCACAATATGGATTTAAAACTTCTCATTGGTAATTTCAAATACCACTATCTGAGCAGAAAGTTTCCTCTGAATAGATTCTAATTTTTTAACAACTGTCATGGATTCAATTGTGTCCCCCCAAAAATGTGTGTATCAATTTAGATGGGCCATGATTCCCGGTATTATATGATTGTCCACAGTTTTGACATCTGATGTGATTTTCTTATGTGTTGTAAATCCTGCCTCTATGATGTTAACGAGGCAGGATGGGCGGCAGTTGCGTTGACGAGGCAGAACTCAAATCTACGGATTGGATTGTGTCTTGAGCATGTTTCTTTTGGGATATAAAACAGAGAAGCAAGCAGAGAGACAGGGGGACCTCATACCTTGGTTGCATGTGCTTTTGGTCTACATTTAAGAATCTTTTGCCAAATCCAAGGTCAAGATTTGTCCGTGTGTTTTCTAAGCATTTCACAGTTTTAGTTCTTACATTCAGGCCCTTGATTCACTTTGAGTTTTTTTTTTAAATCTCATTTGAGGTAATCATCCTATTTTATCATTTTGCATGTGGTTTTATCCATTTGTCCTAGCACCATTTATCAAAAAGACTATTCTTTCCCCATTGGATGATCTTGGCACCTTTGTTGAGATGAGTTCTACGTACATGTGTGTGTATATATATATATAGATTGTATATATATGGGTTAATTTCTAAACTTTCAATTCTAATCTATTGATCTATATGTCTATTCTTGCACTAGTAGCACATTATCTTGATTACTGTTGCTTTGTAGTAAGTTTGAAATCAAGAAGTGTGAGTTCTCCTACTTTGTCCTTCTTTTTCAAGATTGCTTTGGTTATCCTATGTCCCTAGTAATTCCATACGAATTTTAGAATCAGTTTGTCAATTTGTGTAAATAAATAATCTGGAATTCTTATGTTGTTATTGTTGTTAGGTGCCGTCGAGTCAGTCCTGACTCATATCGACCCTATGCACAACAGAACGAAACACTGCCCTGTCCTGCGCCATCCTTACAATCATTGTTATGCTTGAGTGCATTGTTGCAGCCACTGTGTCAATCCACCTCATTGAGGGTCTTCCTCTTTTCCACTGACCCTGTACTCTGCCAAGCATGATGCCCTCCAGAAACTAATCCCTCCTGACATCAAGTCCAAAGTATACAAAATGCAGTCTCGCCATCCTTGCCTCTAAGGAGCACACTGGCCGCACTTCTTTCAAGACAGATTTGTACCTTCTTTTGGCAGTGCATGGTATATTCAATATTCTTCATCAATGCCACAATTCAAAGGCGTCAACTCTTCTTTGGTCTTCCTTATTCATTATCCAGCTTTCCCATGCATATGATGTGATTGAAAATACCATGACTTGGTTCAGTCACACCTTAGTCTTCAAGGTGACATCTTTGGTCTTCAACATTTTGAAGAGGTCCGTTGCAGCAGATTTGTCCAATGCAATGCATCTTTTGATTTCTTGACTGCTGCTTCCATGGGTGCTGATTGTGGATCCAAGTAAAATGAAATCCTTGGCAACTTCAATCTTTTCTCCATTTATCATGATGTTGCTCATTGGTCCAGTTGTGAGGATTTTTGTTTCCTTTCTGTTGTGGTGTAATCCATACTGAAGGCTGTGGTCTTTGATCTTCATTAGTAAGTGCTTCAAGTCCTCTTCACTTTCAGCAAGCAAGGTTGTGTCATTTGCATAATGCAGGTTGTTAATGAGTCTTCCTCCAATCCTGATGCCCTGTTCTTCTTTATATAGTCCAGCTTCTCGGATTATTTGCTCAACATACAGATTAAATAGGTATGGTGAAAGAATACAACCCTGAGGCACAACTTTCCTGACTTTAAACCAATCTGTATCCCCTTGTTCTGTCTGAACAACTGCCTCTTGATCTATGTAAAGGTTCCTTGTGAGCACCATTAAGTATTCTGGAATTCCCACTCTTCACAGCGTTATCCATAGTTTATGATCCACATAGTTGAATGCCTTTGCATAGTCAATAAAACAAAGGGAAACATCCTTCTGGTATTCTCTGCTTTCAGCCAGGATCCACCTGACATCAGCAATGATATCCCTGGTTCCACGTCCTCTTCTGAAACCGGTCTGAATTTCTAGCAGTTTCCTGTCGATATATTGCTGCAGCCGTTTTTGAATGATCTTCAGCAAAATTTTGCTTGCATGTGATATTAATGATATTGTTCTATAATTTCCACATTCAGTTCAATCACTTTTCTTGGGACTAGGCATAAATATGGATCTCTTCCAGTCAGTTGGCCAGGAAGCTGTCTTCCATATTTCCTGGCATAGATGAGTGAGCACCTCCAGCACTGCATCTGTTTGCTGAAACATTTCAATTGATATTCCGTCAATTCCTGAAGCTTTGTTTTTCGCCGATGCCTTCAGAGCAGCCTGGACTTCTTCCTTCAGTACCATCGGTTCCTAATCATATGCCACCTCTTCAAATGGTTGAATATCAACTAATTCTTTTTGGTATAATGACTCTGTGTATTCTTTCCATCTTCTTTTGATGCTTCCTGCGTCTTTTAATATTTTCCCCATGGAATCCTTCACTATTGCAACTTGAGGCTTGAATTTTTTTCTTCAGTTCTTTCAGCTTGAGAAACACCCAGCATGTTCTTCCCTTTTGGTTTTCTACTTCCAGCTCTTTGCACATGTCATTATAATACTTTACTTTGTCTTCTCGAGAAGCCTTTGAAATCTTCTGTTCAGGTCTTTTACTTCATCAATTCTTCCTTTTGCTTTTGCTGCTCGATGCTCAAGAGCAAGTTTCAGAGTCTCCTCTGACATCCACCTTGGTCTTTTCTTTCTTTCCTGTCTTTTCAGTGACCTCTTGCTTTCTTCATGGATGCTGTCCTCGATGTCATTCCACAACTCATCTGGTCTTCAGTCACTAGTGTTCAACGTGTGAAACCTATTCTTGAGATGGTCTCTAAATTCAGGTGGGATACACTCAAGGTCATATTTTGGCTCTCATGGACTTGCTCTGATTTTCTTCAGTTTCAGCTTGAACTTGCATATGAGTTATTGATGGTCTGTTCCACAGTCGGCCCCTGGCCTTGTTCTGACTGACGATATTGCTCTTTTCCATCATCTCTTTCCACAGATGTTGTCAATTTGATTTCTGTGTGTTCCATTTGGCGAAGTCCATGTGTATAGTCGCCGTTTATGTTGGTGAAAGATGGTATTTGCAATGAAGAAGTCGTTGGTCTTGCAAAATTCTATCATTCGATCTCCGGCATTGTTTCTATCACCAAGGCCATATTTTCCAACTACTGATCCTTCTTCTTTGTTTCCAACTTTCTCATTCCAATTGCCAGTAATTATCAATGCATCTTGATTGCATGTTTGATCGATTTCAGACTGTAGCAGCTGATAAAAATCTTCTATTTCTTCATCTTTGGCCCTAGTGGTTGGTGTATAAATTTGAATAATAGTTGTATTAACTGGTATTCCTTGTAGGCATATGAATATTATCCTATCACTGACAGCGTTGTACTTCAGGATAGATCTTGAAACGTTCTTTTTGACGATGAATGCAACACTATGCTCTTCGAGTTGTCTTTCCCAGCATAGTAGACCATATGATTGTCCGATTGAAAATGGCCAATGCCAGTCTATTTCAGCTCACTAATGCCTAGAATATCGATGTTTATGTGTTTCATTTCATTTTTGACAATTTCCAATTTTCCTAGATTCATACTTTGTACATTCCAGGTTCCGATTATTAATGGAGGTTTACAGCTGTTTCTTCTCATTTTGCATTGTACCACATCAGCAAATGAAGGTTCTGAAAGTTTTACTCCATCCACATCATTAAGATCGACTCTACTTTGAGGAGGCAGCTCTTCCCCAGTCATCTTTTGAGTGCTTTCAAACCTGGGAGGCTCATGTTCCAGCACTATATCAGACAATGTTCTGCTGCTATTCATAAGGTTTTCACTGGCTAATGCTTTTCAGGAGTAGACTGCTGGGTTCTTCTTCCTAGTCTTTCTTAGTCTGGAAGCTCAGCTGAAACCTGTCCTCTATGGGTGACCCTGCTGGTATCTGAATACCAGTGGCATAGCTTCCAGCATCACAGCAACACACAATCCCCCACAGTACGACAAACTGACAGACACGTGGGGGGAATTCTTATAGGGATTGTGTAATCAGTAGATCAGTTTGGAGAATATTGCCATCTTAAAAATGCTAATTTTTCCAACTCATGAACATGATGTATTTTTTCTAATTATTTAGATCTTAAAGTTATGTCAACAATGGCTTTTACTTTTCAATACATGTCTTAAACTTCTTTTCTAAAACTTATTCCTAAGTAGTTTATTCTTTAATTTTTGATGCTTTTCTAAATGGAATTTTTTGCTTAATTTCATTTTTAGATTATTCATTGCAAGTATATAGAAATAAAATTGATTTTGGTATATTGATCTTGTATCTTACAACCTTGCATTTATTAGTCCAAATAGTGTCTTAGCGGATTAAGATTTTCTCTACATCATCTCTCATGTCACCTGCAAATATAAATAGCTTTACGTTTTTCTTTCTAATTTGGGTACCTATTATTTCTTGGCCACGTAGAGTTTCCAAGGAGCACCTGGTGGATTCAAACTGCCGACCTTTTGGTTAGCAGCCATAGCACTTAACCACTATGCCACTAGGTTTTTTTTTAATTAAAAAAAAACACTTTTTAAAGAATCTTTTAGGTAGCATTAAAATTTAATCTTATAATTTGGAGGCAGTAATACACTTAGATCTAGACAAAAGGAGTCCCTATCCTGGGTCCCCACTCTAGAGGCCATCTGTATTTCATGTTGTTGTTGTTAGGTGCCATCAAGTCAGTTCCGACTCATAGTGACCATATGAATTACAGAACTAAACACTGCATGGTCCTGCACCAT
Organism: Elephas maximus indicus; assembly: GCF_024166365.1. Lineage (NCBI taxonomy): Eukaryota > Metazoa > Chordata > Mammalia > Proboscidea > Elephantidae > Elephas > Elephas maximus. The sequence continues at coordinate 22,197,727 of NC_064821.1, forward strand.
CCTCACAGTCGTTGTTATGCTTGAACTCATTGTTGCAGCCACTGTGTCAATTCATCTTGTTGAGGGTCATCCTCGTTTTTGCTGACCCTCCACTTTACCAAGCATGACATCCTTCTCCAGGGACTGATACCACCTGATAACATGTCCAAAATAGATGAGACATAATCTTGCTATCCTTGCTTCCAAGGAGCATTCTGGTTGTACTTTTTCCAAGACAGATTTGTTCATTTTTTTGCGGTCCACGGTATATTCTCCACTAACACCATAACTCAAAGGCGTCAATTCTTTGGTCTTCATCATTCATTATCCAGCTTTCCCATGCACATGAGGCAATTGAAAACACCATGGTCTGGGACAGGCATGCCTTAATCTTCAAAGTGACATCTTTGCTTTTCAGGGCTTTAAAGAGACCTTTTGCAGCATTCCAATTCATGAATATTGTGTATTTTTTCTAATTATTTAGATCTTCTCAAATTTATTTCTACAATATTTTGCACTTTTAAAAATGTGTCTTACACTTCTTTTATTATATTTATCCCTAAGCATTTCATTGTATTCTTCTTGATGCTTTTGCAAAGTGAATCGTTCCTCTTAGTTTCAATTTTTGGATTGTTTATTTCAAGTATATAAAATTCAGTTGGCTTTTGCACACTGATCTTGTATCCTGCAACCTTGCTGAGAGTGTATATTAGTCCAAATAGGATTTTAGCAGATTCTTTAGGATTTTCTCTATGTCATCTGCAAATAGAGGGAGTTTTATTTCTTCCTTTCCAAGTTGGTGCCTTTTACTTCTTCTTCTTCCTCTTCTTATTCTTCCTTTTTTGCATAATTGCCCTGTCTACAACCTCCCCCGCAAGTTGAATAGATATAGAATGAGTGGACACCCTTTTTTTGTTCCTGATCCAAAAGGAAAGTATGCAGTCCATTAAGTACAATGTTAGCTGCGGGTTTTCCATAGATTCCATTTATGAAGTGGAAGAAAGGAATATATGTAGAGGTAGTAAGACTATTATGTTGAAATACATGAAAACAGTACTTTTATATGTCAAAAAGAGTGAAACGCTGGGAATTTCATAGGATTCAACCCAATATAAGGAATAGCTAAGAAAATGTTAAATACAAAATTCAGGATAGTGGTTATTTCTTGGCAAGAGGGAGGATGATTAGACTGAGAGTCTTACAGGAGGATTCTAGATGACTGTAAATGTTATTTTTCCATTTAAGTGGTGGACATATATGTTCATATTATATGAATATTCTATAAGAAAAATAGTTAAATTACACAAATTTTATACGTGTGCTACATTTCACAAAAAGTAATCTTTCATGTATCATATTTTAAATACATTCTAGTATTAAAGATATGTTTCCAGAATATAGAACTCATCACTATTTCACAAGGGTTTTTTTAACCATGTTTTCTCTAAGGGCCTATCCACAGGGTCCAGAGTCAGTGGTCCTTGAATGAGGGGCAGCTAGCTGCAGATTTAACAAAGACCCAAGATGCTGCAGGTGGCTAAGGCCATCACTGGGTGAAATTCTGCCCTAGCAAATGCCGTGGAGGCCAGTCCGAGAGCTGTCCCCAGAAGTGGTGGTGAAAATAATGGAAGTCAGTGAGGATGAGAACAAAAGGCTCTCTGGCATTCAGTTTTCCAGGGAGTCATCCATTCTCACTGTGAATTATCTCCTTAGATCAAAAAAGATCCTCGATAAAACCAAACTTTCTCCTTGCTTCCCTATAGTGTCACATCCAACACCTCCCCTATACAGTTGAGTCCTTCAAAGACTACAGTGGCCTTATTAGCTTTATTCAAGCACATTTGATGTGTGGATTTCATCTGAAATGAATAAGAAACAACAGAAAGGGTGACACGAGGTAAAAAGAAGTCAAACTCATTGCTAGCAGGTAATCAATGAGAAGGAATCAAAGCAAATTAACTGTCAGGGAAACATAATTCATCTTAGCCTGCAAAACCCATAATTGTGTCTTTGATTATATTACTAGATTCACTCAAAACACTGATACATATTTAAATAAAGATGAGGAAAACTAACTGCTAAAGCAAATGCTAAAAAATGTGTGAAAGCAAAAAGATTGCAAGGTCCAAGAATAGATGGCTATATATGGAATACAGTATTAGCTAAATTTCATTGAGTACTTACGGTATGCCAGACATGGTGCCTACTGCGTTCCCAACGGTAATTGCATTCTTGATCAGTGTCACTTCAACTGTAATACTTGGACTGTCCACAGTGAAATCAGCTATGAGCTTGTCAGACATGCACATTCACAGGCCCACTTCACAATAACCAAAGCCAAACCCATTGCTGTTGAGTCAATTCTGACTCATAGCAGCTCCATAGGGTAGAGTAGAACTGCACCCATAGGGTTTACAAGGAGCATTTGTTGGATTCAAACTCACTACCTTTTGGTTAGCAGGCAAATGCTTAACTACTGCACCACCAGGGCTACCAAAATCGCTGAGGATGAGCCCAGGAATCTGGGAATTAACAAGTTCTTTTCACCAGTTCTCATACACATTAACGCTGGAGAACAACTGCTGTAGGTGATATGTCAAATCCACTCATAATAATTCCATTCCCTTAACCAGAGAATGGTTTATGAAGGGTTTTGTATGTCCCAATTCAGGCACATCAGCTGTGAAAGGATGTCTTCTAAAAGAGTCATTGGAAAAGTAACCTCTTTATTAAAGAAAAAGAAAAGAAAAAAAGGCATGGTCAGCTTTCCGGTATACAATGCCTGTAAGTGATGCAGCCATCTGGTAACCTGGAGGGAAACCTGTCCTAGCACACAGTCAATCAAATATCACAAAGCTAGAGAGGAGCAAAGTCAGCTTCCATACCTATTTTGCACTACTGTTAGTCACTATGGTATATAGCCATTGTAGCAAAAGAATTGAAGGCAAGAACACAGATACTCGTACACCAATGTTCATTGCAGCATATTCACAATAGCCATAAGGCAGAAACAGGCTAAATGCCCGTCAACAGATGAATGGATAAGCAAAATGTCATAATGCAATGGAGTACTACTTGCCATAAACAGAAATAGTCCTGATACATCCTACAACATAGATGAACCTTGAAAACAATATGCTGAATGAAATGTCAGTTACAAAAGGACAAATACTATATGATCCCACATAAATGAAATACCTAGAATAAGCGAGTGTATAGAGACCAAAGTTTATTACTGCTTATCAGGGTCAGTGAGTAAGAAAAAAGAAAGGGAGACTCATTGCTTAGGGACATTGGCTAAGAGTGATGGAAAAATTTAAACATGAATAGTGGTGATGATTGCACAACATGAAGAAGGTAATTAATGTCACTAAATGGCACATGTAAAAAATGTTGAAATGACAAATGTTTCATTACGTATATAGTTACCAAAATAAACATAAATAAATAAATGCTTTAACACGCCTTGCTAATAAGGTAAAAATTGTCACAAGACAGAAGCATGTATAAATAAATAAATATACTCATAAGTAAAAATGCATTTGAATTGATAAACATATAAAGCTTTTTATCATCAAAATGAAAAAAAAAAAAAAAGACTCTCATTACCACAAAAATGTAACATTCTGATTCCCCCAGTACAATTTCACTATGACTCATCTAGAAGCCCAAGGCTAAGGCAGATAATACAATCATGAAAAAGATGTTCTCCACAGGAGATTCTTCAAGGCTCCCTTCATGTCCCTGTTCCTCAGGCTGTAGATAAATGGGTTTATCATTGGAGGGACCACAGTGTACATCACTGAGGCTACTGCTGTCTTCTTGGAAAAATGAGTAACTGCAGAACTAATGTACACCCCAAAAGCTGTCCCATAGAATAAGAAAACCACTGACAGGTGAGACCCACAGGTGGAGAAAGCTTTATACATTCCACCAGCTGATGGTATTCTCAGAATGGAAGAAACAATTTCAATGTAAGAGAAAATAATCCCAAGGAAAGTAACACCACCCAGTATACTTAGTAAATATGTCAGGATGTTATTGACAAGAGTATTGGAGCAGGCAAGTTTGATGACCAGAGCAAGCTCACAGAAGAAGTGAGGGATTTCCCCATCTGTGCAGAAGGACAGCCTTAGTATCATCAGACTGTGGAGCAGGGCATCCACCAAACTAATGAACAAGGAGAGGAGAATCAGCAGGCCACAGAGGTAAGAGTTCATGATGACTGTGTACCTCAGTGGTTGGCAGATGGCCACATAGCGGTCATAGGTCATTGCTGCAAGAAGAAAATTTTCCATGCCTGCGAATATCATGAGGAAGCAAACCTGGGTGAGGCAGCCTGTGTAACTGATGGATTTGCTCTGTGTCTGGATGTTCATCAGCATCTTGGGGACCGTGGTGCTGCTGAAACAGATGTCAGTGAAGGACAGGTTGGAGAGGAAAAAGTACATGGGGGTGTGGAGGTGGGAGTCTGAGCTGATGGCCAGGATAATGAGTAGGTTCCCCAACACAGTGACGAGGTGCATGGTCAGGAATAGCCCGAAGAGGAAGGGCTGCAGTTCTGAATCCTCTGAGAGCCCCAGGAGGGAGAATGCTGCTACACCAGTTTGGTTTTCTGATGTCATGTTGTTGATTAGTCTGATGATGGAAGTGATAGGAAAGAGATCTACAAAGATTGCTTATTTTAGAGAAATCCTCACATTTGTATTGTGAAATGAAGTGAACACTACAAATATTTTCTCTGTCTCCTTCCCTCTCCCACTCTTTCCTTTCATCTGCCTCTGTCCCATCCTCTCTACCTTCCTCCCTTCTTCTGTTTTCTATCACTTCTGTTATCATATCAACAAAAACATTTCCATCTGAATAAATACCCAAGTGGTCTCCTTGATTTTGTTCTTGTTGTGTGCCTTGAGTGATATCAGTCTAATAACAGCCCTACAGGACAGAGTAGAACTGGCCCCTAGGGTTTTTCAAGAAGGAGCTGGTGGATTTCAACTGCTGACCTTTTAGTTAGCAGCCAAGCTCTTAAACGCTATGCTACCAGGGCTCTTTGCTTTAAAAGTCTTGAAGTCTCTGACCACGTAGGTAATATCTATGTGTTTATTGAATACTGTTTATCAACATTGTGCCCAGTAATAGGAATGAAATAGAAAAAAGTACATGGTTTTTACCTTTGGAATTTTCCAAAGCCTTCAAACTAGCAGAAAAACAAATTCTACATCTGTGTTTTAGAGCAATGGTTCTCAAACTGCTTTTCATCAGAATTAGCTGAAGGGCTTTTTGAGCCCCCACAGAGTATTGGCTTCTGAATTTGGAATCTAAGGCTCTAAATTTGTTCTTTCTAACAAATTCTCAAATGCTATTGCTAATGGCCTGGGGCCACACTTTGAGGGCCACTCTTCTAGAACATCAACCATTATGGCCCATGTACAATCAGCTCATCTGCAGGGAGGAACAGATGTGGTGCACTTCATGAGGAGATGGGGACCTGGCTCACCAGGCTCTGCAGAGGGACTTGGCTAGGAGTTCAAGCCCTTGACTCAATCATTTTCAGTTCTTCCTCAAAATCATACCTTTCAATTTTTTGTTTCCATTTAAAGTCCCATCATTTAAGTTCTTAGTCCTTGTTATTATTGTTCTAATTAATAGCAGTATTATTAGAATGTATAATAATAAATATCATAATTGTCAAAAACTGCTGCCATTACTACTACTAACACTTACTGAGTCCTGACTATTTCAGGAAGTTTTCAGGATTTGCTGTTAGTTATTCTCACAACAGAGATGAGAATTAGGAACTTCTATTTTCCTACATTATATCCATGACCTCAAGTGAAGGTAAAGGAGAAGTGTGGTGAATTTACAGATACAAAGTACATGGTACTCTGGAAAACAGCACTAACAGGATTTGAACTCAGGCTGTGAGATCTTAGAGCATACATCATACCACCACATGATACAACCTCTGTGTAGGGGATGACCAGGCATCCTGAAGGGTCAACAGATTCCATCACTTGCCTTTTGAAAAGTTCCAGCTGAATTAAAACCCAAGTGCTTTCCCCGGTATTCAGGGTTATCTAAACTCTGACCACATAGGTAGTGACAGCATCAAGACAGGACCCACACTCAGGAACTGAAGTCAAGACAGAATGTGCTACCTGAAATCTCAAGCTGTTATCCTATTATGTCAATGAGACTCTTTTCTTCCATTTATTTCAAGATGGAAACATTATCTTCATAAATGGTATATACCCATTGTTACAGAGTTGATTCCAAATTACAGCATCCCTATAGAACAGAGTGACACTGCTATATAGTTTCCAAGGCTGAAATCTTTGGGAAAATAGACTGCCACATCATTCCCCCATGGAGAAGCTGGTGGGTTGGACAGCGAACCTTTCAGTTAGCAACAGAGCTCTTAATCACTGCACCACCAGGGCAACAAGGTGATACGTAGCACATCCTTTTTTCCCAAAACAGAAGAATGGGAGGAAAGAGGAATGCATGAGTCTTCAAAAACTGGAAAATAAAAAAAGCAACAATTTGTTAGTGTGTCCTAAGCAAAATCCTGACATCTTTGCTTTTTAACACTTTAAAGAGGTTTTTGGCAGCAGATTTGCCCAATGCAATGTCATCTGATTTCCTGACTGCTGCTTCCATGGGCACTGATTGTGGATACAAGTAAAATGAAATCCCTGATAACTTCAACATTTTCTCTGTTCATCATGCTGCTTATTGGTCCAGTTGTGAGGATTTTTGTCTTCTCTTTGTTGAGGTCTAATGCATACTGAAGGCTGTAGTCTTTGATCTCCATCTGTAAGTGCTTCAAGTCCTCTTCACTTCCAGCAAGCAAGGGTGTATCATCTGCATATTGCAGTTTGCTGATGAGTCTTCCTCCAATCCTGATGCCCCATTCTTCTTCATAAAGTTCTGCTTCCAAGATTATTTCCTCAGAATACAGATTGAATTAGCATGGTGAAAAGATAAAACCCTGTTGCACACCTTTCTTGATTTTAAACCATGCTGTATGTCCTTGTTCTGTTTGTACAACTACCTCTCAGTCTATGTACAAGTTCTGCAAGAGCACACTTAAGTGTGCTGGAATTCCCATTTTGCACAATGTTATCCGTAATTTGTTACGATCCACACAACTGAATGTCTTTGCATAGTAAATAAAACACAGGTAAACATCTTTCTGGTATTTTCTGCTTTTAGCCAATATCAGCCTGACATCTGCAATGATGTACCTCATTTCAAATTCTCTTCTTCGTTTCACATCCTCTTCTGAATCCTGTTTGAATTTCTGACAGTTCCCTATTGATGAACATGTTACAACCATTTTTTAATTACCTTCAGCAAAATTTTACTTGTGATATTGATGAAATTTTTCAATAATTTCTGTATTCCATTGAATGACCTCTCTTTGCAAAGGGCACAAATATGGATCTCTTCCAGTCAGTTGTCCAGAAATTTGTCTTCCAAATTTCTTGGCATAGACAAGCAACTGCTTTCAGCATTAAATCTGTTATTTGAAACATCTCAATTGGTATTCTATCAATTTCCAGAGACTTGTTTTTAACCTATGACTTCAGTGCAGCCTGGACTTCTTCCTTCAATACAACTGGTTCTGCATCATCTGCTACCTCCTGAGATGGTTGAACATTGATCAATGTTTTTTGGTGTTGTGACTCTGTATTCCTTCCATCTTCTTTTGAGACCTCCTGTGTTGTTCAATATTTTGCCCATAGAATTCTTCAGAATTGCAACTTTATGTCTGAATTCTTTCCTAGTTCTTTCAGCCTGAAAAATGCCAAGCATGTTCTTCCATTTTGGTTTTATATTTCCTGGTCTTTGCACATTTCATTATAATACTTTAATATTTCTTCTTTAGCTGACCTTTGAAATCTTCTGTTCAGCTCTTTTACTTCAACATTTCTTCCATTTGCTTTAGCTACTGAAGTTCAAGAGCAAGATTCAGAGTCTTTTCTTCATCCATTTTGGTCTTTACTTCATTTCCTGTCTTTTTAATGACCTTTTTCTTTCTTAATGCATGATGTCCTTGATGTCATCCACAACTCATCTGGTCTTCAGTCACTGGTGTTTAAAGTCTTAAAAATGAAAAGTGTCACTTTGAGGACAAAGATTCACCTGGTTCAAAGCATGGTATTTTCTATCATCTTATATGCATGGGAAAGATGGACAGTGAATAAGGAAGATTGAAGAAGAATCGATGCATTTGAATTATAGTGTTGGCAAAGAATATTTATAATACCATGGACTTCCAGAAGAATGAACAAATATGTCTGGGAGGGAATACAGCCAGAATTGTCCTTAGAAGTGAGGTAGGTGAAAATTTGTCACACTTACATTGAACATGTTATCTCCAATCCCTGGAGAAGAACATGATGCTTGGTAATGTAGAGGGTCAGTAAAAACAAGGAAGAACCTCAACCAGATGGATTGACACAGCAGCTGAAACAATGGGCTCAAGCATAACAAGAATCATGAGGATGGCACAGTGACTTGTTCTATTGTACATAGGGTCATTAGGAGTCAGAACTGACTTGTTAGCACCGAACAACAACAACGAGCAGAGCCAAGAATAAGAAAGACACACTCTACCAACACAAACATCTAAGCTGCTTACCGGAGGATCTCAATGGTAGTAGAAAAAGAAGAAAGATTGTCAAGTCAGCCTTAAAGGAGAAAAAAGACACTGAGCAAAGTACAACTGGACACCTCAAATATTTATGTAGTTGTGGGACTTAAAAAATTCAATCAATACAAGTTGCTCAGCAAGGAGCCTGACATCTGGTCGTTGTGAAGTACTATTTAAGGCTATAGAGATGACTGAATAAGATAATGGAACTTATTTTTAGAAATTCTTGACCTTCCCAAATGCAACAATGTATGAAATAAACACATATAAACTCTTTTCTGTTTGACTGCCACTCACATTTTTACATGTAAATCAATGGAAAAAGAAACCATAGAATTTCAAATTTCAAATGGAATAGAACTCATAATTAATCTCTATTAATAGATTATTACTTTCAGATTAATTTTTTCATTCCTTTCCTCTCTTTCCAGATAGCACGTTGGATCTGTTCCTCCCTTCCTCTTTCCCTTTTTATGACAGAGTATTCGAATAACCCCTCCCTACTCAATAGCTTCATCCATTCCCTCTCCTTTTTATGTTTTGACTCATAGTCTACACTGTATAATTAGCATATGTTAGAAAAGGTAATATGAAAATCAATTGTGATACTTTGAATCTTCTTTCCTTCTGTTCCTGGCTTGGCCCCATCAAACCTGGGTCAGGAAGCATGGGCACTGGTTCTTTTGGGAATCCTGAGGCTGTGTACTGAGATCAACTCCAGGACACTCCCATTTTTCCGATATTAAGATGAGACCCCTGAAGATATCTCGATCTCTAAAACAGGTAACAGTTGATCGACTACATCTTCGATACATTTCCCCTTTATTCTTATAAACCAATGCTGTAGAAAAAGTCTGTGAAAGTGTCTATTTCAAAGATGAACAACTCATTAGGATCCTTGTTTTTTTAGCTTAATGGCACAAGGCAAACAAACTCTGCTCTCCCAACACAAACATCCAGGCTGCTTGAAAAGAGGCTCTGGCTGTAAGCATGAAGTTCTGACAACAAGCAACCTTAATAACCAGAAACCATGAAACCCAGAGCTGTCAAGTCAATTCTGGCTCATAGTGACCCTATGAGACAGAGTGGAACTGCCCCATAGAGTTTCCAAGGAGCGCCTGGTGGATTTGAACTGTCGACCCTTTGGTTAGCAGCCGTAGCCCTTAACCACTATGCCACCAGGGTTTCCAGCAACCTTAATAGCATCAATCAATTGGTTTAACATTCGGTCACAGACACTCCTGACTTTAATCCAGCCTGTAGCACTTGCTTTATCAACAAAGATATTTTTAGAACTCCTTGAGAATCTTCCATCACCTCATTGTGTGATAGGAACCATCATAAAACCTTATTGCAATTTTGTAAGGATGAAAATGAATAGACAAAACCATCAAGTATGGTGTTCAACAAATGACATCGTCTCAATATTTCCTGTTCTGATTTGTTCTGCATGGGCATAACCTGATGGCTTATTATAGAACTGAGTAATTGTTGCACAAAAATCAGGGAAGAGTAGAGAGAGAAAGGACATACCTAGCAAGATAATTACAAATTTTACGGAGGAATAGATATGCTAAAAGTCCACTGGGACTCTTCCTCATGTAAAAAAGCAAAGGGAAGAAAGAACCCCAATGAATATGAGTGATATCAATGTTCATCTCTAATGATATATTATAAAATATATAGCAATTAAATTGAATAAATTAGATCTAGATGTATCAACACAAATAATGAAAACTCAGAAGAAAAAAGTACCTTGTCTAAAATGACAGGTATAGGAAGGGAAACTTTAAGTAAGTTTTAAAATAACATAGATATAAATTTACATTTTTTTTATCACGAAACATTTCAAGCATGCTGAGAAGTACAGAGAAAAATAATAAAATCCTGGTTTTTCACCACTCTGCACCATCAAATTGAAATCAATGTCACTGAACAATTTGTGTAGAAATTATTGAATGGAAACCTAACCTGCTATGTAAATCTTCATCAAAAACACAATATTATCTAAAAAATATGTTGCCATGTTTCCATTATTTTTTTAAATGAAATAATGCATGTTTATTTGAAATCCTCCTTTATTTTTCACATCTCAATATTTTTCCCTCCTCCAGGTGAACAACACAGAACTTGTATGCATTAGTCCCCTGTGTATTCAATATATTTATTATGATGCTATCCATAAGCAATGTTTTTGTTTTGCTTTAATACATTTATATACTCTAATTACTCCTTAAAAATAATACATTTAATAATTTATCAGTCTTGGTATTCTTTGTTTTGATTCATTAACTCTAACTACCTTAAGATATTCCACTCGATCACATCACAAGTTATGTTTTTTCCAGGTGATGGGCATTTTTACTGGGGTATATATAAAAAATTATATATTTTTTATACACACACACACTTTAAACTGCACTGGAGACCAACCAAATTCGAGACTGTGGTTGCCTCTTAGGAAGCAAAGAAGGGAAATGGAGGGGACTATAAAGAGTATGTCTTCTTTATGTGTACCATTTTGTTACTTTAACAAAAAAAAATGGCAAAATGTCAACATTCATTAATTCTGGAAGTGTTGGTACATAGGTGTTTATCCTATTACTCTGTGCTGTATTTTCTTTAAAATATTTAATAGAACACTGGTACACTTGGGATGTAGCTTGTGGAGTCAACCTGGTTCTCCAACTCCACTCTGAGTCCTCAGAGCCCAGTACTAGAGCCAAGGCCAAAGATCCCCCCCACGAAAGGGTGTCAAGACCCAAGTACTGAAAGATAAGGAGAAGCTGACCACATGCCCCAGCCCCCTGCCAAAGAAATAAAGGAAAATTTTAAAGAATCTAAAACATTTATAAAAATTGAGCAAGGACAGGTTTCTTTTGAGGTTGGAAAAAAATTCATGGAGCTTGAGGGTCAGAGTAGATGATTAGCAGAATGAGACCTGCTCAAGTATTGCTGCAAATGTACAAGGAAGTATGTCAATAAGGTGATGAATAATTAGGTAGGGACCTCACCTATGATTCCACTCTGCTCCTCTTCTACCAGTACACAACTCACTGCTGCCCCAAATAGGCTGATAGACAAAGACCTCTCCCTATTTTCAAAGGATAAACTAGGTGTCAAATTACCTTGGTGCCAGCACTAAGGAATGACATTCAGTTCTCCCAGGAAGTTGAAGGATAAAAATGGAAGCTCTGTATTGATGGAGCACAGAAGAGAGGGGATGGGCCAGGAAGCCTCCTGTGGAAAGTGATGGTCCCTGGGACAAGGCTCAAATGTGCTACCTATTGGCCTGGTCAGGGTTGTTGAGTGCATGGCCACAGGCAGACTATTTATAGTCTCTGCAACCTTAGAGCGTTCAATATCCAAAGCTCCTCATTAGTCAAATTCTTTTGCAAATCCTTACGGAGTAAGTCTCAGAGTAGGAAGAGCTTCACTTTGGCTGACTCCCTCATTCTGAGAGGCCAGGAATACGCATTGATACCCATCACTTCCTCTTTTCTCTATCTCCTTCTGCTCACATCCATTTCAAGTACCTTACACACATGGACACACCTACCTTCTGTAATTGACTCTAGTCTTCTTTCATTAGGTACGTTGAAAAGAACTGCTGTCCTAACAACATCAGGAAGAATGATACCACATGCAGGCTCAAAAGTACAGTGCGTTTATATGGGTGTATGAATTACCAATACAAATACAAATATAGCGAATGTATCCTGAAAAATGCACACTAACGACTATTTCTATACATTACTCATTAGACATTTATCAGGTTTGTACATATTATATTTAGCCCTTTCTAATACATTTTCTGTAATCAATATGGACTGAACATGTAACAGACATTTTACATGCTTTTTAAAATTTTTCTACCAAATTTTCTCAATTTCAAATTAGTAGGTTCAATATACATTTGTTTTCCACTATAGTTTGAGATCATGGCTCTTTGTTACCAATATTGTTGAAGTAGATTACAAAGAATCAAATAATCAGTCTACCTCTCATGTAATGTACCTTGGTGGTTATAACTGACTGTTGCTTGGGGTATGTTCCTTAAGACAGCAAACTTATTTTTAGGTGAGAGAGCTGCTATAATAATAAAGACCTGTGATCCTGATGCAGGAATAGATACAACAGACCACTTGATCTGAAAACAGAGCCCCTCAAAAATATCAACATGAATGGACAGTGTATTTTCTTTTTAATTTTAATTGTGTTTTAAGTGAAAGTTTACAAATCAAGTCAGTCTCTCATATAAAAATTTATGTACACCTCACTTCTATACTGCTAGTTGCTCTCCCCCTAATGAAACAGCATACTACTTCCCTCCACTCTCTATTTTCATGTCCACTTGGCTACCTTCTGACCCCTCTGCCCTCTCTTCTCCCCTCCGGACAAGAGCTGCCCACATAGTCTCATGTGTCCACTTGATCCAAGAAGCTCACTCCTCACCAATATCATTTCCTATCCCATAGTCCAGTACAATCCCTGTCTGAAGAGTTGGCTTTGGGTATGGTTCCTATCTTGGGCCAAGAAATGGTCTGGGGACCATGACATCAATGGTCCTTCTAGTCTCAGTCAGACCATTAAGTCCGGTCTTTTTATGAGAATTTGAGGTCGCATCCCACTGCTTTTCCTGCTACCTCAGTGTTTTTTTGTTGTGTTGCCTGTAAGGGTGGTCATCAGTAGCAGCCGGGCAAGACCTAGTTCTTCTCGTCTCAGGCTGATGCAGCCTCTGGTTTATGTGGCCCTTTCTGTCTTTTGGGCTAGTAATTATCTTCTGTCTTTGGTGTTCTTCATTCTCCTTTGGTCCAGGTGGGTTATGATCAATTGATGCATATTGGATGGCTGCTTGCTAGCATTTAAGACCCCAGATCCCACTTTCCAAAGTGGGATGCAAAATGTTTTCTTAATAGATTTTATTATGCCAATGGACTTAGATGTCCCCTGAAACCATGGTCCCCAAACCCCCGCCCTTAACACACTGGACTTTGAAGCATTCAGTTCATTCAGGAAACTTCTTTCCTTTGGTTTAGTCCAGTTGTGTTGACTTCACCTGCATTATGTGTTATCGTTCCCTTCACCTAAAGTAGTTCTTATCTTCTAATTAGTGAAAACCCCTCTCCCTCCCTCCTTCCCCTTTCTCATAACCATCAAAGAATATTTTCTTCTCTATTTAAACTGTTTTTTCAGTTCTTATAATAGTGGTCTCTTACAATATTTGTCCTTTTGCAACTGGCTAATTTCACTCAGCATAATGCCATCCAGATTCCTCCATGTTATGAAAGGTTTCACAGATTCCTCATTTTTCTTTATTGATGCATAGTATTCCATTGTGCAAATATACCATAATTTATCCATTCATCCGCTGATGGGCACCTTGACTGCTTCCATCTTTTTGCTATTGTAAACAGTACTGCAATGAACGTGGGTGTGCATATATCTGTCCGTGTAAAGGCTCTTTTTTCTCTAGGATATATTCCAAGGAGTGGGATTGCTGGATCGTATGGTAGTTCTATTTCTAGCTTTTTAAGGAAGTGCCAAATCAATTTCCAAAGTGGTTGTACCATTTTACATTCCCACCAGCAGTGTAGAAGTGTTTCCAACTCTCCACAACCTCTCCAACATTTATTATTTTGTGTTTTTTGGATTAATGCCAGCCTTGTTGGAGTGAGATGGAATCTCATTGTAGTTTTGATTCGCATTTCTGTAATGGCCAATGAAGAAGACCATTTCCTTATGTATCTGTTAGCTACCTGAATGTCTTCTTCAGGGAAGTGTCTGTTCATATCTTTTGCGTATCTTTTAATTGGGTTTTTTCATAGTTGATTTTTTGCAGTATCCTGTAGATTTTAGACATAAGACACTGATCAGAAATGTCATAGCTAAAAACTTTTTCCCGGTCTGTAGATAATCTTTTTACTCTTTTGGTGAAGTCTTTGGATGACCATGTTGCTGTTGTTAGGTGCTGTCGATTTGGTTCCAACTCATAGAAGCCCTATGCAAAACAGAATGAAACACTCCCCAGTCCTGAACCATCCTCACAATTGTTGTTATGCTTAAGCTCATTGTTGCAGCCACTGTGTCTCTCCACCTCCAAAGTATGTAAGATGCAGTCTCACCATCCTTGCTTCTAAGGAGCATTCTGGCTGTACTTCTAAGACAGATTTGTTCGTTCTTTTGGCAGTCGATGGTATATTCAATATTCTTCACCAACACCACAATTCGAAGGCATCAATTCTTCTTCGGTCTTCCTTATTCATTGTCCTGCTTTCACATGCAAATGATATGATTGAAAATACCATGGCTTGGGTCAGGCACACCTTGGTCTTCAAGGTGACATCTTTACTCTTCAACACTTTAAAGAGGTCGTTTGCAGCAGATTTACCCAATGCAATGCATCTTTTGATTTCTTGACTGCTGCTTGAATGGCTGTTAATTGAGGGTCCAAGTAAAATGAAATCCTTGACAAGTTCAATCTTTTCTCTGTTTTTCATGATGTTGCTTGTTGGTCCAGTTGTGAGGATTTTTGTTTTCTTTATGTTGAGGTGCGTAAAGAATGAGCATAGATGTTTGATTTTTAGGAGCTCCCTGTTATCTAGTTTTTCTTCTCCATTTTTAATAATGTTTTGTATACAGTTTATGACATGTATTAGGGCTCCTAGCATTGTTACTATTTTTTCTTCCATGATCTCTATTGTTTTAGATTTTATATTTAAGTCTTTGATCCCTTTTGAGTTAGTTTTTTCAATGGTGTAAGGTATGGATCTTGTTTCTTTTTTTTTTTTTTTCCCAGATTGATACCCAGTTATGCCAGCAGCATTTGTTAAAAACACTGTCTTTTCCCCGTTTAACTGACTTTGAGCCTTTGTCAAATTATCAGCTGCACATACGTGGTTGGATTTATGTCTGGATTCTCAATTCTGTTCCATTGGTTTATGTATCTGTTGTTGTACCAGTACCAGGCTGTTTTTACTACTGTGATGGTATAATATGTTCTAAAATCAGGTAGAGTGAGGCCTCCCACCTTGTCCTTTTTCAGTAATGCTTTACTTATCCAGGGCCTCTTTCCCTTCCATATGCAGTTGGTGATTTGTTTCTCCATCTCATCAAAAAATTGTCATTGGTATTTGGATCAGAATTGCATTGTATCTATAGAAAGGTTTTGGTAGAATAGACATTTTTACAATGTTATTTCTTCCTATCCATGAGCAAGCTTTGTTTCTCCACTTACATAGTTCTCTTTTGGTTTCTTGCAGTAGTCTTGCAGTTTTCTATGTATAGGTCTTTTACATCTCCGGTAGGATTTATTCCTAAGTATTTTATCTTCTTGGGGGCTACTGTAAATCGTATTGATTTGGTGATTTCCTCTTCAATGTTCTTTTTGTTGGTGTAGAGGAAGCCATCTGATTTTTGTATGTTTATCTTGTATCCTGATCCTCTGCTGAACTCTTCTATTAGTTTCAGTAGTTTTCTTGAGGATTCTTTAGGGTTTTCTGTGTATAAGATCATGTCATCTGCAAATAGAGGTACTTTTATTTCTTCCTTACCAATCTGGATGCACTTTATTTCTTTATCAAGCCTAATTGCTCGGGCTAGGAACTCCAGCACGATGTTGAATAGAGTGGTAATAAAGGGCATCCTTGTCTGGTTCCTGATCTCAAGGGGAATGCTTTCAGACTCTCTCCATTTAGGATGATGTTGGCGGTTGCCTGTTGGCTTTGTATAAATTCCCTCTATTATGTTGAGGAATTCTCCTTCTGTTCCTATTTTGCTGAGAGTTCTTATCATGAATGGGTGTTGAACTTTGTCAAATGCCATTTCTGTATCAGTTGATAAGATCATGTGGTTCTTGTCTTTTTTTTATTTATATGATGGATTACATTATTTGTTTTTCTAATGTTGAACCATTCCTGCATACTTGGTATGAATCCCACTTGGTCATGGTGAGTTATTATTATTATTTTTGATGTGTTGAATTCTATTGACTAGAAGTTTTTTGAGGATTTTTGCATCTAAGTTCATGAGGGATATATTTTTGTAATTTCCTTTTTTTGTGGTGTCTTCACCTGGTTTTGGTATCAGGGATATGCTGACTGCATAGAATAAGTTTGGGAGTATTCCATCCTTTTCTATGCTCTGAAATACCTTTAGCAGAAGTGGTGTGAACTCTTCTCTGAAAGTTTGGTAGAACTCTGCAGAGAAGCTGTCCAGCCTAGGGCTTTTTGTTGTTGTTGTTGTTGGGAGTTTTTTGATTACCTTTTCAATCTCTTCTTTTGTTTTGGGTTTATTTAGTTGTTCTACCTCTGTTTGTGTTAGATTAGGTAGGTAGTGTGTTTCTAGAAATTCATTCATTTCTTCTAGGTTTTCAAATTTGTTAGAGTACAATTTTTTCTGGTAATCTGATATGATTCTTTTAATTTCAGTTGTGTCTGTTCTAATTTCGCCATCTCATTTCTTATTTGTGTTATTTGCTTCCTCTCCTGTTTTTCTTTTGTCAGTTTGGCCAATGGTTTATCAATTTTGTTGGCTTTTTCACAAAAACAGCTTTTGGTCTTCTTAACTCTTTTGATTGTTTTTCTGTTTTCTATTTCATTTAATTCTGCTCTAATTTTTATTATTTCCTTTCTTCTAGTGCCTGAGGGTTTCTTTTTTTGTTCTTTTTCTATTTGTTCAAGTTGTAAGGATTATTCTTTGATTTTGACCCTCTCTTCTTTTTGTATATGTGCATTTGTTGACATAAAGTAACCTCTGGCCACTGCTTTCACTGTTTTCATTCTCATTGGATTCTATGAATTTCTTTATTCCATCCTTCATGTCTTCTATGACCCAGCCATTTTTGAGCAGGATATTATTCAGTTTCCAAGTATTTGATTTCTTTTCCCTGCTTTTTCTGTTATTGATTTCTACTTCTATGACTCTATGGTCAGAGAAGATACTTTGTAATATTTCAGTGTTTTGGATTCTGCTAAGGCTTGCTTTGTGACTTAACACGTGGTCTATTCTAGAGAATGTTCTGTGTGCACTAGAAAAGAAAGTATACTTGGCTGCTGTTAGGTGGAGTATTCTATATATGTCTATGATGTCAAGTTTTTTGTTGTGGCATTTAGATCTTCCATGTCTCTAGTGAGCTTCTTTCTGGATGTCCTGTTCTTCACCAAAAGTGGTGTTTTGAAGTCTCCTTCTGTAATTGTGGAGCTGCCTATCTCACTTTCCAATTCTGTTAGAGTCTGTTTTATGTATCTCGCAGTCCTGTCATTGGATGCATAAATATTTAATATGGTTATATCCTCCTGGCATATTGTCCCTTTAATCATTATTTAGTGTCCTTCCTTATCCTTTGTTGTGGATTTAACTTTGAATTCTATTTTGTCAGGAATTAATATTACCACCCCTGCTCTTTTTTGATTGTTGTTTGCTTGATACACTGATATATTCTTTTCCATCCTTTGAATTTTAGTTTGTCTGTGTCACTAAGTCTAAGGTGTGTCTCTTGTACTCAACATATAGACAGATTTTTTTTTAATCCAGTCTGCAACTCTCTGTCTCTTTATTGGTGCATTTAGTCCATTTACATTCAGCATAATTATGGATAGGTATGAGTTTAGTGCTGTCATTTTGACGTCTTTTTTTGTGTGTTGTTGACAGTTTCTATTTTCCACTTATTTTTTTGTGCCGAGTAGTTTATCTTTATGTATTGTCTTTTCCTGTTATTCGTTGTTGATTTTGTTTCTGCTGAGTCTCTATTTTTTTCTTGCATTTTATTTTGATGAATGTGATAGTTAGTCACCTTTGTGGTTACCTTAATATTTACCCCTATTTTTTAAAGTTTAAACCTGACTTTTCTTTCCTTATATCGCCTTGTCTTCCTCTCCATGTGAAAGATCTACGACTACATTTCTTAGTCCCTCTTTACTGTTGTATTGTTGTCCTCTTTTACACAATGACAGCGCTGTTTCCTTGTTTTGAACATTGTCTTTAATCCTGATTTACTCCTGTCCTTTCCCTGTCGGGATGGACATCTGATTGCTCCGCCCAGTTTTCTAGTCTTTGGTTGAGATCTGATATTATTTTCCAACCAAAGAAGTCCCTTTAGTATTTCTTGTAGTTTCGGTTTGGCTTTTACAAATTCCCTAAACTTCTGTTTATCTGGAAATGTCTTAATTTCACCTTCATACCTGAGAGACAGTTTTGCTGGGTATATGATTTTTGGCTGGCAGTTGCAAGTCATCCCAGTGCTCTCTTGCCTGCGTGGTTTCTGCCGAGGAGTCCGATTTTATTCTTATGGACTCTCCTTTGTAGGTGACTTTTTGTTTATCTCTAGCTGCTCTTAAAGTTCTCTCTTTATCTTTGGTTTTGGCAAGTTTGGTTATAGTATGCCTTGGTGACCTTCTTTTGAGATCTGCCTTATGTGCTGTTCAATGAGCATCTTGGACAGAAATCTTTCATGATATCGGGGAAGCTTTCTGCCAAAAAATCTTCAACAATTCTCTCTGTTTTTTCTATTATCCCTTTCTGTCCTGGTACTGCAGTCACTCATAGTCTATGTCTCCTGATAGAGTCCCACATGATTCTTAGGGTTTCTTCGTTTTTTTTTTTTTTTTTTAATTCTTTTATCTGATTTTCCTCCAAATATATTGGTGCCAAGTGCTTTATCTTCAATCTCACCAATTCTGCCTTCCAGTTGCTCAGTTCTGCTCCTCCGTCTTTCTATTGAGTTGTCTCACTCTGTAATTTTATTGTTAACCTTCTGAATTTCTGATTGCTGTCTCTCTATGGATTCTTGCAGCTTATTAAATTTTTCATTATTTTCCTGAATAACCTCTTTAATTTCTTCAAGTGTTTTACCTGTGTGTTCCGTGGCTTGTTCTGCATATTGCCTGATCTCCTTCCTGATCTCGTTCCCGATATCTTGAAGAGTTCTGTATATGAATCACTTGTATTCTGCATCTGGTAATTCCAGGAAGGCACCCTTCATCCACAAAATCCCTTGATTTTTTGTTTTGAGAGCTTGTTGAAGCAATCACGGTCTGCCTCTTTATGTGATTTGGTATTGACTGTTGTCTCTGAGCCTTCTATAAGTTATTGTATTAGTTTCTTTTATGTTTGCTTACTGTCTCCTAGCTTCTTGCTTTGTTTTGTTTTGTTGTGCCCAAATAAGTTGCTTGAGTGAGCTACCTTGATTGTTTTTGCCTTTGAAGCTCTAATGTCCTGTCACCAGATGGCTAGAGATTTTATCAGGTGTATCAGTCTAGGAGTCCATGCACCCTTCTTGTATGGATTCAGCTCATGTGTCCAGGCAGCTGATCATCAAGTGTGTGGTACAGGCTCTGTCCTACAGTCTTACAGGGGAAGGGGTGGTTGGTGTATTTACCAGTATCTGGTTGAAGCAGGGGGACACTCTAAATAAGGCAGAGGGCTGACAACCATCCCCTGAGGGTCTGTGAGGAAAGTGCATCCCTGTTCCCTAAAGCACATATGTGGGTGGGTTCTGCAGAAGGACCACGGGCACCCAGTGCTTTTGGTTATAAGAACTGGGAGGTACCAATTATCTTTGGACCCCTGTCATGGGTGGCTGGATTTCCTGAGTGGAGCCACCTGTCCTTAAGCCCCTGATGTGGGTAGGTGAGGAGGCTGTTTAATAGGCAAAGTGGTGTCAAACATCAAACACCCACCTCTCCACGACAAAGCTGAAACAGTTGCAACCTGCCAACAAGGGCCTGTTCTCCTGAAATAGCCCCACACAAGTCTATGCAGGCTGGAAAGGTGTTCAAAGTCCATGGATCGTTTATGCTTGGACAGGAGCTGCTTCTGTCCTGAGTTCCCCAGGTTAGTGGAGCTGGCAGATTATCTTTTTTCCCAAGTGGGAATTTATTCCTTTTCCAAGGCTGAGAGAATGGCTCAGGTCACTCAGCAGAGCCTATCTCAGGCCCAGGGAAATCAACAGCCGCTGAAGGAGGCTTGGAGCCTGGGGGGATGGTAAAATATATGCAAGTACTTAGCTTTTGCTGAGAACACCATTATTCTCTGGTTGCGGACATGCGAGTAGGCTCTGAGGCTAGCTGTTTCTTCCTGAGGAAACTGCTGCTGGTACCCTACCACCAGCCTGGTGCTGTCACTCCTGGGAATGGTGTCTGTGGGTTCCCAGTAATTCAAGTCTCGCAACTCCTCCCGCTTCTGAACCATCTCTCCCTCCTCCTGCCACTCAGTCCATTTTCTAACTTTGCTTTTGATGTTCAGGGCTCCTAGCTTGTCAAAAATATAATTGTTTCACTTGCTTTTTCAGGTCTTTGTTGTCAGAGGTTCACCAGAAGGTTCTGACTACTCCACCTTCTTGGCCCCCAAATCATGGACAGTTTTATTTATAAATAAGTTGTATTACAGAGAATGGGTCCATATTCAATAAAAATAAAGACCTCATTAGAAATACCATAAACATATACTTCCCAAAGAAGGGAAAATAAATGGAATATAGGGTGTAAAAGAACTCTAAACCTCATAATAAATAGTATTATGTAATAACAATTTATTCCCTCTAAATTGCCATAATAAATGAACATGTGTTGGTGACGACATGAAGCAACACGGACTTCTAATGGGGGCTTAAACTAGCTCATTGACTTAGGAAAACTCTTTGAAATTACATGGAGAATAGGCTCAATGTTATAGCCAACAAGGCCATCCCAGTATAAAACTCTAGCTCATTTGCACCAGGAACGTGTACAAAAATTCTCAACTTTATTCACAATAGCAAAATGTTAGTTACCAAAAGTTTCATTTACATCAGAGAGGGAACTATTTTTTTATATATCATCCTACATAATGTCCCAATGCATCTGTTAATTTTGTCATACCGTGATGGCAGAAATCAACTGGTACTGGCCATTTTGAATCAGAAAATAATATGGTCTACCATGTCAGGAATGACAAATTGAAGAGGAATGGCATTGCATTCATCATCAAAAAGAACATTTCAAGATCTATGTTGAGGTGCAATTCTGGTAGTGATAGGATAATATCCATATGTCTACAAGGAATTCCAGTTAATATGACTATTATTAATTTTACCCATCAATCTCTAAGGCCAAACTTGGAGAAATTGAAGATTTTTACCAATTTCTGCAGTCTGAAATTGATCAAACATGCAATCAAGATGCATTGATAATTACTGTTAATGGACTGTGAAAATTGGAAACAAAAAAGAAAGATCCATAGTTGCTAAATATGATCTTTGTGGTAAAAGTGATGCCAGAGAAGGCGTGGAAGAATTTTGGAAGACCAATAACTTCTTCATTGCAAATACCGTTTTTCAACAACATAAATGGTGACTATTCACATGGACCTCATCTAATGGAATACACAGGAATCAAATCGTCTACGTCTGTAGAAAGGCACTATGGAAAAGCTAATATCATCAGTCAGACCAACGTCAGGGGACTGAGAGCAGAATAGATCATCAATTACTCATATACAAGTTCAAGTTGAAGCTGAAGAAAATTAGAACAGGTCAGTGAGAGACAAATTATGACCTTGAGTATATGTCACCTGAAATTAGAGACCATCTCAAGAAAAGATTTGATCCATTGAACACTAATGACTGAAGACCAGATGAGTTGTGGAATGACATCAAGAACATTATACATGAACAAAGCAAGAGGTCATTAAAAAGACAGGAAAAAAAGAAAAGACCAAAATAGATGACAGAGGACACTCTGAACTTACTCTCGAGCGTAGAATAGCTAAAATGAATGGAAGAAATGATGAAGTAAAAGAGCTGAACAGAAGATTTCAAAGGGTGGCTCAAGAAGACAAAGTAAAGCATTATAAGGAAAAATGCAAAGACCTGGAGTTAGAAAACCAAAAGGGAAGAATACACTCTACTTTTCTCAAGCTGAAAGAAGTGAAGAAAAAATCCAAGTCTTGACTTGCAATATTGAAGGATTCTATGGGTAAAATAGAAGCAACGATGGGAGACTATGTTTTACATACTTTGGACTTGTTATCAGGATAGATCAGTCCCTGGAGAAGGACATCATGCTTTGTAGAGAGTCAGTGAAAAAGACAAGATCCTCAATGAGATGGTTTTGAAATAGTAGCTGCAACAATTCGCTCAAGCATAACAACAATTGTGAAGAAGGTGCAGAACTGGGCAGTGTTTTGTTCCATTGTACATAGGGTCGCTAAGAGTCAGAACTGACTTGACAGCACCTAACAACAACAACGATGGGGAAAATATTAAATGACGCAGGAAGTGTCTAAAGAAGATGGAAGGAATACACAGAGTCGGTGTAACCAAAAAAAACAAATTGACATTCGAACATTTCAGGAGGAAGTGCATGATCAAGGACCAATGGTGCTGAAGGAAGAAGTCCAAGCTGCACTAAGGACATTGGTGAAAAACCAGGTTCCAGAAATTGACGGAATACCAAGTAATGTTTCAACAAAGGGGTATAGTGCAAGAGGTGCTCACTCGTCTAAGTCAAGAAATTTGGAAGACGGCTACCCTACCAATGGACTGGAAGCAATGCATGTTTGTGCCCTTTCCCAACAAGGATGATCCAACAGAATGTGGACATTATCAAACAATATCATTAATATAACACACAAGTAAAATTTTGCTGAAGTTCATTCAAATGCAGTTAGAGCAGTACATGGACAGGGTACTGCCAGAAATTCAAGCCAAATTCACAAGAGGATGTGGAACCAGGGATATCATTGCTGATGTCAGTTCAATCCTGGCCGAAAGCAGAGAATACCAGATAGATGTTTACCTGTGTTTTATTGACTATGTTAAGGCATTTGTCTATGTGGATCATAAATTATGGATAACATTGTGGAGAATGAGAATTCTGGAACACTTAATTGTGCTCATGAGGAATCTGTACATGGATCAAGAGGCAGTCATTCAAACAGAACAAGGGAATACTGCATGGTTTAAAGTCAGGAAAGGTGTGTGTCAGGGTATCCTTTTATCATACCTATTCAATCTGTATGCTGAACAAATAATCTGAGAAGCTGGGCTATATGAAGAAGAAGGGGGCATCAGGATCAGAGGAAGACTCATTAACAACCTGTGTTATGCAGATAGCACAACCTTGCTTGCTGAAGGTGAAGAGGACTTGAAGCACTTACTGAGGAAGGTTAAAGACTACAGCCTTCAATATGGATTACACCTCAATATAAAGAAAACAAAAATCCTCACAACTGGACCAATAAACAACATTATGATAAGTGCATAAAAGATTGAGGTTGTCAATGATTTCATTTTACTTGGATCCATAATTAACAGCCATGGAAGTAGCAGTCGAGAAATCAAAAGATGCATTGCATGGGGCAAATCGACTGCCAGAGACCTCTTTAAAGTGTTAAAAAGCAAAGATGTCACCTCGAGGACTAAGGTGCACCTGACTCAAGCCATGGTGTTCTTAACTGCCTCATATGCATACAAAAGCTGGACAATGAATATGGAAGACTGAAGAAATGACAGTTTTGAATTGTGGTGTTGGAGAAGAATATTGAATATACCATGGACTGCCAAAAGAACAACAACAAAAAAAAATCTGTCTTGGAGGAAGCACAACCAGAGTGCTTCTTAGAAGCAACGATGGTGAGGCTTTCTCTCACATTCTTTGGACATTCTATCAGAATGGACTGAACCCTGGAGAAGGGCATCATGCTTGATCAAGTAGAGGGCCAGTGAAAAAGAGGAAGACCCTCAATGAGATGGATTGACACAGTGACCGCAACCGTGGGCTCAAGCCTAGCAACAATTGTGAGGATGGCGCAGGGCTGGGCAGTTTTTCATTCTGTTGTACATAGGGTTGCCATGAGTCAGAAATGACTTTACAGAACTTAAGAACAATGGGGTACAACAGTGATAAAAATATACTGTTGAATACTTTGAGAATGCCAGAGTATAAGGTGGAAATGATCAACTTCGAAATTTCATAGAATCCAACCTAATAGAAAAACATCAAAGAAAATGATAAATACAGAATTTAGGATAGTAGTTATCACTAGATATAGGAAGGGTGATGTGATTAGCTGTTCTAATGGTATCTACGTGGTGATAATGCTTTCTTTCTTAACCTAGTGATGAGTATATGTGTTTTTACTAGATTGCTACACTGTAAGAACTACAGATACATTTTATATACTACATTATATATAATGTTTTTTTTATTAAAAGAAACAACAAAACTTACACCATCTCAATAATTTCTGTATGTACAGTTCAGTGACATTGATTACATTTTTCAAGTTGTGCAACCATTCTCCGTATCCTTTTCCAGTTTATTCCACCACCTTTAACATAAACTTAACAGGCCGCAAGCAAAACTTTCCCCTTCCCCTTCATGCCTGGTATCAACTAATAATTCTTCATCTTCTATATATTTGCTTATTTCATATACATGAGATCATACAGTATTTGTCTTTTTACAACTGACTCATTCTGCTCAACATGATTTTTTCAAGATTCATCCGTGTAATGGCATGCGTCAAAACTTCATTTCTCTTTATGGCTGAGTCATAGTCCACTTTATGGGTATACCCCATTTGGTTTATCCATTCATCTGTTGATAGACATTTTGGTTTTTTCCACCTTTCGGCTATCGTAAAAAGTGCTGCAATGAACCTTGGTGTACAGTTTATATAGATATCACACCAAGTAAAGTTGAGGAAAGTCCTTTTATATTCTATATTACAAATACATTCTCCCATGTTCTTCTAATATTAGTGCCTCCCTTCTCAGACTTCAGAGTTCATAAGAATTTCCAGAAGTGTTTATTTAAGCATCTCATCCTTCAGGCATCTCCCCAGAGATTCAAAGTCAGTATTTTTTTGGATAATGTCCATGACCCTGCAGTATGAACAAGGGTCTCAGGTGATGCATGCCTGAAGGTGCTCTGTGGATGTCAATGGAGGAAGGTCTACACTAGAAGATACCTTGAGTCAGGGTAGGGATTAGTCCTCCAGCTTGCTGAAAACAATCTCCCTCTTTCGCCCCAGTGATGACCAGAATAGAAGGCTCTCAAGAGCTTCTTGATTCTCCTGTGAGACCTTCATTATTCTCCTCCCACACTCTTAGAGATGATTCTCACTGATGGCCCCCCTTTTTGTGTGTGTGTGTTTGTGGAAAATGTGATCTCCCTAGCCCTGCCAACTTCCCTTTTCTCCCACCATATTCACAACTCCTTTTCAAAGTAAAGTTCTTCTTCAAAGAAAAACTGTTTTCTTCCCGAAGAAACATTGAAAGGTTTTCTTGAGAGACCTAAGACTACAGCCAACCCTCTAAGACATCAGCGATGTGTTATTATTCAACTATGTTTCTGTGTGTAGCTTCCACATGAGTAAGAACACAGCAAGATGTGATGACTAAGTAGAAAAGAAAAAATTCAGATGTATTCTTATCAATAAATCAGCTAGAAGGAATTGAAGCAAAAGAGTACAAGAGAAAGATTATCAAACTTTACAATGCCTACCCTACTCACTTGATTATGTTACTCAGATTTTGTTGTTGTTTCTGTTAGGTACCTTCGAGTTGGTTCTGACTAATAGCAACCCTCTGTTCAACAGAACAAAACACTGCCCAGTCCTGAGCCATCCTCAAGATCATTGTTATGCTTGAGGCCATTGTTGCAGCCACTGTGTCAATCCATCTCATTAAGGGTCTTCCTCCCTTTCACTGGCCCTCTACTTTACCAACCATGATGTCCTTGCCGATAAGGTGTACAAAGTATGTGAGATGAAGTCTCACCATCCTCAATTCTAAGGAACATTCTGGCTGTACTTCTTCCAAGACAGATTTGTTCCTTCTTTTGGCAGTCCATAGTATATTCAACATTCCTCGCCAACACCATAACTCAAAGGCATTAATTCTTCAGTCTTCCTTATTCATTGTTCAGCTTTTGCATGTCTATGAGGTGATTGAAAACACTATGGCTTGGGTCAGGTCCACCTTAGTCCTTAAAGTGATATCTTTGCTTTTTGACAGTTTAAAGAGGTCCTTTGCAGCACATTTGCCCAATGCAAAATGTCTGTTGATTTCTTGACTGCTTGTGGATTCAAGTAAAATGAAATCCTTGACAACCTCAAACTTTTCTCCGTTTGTCATGATGTTGTTTATTGTTACATTTGTGAGGATTTTTGTTTTCTTTATGTTGAGGTGTAATCCATACTGAAGCCCGTAGCCTTTGATCTCCCTCAGTAAGTGCTTCAAGTCCTTTTCACTTTAAAAAAACAAGGTTGTGTCACCCCTGCATATCGCAGGCTCTTAAAGAGACTTCCTCCAATCCTGATGCCCAGTTCTTCATATAGTCCAGCTTCCTGGATTATTTGCTGAGCATACAGATCGAATAAGTATAATGAAAAGATATAACCCTGATGCCCACCTTTCCTGATTTTAAAACTTGAAGTATCCCCTTGTAATGTTTGAATTACTGCCTCTTATACGTGTACAGGTTCCTCATCATCACAATTAAGTGTCCTGAAATTCCAATTCTTCACAATGCTATCAATAATGTGTGATGATCCACACAATAGAACACCTTTGCCTAGTCCATAAAACACAGGTAAACCTCCTTAGGATATTCTCTGCTTTCAGCCAGGATCCATTTGACATCAGCAATGACATCCCCAGTTCTATGTCCTCTTCCGCATCCAGCCTGAATTTCTGGCAGTTCCCTGTCAATGTACTGGTGCAGCTGCTTTTGAATGATCTTCAGCAAAATTTTACTTCTGTGTTATATTAATGACATTGTTCAATAATTTCCGCATTCTGTGGGATCACCTTTCTTGGAAATAGGCATAAATATGGATCTCTTCCAGGTGGTTGGCCAGGTAGCTGTCCTCCAAATTTCTTGGTGTAGACGAGTGAGCACTTCCACCACTGCATCCATGTGTTGAAACATCTCAGCTGGTATTCTGTCAATTCCTGGAGCCTTGATTTTCACCAGTACCTTCAGTGCTGCTTGAACTCTTCCTTCAGTATCATCGATTCTTGATTAAGAAATGGTGGTTATTCAGATTGGAGGAATAAAAGCTGCTGAGAATTATTACAATGAGGGTAAACAAATACAACCACTGGAGCAAGTGGTAAAAATATGTGAGAGCCAAATGATTAGAATACTTATGAATACAGACAAGACATGGACTACAATGACCATTTAAAGCTTTATTGAACTTTTACCATTGTGCCAGGCATTTTTGGTAGGTATTCCTTTTGGTCATAGGGGTTAACATCCCAGCAGGAATTATACTTCAAATCGTCAGTCTAAGGTTCTCATGGTAATCTTTTTTTTTTTTTCCCCACACCAGGAATTAGATTAAGTAGGGGCATGTGATTCTATTCTCGATAATGAGATGGGAAGAAACATCACTTGATGACTCCATGGAAAGGTGCGTTAATATAAGATCCAGGGAAGGACAGTAAGGATTCCCACTCTGGGCGTCACGTGTGGATATGACACCTGCATTTGTTGTAGTAATCAGGAGACCACAAGGGGAAAAAGTTCTAGGATGAAGCCACTTATGGGAGACTAAATAAAGTGTTTCTGTCCTGTTCTTGTGCCTTCTCTACCTCTGAAGTCTGTTCCTTATAATGAAAAATAACTTTATGGTTTGAGCATATTAGAGTCAGAGTTTATATTTTCTTATTAGAACTGAAAGCTTCCACACTTAGGAAGCTCAAATATCTCAAAATTATCTCAAGCCAATTGGGATAACCTAATTAGCCATTTCTGTAGATGTAAGTATTGTGGATACTGATGCTGCTTTGAACAAATATGGCTTACCAGTGATATGTCTCAGTAATTACTAAATTGGGACATGAAAAAAGAGCTCTCTTGCCTCACAGGCAGGCTAAGTCTGGATTTCCAATCGTATTTCTCTATTCATAGAATCAGGCTGAATCTAGTGTCTAGCTATGACCACAACTCTGTTTACATAATTTCCCTGCCCTATCCACGTTCTCCTGTTTTCCTTCTTTCCTAGACCACTGCCCCAAAAATCGTGTAATAAGAACACCTGCCTCAGGCTCTGCTTTTATGGCACCTGACCAAAAAAAAAAAAAAAAACTGAGCTTAGAGAGTTTAACAAACAGCACAGAGCTACATAAAGAGAAAAGCCAAGTTTCAACTTCAAGTTGAAATGTGTTGTTGTTGTTAGGTGCCATCGGGTCAGTTATGCACAACAAATAAAATACTGCCTGGTCCTGCACAACCATCACAATTATTGCTATGTTTGAGCCCACTGTTATAGCCACTGTGTAAATCCATCTCATTGAAGGTGTTCCTCTTTTTCACAGACCCTACTGGAAACCCTGGTGGCATAGATGTTAAGTGCTATGGCTGCACTTCTTCCAAACAGATTTGTTCATTTTCTGGTAGTCCATGGCGTATTCAATATTCTTCACCATCACCACAATTCAAAGGCATCAATTCTTTTTCAGTCTTCCTTATTTATTGTCCAGCTTTGGCATGCATATGAGGTGATTGAAAATACTCTAGCTTGGATCAGGTATACCTTAGTCCTCAAAGTGACATCTTTGCTTTTTAACACTTTAAAGAAGTCTTTTACAGAAGAATTCCCCAATGCAATATGTCATTTGATTTCTTGACTGCTGCTTCCATAGGCGTTGATTGTGGATCCAAGTAAAATGAAATTATTGACAACTTCAGTATTTTCGCACTCATCATGAATAAGTTGAAATGTACATAGCCATTATGTTATCTAATCATTTTAGAAGAACTTGCTCACGAAATAGTAAGACATCCTTGATCAGCAGTATTCTTTCCAATTTGACCCATCCTAGAGCCCAAAACAGGTGACACAATCACTAAAATGACAGTATTCTACTGATGAATGTCCTCAAGGGTCCCCTTATGTCTCTGTTCCTCAGGCTGTAGATAAAAGGATTCATCATTTGAGGGACCACACTGTACACCACTGAGGCTACTGCTATCTTCCTGGGAGAATGTGTAAATGCAGAACTGATGTACATGCCAAAGATTGTTCCATATAATAAGGACAACTGAAAGGTGAGACCCGCAGGTGGGAAAAGCTTTATATTTTGCACCCACTGATGGCATTCTCAAAACAGAGGAGAAAATCCGAGTGTAAGAGAAAATGATTCCAGAGAGAGGAACACCACCCCATACAGTAGCCACAAAATACACTAGGATGTAATTGATGCGGGTATCAGAACAGGCGAGCTTGAGAATCTGAGCAAGTTCACAGAAGAAATGAGGGATTTCCAGGTCTATGCAGAAGGACAAATGCAGCACCGACAGACTGTGAAGTAGGGCGTTCACAATGCTAGTTAGTAAGGAGAGTAGGGAGAGCAAGCCACAGCAGTGGATGTTCGTGATGATGGTGTACCTCAGTGGGTGGCAGATGGCCACATAGCGGTCATAGGCCATTACTGCAAGGAGACAATTTTCCGAACCAGTAAATATCATTACAAAACAGACCTGGGTCAGGCAGCCTGCGTAAGTGATGATTTGATTCTGTGCTTGGATGTTCACCAGCATGTTCGGGATTGTGGTTGTGCTGAAACAGATATCAACGAAGGAGAGATTGGAAAGAAAGAAGTACATGGGGTTGTGGAGGTGGGAGTCAGAGATGACAACCAGGACAATGAGTAGGTTTCCCAGGAGGGTGGCCAGGTACATAGATACAAACAAACTGAATAAGACAGGCTGCAGTTCTGGATCCTCTGTAAGTCCCAGAAGAAGAAATTCTGAAACATCTGTTTGGTTTCTAGGTTCCATATTGTTGGTGAATCTGATGGAAAAGATGGGATGACAGATAATCAAATATGTGGCTCCTGGATGCCCAGCAAGAGCATCACCTGGGATCTTTTTAGAAATATAAGTTTTTCAAACTCACTCTGGACTTACTGATGATAAACTCTGGGATGAAGTTCAGCCGTTTGTGTTTCAACAAGACTTCCATGTATTTTGATGTATGGTAAAGTTTGAAAACCACCCCTGGTACAGTGTTCAGCATATGGGGCCTCACAATGACATGTCCTATTGTGATTGTGTGTGTGTGTGTGTATGTCATGGATTAAATCATATTCCCCCCAAAATGTGTGTATCAATTTGGCTGGGCCATAATTTCCAGTATTGTGTGATTTCCCTATATATTGTAAATCCTGCCTCTATGATGGTAATGAAGGTGGGTGGGTGGCACTTGTGTCAGTGAGGCAGGACTCAACCTAAAGACTAGATTGTGTCTTAAGGTAATTTCTTGAGATATAAAAGAGAGAAGCAAGCAGAGAGACAGGAGGACCTCACACCACCAAGAAAGCAGTGCTGGGAGCAGAGTGTGTCCTTTGGACCCAGGGTACCTGGGCAAAGAAGCTCCTAGTCTGGGGGAATATTGATGAGAAGTTGACAGAGTGAGAAAGGCTTCCCCTGGAGCAGACACCCTGAATTTGAACTTTTAGCCTACTTTACTGTGAAGAAATAAATTTCTCTTTGTTAAAGCCATCCACTTGTGGTATTTCTGTTATAGCAGCACTAGATGACGAAGACAGTGTGTGTGTCATGAACAATAGCACCTGGCATCTTTTACTTCTGGTACAGTGCTCAGCATAAGGGGCCCTCACAATGACATGTCCTGTTGTGATTGTATGTGTGTGTGTGTGTGTGTGTGTGTGTCATGAACAATAGTACCAGGCATCTTTTACTCCTAGGACAGAAGTGGTGAACAGTGCAGTTGAGGGAAGACAAAATGAGAGAACATTCCTAGCATTATAAATGCTAACTTCAGGGAAGAATTTATATGGGAATCTTGCTCATGTAGAGAAGCAGAAGGAAGAAACACCCTAAATGAATATCAGTGATATCAATATTCATTTGGTATGGATGGGATGATGAAATATATAACAATGAAAAAGAATAAATTAGGTCTAGATCAATCAACACACATAATGAAATCCTTGCAGAGGAAAAAAAAATTGTATGACAAGAAGTCTACAGCATGAAATTTTTTTTATTATTTTTTAAAATCTACTCGAGTGTCGCGGATTGAATTGTGTTCCCAAAAATTATGTGTCAACTTGGTTAGGCCATGATTCCCAGTATTGTACGATTGTCTACCATATTGTCATTTGATGTGATTTCCTTATGTGTTATAATGTCTATCACTATGATGTTAATGAAATGAATTAGTGGCAGTTATATCAATGAGATCTACACGATTAGATAATGTGTTAAGCCAATCTCTTTTGAGATATAAAAGAGAGAAGGAAGCAGAGAGACAAGGGGAGCTCATATCACCAAGAAAGCAGCACCAGGAGCAAAGCGCATCCTTTGGACCCAGGGTCCCTGAGTCTGAGATGCTCATCCATCAGGGGAAGATTAACGACAAGGACCTTCCTCCAGAGCTGACCGAGAGAGAAAGCCTTCCTGTGGAGCTAGTGCCCTGAATATGGACTTGTATCCTACTAGACTGTGAAGGAATAAATTTCTCTTTGTTTAAGGCATTCACTTGTTATATTTGTTATAGCAGCACTAGATGACTGAGACACCTAGTGAGTTTTTTTTTTAATTGATAATTCAAGCACAATGAAAAATACAGAGAATAACAATGAAGGGTTGGGCACCTACCAGTCCACTGGTAATTCCCACACGTCACCACCCTTGCTTTAGATATTTTTATTGCACAAAATAATGCAGGAATATTTGAGGCTCCCCACATCATGTATTTTGCACAATATTGATTCTTTTCCTTCTCCAGGGCTAAACACTACATTAACTTGATTGACCTTATTCCTCTGCACTTTTTACTACATGTAGTATAATTCTTCCATAGAATTGCACAGTTTGTGTTTTTTAAAGCTTTATATAAACACAATTGTACTGTATATGTCATTTTACATTTGGCTTTCTTGGTATGTTTTTTTAATGAATGTTGATACCTTTAATTGTGCTTCATTAATTTTAACTACAATAGGGTATTCCACTATATTATTACACCACAATATATTTCTTCATTCTCTAATTGACAGCTATTTTACTAATTGCTCTCCAACTCTCTGTCTACCCATCTACTGCCTTATGTATATATATATATATATATATATATATATATATATATATATATATATATATATATATATATAAAACCCAGTGACGTCGATTCAATTCTGACTCATAGTGATGCACTGGGTTTGGTTTGGTTTATATATATATATATATATGTATGTGTGTGTGTACGTACATATACAGAGAGAGAGAAATATACATGTAGAATATAAACCCATGACTGGGGGATACCATAACATCCAAGATGCTGCTGATTCCGGGAGGAAAAGAGAGCAACAGAGAGGATTACAAAGGAGATGTTTTCTGTATACATATTATTTTGTCACTTAAAAAAAATACTTCAAGCTGCTACAGCAGAACATCAACAATGTGAATTCTGGAAGGTGTAACAGGTGTTTTTATTTGGTTGGTTGTTTCATTATACTGCCTGTAGTATTCTAATTGCAAATATTTGTTAGTTTTATAAAGAGAAACAAATAACCTAGCGAGGCAGCTTGCTAAGTCTGCCTGGGTCTTTGGTTCTCCCCCCAGAGCTCTCAGAGCCTGGCACCAGGGATAATACCAAAACTTTCCTAAAGATGGTATATCAAGTACCAGGGATAGGAAGATACAGTGAAGCTCAACAACTCTCCTCACCACCACCAGCACAAGAATACAAGTAAATGTCAGGGAATTTTCTAATACTCAATGTTTGAGAAGGGGTAGTTTTCTGCACAGAAAGAATTTGATCCTTGCCATTGTAGAGACACAGTAAGAGACTAGCTGAGTAAGAGCTGCCTGATTCAGGTACAAAGAAACAAGGAAACATGTCAGGAAGATGGGAGAAATGTAGGAGTCCATAGGTGACTTGGTTCTAATCATTTCATGCATGTACTGTCTTCACACCTTCCCCTGGATGAAGCTACAGAGAAACGTTTCTCCTCATTTCCAAACATTAACTAAGGGATTTAGGTTACCTGGCTGGCATCAGTGAGGAATGATGCTTGACATCTGCCCTGGATGTTGGATGATATAGCCAGAAGGTCAGTACTCAGGAAAGGCAGAGGTACCAAGGGAGGCACCAGGCTCCTGGTATGAGAACCATCTCTGAATGGAGTCTCAGGTGCATTGCTATTTGGCTGGAGAAGGACTTTTGAGTAAAGTGGTCACAGGTAGACTACTTACAGCCTCTGTGTCTCTAGGGACTCAATATCCAAAGCTCCTCATTAACCAAACCCTTTTATTATCATTCTATTCCCAGGGTAGTGTAAATCCTGAAAGACCAAGCCAATGCAAACCAAGCGAATCTACTGCTGACAAGTCAATTCCAACTCATAGCAACCCTGTAGGACAGAGTAGAATTGCCCCACAGGGATTCAAAGGCTGTGATCTTTATAAGGGAGCAGACCGCCACATCTTTCTCCTGTATAGCAGCTGGTTGGTGTGAATACCAACTTTTCTGTTAGCAGCTGAGCACTTAACCATTGAACCCTCAGGGCTCCCTGACCAAGAAAATGTTGCAGATGTTGTTAGGTGCTGTCGAGTTGGTTCCACCTCACAGCGACCCTATGCAAAACAGAACGAAACACTGCCCGGTCCTGAGCCATCCTTATAATCGTCGTTATGCTTTAGCTTGTTGTTGCAGCCACTGTGTCAATCCAACTCATTGAGGGTCTTCTTCTTTTCCACTGACCCTGTACTCTGCCAAGCATGATGTCCTCCTCCAGGGACTGATCCCTCCTGACAACATGTCCAAAGTATGTAAGACGCAGTCTCCCCTTCCTTGCTCCTAAGGAGCATTCTGGTTGTACTTCTTCTAAGAAAGATTTGTTCATTCTTTTGGCAGCCCATGGTATGGTCAATATTCCTTGCCAACACCACAATTCAAAGGCATCAATTCTTCTTTGGTCTTCCTTGATTAATTTTCCAGCTTTCACAGGCATACAATGCAATTGAAAACACCATGGCTTGGGTCAGGGGCACCTTAGTCTTCAAGGTGATATCTTTGCTCTTCAACACTTTAAACAAGGCTGCCCACTGCATATCGCACTTTGTTGATGAGTCTTCCTCCAATTTTGATGCCCAGTTCTTCTTCATATAGTTCCGTTACTTGGATTATTTGCTCAGCATACAGATTGAATAAATATGGTGAAAGGATGCAAACATGATGCACAACTTTCCTGACTTTAAAGCACACATTATGCCCTTGTTCTGTTCGAATGACTGTATCTTGATCCATGTACAGGAAAATTAACTTTTCTGAAATGAGAACAATTAACCATTCCAGGATTTCCATTCTTCACAATCTTATCCATAATTTGTTATGATTCACAGAGTCAAATGCCTTTGCATGGTGAATAAAACACAGGTAAACATCTTCCTGGTGTTTTCTGCTTTCAGCCAGGATCCATCTGACATCAGCCATGATATCCCTGCTTCCATGTCATCTTCTGAATCTGGCTTGAATTTCTGGCAGTTCTATGTTGATATACTGCTGCAACCACTTTCGAAGGATCTTTAGCAAAATATTACTTGAGTGTGATATTAACAATATTTTTCTATAATTTTTGCATTTTTTTGGATCACCTTTCTTTGGAATAGGCATGAATATGGATCTCTTTCAGTCAGTTGGCCAGGTAGCTGTCTTCCAAATTCCTTGGCATAGACAAGCAAGCACTTCTAAAACTGTATCCATTTGACAGACCCCCACATGTCTGTCAGTTTGTAGTACTGTGGGGCTTGCCTATTGCTGTGATACTGGAAGCTATGCCACTGGTATTCAAATACCAGAAGGTCACCCATGGTGGACGGGTTTCAGCTGAGCTCCTATATTAAGATAGGCTAGGAAGAAGGACTGAGCAGTCTCCTTCTGAAAAGAATTACCTAATGAAAACCTTTTGAATACCAGCAGAACAATGTTTGATATAGTGCCAGAAGATGAGCCCCTCAAGTTGGAAGGCTCTCAAAATACAACTTAGGAAAAGCTGCCTCTTCAAAGTAGAGATGACCTTAACAATCTGGTTGGAGCCAAGCTTCTGGACCTTCATTTGCTGATGTGGCACAACTCAAAATGAGAACAACTACAAACATTCATTTATAATAAGAACATGGAATGTATTAAGTATGAAACTAGGAAAATTGGAAATCATCAAAAATGAAATGGAACATATAAACTTAGATATCCTAGGCATTAGTGAGCTGAATGGACTGGTATAGGCCATTTTGAATTGGATATTCATATGGTTTACTACGCCGGGAATGACGACTTGAAGAGGAATGGCATTGCATTCATTGTGAAAAAAGAACATTTCCAGATCTATCCTGAAAGACAATGCTGTCAGTGATAGGTAATATCCATATACTTACAAGGAAGATCAGTTACTACTACTATTATTCAAATTTACACACCAACCACTAAGGCCAAAGATGAGGAAATTGAAGATTTTTACCAACTTCTGCAGTCTGAAATTGATCAAACATGCAATCAGAACGCATTGATAATTACTGGCCCTTGGAATGCAAAAGTTGAAAACAAAGAAGAATCAGTAGTTGGAAAACATGGCCTTGATGATAGAAACAATGCCAGAGATTGCATGATATAATTTTGCAAGACCAACTTCTTCATCGAAAATAACATTTTCAGCAGCATAAATGGTGACTATACATGTGGACCTCGCCAGATGGAATACACAGGAATCAAACTGACTACACCTGTGGGAAGAGAAGATGTAAATGCTCTATATCATTAGTCAGAACAAGGCCAGGGGCCGACTGCAGAACAGACCACCAATTACACATATGCAAGCTCAAGTCGAAACTGAAGAAAATTAGAACAAGTCCATGAGAGCCAAAGTATGACTTGAGTATACCCCACCTGAATTTAGAGACCACCTCAAGAATAGATTGGATGCATTGAACACTAATGACCAAAGACCAGATGAGCTGTAGAATGACATCAAGGACTTCGTATGCTAAGAAAGCAAAAAGTCATTAAAAAGGCAGGAAAGAAAGAAAAGACCAAAATGGATGTCAAAAGAGACTCTGAAACTTGATCTTGAATGTTGAGTATCTAAAGCAAAAGGATGAAATGGTGAAGTAGAAGAGCAGAACAGAAGACCTCAAAGGGCAGCTTGAGAAGACAAAGTAAAGTATTATAATGAATGACATGTGCAAAGACCTGGAGATAGAAAACCAAAAGGGAAGAATACACTTGGTGTTTCTCAGGCTGAAAGAACTGGAGAAAAAATTCAAGCCTCCAATCGCAATATTGCTGGTTTCTACGGGAAAAATATTAAACGATGCAGGAAGCATCAAATGAAGATAGAAAGAATACACAGTCACTAATTGTTGAGTAATTGGTAGACTTTCAACCATTTTAGGAGGTAGCATACGATCAAGAACTGATGGTATTGAAGGAAGAAGCCCAAGCTCCACTGAAGGCATTGGTGAAAAACAAGCTACCAGGAACTGATGGAATATCTTTTTTTTTTTTTTTTTAATTGAGGGATAGCAAGTTGGAAGTTGGATATATAAGTCTGGCATTCGGGGAAGTGCTCCTTTCTACCTATAAATTTAGGATTCATTTGTCTGCAGATGAATTTTAAATCTATGAGTCTGGATGCTGTTGCAAAGGATTGAATGTAGCTGGAGAAGTAGAGGTCTGAGGACTGAAACAGGAGGCCCTCCAGTGTTTAGAGACTGGAAAGATGAGAAGGCACATCAAGAGAAATAGTAGCTGGTCAGGTAGGAATAAAGTCAAAACAATACATGGTGCTGAAAGCCAAGTGACGGAAGTGTGTCAATATGTAATAAACTGAGACAATGTGGTTGAAAAGAGAAGGACAGAGAATTAACTGACCTGGACTGGGTTGGACTTGTTAAGGTAGAGAACACTGGCAGCTCCTCAAAAGCACTCTCTGTAAAGTGTTGGGGCAAAGGCCTGATTGCATAGACCTCAAGAGTAAATAGAGAGAGAAGAATTGGGGAGAGTGAGTGGAGACATCTCTTTTGAGGAGTTTTGCTATATGAAGAGGGCAGAGAAATGAATCTACTGGTAGAGCAAAATGAAGGGTTCAGGGAACTTTATTTTTTCTTTCTTTTTTGTAAGATTTGAGGAATTCAAATATCTTGCATGCTATTGAAAATGAACAAGTCAAAGGGAGAAACCTGATGATGCAAGAGAGAGATGGGAGAATTACCAGAGTTATGTCCTAACATAGGCAGACGAGAGTGAATTCTATGCACAAGTGGAAGTGTTGGTCTTAGTTAAATCCACCTGACTGTAATTCTTTCAAGCAGAAACAGAAAGCAAGTAACCTTGGAAACATTAAAAAAAAATGAAGTACTCATTAATATAATTTGTCCCAAAACACAAACTGAGATATGCAGTTTTACAGGCACATTCTTCAAAGCACTCAAGGGAGTTAATTTAAAGATTAAAGGAAGGTTTCAGAAAATGTTAGGGGCCGGATATTCTTTATCTCTCTTTATAAGGCCAGCACAACCTTAGTGCCCAAACCAGACCAGCTTAGCACAAGAAAGAAAAATCCCAGGGTTCAAAAGTTTTGTACAAGAACAAGGAGAAACAACATCTACCTTGATGGCAAATAAGAACAATGGGGACTATTTGCCTTACCAACTATCAAGATATATCATGGATCTATAATGACTAAAACAGGATGGTTCTAGTATACTATTGAAAGATAGAACTAACAGGATCTTCATTTGTACGAACACTTATCAAAGACAGAAGCATCAGACATTTTATTTGTGACAACAGGGCATTGCAGAGAAAGGATGGTATCATTCAGGAAATAGTCTGAGATCAGTTTTTATCCATATGGAAAGCAAATGAAATTGGATTCTCCATCACATCATATTCAAAGATAATTCCAATGCCTTTTAAACACGAAAGTAAAAATGATTAAATGTTTACAAGACAATATAGGCAGACATTTTTATGAGATTGGAAGAGTTAATCACTTCTTAAATGAAGATACAACATGCACAATCCAAAAGGGAAAACACTGATCAATCCAACCAACTCAAAAATAAGCCACTAAAACAAGTCACTTGAGAATGAAAATTTCAAGTTTTTCTTTCAGGATAAGAAAGAGAACACAGCAGGACAAATAAACATCCAATGAAGTATTTCCAAATACAGCATTGCCTACACCACAAGTATCAACTGCTAATACATATTCATACTAGTAAACGAGGATAATGGCTGAAGTAAGTGCTTAAAATATAGGAAACAGAAGGAATTACAAAAGGAGAAAGAGTGCTACACTTGTAAATCAATTGTGCTGACTCACATTCATTAGGTAAATTCATTTAATTCTACGTGGCAGGCATTGTTCTAAACATTTGTAATCATTGTAGCACTTAACCCCACTTCACACTTTTCTAATCAGAGCACTCATTTAGTCCTTCCAAGGTAATGAAATTTCTCTTGACAGTAATTATTTTTAGAAGGGGCATATGCCCCAATTCAAGCTGATGATATAGGATGTTCTCTTGATGATTCCTAGGAAAGATTATCTCTTTATTGTTACTCTTGCTGTTAGGGGTCATCAAGTCAATTCAGCAGAATGAAACACTGCCCAGTCCTGTCCAATTTTCACAATCATTGCTATGTGTTGAAGCTCACTGATGCAGCCACTGTCAGTCCATCTCTTTCAGTG
This sequence comes from Elephas maximus indicus, assembly GCF_024166365.1. Taxonomy (NCBI): domain Eukaryota; kingdom Metazoa; phylum Chordata; class Mammalia; order Proboscidea; family Elephantidae; genus Elephas; species Elephas maximus. The sequence continues at coordinate 22,237,083 of NC_064821.1, forward strand.
GCTACCTATTTCTCCCTGACCCTCTATTTTACCAAGCACGATGTCCTCCAGGGACTGATCCCTCCTAATAACATGTCCGAAGTACATGAGACACAGTCTCTCCATCCTCGCTTCTAAGGAGCATTCTGGCTGTACTTCTTCCAAGACACATTAACTTGTTCTTCTGGCAGCCCATGGTATGTTCAAGACTCTGTCAACACCGTAATTCAAAGGCATCAATTCTTCTTTCATCTTCTGCATTCATTCCACAGCTTTCATATGCATATGAGCCAATTGAAAATACCTTGGCTTCGGTGAGGTACATCTTAGTCTTCAAAGTGACATCTTAGTTTTTAACATTTTAAAGAATTTTTTGCATCAGATTTGCCCAATGCAGTATGTCATTTGATTTCCAGACTGCTGCTTCCACGGGTGTTGATTGTGCATCCAAGTAAAATGAAAGTCTTGACAAGTTTAATATTTTTCTCCATTTATCATGAATTAACTGAAATGTACCTAGCCGTTATGTTACCCAGTTGTTTTAGAAGAATATCCTGATTGAACAGTCAGACATCTTGGATAACCAGTTGCCTTAGTTATCTAGTGCTGCTATAACAGAAATACCAAAAGTGGGTGCCTTCAACAAACAAAAGTTTATTTTCTCACAGTATAGTAGGCTAGAAGTCCAAATTCAGGGCATCGGCTGCAGAGTAAGGCTTTCTCTCTCCACAAGTTCTGGAGGAAGGTCCTTCTTGTCAATCTTCCCTTGGTCTAGGAGCTTCCCTGCTCAGGAACCCCCAATCCAAAGGACATCCTCTGCTCCCAGCACTGTTTTCCTGGTGGTATGAGGTACCCCTGCCTCTCTGCCAGCTTCCCTCTTTTAGATTTCAAAAGAGATTTGATCAAGGCAAATCTAATCTTGTAAATTGAGTCCTGCTTCATAAACATAACTGCCTCTAATCCCATCTCATCAGCATCATAGACATAGATTTTACAACACATAGGAAAATCACATCAGATGACAAAATGGTGAGCAATCACACAATACTGGGAATGATGGCCTAACCAAATTCATACACATATTTTTAGGAGATAAAATTCAATCCATGTCAGCAGTATTCCTTCCGCATTGACCCATCCTATCCCAAGCCCAAAACAGAAGACACAGTTATTTAAATGATGGTATCCTACTGATGATTTTCCTCAAGGCTCCTGTCATGTCCCTGTTCCTCAGGCTGTGGATAAAAGGGTTCATCATTTGAGGGAACACACTGTACATCACTGAGGCTACTGCTGTCTTGCTGGAAGAGTGTGTAAATGCAGAACTGATGTACACACCAAAGCCTGTCTCAAAGAATAAGGAAACAACTGAGAGGTGAGACCCACGAGTGGAAAAAGCTTTATACTTTGCACCCACTGATGGCATTCTCATAGTAGAGGAGACAATCTGAGTGTAAGAGAAAATGATTCCAGAGAGAGGAACACCACCACAAAAAAAAAAAAAAGAAGCCACAAAATATACTAGGATGTAATTGATAATGGTATCAGAACAGGCGAGCTTGAGAATCTGATCAAGTTCACAGAAGAAACGAGGGATTTCCAGGTCTGTGCAGAAGGACAGATGCAACACCATCAGACTGTGAGGTAAGACATTCGCAATGCTGATTAATAAGGAGAGTAGGGAGAGCAAGCCACAGAGGCGGGTGTTCACGATGATGATGTATATCAGTGGGTGGCAGACGGCCACATAGAGGTCATAGCCCATTGCTGCAAGGAGAAAATTCTCCAAACCAGTAAATACCAGGACAAAGCAGACCTGGGTGAGGCACCCTATGTAAATGATGCTATGATTCTGTGCTTGGATGTTCACCAGCATGTTCGGGATCGTGGTTGTGCTGAAACAGATGTCAGTGAAGGAGAGACTGGAGAGAAAGAAGTACATGGGGGTGTGGAGGTGGGAGGCAGAGCTGACAGCCAGGATGATGAGGAGGTTTCCCAGGAGGGCAACCAGGTATATGGACAGAAATAGGCTAAAGAGGAGGGGCTGCAATTCTGGATCCTCTGTAAGTCCCAGAAAAATGAATTTTAAAACACCTCTTTGATTTCTGGGTTCCATATTGTTGGTGAATCTGATGGAGAAGATGCGGTGACAGATAATCAAAAGTGTGGTTCCTCGACACCCAGCAAGATCATTACCTGAAATCCTGTAAAAATGTAAGTTCTTGGGCCCACTCCAGACTTACTGATGATAAACTCTGGGATGAGGACTAGCAGTTTATGTTTTAACAAGACTTCCACGTGATTCTGATGTATGCTGAAGTTTGAAAACCACTACTTCAGAAAGAAATGTTCTTGTCTACATTATGAACCTAAGGAAATATTCAAATCTTTCTTTCCACTTACTCCTCTTTCTTCGTCTCCCTCTAATCCTTCTGAAGGTTCAAATTTTATTTGAGCACCCACTCTACTTCAACACATTGTACCAAGTTATGAAGATGAAATAAAGAATAAGGCATGGCCTTTTCCCTTCAGAATTATTCCATGCCATCAAATGGATTAAAACAATGAAATCCATTTACAGAGCAATGGTTGTCAAACTTTGGAATTCTTCAGAATCCCCTGAAGAGCTTGTCAATGATGAATTAGTTCATACTGTCACCCCCATCAACCTGGGGTACACTTGGGAGAGGTGGTGTTATGTCATAGACACAACGCGCAAAGTCAGCGAGTAGCAGTGATTGTGTCTGAGCTCAGATTACCTAACTGCCGAGATGATTCTCTTGCTGTCTCTCTGTTAATGTCTCCAAATAGTACACAATTAATACCCCTAGTCACTCAGATTTCATAATTCCCTTTAAAAAATTTTAGTATCTCCTTCAAATAAAGTCTTCAGGGTATTTCCACCTCTGCCTACGAAGTTAGTACGTAACCAGTGGGATGGCATCCAACCAGGTCCACACTTTGGATCTGGGGTGAAGATTAGAAAATGTTATCTATAAACCTGAACCTCGAAAGACTTCCTCATGGAAACATAAGTTCTCTGTATTAGTGACTGAATCCAAGAAAAGCTAGGCAACTAAGTAGATGAGATTCTCTGTTCTCCCAATTATAGGAAGTGTTAAAAAATTCTTCCCTGGACATGATAGGCGACATATCATTCTCTTTAAAGCCTATTTCATCAAAGAGGACATTCAAATGGCAAACAACCACATGAAAGGATGCTCAAAGTCATCCATTAGGGAGATGCAAATCAAAACCACAATGAGATATCCCTTCGCCCCTATTACAATGACAATGTTAAAAAAAAGAAAACAATAAACATTGCAGAGGATGTGGAGAAATTGGAAACCTCATCTATTCCTGTGGAAATGCAAAATGGTATAGTTGCTGTGGAAAACAGGTTGGCCATCCTTCAAAAGGTTGAACATGGGACAACTACATGACCCAGCAACCCCAATGCTAGACCAATTGCTATCAAGTCAATCCAAATACATTCCCAGAAGAAGTGAAGTTAGAAATGCAAACAGATACCTGTACACTGATGCTCCTTGCAGGACTTTTCACAATAGCCAAAGGTGGAAATAACTGAAATGGTCAACTGATGAATGGATAAACAAAGTATGATATATACACAATTAATACTTTGTTGGTGTCCAGCCTAATTCCAACTCATAACAACCCTACGAGAAGAAGTAGGACTGCCCCATAGAGTTTCCGAGGCTATAATCTTTATAGAAGCAGATTGACACAACTTTCTCCCATAGAGTGGGTGTTGGATTCAAACTATCGATTTTTGAGTTAGCAGACATTTGCTTAATCACTGTGCCAACATGGTTCCTTCTGGATAAACCTAGAAAAGATTATGCTGGGGAAATAAGTCAGTCACAAAAGGACACACTGTATAAAGTCATTTATATAAAGTAAGCAAATATAGATAAACCAAAGCTTATTAGTGGTTCCCAGGAGTGGAAGGACTGGGACAAGAGAGTTTTTGATTAGAAGGCATTAAATGTATGTTCCTGCTGGTGAGATGATTTGGAAAAAGATACCTAGAATGGTTGCACAACTCGAAGGATGTAAACAGTGTCACTGAACTGAATTTCAGTGTCACTGAAATTGCTGAATTCCTGTGTGTTTTGTTGTGTATATTTGTACCACAATAAAAAATTAAAAAACAAAAACTTATGGAGATGTTGCAGTGATGAGAAATGAGCAGGCACAAGGCAACTGGTACAGGGCTCAGCATATGGGGCCGTCACAAAGGTATGTCCTATTATGATTGTGTGTGTGATGAATATTAGCACCTGGCATCTGTTACTCCTAGGACAGAAGTGATGAACAGGGCAGTTGAGGGAAGACAAAAAGAGAGAACATTCCTGGCATAATAACTGCAAACTTCAGGGAAGAATTTATTTGTGAAAATGCCTACTGGGAATCTTGCTCCTGTAGAGAAGCAGAAGAAGGAAACACTCTGAATGAACATTAACGATATCAATATTCATTTGGCATGGACAGCTGCAGAAATATATAACAATGAAAACAAATACATTAGGTCTAGATGCATCAACACAAATAATGACAACCTAGCGGAGAAAAAAAATTGAGAAGAATTCTACTTACAACATGAAAAAACTTTGATTTTTTTTTAAACCTAAGAAGGTATTTTTGTATTATGGATACTTCAAGAAAAATGAAAAGTACAGGGAATAACAATGAAGGGTTGGGTACCCACCAGTCAACACTATCAATTCACACACTTCACCACCCTTGCTTTAGATATTCTTATTGCAAGAAAGTAATGTATGTATATTTGAGATTCTCCACATCATGTATTTTACACAATATTGATTCTTTTCCTTCCTCAGCGCTAAGCACTACATTAACTTGCTTGGCATTGTTCCTCTGCACTTTTTACTATATTTAATATTATTCACCACAAAATAGTATTTTTTCCATTTTTAAAAGCTTCCTATAAACGGAATCATACTGAATATGTCCTTTTACAATTGGTTCTCTTAATGTTTTGTTTTAAATTAATGCTGATACATTTAATTCTGCTTAATTTTTTGAAGTACAATAGAGTAGGTATTTCACTATGTTATTACACCACAATTGGTTTCTTCATTTCCTAACTGATAGTTATTATAGTTATTGCCTCCTAGCTGTCTATCCACTGGGGTGCTCCTCAGAAGCAAGGATGGCGAGACTTGGTTCACATCCATGTTATCAGGGGAGAACAGGCTTGGAGAAGGACATCAGGCTTTGTAGAGTAGAGGGTCAGCAAAAGAGAGAAAGACCCTCAATGAGATGGATTGACACAGTGGCTCCAACAATGGGCTCAAGCATAACAATGATTGTGAAGATGGTGCAGGACTGGGCAGTGTTTCATTCTGTCATACATAGCATTGCTATGAGTTGAAACTGACTCAATGGCACCTAACAAAAACATGTACATACATGTAAACAGATAGACATGTACATTTAGAATATAAAACTATGAACGCTGCTTCTGGAACGGAAAGAGAACAACAGAAACAATTACAAAAGGTATGCTTCCTGTATACATATTATTTTGCCACTTTAAAAAGAATACTTGAAGTTGCTACAGCAGAACGTCAACAATTGTCAGTTCTGGAAATGTGTAAGAGGTGGTCTTTTTTTTCTTACACTGTCTGTATTGCTCTAATTTTAAATATTTTGTAATCTTATAAAGAGAAACAGACAAACTAGTGAGGTACCTAAGTCTGTGTCTCCAGTTGCTTCCCTGGAGCCTCAAAGTATAATGCCAAAACTTTCCCAAAGATGGTATATCAATAACCAGTTATAGGAAGATAAAGTGAAGCTCACCAACTCTCCTCCCACCGGCAGCACAAGAATACAAGTAAACAACAAGGAATTTTCTAGCGGTCACATTTGAGAAGGGCAAATTTCTGCTTCAGAAAAAAATGATCCTTGCCATTGTAGAGAGAGAGTAAGAGATTAGCTGAATAAATGCTGCTTGATATTGCTGCAAAGATACGAGGAAATATGTCAGAAAGATGGGAGACAGTTAAGCAGGAGTCCATGGGTGAGTTGGCTCTAATCATTTCATGCATGTACTCACTTCACAGTTTTCCCTGGATAAAGCTATAAGGAAACACCTGTCCTAATTTCCAAACATTAACTAAGGGATTTAGGTTACCTGGCTGGCGTCACCAGGAATGATGCTTGACATCTGCCCCGGATGTTGGGTGCTGTAGCCAGAAGATCTGTACTCAGGGAAGGCAGAGGGACCAAGGAAGGCACCAGGCTCCTGGGCATGAAGACCATCTGTGGGCGGAGTTTCAGGTGCACTGCTCCTTGACTAGAGAAGGACTTTTGAGTGACGTTGTCACAGGAAGACTATTTGCAACCTTTTTTTTGTATCCCTGGCGGCTCAATATCCAAAGCTCCGTTAATCACTTTTGTTGTCATTCTGATCCCAGGGCAGTGCAAATTCTGATAGACCAAGACAATCCAAGCCAACCAAATCCACTGCCATCGAGTCAATTCTGACTCCTAGTGACCCTTTAGTACAGAGTAGAACTGCCCTATAAGATTTCCAAAGCTGTGAAACTTTACGGAAGCAGACTGCCACGTCTCCCTCCTGCAGAGTGGATGATGGGTTTGAACCTCCAGCTTTTTGGTTAGCAGCCGAGTGTTTAATCGCTTTATGACCAGGGCTCCCTGACCAAGACAATAATAAATGGGAATTCAGGAAGGCTGATTTCCTGACCCTTAGAGGCCAGGTGACTGCTATTTACTTTTCTTCACCTGTTCCTGCTCATCTCCAGTTCACACACCTTGCACATCAATCTTCCCTTTTTCCATACAACTGAAAGCGTGTCTATCTCCTCAATGATATTAGGAAGTATGATTCCAATTTAAGGTGTAAAAATATAGTTTATATAGGTGAACATATTATATTTCTAATAGCTAAAATATGTAAAAATGTAAATACCTAGGAATTTATCTAGTGTCATTGAATGTTTCCTGGACCGTAATCTTCATTCTGCATGTTTCATAAAGCAGATTCTAATCTATTCTTTGTGGTCAATTCTGGCTGCAAACAGTATAGACAGAACTGTTACTTCCTCTTTTGATTTTCGTAACCACCTTTTACAATTTTGTCAAAATTGTTTCGATGTGTATCTCTCTTTTCACTCAGGGGCTATGAATTGAAAGTGTGGTTCTTCCTTTTTAATAGAGTTGTGAGAAATCACAGTGTCACTGGCTAGGACCAGTTTGCAGGTTTATCTGTACTCAGTAAATTTAGGTAAATGACAACTATTATTTTATAGGTGAAGATGGTGTTCCAAGTTAATATTCACTTAAAAACATTTTGTCTTTTTTTTAAATCTCAAATTCTTTTTTTTTTAATATTGTATGATTTTGCACTCTATAAATAATGTCCCAGTGCTATCCTGACATACCTCCTTAGGTTGACCCTTTACTACTATTCGCCATCAACATGTCAGTCACTTTGGTGTGAGCTACCTGCATTTAGTGGCACACTTTTTTTTTTCTAGTCCTTGCTCATGGGCTGTTGTGCCCCTTTAGTCTCATTCTGTTTTATAGGCCTGTCTAATCTTTGGCCGAAGGGTGAAACTCAGGAGTGACTTCATTACTGAGCTAAAAGGTGCCTGGGAGCCATACTCTCCAAGTTTCTCCAATCACTGTCAGGCCAGGAAGTCTGTAAACCTTTCGTCTTTAAAAGAATTCAATATTTTCATGTATTTATCAATTTATTTTACCACACGTTAACTGTTTCCATATGAACTTTGTTAATCTATGGTATTCTCGACATGCCTTTTTGAAAAAAAATCGCATTTTAAAGTCACCCTTTGCCATCCTAACACTATCACTTCAAACACATGAAATAATAGATAAAATACAACAAGGTGTAGTGGGAGCATCTTAGAGAAGAGAGAGTGCACACACTTTTGGAAAGAGACAGACAGAGAAAACAACTACAAAACCCTTATCATCATTCTGCAAATTATGATTTAAACAGCCAGGAATGAAAATCATTGTAAAACAAAAACAGGGAGCCAACAAAATCAATGATCAACATATAGAGACCAGCAGGACTATAATAGAATGAATGCTAGGGAAAACAGAAACATGAAATCAAAGAGGTAGTGTGAGTATATTATATAAACAGCCTCCTGATGATGGCAATGGCAGATGCAGGGAGGCCACGGAAAGTACTTTTGTAAAAATCCTAAAATGATAGTGGCTTGGGTCATGGTGATAACAGTGAAGGTGGTGAGATTTGCCTGAATTCTGGATACATTTTATCGGTATAGATAACTGAGTTTTCTGAAAGGTTGGACACAGGGTATAAGAGGAATAGAAGAATCAAAGAGGGTGCTCAATGAGAGAAAACTACTTAACACCTGAAAGAATAGAGTTGTCATTCACTGTGATAGGTAAGGTCACTGTGTGGTGCAAAAGGTTACATGCTCAGCTACTAACAAAAAGCTGGGTGGTTCAAATCCACCCAGAGGAATCTTAGATGCATGGCCTGGTGATGTACTTCCAAAAGGTCACTGGTATTGAAAACTCTATGAAAGACAGTTCTGCTTCACATGTAGGGTTGCCCTGAATTGGAATCAACTTGACAGTAAATGATTCTGCTTTGGTTTTGGTTTTTTTGTTTGTTTTTGTTTTTTTGAGATAGGTAAGGCTGTATGATGAGCAAATAATTACCAAAGCCAGATTATATGAAGAAGAATGCAGCATCAGGTTTGGAGGAAGACTCATTAACAACCTGTAATATGCAGATGGTACAACATTGTTTGCTGAAAGCTAAGAGGATTTGAAGAACTTACTGATGAAACTGATAGACGAAGGCCTTCAGTATGGATTACGCCTCAACATAAAGAAAACAAAAATCCTCACAACTGATCAATAAGCAATATTGTCATAAATGGAGATAGGATTGAAGTTGTCAAAGATTTCATTTTATTTGGATCCACAATCAATGCCCATGGAAGCAAAAATCAAGAAATCAAACGAGTTATTGCATTAGCACATTTTCTACAAAACAGATGTTTAAATTGTTCAAAAAAAAAAAAAGCAAGATGCCATTTTTAGGACTAAGGTGCATGGGACCCACGCCATGGTGCTTTCAATTGCCTTATATGCGTGTGAAAGTTGGACAACAAATGAGGAAGACCTAAGAAGATCTGAAACCTTTGAGTTTTGCTGTTGGCAAAGAATATTGACTATACCGTAGACTGACAGAACAATTGCCAAAAAAACTGTCTTGGAAGAAGTACAGAGAGGATGCTCCTTAGAAGCCAGGATGGCAAGACTTCATCTCACACACTTTGAACATGCTATCAGGAGGGTCAGTTCCCAGAAAAAGACATCCTGCTTGGTAGAGTAGAGGGTCAGTGAAAAAGAAGACCCTCAACAAGATGGATTGACAGCATGGCCGTAAAAATGGGCTCAAACATAACAATGATTGTGAGGATGGTCCAGGACCGGGCAGTGTTTTGTTTTGTTGTACATAGTGTTACTATGAGTCAGAACCAAAAATACGGCACCTAACAACAATATTAACAACAAGAAGGCTGGGGGCAAGGTATACTGAGGAATAGCAAGTGGAAAGTTGGATATACAAGTCTGGGATTCAAAGGAGAATTCCTCTCTAAATACTAATTTGGGGCTCATTTGTGTTCAGATGACTTTTAAATCAATGAGTCTGGATGCTTTCACAAAGGAGTGAAGTTAGCTGCAGAAGAAGAGGTCTGAGGACTGAAATGGGAGACCCTCCAGTGTTTCAAGATTAAAAAGCACATTAAAGGAGACTGAGAAATAGTAGCTAGTGAGGTAGGAGTGAAACCAAAATAATGTGTGGTGTTGAAATCCAAGTGAAGAAAGTGTTTCTGTAGGTAATAAACTAAGTCAATGTGGTTGACAAGTCAAGTAAGAGAAAGACAGAAAATTAACTGACCTGGACTGGACTGGACTTAACAAGGTAGATAATGCTGGTGGCTCTTCAAGAGCACCCTTCATGAATTGTTAGGGAAAAGGCCTGATTGCATTGACCTCAGGAGTAAATGGAAGGAGAAAAATTGAAAAAAGCAAGTGGAGACATGTCTTTTGAAGAATTTTATGGTAAAGGAAGCAGATAAATGAAGACACTGCTAGAGCAAGATAAGGGGGTCCATAGAGGTTTTTCATTTGTTTGTTTTTTAAGATTTGAGGAACTCAAATATATTGGATGCTATTGAACATGAACAAATCAAAGGGAGAACCTGATGATGCAAGAGAGAGATGGGAGAATTACCAGAGTTATGTCCTAACATAGGCAGGAAAGATTGAGTTCTATGCACAAGTGGAAGTGTTGGTCTTGGTTAAATCCGAGAGGCCACACTTCTCTCAAGAAGAAATAGAAAGCAAGTAACCATGGATACTTTCAATAAATTAAAATCCTCAATAACATAATTTGTCATGAAACACAACCTGAGATACACAGTTTTACAGGCAAGTTCTTCCAAGCACTCAATGGAGCTAAGTTCAAGATTAAAGGAAGGATTTCAGAAAATACAAGTGAAGAGATATTCTTTATCTTATAAGGCCAGCACAAACTTAGTGCCCAAACCAGACCAGGTTAGCACAAGAAAGAAAAATTCCAGTGTTTAAAAATTATATGCAAGAATAATGGAGAAACAATATTTACCCTGATGGCAAATGAAAGCAATGGAAAGTATTTCCCTTACTGACTGTCAGGATATACCATGGAGCTATAATATCTAAAATGGTATGGTTCCAGTATAGGACAGGAAAATAGAACTAAGAGTATCTTCATTTATATGAAGAATTATTAAGTACAGAGGAGGAATCAGACACTTTATTTATAAAATGTAGCATTTCAGGGAATAAAAACAAAAAACCGAACCCATTGCCATCATCGATTTTGACTCATAGCAACACTACACAACAGAATAGAACCACCCCATAGCGTTTTCAAGAAGCAGCTGGTGGATTTGAACTGCCAACCTTTTGGTTAGCAACTGAGCTCTTAACCACTGCATCACCATGGCTTCATGGATGGTATCATCCAGAAAATTGTGCTGAAATCATTGCTTATCCATATAGAAATAAAACGAAATTGGATTCTCCATCACACCATATTCAAAAATCATTCCAACGTCTTTTAAACACAAAAGAAAAATAATTAAATGTTTATGAACCATATAAGAAAATATCTTTATTAGATTGGAGGAGTTGATCAGTTCTTCAATGAGGTATAACACACACAGTCCGAAAGGGAAGAAAAGATCAATCCAACCATTTAAAATTAAGTCACTGGAGAATGAAAATCCAAAGTTGTTCTTTCGATGTAACAAAAAGAAGACAGCAGGACAGATAAACATTCAGTGAAGTATTTCCAAATGTGGCTTTGCCTACAACATAAATATTAACTGCTGATAAATATTTAAATTAATAAGCTAGGATAATGACTAAGGCAAGTGCCCAAATGTGTGACAGCAGAAGGAATTGGAAAAGGAGAGAGTGCTACCCTTGGAGATAAATTCTGCTGGCTCACATTCATCTAGTGTATTCATTGAGAAACTTTTTAGGTGGCAGGCATTGTACTAAACACTTGTAATTGTTGTAGCACTTGATCCCACCTCAGACTCTTCTAATCAGAACATTCATCTAATCCTTTCAAGGTAATGAAATTCCTCTTACCTGTGATTAGTTTTAGAAGGGGCATATGCCGCAACTCAGGATGATAACATAGAGTGTGTTCTGGATGACTCCTTGAAAAGGTTATTTCTCAAATACTGAGACTGAATAAGGAGCAGTCAGTTTTCCACCTCTGATTATTGCATCTTAAATGACCACTGTGCTGCTGCAGCCACTGATGGACATCACAGGAACAGCTTTAGGAAAAAACCAACATATGGAGCTGTGAAATGCAGCCCTGTGGTTCTGTAGGCTCTGGACCTACCCTACCTCTGAAATCTTTGTTTTTATATTTGGTGCTATGTGAGTTTAGACTTTTCCCTCAGTATACCTGAAAGTATCCTCACTCTTAGACTTGAAGTATCTCAAATCTAAATGCAAAAAAGTGAATGAATAGAATTATGCCAAATTTATAGATGAGTAAACTGAGCTTATTGTTGCTGTTAGCTGCCCTCGAGTTGATTCTAACTCATGGCAACCCCACGTGTTGCAGAGTAGAGCCACTCCATAAGGTTTCCTTGGCTTTAAACTTTAAAGAAGCAGATTGCCAGAACTTTTCTTCTATGGTATCTCTGAGTAGATTTGAACCACCAGCCTTTAGCAGTCGAGTGCAAACCATTTGTGCCACCAAAGAACCTTTAAACTAAACTTAGAAAGCTGAAATAAATATTCAAAGTCCACACAGCTATTACAGAGAAGAGATAGAATCCAAACCCAGGTGTTCTGACTCCAAATTTTCACCCTTAACAATTACAATCTCTGGAGTCCTTCTATTCAAAGAACTTAGGTTTTCTGAATCAGTATTATTTATTTCACTCAAGCATATTCCAACAGCTTAAGCCCAAAGCAGGTGAAACGTTAATGAAAAGAAGATATTCTAGAGATGAGTTTCCTCAAAGCGCCCATTATGTCCTTGTTCCTTAGACTGTAGATGACGGCGTTCAGCATGGGTGTGACCACGGTGTACATCACTGATGCAATTGCACTCTTCCTAGAGGGTAGAGTAGCTGCAGAGCTAAGGTACACCCCAAAACCTGTCCCATAGAACAAGGAAACAACTGAGAGGTGAGATCCACAGGGAGAAAAAGCTTTGTACATTCCACCTGTTGATCCATTTTCAGGAGGGAAGAGACAATTTGTATGTAGGAGAAAATAATCCCAAGGAAGAGTCCACCACCCAAGATACTAGTCATAAAATATAGCAAGATGTTATTAAAGAGGGTATCAGAACAGGCAAGCTTGAGGACCTGAGGAAGTTCACAGAAAAACTGGGGGATTTCCAGGTCTATGCAGAAGGACAGATGCAGCACCATCAGACTGTGAAGCAGGGTGCTCATGATGCTAATGAGCAAGGAGAGTAGAATCAGCAGGCCACAGAGGTGGGGGTTCACGATGATTGTATACCTCAGAGGGTGACAAATGGCCACATAACGGTCATAGGCCATTACTGCAAGGAGACAATTATCCAAACAAGCAAAAACCAGGACAAAGCAGATCTGGGTGAGGCAGCCTGTGTAACTGATGGATTTGCTCTGGGTCTGAATGTTCACCAGCATCTTGGGAGTCATGGTGGTGCTGAAACAGATGTCAGTGAAGGACAGATTGGAGAGAAAGAAGTACATGGGGGTGTGAAGGTGGGAGTCTGAGCTGATGGCCAGGATGATGAGTAGATTCCCAGCCACAGTGATCAGGTATAAGGTCAGGAACATTCCAAAAAGAAGGGGCTGAAGTTCTGGATTCTCTGAAAAGCCCAGGAGGAGGAATTCTGCTAAGCCTGTTTGGTTTTCTGATTCCATGTTTGTTGATGATTCTGGTAGAAAGAATAGAGACGAGATATACAACAGATGTACAAAGGTCCCTTATTTTACAGAAACACTGTAATCTATAATGTCACATGAAATTAATATTATAAATCATTACTGTGGTTCTCTCTTTGTTTCTCTCTCCTCCTCCTCTTCTTTCTCTATCCTTTTCTCTCTCCTTCTCTGTTCTCTTTCCTCCTACACTCTCATTTCTCTCTGTCCTCCTTTCACCTGCTCTACCACATCTTTTCCAATTATGTTTAAGTACCTACTCTTTTTACACATTTGCCAACTAAGATGAATATAATATCAGCAGTACATATTTTTTTCTTAAGAGTTTTCTGAACTCCGAAAATTAGCAGGAAAATCAAAATCATAGGATATTAAATGTGTATTTTACAGGAGTGGTTCTCAAACTTCGTTGCATCAGAGCGAGGTGGTGAGTTGCCAAAATGCCGATTGCTGAGCATCAATTTCAGAGTATCAGATCCAGAAGATTGGGCATTAGGCCTCCAAAGTGTGCCTCTATAACAAATTTCCAAATGCTGCTGCTGCTCACCTGGGAACTACACATTGAGGACCAATATTCTAGAGCACAGAGTTGGAGCAGACCTGGTGCAGTTCCTGAGGAGGTAATGACCTGGCTCATCAACGCACTACAAAGTAGATCAGGAGCTCAAGTCCATGACTCAGCCCTTTTTTGACGGGTCTCCACAATTTGTCCTTTTAGTTCTGCACTTTCATTTCAACATTGCATTCTTTGGATCCTCATCACAAAACACTTGCCTAATTGTTCTAACTAATAATAGTATTAGCAGGAGTCCTTGGTTGGCACAAATGGTTAGGCAGCTAAGGAAAATGTTGGAGGTTCAAGTCTACCCAGTGACACCTCAGAAGAAAGGCCTGGTGATCTACTTCTGAAAAAGCAGCCATTGAAAACCCTATGGAGCTCAGTTCTACTCTGACACACGTGGAGTCGCCATAAGTTGGAATTGATTCGATGGCAACTGATTTGGTTTTTGATTTGATTAACAGATATCATAGTAACAAATACAATATCTATTATAAACTTCTACAACTATATCACTAACACAGAGCTCTGAGTATTAGCATACAAAATTCTCATAATTTATATGAACTCTTTTTATTCTCTCTACGGATCTGTGACTTAGGTGCTTCTATCATCCTTCATTTTACCCATGATCTCAAGTAGTAACATGAGGTTAAGTTATGGATACAAGATACAAGATCTTCTTGTAAGAACTGGTGAAAGCATTTGAACTTAGAATGTCAGATCAGAGTGGACCTCTTACCACCACGTGATATGACCTTTGAGTAGGACAGGATCAGGCACTAGAAGGGTCAACAGATTCCATTGCTTGCCTCTTGAAAACTTCCATGTGAATACAAAACCAAGTGTTTCCCTAGTCTTCAAAGTCACCTACTCTGTGACCACAAAGGTAGTATCTAGCAGGTGACATTATCAAAGCAGGACCCACAGTCAAGACTTGAGGTCAGTATTGGAGTACGCTCCCTAAAGTCTCAAGCTGTTATGGCTATTAGGTCAATAAGATTCTCTTTTCTCACAATACTCGAAATTACATGTAGCACTTTTTTTCCCCCTAAAACAGAGTAATGGGAGGAAGACTGAAATGCGTAAGGTCTTTAAATCACTAAAGAAAAGAAAAATAATTTGTTGGTGTATCCTAAATGGAATTTTAGGTAGGAAAGACAATCTAACAATACAGGCATTCTGTCAGGCATGGCCCCACAGTAGTAGATAGAGGGGGAGTAGAAGTTTGCCAAGTCAGCCTTAGGAGGGAAAAAGGAACTTGAGCAAAGTACATCTAGACACCTCAAACGCCTTTATAGTTTCGGAACTAAACATTTAATCAAAACAAATTGTCTAGTAAGGAGCCTGGCATCTGCTGAGTGTTAAGAGACTTATCAGTTAAGGTGTGAAGTACTTGTGATTTAAGATAACCATTTCAATTGGACAAGATAATAAAGCCTTAGTTTTAAAAATTCCTTATCTTATACATACCACACACAGGCAAAGTAGGAAGTAAACACACATACTCTTTTCTATTTAATTACCTCTTACATTTGTGCATGAAAAGCAATAGAAAAAAACACCATAGAATTTTAGATTTGAAGAGTCATAACTAATCTTCATTAATAAATTATTACTTTTCCTTTTCTTTACTCACTTCCTAGGTATCTTACTAAAATCTGTCCCTCCCTTCCTTCCTACCTTTTTGTGGCAGATTATGGAAGTAATTTATCCCTTTCTACTTAGGAGCTTGATGCATTCCCTATTCCTTTCATGTTTTGACTCATTGTCTCCATTGTACAATTAGCAGATAATGTTAGAAAAAGAAATCTTGAGAATCAATCATGAAAAGTCATATACTCCTTTCTTTTGTTTCTGGTTAAGCCCCATCAAAGCCTGAGCCTGGCAGCCTTGGGAACTTGCTTCTACGGGAATCCCGAGGTTGTGTACCAGGATCAACTCCAGAACACTCCCATTTCCTGTGTTAAGATGAGGTCCCCGAGAATATGATCACTGGCTTCTCAAAAACAGGCAAGAATTGATTGTATAAGTCCTGGGCACATTTATGTATTTACCCTTTATTCTCATGAACCAATGATTTAGAAATGGCCGCTAAAGGAATCCCATGAGTGAACAGCTCATTAGGATGTTTATGTTCAGAGTAAATGCCCCTTGACAAATACTGCTTCACCAATAAGGAAACCTGGGACCCTAAGCATGGGGTCATAACAACAAGCAACCCTAACAAAATCAATCATTTGCTGGAAGGTTTGGAATCAAACAACCCTGAGTTTATTCCCAACTTAGCACTTGTTTTGTGAATGAGAAAACTTTTATAACTGTTCAGGAAGCCTCAGACTTCTCCTTTGTATAATGGGACCTATCATGGAACAGTATAGGGATATTGTAAAAATGAGAAATGAATAGAACAAATCATCAAGCACAGTGTTCAACATATTACACCCTCTCGATATTTCCTATTGTGATTTGTTCTGCATGGGCACAACTTGGAGTTGTTCATTACAGAAGGGAAGTGACAGGTGGGGCCAGATGAAAGAGGATCAATGAAAGTTAAAAGAGCCAAAACCAAACCCAGTGCCATCGAGTCGATTCCAACTCATAGTTAGAACATTCCTAATGTGAAAACTACAAACTTTAGGGAAGAAAAATGTGCCAAAACTCTACAGGAAATCTTGCTCATCTAGAGAAGCAGGAGGAGAGAACAAGCCAAATGAACATCACTGATATCAACGTAAAAGAAGCCCTGGTCTGGTGGCAGTGTTTAAGTGTTCGGCTGCTAATCAAAAGTCGGCTGTTCAAACCCACCAGCCACCCTGCAGGAGAAAGATGAGGCAGTCTGCTTCTGGAAAGATTTCAACCTTGGAAACACTTTAGGGCAGTTCTACTCTGTCCTCTAGGGTTGCTATGAGTTGGAATCAACTCGACGGCAACAGGTTAATGAGATATCAATGTTCATTTGGCGTGGACATAGGATGAAATATCTAGCAATTGAAATGAATAAATTAGACCTAGATGTACCATTACAAGGAATGAAAACTTAAAAAACAAAAGTTAATTTCTCTAACTAGACATCTATTAAAAAAAAAAAAACTTTTGACATCTATAGTACGGGAAAATTAAAATAAGTTTTAAAATTACACGTACATAAATTTTTATTTTTTAATGTGAAATATTTTAAGCACACTGAAAAGCACAGGGAAAACATCAAAGGCCTAGTTACCCACCACTCAGCACCATCAAACTAAAATATATCACCATACTTGCATTATGTGCTTTTTAAAATTATGATTCTTTCCCTTTTTGTATGAGCTTAAATCCTTTATTCTATGAGTTATTTTTAAATTTTTTGTGATGTATTTCGTATTTTTTAAGAAAAAAATACATATTTATTTGAATACCTCCCCCTTTATTTTTTCACAAATCTACCTTTTTCTCTCCACCTGAACCACAACAATGAACTTGGTATGTATTATTCTCCTGTGTTTTCATTACTTTCAGTCTAATTCAATCAATAAACAATGCTATTGTTTTACATTTTAATCCTTTATGTACTGTGGGTGTCGTTTTACAATTGGTCTCTTAAAATAATGCATTTAACCTTATCAGTCTTATTACAGTTTGGTCTGGTTCATTAACTTTAACTACTTTAAGGAATTTCACTCTGTTATTACACCAGAATTTATTTATCCCTTCTCCAGGCGATGGGCATTTTCATTGTGAGACACACACACATAAAGGATGGGAAGGGAGTGGAATAAAAAGGGCTTATCATCTTTGTGTTTACTATTTTGTTACTTAAAAATAGAACTGTTATGGCAAAATGTCAACATTTATTAATTCTGAAATAATTGATATATGACTATTTGTCCTACTACCCTGAGCTAATCTGTCTTAAAATATTTCCTAGGTTAATAAAGAGACACCGGTAGATACAGGTATGTAACCTGTGAGTCAGACTGGTTCTACACTTTCTCACTGCTAGTCCTCACACCCAGGTCAAAGATCTCCCTTAAAAAGGCATATCAAGAACCAGGTAAGGAGAAGCTGACTGAACACACCTGCCGCCTGCCAAGGAAATACAAAAATTGTTTAAAGAATTCTAGAAAATTGAGCAAGGGCATATTTCTATATAGGATGGAAAAATTCCCTGGAAATTTAGATTCAGAGTAGATGATTAGCAGAATGAGAGAAACTCAAGTATTGGTGCAAAAGTGCAAGGAAACATGTTAAGAAGATTATGGACAATTAGGCAGGCATCGCACAAGTAACTCCATTCTGCTCATCTTCTGCATGTACTCACCTCACAGCTGCGCCAGATGGACTTGAAGACAAAGACATCTCCTTATTTGCAAAAGATAAACTAGGGGACTTCAGATTACCTGAGTGTCAGCATTAAGAAATGACATTCGATTCTCCCCTGAAGGCTGAATGATAAAAATGGAAGCTCTGGACTCACAGAGCACAGAAAACAAAAGACCAGGATCCTATGGGAAGTGATGGAGACAAGGCTCAGGTGTGCTGCCTCCTGACCTGGGCAAGGTTATTGAGTGGGTGGTCACAGGCAGACTCTTTGATGTCTCTGTAGCCCTTGGGGTTTCAATACCCAAAGCTCCTCATTAGTCGAACTCTTTTGCTGTCATTCTGATCCTAGGGCAGTACAAACCCTTAAGCAGCAATGTTAAAGGAAATATTTATATTGAATGATTCCAGTATCCTAAGAGCCCAGGCATATGCCATCCTCTTTGCCTCATCTCATTCTGCTCATACTCATTTCAAATGCCCTGTACACATGGACATACCTCCCATCTGTAATTGTATTACTCTTCTCTCTTTATATTCAAACGTGCCCATAATCTAACAACAAGATTAGGAAAATTGGGCTAAAAATATATACTTTATTGTGTGAGGATGTGTATTCTATACAAATATGAGCAACAACATAATAGATGTACCCTAAAAAGGCAGATTTTAAGGGCTAGTTCTTTGATGGCACATGGATCCTTTTCCTGCATCT
Source organism: Elephas maximus indicus (assembly GCF_024166365.1). NCBI lineage: Eukaryota > Metazoa > Chordata > Mammalia > Proboscidea > Elephantidae > Elephas > Elephas maximus. Next base: position 22,256,176 of record NC_064821.1, read on the forward strand.
AATATCCAGCAGTTTCTAATCTAGTCCCTGTAATCAAACGTAATTGAGCGCGTAACAGGCATTTAACCTCCTTTTTAATATTTCAATATCATTTCCAAATTTTACAGAAGTGACTTCAAAATCCACCCCTCATCTGTCAGTTTGTCACAGTGTGGTGGCTTGTATGTTATTGTGATGCTGGAAGCTATGCCACCAGTATTTCAAATACCAGCAGGGTCACCAATATTGGACAGGTTTCAGCAGAGCTTCCAGACTAAGGCAGAATAAGAGGAACAACTTGGGGATCTACTTCTAAAAAAACTGACCACTAAAACCCTTATGAATAGTAGTGGAAGATTGATACAGTGCTGGAAGATGAGCCTCTCAAATTGGAAGACACTTGTGGTCATTAAGATTGTGTGTCAACTTGGTTGGGCCGTAATTCTCATTGGTTTGGTAGTTATAATGTAGTCTGGCAGTTCTATAATGATGTGATTATCTCCATGATGAGATTTGATATAATGTGACCGCCTCCAAGATAAGATCTGCTGTGAGTAGCCAATCAGTTGAAGGGGGAGTTTCTTTGGTAGTGTGGCCTGCATCCAATATATGTGGACTTTTTGGCAAGGCTCGTGGGCTTTTCCTTGTTTCGGATTCTGCAGCTGGTGCCTGTTCCTCTGACCTTCAGTTCTTAGAACTTGAGCTAGAGTCTTATGTGTTGTCTTGCCTGCTGATCTTGGAATTCATCAGTCTGTGAGCCAGAGCTCTGTTGTCTGACTTGCTGATCTTGGATTCACCATCCCCTGAAGCTATGTGAATCAGAAGAAGCCTCCAATCTGATCCACGGCTTGGGACAGTGTTCCACTTCTACAACCACGTGAGCCATTTCCTTAATATAAATCTCTCTCTACATATATATTTATACACTTTACTGGCCTTGCTTCTCTAGAGAACCTAGCCTAAGACATTTGGTACCGAGAGTGGTTCTAGAGAAACAAAACTGTAAGGATGAGTTTTCCAAATTGGTTTTCAAGTCTGATTAGTATTAGAGATGTTAATGACTGCTTCCAGTAATGAAGTGGGCACTGCCAATCCATGGTTGTTTTAGGCTGGGTTCTCTAGAGAAGCAAAACCAGTAATGTGTATAAATATAGACCGAGAGATTTACATTAAGGAAACAGCTCATACGATTGCGGGGGTTAGAACCTCCCAAGTCCTTGGATCAGGATAGAGTCTTTTCCCAATTCATGGAGCCACGGAAGCTGGTGAACCCAAGATGAGCAGGTTGGAGAGCATGGATCCTGCTCACAAGTTGTGACGGTCAAGGAATCCCCAATGTCAGCAGGCAAGGCCATAAGTTGCTCCTGAGTCAGCTGCAGGGGCTGGAGAAACCACGAGAGACAGGTCAGGGAGCAGGACTCTTGCTTGCAGGCCATGATGATAAGGAAATCCCAAGATGGGCGGGTAAGCTGCTAGCTCAAGTCCCAAGAGCTAGAAGTCAGACAAGAAACAGCTGCTGGATCTAGAACAAGCCAACAACTTTTGCAAGGTGAGCAGGAAAAAGGAAGTAGCCAGGAGAAGGTAGAGAGATGAAGGCTGAGGGAGCGGTGAGCTACCAGAGGCACCACCTCCACTGCTACCACTCAACAGATTCTATCATGGGGTTAATCACATATCAACTTGCAACAGGAAAGGGATCACAACATTACACAACTGCCAAAACATTGAGAGTCATGGTCCACCCAAGTTGACACACTATCTTAAGCAACACAGTGGTGTAAGGTGGCAATAGAAATATTTTGATCAGCTATTTTTTTTATTGGTAAAGGTGAGGCTCTGGGTGATCACATGTTTGATGCTTTTCTAAGTTTTGTAATAATGGGAAGTATAAGAAAGCTGGTTGCTTGGTTCTACATTCCCTAGACAAAGTGAGGAAGGAAAGAGATGAGCTCAGAGCTTCAGAGTCACAACTCAAGTGCCACATAAAAAACGTCAAACTTTTCACCTGTGCCTTGAAAGAAAACCTGATTTCTTGTAGTAACAGACCTGATATTGCCAAAAAGCAAACCCAGAGTCCTATCGTAAGAATGGCTGAATTGCAGTGCCGGCTGAATTGCAGTCCCAACTGAATTCCCAATCTTCAGTGGTGTCTGCAGTTAAAGTGAGGGCATTAATTGGGAAGACATGGGATCATGAAACTTGGGATGGGGATATGTTTCTAGGTGCCGTCAAATCGATCCCAACTCATAGTGACCCTATGTACAACACACCGAGACACTACCTGATCCTACACCATCTTCACAATCATTGTTATGCTTGAGCTTATTGTTGCAGCCACTGTGCCAATCCATCTCATTGAGGGTCCTCCTCTTTTTCATTAACCCTCTACTTTACCAAGCACAATGTCCTTCTCCAGGGATCGATCCCTTTTGATAACATGTCCAAAATATGTGAAACATAGTCTAACGATCCTTGCTTCCAAGGAGCATTCTGGTTGCACTTCTTCCAAGACAAATTTGTTCTATATGGGGGCATATAGGCAGGTAACCAGGAAGCTGGGGACACTGACCCCCAAAATTCCATTAAGCCACTCATCCCAACAGAACCTGCCTTCTCATTCCCATCTGAAGAAATTATCCCATTTTTGTTTGATAAGCCACCGTTTCTGGTAAAACCCACTTCCACTCCACCTGATGAGATTAAAGCAGCTGTGCCTAAAAAGCCTTTGTCTGAGTCATTATGCCCGGAGTGTTCCCTGAGGCAGATGTCTTATAAGGCAATACTGAATGTTCTCAAACACACAACCCCACCACCTATTTTGGCTTCCAGACCTGGCTGACATCCCAATGATCACCAAAAGGTGAAGTACAAAGTGTGACATCAGCAGATGATTTTTAACAATCAAGTAGATAGGACAATGCATTCTGTGGAAACCAGTCATCCTCTTTTCCAGCTACGCCTGTCATTGCTCAATGGGATTATGAACAAAGTGGTCATGATGACAAGGATGGAGATTATGCATGCGTTCAGAAACACTCTTAAGGCCAACTTGGCTACACCACAGAGGAGTGCCCAATCTGCTAGCAGTAGGGACCAACTCTGAATTTCCAATATGGCACCACTCCTCAAGGTGATCAGCCACCAACATGGTGGCAGGCTGATTACATTGGGCCTCTTCCATCATGGAAAGTGTGGCATTTTGTTCCTACAGGAATAGACACTCTGAATATGAATGTTTCCCTGAGCACAATGCTTCTGTCAAAACTACCATCCATGGACTTACAGAATGCCTTATTCACAGTCATGGTATCCCATACAACCTCAGATCAAGGGACTCACTTCACAGCAAATGAAGTGCTGCAGTGGGCCCATGTCCATGGAATTCACTGGTTTTACCATGTTCCCATCATCCTGAAGCAGCTGGTTTGATAGAATGATGGAATGGCCTTCTAAAGACACAATTATGGCTGCAGCTAAGTAGCAGTACCTTGCAGGACTGGGGCAATGTTCTTCAGTAGGCTTTATAGGCTCTAAACTAGCATCCAATATATGGTGCTGTTTCTCCCATAGCCAAGATACATGGGTCCAGGAATCAAGGGGTGGAAATGGGAGCAGCACCATTCACTAGAGCTGGAGATAGAAAACCAAAAGGGAAGAATGTGCTTGGTATTTCTCAAGCTGAAAGAACTGAAGAAAAAATTCAAGCCTCGAATTGTAATAGTCAAGAATTCTGTACGGAAAATATTAAACGACCCAGGAAGCATCAAAAGAAGACGAAAGGAATACACAGAATCATTACAACAACAAAAAAATGATTCATCATTCAAACATTTCAAGAGGTAGCATATGATCAGGAACCAATGGCACTGAAGGAAGAAGTCCAAGCTGCGCTGAAGGCACTGGTGAAAAACGAGGCTCTGGGAATTGATGGAATATCAGCTGAGATGATTCAGCGTACAGATGCAGCACTGGAAATGCTCACTTATCTGGAACAGACCATAAATTGCTCGTATGCAAGTTCAAGTTAAAACTGACAAAAATTAGACGAAATCAAAAAAAAAAAAAACCCAAAGCCAATGCCGTTGAGTCAATTCCGACACATAGAGACCCTAAATGAGAACAAATCCACAAGAGCCAAAGTATGACCTTGAACATACCCCACCTGAATTTAGAGACCATCTGAAGAATAGATTTGATGCACTGAACACTAATGACTGAAGATCATACGACTTGTGGAATGACATCAAGGACATCATACATGAGGAAAGCAAGGGTCATGAAAAAGACAGAAGAGAAAGAAAAGACCAAAATGGATGTCAGAAGAGTCTGAAACTTGCTCTTGAATGTCGAGTAGCTAAAGCAAAAGGAAGAAATGATGCAGAAAAGAGCTCAACAGAAGATTTCAAAAGGCTACTCAAGAAGACAAAGTAGAGTATTATAATGAAATGTGTAAAGACCTAGAGTTAGAAAAATCAAAAGGTAAGAATGTGCTCTGCATTTCTCAGGCTGTGGTTTTTGAACTTCATCAGTAAATGTTTCAAGCCTCCTTCGCTTTCAGGAAGCAAGGTTGTGTTACCTGCATAACTCAGGTTTTTAATGAGTTTTCCTCTAATCCTGATGCCCTGTCCTAGTTCATATAGCCCAACTACTCAGATTATTTTCTCAGCATACAGATTGAATAAGTATGGTGAAAAAATATAGCACTGGTGTACACCTTTCCTGACTTTAAACCATTTAGTATCTCCTTTTCTGTTCAAATGACTGCTTCTTGATCTATGTACAGGTTCCTCATGAGTACAATTAAGTGTTCTAGATTTCCCATTATTTGCAATGTTATCCACAATTTATTATGAGCCACACAACGAATGTCTTTGCATAGTCAATAAATACAGACAAACATCTTGCTGCTATCCTCCGCTTTCAGCCAGGGGACGCCTGACATCAGCAATGATATCCCTCATTCCATGTCCTCTTCAGAATCTCTCTTGAATTTCTGGCAGTTTCCTGTAGATATACTCCTGCAGCCACTTTTGAACGATCTTCAGCAAAATTTTACTTCTGTGTGATATTGATGATATTGTTCAATAATTTCCACATTTGGTTTGATCATCTTTCTTTGGAATAGGCATAAATATTGATCTCTTCCAGTTGGTTGGCCAGGTAGCTGTCTTCCAAATTTCTTGGCATAGGTAAGTGGGCAATTCCAGCACTGCATCCATTTGTTGAAACATCTCAGTGGTTATACTGTCAATTTCTGGAGTCTTGTTTTTCTCCAAAGGCTTCAGTGCAGCTTGAACTTCTTCCTTCAGTACCATTGATTCCTGATCAGAAGTGACCTCCTGAAATGGTGAATGTTGAATAATACTTTTTGGTATAGAGACTCTATATTCCTTCCATCTTCTTTTGATGTTTCCTGCATTGTTTAATATTTTCCTCCATAGAGTCCTCCACTATTACAACTTGATGCTTGAATTTTTTCTTCAGTTCTTTCAGATAGAGAAATGATGAGCGTGTTCGTACCTTTTGGTTTTCTAACTCCAGGTCTTTGCACATGTCATTATAATACTTTGTCTTCTCGAGCCACCCATTGAAATCTTATGTTCAGCTTTTTTAATTCATCATTTTTTTCCTTTTACTTTAGCTACTCGAAGTTCAAAAGCAAGTTTCAGAGTCCCCTCTGACATCTATCTTGGCCTTTTCTTTCTTTCCTGTCTTTCCCTGATTCAATCATATTTCAGATTCTAAATACATTCTCTCATGATCTTTTTTTTTTAAAGTCATGTTCCTCAGATTTTAGTGTGCATCAAAATATCAAAAAGTGGATACTAATCATTGGATTGTCTCCCCAGAGATCAGAGTCAGTAACTCTTTGGTGAAGTATGTAAACCTGCAGTATGAACACAAATGGACCAGCTTTGCGCTAGAAGACACCTGGTGTGCCAGGTGAGGTGTCCTCCAAGTGTGCTGCTGAACACAATCCTACCACCACCATCAATGATGACTTGAACAGTAGGCTTTCTATATACTCCACTGATTCTCCTACAACCCCTGAATTGTTGTCATCCCCGTGCTACAGAGATGATTCTGACTAATGATCCCACTTCTTTGTGCCTGTGGGAAAAGTCATCTCCCTCTTGTGCTGCCTGCAGTACACTCAACACGTCTTCTTCATAATAAAGTCCACCGCCACAGAAACTGTTTTCCTCACAAATACACATTAAAAATTTTTACATGAGATGCATAAGAGTAGAGCAAGCCCTTTAAAACTTTAGTGATTTAATTAATTTTATTCAACTTCTGTGTGGACTCACGAGAGATGAGAAAGAAAAACTGCAAAATAAGGTGACTAAAGAGAAGAGAAACATCTCATATACACTCTGACCAATGAATCAGTAAGAAAGGATCAAGGACATAGGGTTCCAAAAAGACCTATTGTCTTGGTTTTCTAGTACTGGTATAATAGAAATACCACAAGTGGATGGTTTTGACAAAGAGAAATTTATTCTCTCACAGTCTGTTGGGCTACAATTCCTAATTCAGGGCATCAGCTCCAGGGGAAGGTTTTCTCTCTATAGATTCTAGGGGAAGATCCTTGTAATCAATGGTGCCCTGGTGAAGGAGCTTCTCAGGCACAGTGGAACCCGGTCCAAAGAAGGTACTCTGCTACCAGTGCTGCTTTCTTGGTGGTAAGAGGTCCCCCATGTCTCTCTGCTCACTTCTATCTTTTATATCTCAAAAGAAATTGGATTAAGGCACTATCTAATGTAACTGCTCCTAATCCCTCTCATGAACATCATATTAATAGGATTTACAACACATAGGAAAATCACTTTAGATGACAAAATGGTAGATAATCATACAATACTGGGAAACATGACCTAGCCAAGTTGACAGATATTTTAAGGGGACACAATTCAATCCATGACAACTATCAACCCTACCCAGCCTACTGAATAATTATTCATTTGATTATATTATTAAGACCAGTAAAAGGTAAACTAATAAAACTGCTGAATCAAGTGGTAGAAGTGTTTGAGAGAAAGGAATAACAAGCCTTATAAATAATCGTAACGTGTAGAACACAATGATCCCAGTTGGATTGTATTGAGAATTATGTGCCAGCTGTTGTTTAAGTGATATTAGTGGTTGCAGGGGTTCACTTCCCAACAGGAAATACAATCTGCATGGTCAGTCTGAGCCTGTCATAGTATTTGCTTTTCCCCATACCAGAAATTTGATGAAGAAGGGATGTATGATGCTATTCAAAGTGATGAGACAGGAGGAGATGTCTTCTGTATGACTCCATGGAAACGTCTATTAACAATAGACCTCTATTAACAATAGGCCCAGAGAAGGTCAGTTTTGCATCTCGGAGCATCATGTGTGGATATGATGCCTGGATCTGTTGCAGCCATCCTAGGATGGAGCCACCTTGTAGGAGACTGAATGAAGCCCTACTCTCCTGTTTTTGTACATTCTCTAACTCTCAAGTCCTTGTAATGAAAGCATGTTAGGGTAGAGTTTATATTTTCTTATTAGAACCAAAGCCTTTCTTACTGAAAAGGTTCAGGTATTTCACAATCTTCTGAAGTCCTGAGACCATCTAATTTGATCATTTTATACATAATGAAACTGAATACAGTGAATGCTGATGTTACCCTGGACACATACAGTTTACCAGTGACATGTCTCAGTAACTACTAATCAGGGCATGAAAAGTAAGCTCCCATCCCTCACATTGGGACTAACTCTAGGTTTCCATTCACATGGCTCTATCCATGGGATCAAACTGAAGCTAGTCTCTGGCTATTCCTACAGCCTTACTTTTTCCTTTTTCCGGCCCCCCTCACCTCCACCCACTTCCCTTCTGCTGCCCCCCAAAGTCACATAACAAAACACCTGCCTCAGGCACTTCTTCTATAGAACTTGACCAAAAAAAAAAAAAGAAAGAAAGAAACTGAGGTTACACAAGGAGCAGAGTCAGGGTCCAATCCCAAGTTGAATTGCACTTGTTATTGTCGTTGTTAGGTGCCATCGAGTAGTTCAGACTCATAGCTACCCTATATACAGCAGAACAAAACATGGCCTGGTCCTGAGTCATCCTCACAATCCTTGGTATGCTTAAGTCCATTGTGATAGCCACTGTGTCAATCCATCTCATTGAGGGTCTTCCTCATTTTTGTTGACCCGCTACTTTACCAAGCATGCTGTCCTTCCCGAGGGACTGATCTCTCCTGAAAACATGTTCAAAGTGTGTGAGACGTAGTCTCGCTATCCTTGCTTCTAAGGAGCATTCTGATTGTACTTCTTCCAAGACAGATTTGTTCCTTCTTTTGGTAGTCCATGATATATTCAATATTCTTCTCCAACAACACAATTCAAAGGCATTGATTCTTCTTTGGTCTTCCTTATTCATCCTCCTGCTTTCACATGCATAGAAGGGGACTGAAAACACCATGGCTTTGGTCAGGTGCATCTTAGTCGTCAAGGTAATAACTTTGCTTTTCAACACTTTAAAGAGGTCTTTTGCAGCAGATTTGCCGAATGTTTATGTGTCATTTGATTTCTTAGCTGCTTAGCCATTATGTTATTTTGTCATTTTAGAATAACCTGGTTATAGGAGAGTCGGGGATTCTAGCTCATAAGTATTTTTTCGCTTTGATGCAAACTAGAAATCCAGGCCCAAAGCAGATAATTTAATTACTGAAAAGCAGGTATGCACTTGAAAATGTTTTTCAAGGCTCCCTTCATGTTCCTGTTTCTCAGGCTGTAGACGAAGGGGTTCATCATGGGAGTTACCATAGTGTACATCATTGAAGCCACTGCAGTCTTCCTGGAAGAGTGTGTAAATGCAGCACTAACACACGTACCTAAGCCAGTTCCATAGAACAAGGAAACAACTGAGAGGTGGGACCCACAAGTGGAGAAAGCTTTATACTTTCCACCTGCTGAAGGCATTCTCAAAATGGAAGAAGCAATTTGAGTATAAGAGAAAATGATTCCAGACAGAGGAACACCACCTAGTATGGTAGCTGCCAAATATAAGAAGACAATATTGAGGAGGGTATCAGAACAGGCAATCTTGATGATCTGAACAACTTCACAGAAGAAGTAGGGAATTGCCCGATCTGTGCAGAAAGACAGGTTCAACACTATCAGACTGTGGATCAAGGCATCCACAGTGGTAATGGACAAGGAGAGTAGAATCAGCAGACCACAGAGGCGGGGGTTCATGATGGCTGTGTATGTCAGTGGGTGACAAATGGCCGCTTAGTGGTCATAGGCCATTACTCCCAGGAGAAAACTTTCCAAACTAGCAAAAACAAAGACAAAGCAGACCTGGGTGAGGCAGCCTGCATACGTGATGCTCTGATTCTGTGTTTGGAGATTCACCAGCATTTTTGGGATTGTGGTGGTGCTGAAACACATGTCAGTGAAGGACAGATTGGCAAGAAAGACATACATGGGGGTGTGGAGGTGAGGGTCTGAGCTGACAGCCAGGATGATGAGCAGGTTCCCCAAGACAGTGATCAGATATATGAACAGAAACAGGGCAAAGAGAAGGGGTTGCAGTTCCAGATCCTCTGTCAGTGCCAGGAGAAGGAATCCAGAAAAACTTGTTTGGTTTTTAGGTTTCATATTGTTGATGAATCTGATGGAACAGATCAGGTGACAAGACAATCAAGTGCGTGGTCCCTATACCAGCAGTAGCTGCATCACCAAAGGTAAACAGCACCTAGGGCAGGGTCATGAGAAATTGAGAAGAATAGAAAGTTGGTGTCACCTGTGTGCATATTATTTGATTATTTAATAAAAAATATGTGAATTTGGTCAATAGCTGAGCATCAACATTTATTTATTCTGCAAAGTGTTGATAAGGTGTTCATTTTTTTTTTTTTACACTATCTGAGTTCTTATGATCATTTTAAATATTTTGTAATTTTATAGGAAGAAATGCCTGGTGATCTATTTCTGAAGATTAGCCAATAAAAACTCTGTGTATTAAAATGGCTCAATTCACAACCAAGTATGGGGATGGCACAGGACATGGCAGCTTTTGGTTCTGTTGAGCGGGAGTTGCCATGTGTCAAGGGCCCACTCACTGGCAGCTAACAAAAACAACAGGGCCCCTGCAAACTTCATTGTGGGCCTAGATTTCTAGCCCAAGGGGCATATTCTAACCAAGTCTGGATGGGCACACTTACTCCAAGGAAAGTTCCATCTTTACAAAGAAAAATGTATCCTCCCAGACATGAAACATCAGTAAAATTATTTTCTTCAAAAATTTGGTAATATTACAGAGAAAAACAAAAGAGGGAGGCACTCTGAAGTGTCTCTTGCAGACTTCACGTTTTTTCTCCCCTCCGAGATTAGAGCCAGGTGATAGTAATAATACAAATGTGTTTTAAGAACCAGGGGTGGGAAGATAAGGCAAACCTGATAACCCTATTTCATCACCATAAGAATGCAAGAAAATATCACAGAATTTTATCACAGTCATCATGTTGGAGAAGGGGCGATTTCTGTTCAGGAGGAAAATGGTCTTTACCATTATAGAGACAGAATTAGAGACTGGTAGAATTGGAGCTTCTTGGGACTGGTGCAAAGATAGAAGGAAACATGTCAGGAAGAGAGAAGACAGGCAGGAGTCCATGGGAAACTTGAGTTCAATCATTTCATGCATGTACTCTCAACACAGTTTCCCCAGAATGAACCTGTGGTAAAACACCTGTCCTTATTTCCAAACAATAACTAAGCAACTTTAAGTTACCTGGCTGATGTCGCCGTAGAATGATGTTGATAAATCCCCTGGATGGTGAAGGTGGAGGATGTGTTCTGAGGAAAGGCAGAGAGATTGAGTGGGACACCTGGCTCCTGGGCTTCAGGGTTATCTGTGGGTGGAGTCTTGGGTGTGCTGCTCCCTGCCTGGGGGAGGGATGTTGAGTGAGGTGGTCACAGGCAGACTATTTGCAGTCTCTGTATCCCTGGGGGCTCAATATCCAAAGCTCCTCATTAAGTAAGCACTTTTATTGTCATTCTGATCCCAGGACAGTGAAAATCCTGAAAGACCAAGGCTTTAGAATGTGAAATTCAGGATGGCTGATTCCTTGCCCCTGTAAGATCATGCCGTTTTTCTCTCTGTTTCTGCTAACCTCCATGTCAACAACATGCACACATGGACACAAAAGCCTTCTCCGACTGGGTTCCAGTTGTCTTCTTTTTTCTTTTTTTTAACACAACTTGACAGCAACTGTATCTTACGAGTTGCATTAGGACCCTGACTCCTATTTTAGGTGTGAAGATATAGTTATGTATATGGTTATAATATATTTATCAACACCCATGAAAGCAGCAGTCTAGAAACCAAATGACAAATTGCATTGGGCAAATCTGCTGCAAATGATCTCTTCAAACTGCTGAAAAACAAAGATGTTAGGTTGAGGACTAAGTGTCCTTGACCCAAGCCATGGTATTTTCAATCACCTCATACGAACGTGAAAGTTGGACAATGAATAAGGTAGACCTAAGAAGAATTGATGTCTTTGAATTATGGTAAGGAAAAGAATATTGAATATAACATGGACTGCCAGAAGAATGAACAAATCTGTCTTGGAAGAATTAGAGCCAGAATGCTTCTTAGAAGCTAGGATGGTGTGACTTAATATCATGTACATTGGACAAGTTATCTGGAGTAACCAGTTCCTGGAGAAGGACATCATGCTTAGTAAAGCAGAGGGTCAGCAAAACAGAGGAAGACCCTCAACAAGACGAACTGACACAGTGGCTGCAATGATGGGTTCAAGCATAGCAAGGATTGTGGGGATGCCACATGCCTGGGCAGTGCTCCCTCCTGTAGCACATACTGTCACTGTGAGTCAGGACTGATTCCATGGCACCTAACAGCATAACAACATAATATATTTATAAACAGAGTTAAGATAGTGTAAAATGCAAGTAGTGTTTTTTTTGTTTGTTTCTGAGAGTCTTTGTTCCCTGAACCTTACTGTATCATTTTGTATATTTTATATACAGCATGTTCTAAGCTCTTCTCTGTGGTCAATTCTGACTGTGATCACTGGAGATAGACTCCCTTTTGATGTTTCCATAACCAGTATTTCCAATTTCATCACAATTGTTTCAGTGTACATTTTTCTTCATATTAGTGGAGGTTGGCTTGATATTTTGGCTCTTGATTTTTAATGGAGTTGTGAGAAATCACAATGTCATTGGCTAGGAACTAGGATACAGGTGCATTCATACTCTTGGTAGATTTAGTTAGATAACTGCCAATATATAATAGGTGATTGTGCTCCATTTAGAGTCTACTTAAAAGTCTTTTACCTTTAATGAACTCAAAATTTTTGTGTTTATTAATTTATTTTACCACATCTTGCTATTTCTATATAAACTTTCTTAATATATAGTTTTCTTCATATCTTTTATGAAAACTAAGTTGAGAAGATGATATTGTGATGTCATTCTTTGCTATTCACTTCAAATACATGAAATAATAAACTAGAAGAAAATATAGCTGGTCTCAAAAAAAAAGAAAAATTTCCATTACCACAGAAAGACCTGAAATATAAAAATACAAGTTAAGTTTTCCAGGTACCATAAAAGGAACTCAAATATAAAATGATGAGTAAGCTGAGCCAAGAATTTATGTCCATAGTAAGAAGCTTTAGCTGGAATTTACTCTTTCAGTTAATGAGGACTAAATGTTCTAGAAAAATATGTGGCGTTGAAGCTAAGGACAGAGATAGAATGTCTTTATTGGAAATATGTAGATGAAAACAAGAGTTGTGAACACTGACTGGACCCATGACTATGGACTTAGACCAGCTGAAAGTTTCAGAAAACCTCCAAGGAGAAGATAATCCAAGCTACCTTTTAGCCTGGTGGTTGGATTTTTGATAGCCTCAATATTATTGAGCTGGGGGGGAGTCAACGAATGAAATTCAGACTTAGAAGAGTGATGATTGGCGAGGCCTCTGTGAACCTGTCTGACAATAAAGAGTGAGCATACAGATGAGAAAACACAGACGGCAGGGAATCTCCCCGTTTAAATAGAATCTGTATGTTCTAATTTAAATAATTATGAAGAAAAGCAATGCTAAAATGATAACCAACGAAAACAATAATCCAGAAAAAAATCAATAATCAGATCACACAGAGGCCAGGATGGTTGTAATGTAATGAGTAACGTGGAGAATAGAAAAGATGAGATCAAAGATGCAGTGACAGGCCGATTATTCGAACAGTCTCCTGATGGCAAGGGCAGATGCAGGGTACTACGTTTAGTCACTTTGTAATAATCCTAAAGTGATGGTAGCTAGGACTATGGTGGACTTGCTCTGATTTTCTTCAGTTTCAGCTTGAACTTGCATATGAGTAATTGATGGTCTTTTTCACAGCTGGCCCCTGGCTTTGTTCTGACTGATGATATTGAGCTTTTCCATCGTCTCTTTCCACAGATGTAGTCAATTTGATTTCTGTGTGTTCCATCTGGTGAGGTCCACGTGCATAGTCGTCGTTTATGTTGGTGAAAGAAGGTATTTGCAATGAAGAAGTTGTTGGACTTGCAAAATTCTATCATTCCATCTCCGGCATTGTTTCTATCACCAAGGCCATATTTTCCAACTACTGATCCTTCTTCTTTGTTTCTACCTTTCTCATTCCAATCGCCAGTAATTATAAATGCATCTTGATTGCATGTTCGATCCATTTCAGACTGCAGCAGCTGATAAAATTCTTTTATTTCTTCATCTTTGGCCCTAGTGGTTGGTGCACAAATTTGAATAATAGTCGTATTAACTCTTCTTCCTTGTAGGTGTATGGATATTATCCTATCACTGGCGGCGTTGTACTTCAGGATAGATCTTGAAACATTCTTTTTGATGATGAATGCAACACCATTCCTCTTTGAGTTGTCATTCCCAGCATAGTAGACTATATGACTGTTCGACTCAAAATGGCCAATACCAGTCCATTTCAGCTCACTAATGCCTAGGATATCGATGTTTATGCATTCCATTTCATTTTTGACGGTTTCCAATTTTCGTAGTTTCATACTTTGTACATTCCAGGTTCCGATTACTAATGGATGTTTGCAGCTGTTTCTTCTCATTTTGAGTCATGCCGCATCAGCAAATGAAGATCCTGAAAGCTTTACTCCATCCACGTCATTAAGGTAGACTCTCCTTTAGGAAGCAGCTCTTCCTCAGTCATCTTTTGAGTACCTTCCAACCTAGGGGGCTCAACAAGGTGGATTGACACAGTGGCTGCAACAATGAGCTCAACCATAACAATGATTGTAAGGATGGCGCAGGACCAGGCAGTGTTTTGTTCTGTTGTGCATAGGGTCACTATGAGTCGGAACCGACTCGATGGCACCTAACAACAACAACAACAGGACCATGGTGATAACAGTGGAGGTGGTGAGATTTGGTGGGATTCTAGATATGTTTTTCTTTTGAAAGAATGGGCACATGGTATAAAAAAAGAGAATTCAAAGACAATGCTTGGTGTGAGAAAACTGCTCAGCATCTAAAAGAGTGGAGTTCCCATTAACTGTGATAGGAAAGACTGGAGGCAAATATATTTGGAAGTTTAATATCAGGGTTGTAGTTTGGAGAGAGTTGAGTTTGAGGTACCTGTGAGGCATCCACTTGAGAAGTCAAGTAGGAAGCTGGGTATTCCAGTCTGAAATTTAGGGGAGTGTTCCTCTCTGGAAACAAAAAATTTGGAGTCGTTGGAGTGCAGATGACTTTTAAGGCCATGGGTCTGGATGCTATTGCAAAAGAGTCAGGGTAGCTGGAACAAAGAGAATTAGGAGTGAGCCTTAAGGCCCTCCATGGCTTGAGGTTGGAAAGATGATGAGGACACATCAAAGGAGGCTAGTGGCCAGTGAAGTAGGATAAAAACTACAATAATGTATAACACTGAAAGTGAAGTACATTAGTTTCTTCTGGCTGCTGTATTAACTACATGGCCAGCAACTTGGTGGCACAAAACAACAGAAATGTATTCTCTCACAGTTCTGAAGGCCATGAGTCTGAAATCAGTTTCACAGTGCAGAAATCAAGGTGTGTGCACAGTCACACACTCTCCGGAGACTCTATGGGCAAATCCATTCATTGCCTTTTCGAACTTCTGGTGGCTTCAGGTTTTCCTTGGTTTGTGACCATATTATGCCAATTTCTGCCTCTGTAGTCACATTAACTTCTATTCTGTCCGTGTCAATTCTCTCTTTGCATCTCTCTCTCTCTGTGGTAAAAATATACACAACAAAACATTTGCCAATTCAACAATTTTTACATGTGTAGTTCAGTGGTATTGATTATTTGCATCTCTCTCTCTCTTTTAAGAGAAAGATAAGGTTTATTATTGAGTAAGCATTAAACCAGAATGTGATGCATCACAGGAAATCCACTAAAGAGATTACAAAGTCAGCAAGGTAACTGACCCTTTGTATAGCCAGGAGTATACAACTCATTACTTTCATCTTTTCAGGATAAAATTACTAATTTTCGAATGTCTTTATGGCAAGACACCTAAAGTCATGCTAAACCCTTACCAGGAAACTGGAAGGTAAGGATATGATATTCCTTGCAATTACATTTCAGAGGAGAAGGTCCTTGAGAAACTTTTTTTTTTTTTTAAATTTTTATTGTGCTTTAAGTGAAAGTTTACAAACCAAGTCGGCCTCTCACACAAAAACTTATATACACCTTGCTACATACTCCCAATTGGTCTCCCTCTAATGAGACATCCCGCTCCCTCCCTCCACTCTCTCTTTTGGTGACCATTTCTCTAGCTTCTAACCCTCTCTACCCTCTCATCTCCCCTCCAGGGAGGAGAGGCCAACATAGTCTCAAGTGTCCACCTGATCCAAGAAGCTCACTCCTCACCAGCATCCCTCTCCAACCCATTGTCCAGTCCAATCCCTGTGTGAAGAGTCGGCTTCGGGAATGGTTCCTGTCCTGGACCAACAGAAGGTCTGGGGGCCATGACCACCGGGGTCCTTCCAGTCTCAGTCAGACCATTAAGTCTGGTCTTTTTATGAGAATTTGGGGTCTACATCCCACTGCTGTCCTGCTCCCTCAGGGGTTCTCTGTTGTGTTCCCTGTCAGGGCAGTCATTGGTTGTAGTCTGGGACCATCTAACTCTTCTGGTCTCAGGCTGATGTAGTCTCTGGTTTATGTGACCCTTTCTGTCTCTTGGGCTCATAGTTACCTTGTGTCCTTTGTATTCTTCATTCTCCTTTTATCCAGGTGGGTTAAGACCAATTGATGCATCTTAGATGGCCACTTGCTAGTGTTTAAGACCCCAGACGCCTCTCTCCAAGGTGGGATGCAGAATGTTTTCTTAATAGATTTTATTATGCCAGTTGACTTAGATGTCCCCTGAAACCATGGTCCCCAAACCCCGACCCCTGCTACGACGGCCTTCGAAACTTTCAGTTTATTCCAGAAACTTCTTTGCTTTTCGTTTAGTCTGGTTGTGCTGACTTCTCCTGTATTGTGTGTTGTCTTTCTCATCACCTTAAGTAGTTCTTATCTACTGTCTAATTAGTGAATACCCCTCTCCCACCCTTCCTCCCTCTCCCCTCTCGTAACCATCAAAGAATATTTTCTTCTCTGTTTAAACTATTTCTTGAGTTCTTATATTAGTGGTCTTTTTTTTTTATACAATGTTTGTCCTTTTGCAACTGACTAATTTCACTCAGCATAACGCTTTCCAGATTCCTGCATGTTATGAAATGTTTCACAGATTCCTCACTGTTCTTTTTCCATGCCTAGTATATTGTGTGAATATACCATAATTTATTTATCCATTCATGTGTTGATGGGCACCTTGGTTGCTTTCATCTTTTTGCTATCATAAACAGTGCTGCAATGAACATGAGTGTGCATATATCTGTTTGTGTGAAGGCTCTTATTTCTCTAGGATATATTCCAAGGAGTAAGATTGCTGGATCGTATGGTAGTTCTATGTCTAGCTTTTTAAGGAAGCACCCAATTGATTTCCAAAGTGGTTGTACCGTTTTACATTCCCACAAGCAGTGTTTAAGTGTTCCAATCTCGCCACAGCCTCTCCAACATTTACTGCTTTGTGTTCTTTGGATTAATGCCAGCCTTGTTGGAGTGAGATGAAATCTCATTGTACTTTTGATTTGCATTTCTCTAATGGGTAAGGATCGTGAGTATTTCCTCATGTATCTGTTAGCTACCTTAATGTCTTCTTTAGTGAAGTGTCTGGTCATATCTTTTGCCCATTTTTTAATTGGGTTAATCTTTTTATAGTTGAGTTTTTGCATTATCATATAGATTTTAGAGATCAGGCGCTGACCGGAAATGTCATAGCTAAAAAGTTTTTCCCAGTCTGTAGGTAATCTTTTTATTCTTTTGGTAAAGTCTTTGGATAAACATAGGTGTTTGATTTTTAGGAGCTCCCAGTTATCCAGTTTTTCTTCTGCATTGTTAGTAATGCTTCGTATACTATTTATGCTATGTATTAGGGCTCCTGACATTGTCTCTATATTTTCTTTCACGATGTTTACCATTTTATATTTAGGTCTTTGATTCATTTTGAGTTAGTTTTTGTGCATGGAGTGAGGTATGGGTCTTGTTTCATTTTTTTGCAGATGAATATCCAGTTATGCCAGCAGCATTTGTTAAAAAGACTGTCTTTTCCCCCATTTAACTCTTTTGAGGTCTTTGTCAAATATCAACTGCTCATATGTGGATGGATTTATAATTCTGTTCCTTTGGTCTATGTTTCTGTTGTTTTACCAGTACCAGGCTGTTTTGACTCCTGTGGTGGTATAATAGGTTCTAAAATCAGGTAAAGTAAGGCCTCCCACTTTGTTCTTCTTTTTCAGTAATGCTTTACTTATCTGGGGCCTCTTTCCCTTTCATATGAAGTTGGTCATTTGTTTCTCCATCTCATTAAAGAATGTCGTTGGAATTTGGATTGGAATTGCATTAAATGTATAGGTTGCTTTTGGTAGAATAGATATTTTCATAGTGTTAAGTCTTCTATCCATCAGCAAGGTATGTTTTTCCACTTATGTAGGTCTCTTTTGGTTTCTTCCAGAAGTGTTTTATAGTTTTCTTTGTATAAGTCTTTTACATCTCTGATAAGATGTACTCCTAAATATTTTATCTTCTTGGGGGCTACTGTAAATGGTATTGATTTAATGATTTCCTTTTTGATGTTCTTTTTGTTGGTGTAGAGGAATCCAACTGATTTTTGTATGTTTATTTTGTATCCCGATACTCTGCTGAACTATTAGTTTCAGTTGTTTTCTGGAGGGTTCCTTAGGGTTTTCTGTGTATAAAATCATGTAACCTGCAAATAGAGATAATTTTACTTCTTCCTTGCCAATCTGGATGCCCTTTATTTCTTTGTCTAGCCTAATTGCACTGGCTAGGATCTCCAGCACAATGTTGAATGAGAGCGGTGATAAAGGGCATCCTTGTCTGTTCCCATTCTCAAGGGGAATGCTTTCAGGCTCTCTCCATTTAGGGTGATGTTGGCTGTTGACTTTGTATAAATGCCCTTATTACGTTGAAGAATTTTCCTTCTATTCCAATTTTGCTGAGAGTTTGTCTCATGAATGGGTGTTGAACTTTGTCAAATGCCTTTTCTGCATCAATTGATAAAATCATATGATTCTTGTGTTTTGTTTTATTTATGTAATGGATTACATTAATTGTTTTTCTAATGTTGAACCATCCCTGCATAAAAAAAATACCTGGTATGAATCCCACTTGGTCATGGTGAATTATTTTTTTGATATGTTGTTGAATTCTATTGGCTAGAATTTCGTTGAGGATTTTTGCATCTAAGTTCATGAGGGGTATAGGTCTATAATTTTCTTTTCTTGTGGTGTCTTTACCTGGTTTTGGTATCGGGGATATGGTGGTTTCATATAATGAGTTTGGTAGTATTCTGTCCTTTTCTATGCTCTGAAATACTTTTAGTAGTAGTGGTGTTAACTTTTCTCTGAGAATTTGTTAGAACTCTGATGTGAAGCCTTCTGGGCAAGAGTTTTTTTTGTTGTTGGGAGTGTTTTGATTACCTTTTTAATCTCTTCTTTTGTTATGGGTCCATTTACTTGTTCTACCTCTGTTTGTGTTAGTTTAGGTAGGCAGTGTGTTTCTAGGAAATCACCCATTACTTCTAGGTTTTCAAATTTGTTAGAGTACAATTTTTTGTAGTAATCCGATATGACTCTTTTAATTTCAGTTGGGTCTGTTGTAATATGGCCCATCTCATTTCTTATGAGGGGCATTTACTTCCTCTCCTGTTTTTCTTTTGTCAGTTTGGCCAATGGTTTATCACTTTTGTTGATTTTCTCAAAGAACCAGCTTTTGGTCTTGTTAATTCTTTCAATTGTTTTTCTGTTTTCTATTTTATTTAGTTCTGCTCTAATTTTTTTTTAATTTGTTTTCTTCTGCTGTGTGGGTGTTTCTTTTGTTGCTCCCTTTCTATTTGTTCAAGTTGTAGGGATAATTCTTTGATTTTGGCCCCTTCTTTCTTTTTGGATATGTGCATTTATTGATACAAACTGGCCTCTGAGCACTGCTTTCTCTGTGTCCCAAAGGTTCTGATAGGAAGTGTTTTCATTCTCGCTGGATTCTATGAATTTCTTTATTCCATCCTTAATGTCTTCTATAATCCAGTCTTTTTTGAGCAGGATATTGTTCAGTTTCCAAGTATTCAGTTTCTTTGCCCTGCTTTTTCTATTACTGATTTCTACTTTTATGGCCTTATGGTCAGAGAAGCTGCTTTGTAATATTTCAATGTTTTTGGATTCTGCTAAGGCTTGCTTTATGACCTATTATGTGGTCTATTCTAGAGAATGTTCCATGTGCACTAGAAAAGAAAGCGTAGTTGGTTGCTGTTGGGTGGAGTGTTCTGTATATGTCTACGAGGTCAAGTTGGTTGATTGTGGCATTTGGATCTTCCGTGTCTTTATTGAGCTTCTTTCTGAATGTCCTGTCCTTCACCAAAAGTGGAGTGTTGAAGTCTCTTACTATTATTGTGGAGCTGTCTATCTCACTTTTCAATGTTGATAGTTTGTTTTATGTATCTTACAGCCCTGTCATTGGGTGCATAAATATTTAATATGGTTATATCTTCTTGGTACATTGTCCCTTTAATCATTATGTAGGGTCCTTCCTCATCCTTTATGGTGGATTTAACTTCAAAGTCTATTTTGTCAGAAATTAATATTGCCACTCCTGCTCTTCTTTGATTGTTGTTTGCTTGATATATTTTTTCCATCCTTTGAGTTTTAGTTTGTTTGTGTCTCTAAGTCTAAGGTGTGTCTCTTGTAGGCAACATACAGATGGAGTATGTTTTTTAATCCATTCTGCCACTCTCTGTCTCTTTATTGGTGCTTTTAGCCCATTTACATTCAGCGTAATTATGGATAGGTATGAATTTAGTGCTATCATCTTGATGTCTTTTTTTGTGTGTTGTTGACAGTTTCTTTTTCTCACTTAACTTTATGTGCTGAGTAGATTAACTTTATATATTTGTCCTTTCCTCATATTTGTTGTTATTGATTTTGTTTCTGCTGAGTCTCTATTTTTTTCTTGTATTTTATTTTGATGAGTAGGATAGTTTGTCTCCTTTGTGGTAACTTTATTATTTACCTGTATTTTTCTAAATTTAAACCTTTTATTTCTTTATATCGCTGTATATTCCTCTCCATATGGAAGGTCTATGATTACATTTCTTAGTTCTTCTTTATTGTTATAAATATTGTCTTCTTTTATGTAATAACATCGCTGTTACCTTGTTTTGAGTTTTTTTTTTTTCTTTTAATCTTACTTTGTTTTTTTGATTTCTCTGTCTGGGTTGACTTCTGATTGGTCTGCCCAGTGTTCTAGTCTTGGGTTGATACCTGGTGTCATTGATTTTCTAACCAAAGAACTCCCTTTAGTATTTCTTGTAGTTTTTTTTTTTGCTTTTTAAGAGTTCCCTAAACTTCCGTTTACCTGTAAATGTCGTAATTTCACCTTCATATTTAAGAGAAGTTTTGCCGAATATATGACCCTTGGCTGGCAATTTTTTTTCTTTAATTTTTTGCCTTCTTGCCTGCATGGTTTCTGCTGAGTAGTCTGAGCTTATTCTTATTGGCTCTCCTTTGCAGGTGACTTTTCATTTATCCCTAAGTGCTCTTAAAATTCTCTCTTTATCTTTGGTTTTGGCAAGTTTGATTGTAATATGTCTTGGTGACTTTCTTTTAGCATCTACCTTATGTGGAGTTTGATAAGCATCTTGGATAGATATCTTCTCATCTTTCACTATATCAGGGAAGTTTTCTGCCAACAAATCTTCAACAATTCTCTCTGTATTTTCTGTTATCCCTCCCTGTTCTGGTAGTCCAATCACTTGTAGGTTATTTCTCTTGATAGAGTCCCACATATAGACAACCAGTTTTTGACAAACCATTTTAATTCTCCTGGAATCCAGATTTCTGATTCATGGAGTTGTTGTGACTCACCCACAGCATTTACCCTTAAGTGTCCTTTTGTACCTTGACCCTTTAAGGAACTGATTTTCCTGCAGCCACCTTCAAGTCAAACAATATCCTAGTGAGCAGTTCATTGGAGACTGTTTTGCCTCAGGCCTTAGGTTGTTTTAAAGAATTATCAAGGTGCAGTCAGTTTCAGGAAACCCTGGTGTCATAGTGGTTAAGAGTTACAGCTGCTAACGAAAAGGTTGGCAGCTCAAATCCACAGGCATTTCTTGGAAACCCTATGGGGGCAATTTTACTCTGTCCTACAGAGTCACTATGAGTTGGAATTGAATAGACAGTAATGGGTTTGTTTTGGTTTGGTTAGGTTTGGTAGTCAGTTTCAAGAAGCAGGAACCTCAGGGTCTGACTGGAAAATGTATGGCATGTTCTTAGTGATTCTGCTCCTACAGCTGACTGATCCTGGAATCCTGAATGTATTCCAATGCTATCTCCTGAGAAATTAACATGACAATGACCTGTATAACCTGTTTTCACCGTTCCCTCTTTGGAGTGCCTTCCCCGTATTTTTGAGTCAACTGTTGCCTGATTGGAATCATATCCACTCACAAAACAAATATTCTGTTACACTAATGTCTGGTGTTTGTCTGTGCATTTAGGTTTCTTGACAATTCCTGGCACCAGAAGTTGGATCCATAGCACCTGAATAACTTCCCCCAGAGCTCTCGTTGAGCACAGATGTAATGTCCATAAAAACCGTTTCAGCTTACTGTCTCCATGCAGCATCTGAAGGCCACGTTGGTAAGCCCTCTCGGACTCTCCAGCTCTACTCCTTTTGCATTTTGAGCTTGAATTCAATATTTATTGTGAGTTTGGTGAATTTGTTGTTTTGTAGTACTTAAGACTCTCTCAAAATGGGGTATGCCAAGCCCAAGAAAGCAGAGGATTTTCCTAGTGGAAATCTGGCTCACTACATGGTCAAGAACTATGGATCTAGCCAGGTTTTGTTTGTATTTGGATTTTTGTTTGAGCTCCCTGTCATCATCAGTTTGTCAAATCAGAGACCAGAGACTAAAACTATAAACCTCTTAGAGGAAACAGAGAGGCAAATTTTCATGATCTTGGATTGCAAAATGGTTTCTTAAATATGACACAAAAAGTGTGGGCACAAACATTCACCCTCTTAATTGTCTCAGTAAAGTACAGAGATTCCAGGGATTGAGATATCATTGGGAGAGGCATATTCAACCCAATACAGAGGGGATACCCTCTGGTGACTCCATGGAAGGGTTTATTAACAATAAATCCAGAGAAGGATAGCAAGTTTCCTCTCGCTGGACATCACCTGTGAATATGACACCTGAGCCTATTGCAGCAATCAGGAGATCATGAGGATAAGCCAGTTCTAGGATGAAGCCACCTTGCAGAGGACTAAATGCAGCCTACTTTTCTGTTCTTGTATATTTCCTACCTCTGAAGGCCTTTCTTTGTAATGACATATACCTTTATTGCTTGAGGATATTAGTGTCAATTCTTTTTCTTCAAATCGCAGAGATTATTTTGTAGATGATGAAACTGAGTGTGGAGGATGCTAATATTGTGATTAGCAGAGACAGCTTATCAGTGGCAGATCTCAGTAGTTACTGAATCGAGGCATGAAAGGTCAGCACACTTTTCTCACAGTGAGGAAAGTATGGGGTGCAATTCACAACCCTATCCATTAGATCAGGCTGAAGCTACTCTCTAGCTATGACTGCTACCTTTCTTAGATCCTTCCCTGCCTTATTTATCCTCTCCCACTTGCTTTTGTCTGAGAAGGCTACTAACAACATCCCATAATAAGAAGTCTTTCCTCAGGCTTTGCTTCTGTGGAAACTTTCCAAAGAAACTGAGCTTAGAGTGTTGAAATCATTTGTCAAACAGCACAGATCTAGATGAAAAGCCAAGTCAGGTTTCAATCCAAGTTGAAATGCACTTAGTGTAGTGAGTTTAATGGAATTTAAGGGTGATCAAGAAAAAAGGTTATGCATAGAGGAGTCTGGAAGGTATTACACTGAGTGAAATTAGTCAGTCCCAAAAGGACAAATATTGTATGAGACCACTATCATAAGAACTCAAGAAAAAGTTTAAACGCAGAAGGAAATATTCTTTGATGGTTATGAGGGTGGGAAGGGAGGGAAATGGATATTCACTAATTAAATAGTAGACAAGAACCATTTTAGGTGAAGAGAAAGAGAACATACAATACAGGGAGGTCAGCACAACTGGACTAAACCAAAAGCTAAGAAGTTTCCTGAATACAACCAAATACTTCAAAAGCCAGAGTAGCAGGGATGTGGACCTGGGGACCATGGTTTCAGGGGATGTCTAGGTCAATTGGCATAAAAAAATGTATTAAGAAAACTCTCTGCATCCCACTTTGGTGAGTGGCTTCTGGGGCCTTAAATGCTAGTAAGTGGCCATCTAAGATGCACCAATTGCTCTCAACCCACCTGGAGCAAAGGAAAACGATGAATACCAAAGATACAAGGTAAATATGAGCCCAAGAGACAGAAAGTGCCACATTACCCAGAGAACACATCAGCCTGAGATCGGAAGAACTGGATGGTGCCTAGCTACCATCGATGTTTACCCTGACAGGGAACAAAACAGAGAATCCCTGATGGAGCAGGAGAACAGTGGGATGCAGATCTCAAATTCTTGTGAAAAGACCAGACTTAATGGTCTAACTGAGACTGGAGGGATCCCAGAGGTCACAGTCCCCAGAGCCTCTGTTAGCCCAAGACTGGAACCATTCCCAAAGCCAACTCTTCAAACAGAGATTGGACTGAACTATAAGACAGAAAATGATACTGATGAAGAGTGAGCTTCTTGGGTCCACTAGACACATGAGATTATGTGAGCAGCTCCTGTCTGGGGGTGAGATGAGAAGGCAAAGGGGGACAGAAGCTGGTTGAATGGACACAGCAGTACAGGGTGGAGAGAAGAAGTGTGCTGTCACATGAGGGGGAGAGCAGCTAGGGTTACATAACCAGGAGTGTATAAGTTTTTGTATAAGAGACTCACTTGATTTGTAAACTTTCATTTAAAGCACAATTTAAAAAAAAGAAAGAAAAAAAATGTTATGACCATGAGATAGCAGCTGAATAGGTGTTTATTGGGGCTGACGCATTGACAGCTACAAGTAGGGTGTAATCTTCTACAGCAGGAGGTCATCCAGAGCAAGAGGTACAGAGAGATGACAGAAGAGGAAGAAGGCATAAAAACTCCCAGGAAAAAGCAGAAGGAAGGAGGGAGGTTATATGTCCCTATGAGGTTACTAACTGTAGCCATGTGGAGCATCTGTCTATCAGAGGAAGCAGGACGCTAGCATCCTGAGGTGTTAAACACTAGCAAGTGGCCATCTAAGATACATCAATTGGTCTCAACCAACCTGGAGCAAAGGAGAATGAAGAACACCAAAGACAAAACGTAATTATGAGCCCAAGAGACAGAAAGGGCCACATAAATAAGAGACTACATCAGCCTGAGACCAGAAGAACTAGATGATGCCTGGCTATAACTGATGACTGCCCTGACAGGGAGCACAACAGAGAGTTCCTGACGGAGCAGGTGAGCAGCAGGATGCAGATCTTAAGTTCTCATAAAAAGACCAGACTTAATGGTCTGAGTGAGACTAGAAGGACCTCAGAGGTTATCATCCCCAGACCTTCTGTTAGCCCAAGACTGGAACCATTCCCAAAGCCAAGTTTTTAGATAGAGATCCGATTGGAGTATAAGATCAAAAATGATACTGGTGATGAGTGAGTTTCTTGGCCCAAGGAGAGACATGAGACTATGTGGGCAGCTCCTGTCTGGAGAGGCATGGAGATGGCACAGGGGGACAGAAGCTGGCTGAATGGACATGGGGAATACAGCATAGAGAGAGGAAGTGTGCTATCCCAACGGGGGAGAGCAACTAGAAGTACGTAGCAGAGTGTATATAAATTTTTTTGTATGAGAGACTGACTTGATTTTTAACTTTCACTTAAAGTACAATAAAAAAAAAATACCAGTTATGTTTTCCAGGTACTAAAAAAAGAACAGAAACATTAGTGGTGAGTATGGTGAGCTATGGATTTGTGTACAAAGCAAGAACTTTTAGCTGTAAGTTTACTCATTCAGATAAAGAGGACAAAATATTCTAGAAAAAAATTGGCATTGAAATCAAGGGCAGAGTTAACATTTTTTATTTGAAAAACCTGGGTGAACACAAGCCTTGTGGACACTGACTGGGCCACGAATACAGACTTAGAACAGCTGAAAGTTTCAGAAAAGCCTCCAAGGAGAATATGAACCAAGCTACCTGTTAGCACAATGGCTGAAATTGTGATAGTCTCAATTTACTGCACCACGAGAGTCAGGAAAAGGAAGTCAGGATTAGAGGAGTGGTGATTGGTGAGGGCTACTGTGAACATGTTAGACAAGAAATAGTGAGCATACAGATGGAAAAACATGGAGGGGGAAAAAATCTTCCCATTCAAATATTACCACTAAAATCTGACTTAATATCCTTGAAGAAAAGCAAAGCAAAAATGATGACCCACAAGATCAATAATTCAGAAAAAAAATCAATGATCGGATCATACAGAGGCCAGGAAGCTTGAAAGGGAGTGAATCATGTGGAGAATAGAAAAGATGAGATCAAAGATGTAGTGTCAGACAGATTATTCAAACAGTCTCCTGATGGCAAAGGCCGACACAGGGTCACCATGTGCAGTGATTTTGTAATATTCCTGGAATGGTGGTGGCTTTCACCTTGGTGATAACTGTGGAAGTGGTGAATTTTGGTGGAAATCTGGATATATTTGTATTGTATAGACAACAGGGTTTTCTGAAAAAGTGGGCGTGGGGTATAAGAAAGAGAGAGGGATCAAAGATGATGCTCAGTTAGAGAAAACAGCTCAGCACCTTAAAGAATAGGGTTGCCATCAAGAGTGATTGGAAATACTGTGGACAAAATCTAAGTATCAGTGTAGTACTTTAGAGCCTGTTGAATTTGAGGTGCCTGTTAGGAATTCACATGGTGATATCAAATGAGCAGTTCACTACAGAGGTCTGGAATCCAGGAGAGTGTTCCTTCTGGAAGACATAAATTTGGGAGTTGTTAGTGTGTAGGTGACTTTAAAGCCAGCCATAAGTCTTTTGGCTATTGCAAAGACAATATCTATTATGAATATCAGTGTGAAGATACTCAACAAAATACTGGCAGATCAAATCTAACAGTGTGCTAAGAAGACTATATGCTATTACCAAGTAGAATTTTGCCCAAAATGAAACATAAGAAAATCAATGAATGTAATACACCACATGATCATCTCAATAGATGCAAAACAAAACAAAACAAAACACTGGACAAAATCCAACACCCTTTCATGAGAAAACACTCCAGAAACTCGGAACAGAAGGGAAATTTCTTAACGTTATAATGAGCAGTTATGAAAAACCCACAGTAAAGATCATACTCAATAGAGAAAGACTGAAAGATTTCCCCTCTAAAATCAGGAATAAGATAAAAATACCCTCTCTCACCACTGCTATTCAACATTGGACTGGAAGTTCTAACCAGAGAAATTAGGCAAGAAATAGAAATGAAAGGCATTCAAACCTGAAAGGAAAGGAAAAATTATCTCCATTCACAGATGACATGATTCTATGTATATGAAAAATCCCAAAGAATCCACAGCAAAGCTACTATTACTAATAAATGATTTCAACAAAGTTGCAGGGTACATGAACAACACAAAAATCTGTTGTTTTACCTATATGTCAGCAATGACGCATATTAAAAGAAAATTAAGAAGGCATTTTGTCTTACAATGGCATATAAAAGAATAAGATATCTAGGAATAAAATTAACCACAGAGGAAAGTACTTTTATAATGAAAACTATAAAACATTGCCGAAGGAAATTAAAGAAGATCTAAATCAGTGGAAAGATATTCTCTGTTTATGGACTGGAACTCTCAATATTGTTAACATGTCAATAGTCCCCAAAGTAAACTACAGGTTCAATGCAATATCCGTCAAATTTCTAACAGACCTTTTTCAGAAATGAAAATACTATTCCTAAAATTCAAGTAAAACTAAATAGCCAAAACACTCTTAAAAAAGGTCAATAAAATAGGAAGACTCACATTTCCTGATTTCAAAACATACTATAAAGAAACTAAAGTAATCAAAATAGTGTTGTAATGATATAAGGATGAACATATAAACCAATGGAATAGAATTAAGAGCAGAGAAGTAAACTCATACATTTATGCCAAATTGATTTTTGACAAGGGTACCAAGTCCATTAAATGGAGGAGGAACAGTCTCTTTAATAAATGGTGCTGGGAGAACTGGACAAATGCGAAAGAATGAAGATGGGCCCATACCGCACACCATATGTAAAAATTAACTCAATATGCATCCAACGGGCTAAATATAAGAAGTAAAACCATGAAACTCTTATAAAAAAAAATAAGAGTAAAATTTCAAGGCCTTGTTTTTGACAATGAATTCTTAATTGGCACCAAAAGCACAAGCAACAAAGACAAAATAGATAAATGTTGTCGTTGTTGCTAGGTGCCCTCAAGACTGTTGTGACTCATAGCGACCCTATGTACAACAGAACAAAACGCAGCCTGTTCCTGCACCATCCTCACAATCGAAAAAAGTGAGATAGACACCTCCACAATTATAGTAGGAGACTTCAACACACCACTTTCGGAGAAGGACAGGACATCCAGTAAGAAGCTCAACAGAGACACAGAAGACCTAATTACTACAATCAACCAACTTGACCTCATTGACTTATACAGAACTCTCCACCCAACTGCTGCAAAGTATACTTTTTTTTCTAGTGCACATGGAACATTCTCTAGAATAGACCACATATTAGGTCATAAACAAACCTTTGCAGAATCCAAAACATCGAAATATTACAAAGCATCTTCTCAGACCACAAGGCCGTAAAAGTGGAAATCAATAACAGAAAAATTAGGGAAAAGAAATCAAATACTTGGAAACTGAACAATACCCTCCTGAAAAAAGACTGGGTGATAGAAGACATTAAGGAGGGATAAGGGAATTCACAGAATGCAATGAGAATGAAAATCTTCCTATCAAAAGCTCTGGGACACAGCAAAAGCAGTGCTCAGAGGCCAATTTATATCGATAAATGCACACATACAAAAAGAAGAAAGAGCCAAAATCAGAGAACTGTCCCTAAAACTTGAGCAAATAGAAAGTGAGCAGCAAAAGAATCCATCAGGCACCAGAAGAAAACAATACAAATTAGAGCTGAACTAAGTGAATTAGAGAACAGAAAAACAATTGAAAGAATTAACAAACCAAAAGCTGGTTCTTTGAAAAAATTAACAAAATTGATAAACCATTGGCCAGAATGGCTTCTCTTTCTTTTTATCTCTTGAAAGATTAAACGTGGTGTAGGCCACACCCCAAGGAAACTCCCTTTACGTTTTATCAGGGATGGGACCTGGGTAAGAGTCGTGTTACAATCCCACCCCTAACCTTTTAGCATAAAGTTACAATCACAAAATGGAGGACAACTACAGAATACTGGGAATCATGGCCTAAACAAGTTGATACACATTTTTGGGGGGACTTAATTCATTCCATGACACTGAAACTGAGACAGATACTTGTGCACCAGTGTTTATCACAGCAGTGTTTACAATAACCAAAGGTGGAAACAAGCCGTGTGTCCATCAACAGATGAAGACATTAGCAAAATTTTGCATGTCCGTACAATGGAATATTATTCAGCTGTAAAGAGAAATGAAGTTCTGATACATGCCAGAACTTGGGCGAACCTTGAAAACTTCATGCTGAGTGAAATAAAAGGGACACAAAAGGGCAAGTATTTTATGATCCTAATTACACAAGGTATCTAGTTACACAAACGCTTAGAGAGCAAAGTTTATCAGTGGTTTCCAGAAGCTGAGGGTGAGGGAATAGGAGTCACTGCTGAAGGGATACTGAATTTCTCTTGGGGGTGATGCAAAGCTTTTTGAAATGAATAGTGTTGATGGCAGCACAACATGGTA
Organism: Elephas maximus indicus; assembly: GCF_024166365.1. Taxonomy (NCBI): domain Eukaryota; kingdom Metazoa; phylum Chordata; class Mammalia; order Proboscidea; family Elephantidae; genus Elephas; species Elephas maximus. The sequence goes on from NC_064821.1 coordinate 22,285,744, forward strand.
AATGTAGTTAATCTCATTGAACTGCACATTTAAAATTAGTTAAGTGGCAAACTTTTTGTTATATATATTTTGCCACAATAAAATTTAAAAAAGGAAAACACACACACAATGAGATACCACTTCACTGCTGTGAGGATGGCTATACAAAAAATCAATGAATAAATAAGGAAATAAAAACAGATAATACCAAATATTAGAGAGAATGTGGAGAAATGGGAACTCTCATACACCGTTGGTGGGAGGGAAAATTGTGCAGCCACTTTGTCAAACAGTTTGAATTTCTCAAAATGTTAAACATAAAGTTAGTTTATGGCTCAGCAATTCCTCTCCAAGTTTACACTCAAGGTGAATGAAAAACTGTGTCTATACAAAGGCTTGTGCTAAAATGTCCATAGTGCCATGAGTCATCATAGCAAAGCAGTGGAAACATCTCAAATGTCCGTCAACCTATGAATGAAAAAATGTGGTACAGCAATACAGTGGAATATTACTCAGCAAATAAGGAATGAAGTTATGATACATTCTGTAGCATGGATGAATCTTTAATACACTATAATAAACGAAAGAAATAAGATCTAAGAAAAGGTCATATATTGTATCATTTCAGGTATATAAAGTATCTAGAGCAGGCAAATCCACAGAGATAGAAATCGGATTAGTGGTTTTCAGGAACTGACGGTTCAGAAAAGTGTGCAGTGACTGTTAATTATATAGGATTTACTTTTTGGGGTGATTAAAATGTTCTGGAGTTAGATAATGGTGATCAGTGAACACCTTTGTCAGTGTACTAAAAACTACCAAATTGTACATTTTAAAAGGATAAATTTCATGAATTATTAAAAATGAAAATAAATTTAAAGCTTTTGTGCATTAAGGGATTTTATCAGGAAAAAGAAGGGGCAGCCTACGAAGTAGGAGAATGCATTTGGCTACCATATATCTGACAGGGGTTTAATGTTCAAAATCAGAAAAAAACCTCTAGAATGCAATGAAAAAAGACAAACGACACAATTTAAAAATGAACAAAATCTTGAATTGACATTTTTCCAAAGAAGATATACAAATGGCCAGTAAGCCACGAAAAGATGCTTAACATCGTTAGTAGTTAGGGAAATACAAATCAAAACCACAACGAGATACCCCCTCATGCTCACTGGGAGTGGCTATTACTGTGTTGTTACTGTTAGGTGCCATCGAGTTGGTTCTGTCTCATGGTGACCCTGTGTGCAACAGGAAGAAACACTGCCCGATTCTGTGTCATCCTCACAATTATTGTTATGCTTGAGCCCAGTTTTGCTGCCCCTGTGTCAACCCATTTTATTGAGACCTAGTCTCACCATTCTTGCTTCTAATGAGCATCCTTCTGAGACAGATTTGTTTGTTCTTCTGGCAGTCCATGGTATACTCAATATACTTTGCCAACAACATAATTCAAAGGCATCAATTCTTTTTTGATCTTCTTTATTCATTGTCCAACCTTCACATGCATATGACGAGGCTGAAAACACCATGGTTTGGGTCAGGCACACCTTAGTCCTTAAAGTGACATCTTTGCTTTTTAACACTTTAATGAGGTCTTTTGCAGCTGATTTGCCCAACGCAAAGCATCGCTTGATTTCTTGACTGCTACTTCCACAGGTGTTGATTGTGTATCCAAGTAAAATGAAATAATTGACAACTTCAATGTTTTCTCCATTTATCCTAATGTTGCTTGTTAGTCCAGTTGTGAGGATTTTGGTTTTCTTTATGTAAGGTGTAACCCATAGTGAAAGCTGTGATCTTTGATCTTCATCAGTAAGTGCTTCAAGTCCTCTTCACTTTCAGCAAGCCGTGTTTCGTCATTTGCATGTAGGTTGTTAATGAGTCTTTCTCCAATTCTGATGTCATGTTCTTCTTCATACTGTCCAGCTTCACAGAGTATTTGCTCAGCATACAGACTGAATAAGCATGCTGAAAAGATACAATTCTGATGCACACCTTTCTTAACTAAACCATGCAGTATCCGCTTGCTCCATTCAAACACTTGCTTCTTGGTCTAAGTACAATTTCCTCATGACCACGACTAAGTGTTCTGGAATTTCTATTCTTTTCAATGCTATCCATAATTTGTTATGATCCACACTGTCAAATCCCTTTGCATAATCAACAAAACACAGTAAACATCTTTCTGGCCTTCTTTCCTTTCAGCTGGAATCCATCTAACATCAGCAATGCTATCAGTCTTTAGGGAAATGCAAATCAAAACCATGATGAGATACCAGTTCACTACCAGTAGGTTGGCTAATATCAGAAAAATGAAAACTAATAAGTGTTGTCAAGGGTGTGGAGAAACTGGAATCCTCATACATTGTTGGAGCCCTGTGATGCAGTAGTTAAGAACTTGGCTGCTAATCCAAAGTTCAGCCATTTGAATCCACCAGTTATTCCTGGGAAATCCTATGGGGCAACTCTACCCTGTCCTATAGGGTCACTAGGAATTGGAATTGACTCGGCGACAATGGTTTTGTTTTGTTTTCATACATTGTTGGTGGAAATGTAAAATATGCAGCCCCTGTGGAAAACAGTTTGACAGTTCATCAAAAAGTTAAATACAGAAATATCATATGACCCAATAATTTCATTTGTAGTTATATAGCCAAGAGAGTTGAAAGCAGGGACTCAAACAGATATTTGTACCCCAATATTTATTACATCATTATTTACAATAGCCAAAGGTGGAAACAAGCCATGTGTCCATCAGCAGATGAATAAATTAGCAATATTTTGTATATTCATCCATGGAATAGTATTCAGCCATAAAGAGAAATGAAGCTTTGACACATGCTAGAACATGAACAAACCTTGAAAACTTTATTCTGAGTAAAATAAGATGGACACAAAAGGGAAATATTTTATAATCCTACTTATCTGAAGTACCTAGTTACACAAATGCATAGACAGAAAAGCTTATTAGTGGTTTCCAGAAACTGTGCGGGGGACAAGAGTGAGGAAATAGGAGTCATTGCAAAAGGGATATTGAATTTCTCTTTGGATTGATGTATAACTTTTGGAAATGAATACTGTTGGTAATAGCTAAATGGCAAACTTTTTAAAATATATATTTTACTGCAATAATTTTTTTATTTAAAGAAACACAATGAAATAACATGTCACTCCAAATAGGATGGCTATACGAAAAAAAAAAAAAATAACAAATGGAGAGAATGTGGGGAAATTAGAACTCTCATACATTGCTGGTGGGAATGAAAATTGTGCAGCCACTTTGTCAAACAGTTTGGCCGCTCCTCAGAATGTTAAACATAGTTCATTTACAGCTAAGCAACACCCCTCCTAGGTTTATACTCAAGGTAACTGAAAGGCTATGTCTACACAAAAACTTGTACTCAAATGTTCATAGCAGCATTAGTCATAACAGTAACACAATGGTCACAACTCAAATGTCCATCAATCCATGAATGAATAAATAAAATGTAGTGTAGCTATACAACTGAATATTATTAAGCAAAAAAAGGGATAAAGTTATGATACATGCTCCAGTATGGATGAACCTTGAATACATTATACTAAATGAGAGAAACCAGAGAAAAAAAAGGCCATACGTTTTATGATTTCACATATATGAAATATCTAGAGCAGGCAAATCCATAGATGCACAAATCAGATTAGTCGTTTTCAAGACCTAGGGGTTTAGAGAATTATGCAGTGACTGCTAATTAGTAGGAAACCCTGATGGCTGTAGTGGTTAAGACCTACTGCTGCTAACCAAAAGGTTGCCAGTTTGAATCCACCAGACACTCCTTGGAAACCCTAGGGAGCAGTTCTATTCTGTCCTGTAGGGTCACTATGAGTTGGAATTGACTCAATGGCAACGGTTTTTTTTTTTTTTTTTTTTTGCTAATTAGTACAGAGTTTAGTTTTGGGGGTGATGAAAGTGTTTTGAAATTAGATAATGGTGATTGATGTAGAACTTTGTGAATGTACTAAAACCCACTGAATTGCACATCGTAAAAGGAAAAATTTTGTAGTATGTGAATTAAGTTTTAATTAAAAATAAATTTAAAACTTTTGTGCATCAGTGGGCTTTATCAATAAAAGGAAGGGGTAACCTACAGAATGGGAGAGAGTATTTGGGTACCACATATCTGATAAGGATTTAATATTCAGAATACAGAAAAAACTTCTATAACTCAATGACAAAAGGACAAACAACCCCATTTAAAAATGAGCAAAAACTTGAATAGACATTTCTCCAAAGAAGATATACAACTGGTCAGTAAGCCTTGGAAAGATGCTCAACATCATTAGTCACTGGGAAAATACAAATCAAACCCACTATAAGATACTCCCTCATACCCCCTGGGGTGACTACTACTAGAAAAGTGAAAAATAACAAGTTTTGATGAGGCTGTTGAGAAATTGAAATGCTCATCCATTGCAGGTGGGAATGTAAAATAGTGTAAAATTCTTGAAAACACAAGTTTCTTCAAGAAGTTAAACATAGAATTACCATATGACTCAGAAATCCTACTCTCATTGTCTTAGTCATTCAATGCCACTATAACAGAAATATCACAAGTGGGCAGCTTTAATAAAGTGATTTTTATTCTCTCACAGTCTAGTAGACTACAAGTCCGAATTTAGGGCATCAGCTCCAGGAGGAGGCTTTCTCACTCTGTCGGCTCTGGAAGAAAGTCCTTCTTGTCAATATTCCCCTGGACTAGGAGCTTCTCTGTGCAGGAACCTCAGCAGACACACTCTGCTCCCAGCACTGCTTTCTTGGTGGTACAAGGTCCCTCAACCCTCTGCTTGCTTCCCTTTCCTTTTATCTCTTGTAAGATATAAGGTAGTGCAGACCGCACTCCAGGGAAACTCCCTTTACATTTGATCAGGGATGTGACCTGAGCAAGTGTTTTACTTCCACCCTAATCCTCTTTAACCACACGCAGAGATTTTGATTTATAACACATAGGGAAATCACAAAATGAAGGACAACCACACAATATTGGGAATCATGGCCTAACCAAGTTGCCACGTATTTTGGGGGGACACAATTCAATACATGACTTGTAGGCAACAACTCAGTTTCTTTACATCAGTATTGATTGTAGCATTATTTACAATAGCCAAACGGTATAAACAACCCAAGTGCTCATCAACGCATGAATGGATAAATAAAATGTGATTTCTCTTTTGGGTAATAAAAAACATTAGGAAATGGATAGTGGTAACATTTTTACAGCTAAATGAATGCAATAGTTGTTTCTGAATTGTACACTTAAATTTGGTTTCAATGGCAAGTGTTTTGCTAAATATATTTTCCCATGATAAAATTACAAAAAAAAAAAAAAGGCAGTAACGGAATAGTACAATGATGAGAAATGTGCTGAAGTGATGGTCCCTTGGCTCAGGTGCTCAGCCAATGAACCTGGGTAGGGTTGTTTAGTAGGGTGGTCACAGGAGGATTCTTTGTAGTCTTTGTGGCCTTTGAGAGTTCAATATCCAAAATCCCTAATTAGTAAGAGTTTTTGCTGTAATTATAATCTTAGAGCACTGCAAATCCCTAAGGAGCAAGGCTCAGAGAAGGAAAACTATTGTGCTGGCTGATGCCCACACCCTGAGGCCAGGATTATGCCATCCCCTACTCTCTAATTCTCTCTGCTCACTCTCCTTTCAGGCCCTTTGCACACATGGACAAGTTCCCTTCTTTCTGCAGGTGCACTCAAAGTCATCCCTATCCTAAAACATTGTCAGGAAGACTGACACCATGTTTAGGTTTAAAAAATAGTTTATATTAATATTATACATATTGGAAACCCTGGTGGCGTAGTGGCTAAGTGCTATGGCTGCTAACCAAAGGGTTGGCAGTTCGAATCCACCAGACGCTCCTTGGAAACTCTGTGGGCAGTTCTACTCCGTCCTATAGGGTTGCTATGAGTTGGAATCGACTCGACGGCACTGGGGTTGGGGTATATATATATATATATGTTGTTGTTGTTGTTAGGTGCTGTTGTGTCATTTCCCATTCATAGCAACCCTGTGAACCACAGAACGCAACTGTTGCAGCCACTGTGTCAATCTATCTCGTTGAGGGTCTTCCTCTTTTTCACCGACCCTCTACTTTACCAAGCATGATGTCCTTCTCCAGGGACTGATCCCTCCTAACAACATGTCCAAAGTATGTAAGATGCAGTCTTGCCATCCTTACTTCTAAGGAGCATTCTGGTTGTGCTTCTCCCAAGACAGATTTCTTCGTTCTTTTGACAGTCCATGGTATATTCAGTATTCTTCACCATCACCACAATTGAAAAGCATCAGTACTTCGGTCTTCCTTATTCATTGTCCAGCTTTCACAGGCATATGATGCAATTGAAAATACCATGGCTTGAGTCAGGCACACCTTAGTCTTCAAGGTGACATCTTTGCTCTTCAACACTTTGAAGAGGTCCTTTGCAGCAGATGTGCCCAATGCATAACATAGGTGGCATAGCTTCCAGCATCACAGCAACACACAAGCCCCAACAGTACGATAAACTGACAGACATGTGGGGGTATATATATATGGAAACACTGGTGGTGTAGCCGTTAAGAGCTATAGCTGCTAACCAAAAGGTTGGCAGTTCGAATCCAACAGGCACCTCTTGGAAACTGTATGGAGCAGTTCTACTCTATCCTATAGCATAGCCGTGAGTCAGAATCAACTCAACAGCAATGGGTTTGGCTTTTTTTTTTTTTAATATATATATATATATACATATATATCTTCTGTATAAATACAAACAATAATATAGTAAATGCGCCCTCAAAGTACTGATTTTGAAGGCTAATTTTTATGGATGGCTCATTGAATGTTAGTGTCATTTCTACATATTATATTCAGCACTGCATAATATAGTCTTTGGGATCGAAACGAACACGTAACAGCCATTTTATGCCGTTTTTAGAATTTTGGTACCAACTTTTCCTAATTTCAAAATTCTAGCTTAAATATACTTTTTTTTTTTTTGCATTGCAGATCATAGGTTGAAATTATGGCTTTTTGTTATCAACATCGTAGTAAATTAAAAATTATCAGGAAAATAGTGAAGCTGTGATAGTTTTGCAGTACTGAGTGATGTTGGGCCTTGTTTGTTATGACAACAAAGATATTTTTAGCTGACTGTTATGTTACAATAATTAAAACATGTAATATGCATTCAGAGATAGATAAAATGGCTCTATTGACCTTAAGAGAGAGCCCACATAAGGACCAATATAAATGGCCACTTTATTTGCTACTGAATTGGATTGACGGATTATTTTAATAAAAGGTATTACAACATAAAAATGAATTTGAATTCTTGCCTCACATCAAAAGCAAGAATAAATTCTAGGTAAGTTCAAGCTTCAAATATAGAAGACAAAACTATAGATTGAGGTAACTAGCAGTTTCACAAACAAGACCTCCTGAGCACAATTCACTAAGGAAAGCTCTGAGAAATACAACTATATTAAAACTAAGAACATATATTCATCCAAAAATACTATAAAGGATATGCAAAAAACCAACCATGCACCTAAAAAATAAATTAGCACTGCATATTACTGACAAAGATTAATATCTTGGTTATAGAAAGAACTGATATGAATTCATAAGAAATGGATAAAGAGCTCAACAGAAGTACCAGAGAGGAAGTTTCCACAAGAGGAAAAATAAATGGACGGTAAATATGTGAGAAGATGCTTGACTTCATTAATAATAAAAGAAATGCCAACAAATGAAATATATGTTGGCATTTCTTTTATTATTTTCAGAATAAATGAAAATGTGTTAGTGATTATTTGGATCACCAGGAACTTCTTACGAATGTTTAAAATGTTTCATCCACTTAGACAAATTCTTCGGAAGTTGTCAAAGGAGAGTAAGTACTCTACTGCACCCAAAAATTCCACCCCAGGTATAAAACTGACTCATTTCCACCAGGAGACAGGCATGAGAATGTTCAAACAGACTTTTTCATAACAGCAGAACAGTAGCTACCAAAATTTCCATCAACATAAAAAATCAGGTGTATTTTGTAATTGCACCATACATAACATAAATACATACAGATTTTAAACAAATTAGTTACTATTACACCCAGCAACATGATTGAATTTCAAAAGCACAATCAGGACACAAATTTTATATATTAATGTTCCACGATTAACCAGTTTAAAAAGGTGCAAATTTATAAGTTGAATAGGGATACACACAGTGGTGATAAAACAATGACCTTTAATCCCATTGCCAGTTACATAGAACAAATATGATCAAATACTAGCAATTTAACAGGTGTATTTTTTATTAGTTTTATACGGCTGCCATATCAAAATGGAAACCCTAGTGGTATAGTGGTTAAGTGCTATGGCTGCTAACCAAAACGTCAGCAGTTCGAATTCACCAGAAGCTCCTTGGAAACTCTATGTGGCAGTTCTACTCTGTCCTATAGGGTTGCTGTGAGTTAGAATCAAATCAATGGTAATTTTTTTTTTAATAACAAAGTACCACAAAGTGGGTGGCTTAAAGTGAGAAAAATCTTTTGTCTCAATGTTCTGGAGGCTCAAAGTCTGAACTAAGGTTGTCAACAGGGCTATGCTGTTTCTGAAGGTTCTAAGGGAAGATCCTTTTTCAGCTCTCCCAGTTTCTAGTATTCCTGAAGGGAAAAAGAAACTGACAGAGAACAGAGACTAAGGAGAGGTACAAACAGAGGTCCCATGTCAACTAAAACAGCACGGATTCAGCATCTTGGATGCCTGTTAGGATTGGCAGACAGGGAGTACCAGAAAGCAGCTTCACAGAGCTTCCAGCAGGAGACAAAACAACCAGTAGCCAGCGATATACCCTTCCTCGCCCCTCACCCTTCTTCCCCCAGCTCGGCCCCTGATGCTTCCCAGCAGGTCCAGTTTGCTAGGCTTGCCGGGAGGCGCTGGCTCCCTGCCACTTGGATTCACCCCACCCACATAGGCTGGCTCCTTCCGTGCCATTTTGTTGTTGCTTGTGTTGCCTTTTTTTTTTTTTTTGGCTTCTTTTTGTTCTGTCCCTGCCTGTCACCTCCTCCCCCTCCTTTCTCTCAAACACTTGGTTCTGTGTGCCATCTTTCCTTCTTCCTGACAGGCTGTAAAGCGCCACTTGGCTGGGGAACTGCTTCCCCCATCTGTGCTGCAATGCTGGTGGTATCCCTGCGTACTCCTTCTTCTTTTTTTTTTTTTGCAGTCTTTATTTTCTTTTTGTTTTTGCAGCTTGGGACCCCCTTCCCAGGTCTGTGATGTCATGCTGGTGGGATCCCTGGAGGCTTTTCTTTCTTTTTTTCTTTTTCCTGTTTGTTTTTCTTCAGTTATCAGTTTCTTATCTCTTTCTACTTACCTTCTTTTCCTGTTTCCTGAATTTCTGGTGCTGTGTGCCATCTCCATCCCTTCTAGCCAGGCTGTACTGCATGGCTTTGGAGCCACTGCCTCAGTCTGCATACCCACGTCACTGGGATCCTTGGGGGCCTTTTTAAAAAAACTTATTTATTTTTTCTCTTTTCCTTTTTCTTGGTTTCTCATCTCTCTACTCCAATGGCTAGTTCTCTGAGCACTTTTTTGCTTTTTGGTTCCCGTTTCTCTCTCCTCTACCTCTTCTTTCTCATACCCGTCTTAGCTTCACACATCAAAACCTCCCTTTTCCTTTCTGCTTAACTACACTAGGCAATGAACATCACAGTCCTAAGCAGCATAGGCTCAGCCTACCAGAACCTGCCCTGCACTGACCCCCAACCTGCCCTGTTGGCCCTAGTACATGCCATAAACAACGCATCCCAGACCCTCCCCTTCAGCTGGATCTGCCCTGCTGTGCCATAGCTGAGTGACCAGTGCTGCCCATTGGATGAGAGGGTGAAAAGTATCGAGCCCACAGATGAGCAAACAACAAAGAACACACAGCCTGCCTGCTCAGATATAACCAAATAAAATAAAAAAGCAGGATGAAATAAACAAATCTACAATCAATAAACAAAGAAAATAATAAATGTCCTGAAGACAGCAGGCAATATCAAAACATATATAAAATAAAGGACAGGATGGTTCCAGCAGGATTCCAAAATAAAACACGAAATGACTTTCCAGTAGAAGAAAAGGCACTGGAACTACCTAATAGGGAATCCAAACCACTAACATTCAGAGCTATCCAGGAATTGAAGCAAAAAGCAGACAGAAATGAGGAAAAAATAGACAAATCCACGGGAAATACAGACAAAAAATGGAAGAATTCATGAAAATAATACAGGAACAAAATGTCAAAATAAATTCACAACTAGAAATCATAAAAAAAACAACAATTAGAAATCCAAAAGATAAACAATAAGATCTCACAAATGGACAGTGTCATGGAAGGTCTGGGGATCAGCTTTCAAACAATGGAAGAAAAGTTCAGTGAAATTGAAGACAAATACTTGGGTACTACTTTGGGGAAAAAAATTAGAAAAAAAGAACAAAGAAAAATTAAGAAATCCTGAGAATTATGTGCGATACAATCAAAAGCAAAAATTTTACTCGTGATCGGAGTTCCAGAACAGGGGGAGAAAATGAAAAACACACAGATGATCATTGAAGAGTTGCTGACAGAAAACTTTCCTAATATCACAAATGATGAAAAAGTGACCATCCAAGAAGCTCAACGAACCCCATATAGGATAGACTCCAAAACAAAAACACCAATTCATGTATCATAATCATATTCACTAAAACCAAAGACAAAGAAAGAATCCTGAGAGAAACTCGAGAAAAACAAAAGTCACATATGAGGGGGAAACAATGAGACTAAATTCTGATTACTCAGCAGAAACCATGCAGGCAAGAAGGAAATGGGATAACATATATAAAATCTTGAATGAAAAAAAACTGCCAACCAAGAATAATATACCCTGCAAAACTCTCATTCCAATATGATGGTAAAATTAGGACATTTCAAGATAAACAGAAGTTAAGGGAATATGTAAATCCAAACTGAGCTTACAAGAATTACTGAAGGGAGTCCTTCAGTTTGCGAATAAACAATATCATACCATAGCCTGAATCTAGGATGCAATATCACACCAGCCAGATACCAACCTAGGAAATGAACTCTCAAGGACGATTCAAAACCAAAAAATTTAAACAGGGAACAAGAGAAGTTAATCTGTCAATGACTACAACATCAGAACAACAAAAGAGGGCATAAACAGAGAAGGTTTACAATTTTCTAATGCAGAGGAAGACATGATGATACCAAGTAATAATAGACTGATTAAAACCTAGGAAGATAAGGGTAAATTTCAAGGTAAACATAAAGAAAGTTAACAAACCAACTCATCAAAATAGAGAAGAAAAACATAAAGTCTCAGTAAAAACAAACTTGTAAAAAAAGAGAAAATCGACAAACAAAGGGAATTCAGCACAGGACAGTAAGAGAAACAAAGAAAATGTCTGCACCACAAAAACAAACAAAGAAAAAACACTACAAAATGACAGCAATAAAGTCACACCTATCAATAATTACACTGAATGAAAGTGGTCTAAATGCACCCATAAAGAGACAGAGAGTGACAGAATGGATAGAAAAGGATCCATAACATGACATCTAGAAGGGCACACCTTAGGAACAAAATGTAAATTTATTAAAAATCAAAGTATGGAAAAAAAATGTATCAAGCAAACGGCAACCAAAACAGAGCAGGAGTGGCAATACTAATCTCAGATAAAAGGCTTGAAAACAAAGTCCACCATAAAAGGCAAAGAAGGGCACTATATAATGATTAAAGGGATGATCCATCATGAACACATGACCATAGTAAATATCTATGCACCCAATGATATAAAACAAACTCTAATAGCACTGAAAAGAGAAAGTCACAGTTCCACAATAATGGTAGAACTTCAATACAACACTCTCAGTAAATGACAGAACATCTAGAAAGAAACTCAGTAAAGATACAGAAGATCTAAAGGCCACAATCAGTCAACTTGACCTCATAGACATATACAGAACACTCCACCCAACAGCTGCAAAGTACACAATCTTTTCCAACACATGTGGAATGTTCTCCAGAATAGACCACATCTTAGGCCACAGAGCAACCCTCAACAAAATCCAAAACACTGAGATAATACAAAGTCTCTTCTCTGGCTACAATATCATCAAAGTAGAAATTAACAACAGGAAGAGCAAGGGAAAAAAAATTGATTAAATGGAAACTGAATACCACCCTGCTTAAAAACCACTGGGTAATAGAAGAAATCAGAGATGGAATCAAAAAATTACTAGAATCAAATAAGAATGAAAACACATCATTCCAAAACGTTTGGGACACAGCAAAGGCAGTGCTCAGAGGTCATTTATAGCAATAGATGCACACATCAAAAAAAGAAGGGACAAAATCAAAACATTAACTACACAACTTGAACAAATTGAAAGAGATCACCAAAAGAATGCTACAGCCACCAGAAGAGAGGAAATAATAAAGATCAAGCAGAAATAAATGCAATAGAGAAAAGACAAACAATAGAAAGAATCAACAAAACCAAAAGTTGGTTTTTTGAAAGGATCAACAAAATCGACAAACCACTGACCAAACTGACAAAAGAGAAACAAGAAAGGGCACAAATAATCCAAATAAGAAATGAAATGGGGGACATTACAGCAGACTCAACTGAAATAAAAAAGGTCATAACAGAGTACTATGAAAAACTATATTGAACAAATTTGAAAACCTAGAGGAAATGGACAAACTTCTAGGAACACACTACCTATCCAAAGTAACACAAAATGAAGTTGAAAATCTGAACAAACCCACAACAAGAGACGAAATTGAAAAGGTAATAAAAAAAAAAAAAAATTCCCAACAAAAAACCCTGGCCCAGATGGTTTCACTGGAGAATTCTACCAAACATTCATAGAAGGGCTTGTACCAGTACTCAAACTATTTCAGAACATAGAAAAGGAAGGGATACTTCCAAGTTCATTCTTTGAAGCCAGCATAACCCTGATATCTAAACCAGGCAAAGAAATCACAAAAAAAGAAAACTACAGACCAATATCTCTCAAGGATACAGACGCAAAAATTCTCAACAAAAATCTAGCTAATAGAATTCAGCACCATATTAAAAAAAAAAAAAAAAAAAAACCACTACCAAGTAGGATTCATACCAGGTATGCAAGGATGGTTCAACATTAGAAAATCCATCATCATAATCCACCACATAAATAAAGGAAAAAAAATCACATGATCATCTCAATTGATGCAGAAAAGGCATTCAACAAATTCCAACACCCATTCCTGATTAAAAATTCTTAGTAAAATAGGCATAGAAGGGAAATTCCTCAACATAATAAAGGGCATCCATACAAAACCAACAGCCAACATCATTCTTAATGGAGAGAGGCTGAAAACATTCCCCTTGACAACAGGAAAAAGACAAGGCTGCCCTTTATCACAACTCCTATTTAACATTGTCCTGGAAGTTCTAGCTAGAGCAATAAGGCAAGAAAAAGAAGTACAGTGCATCCAAACTGGTAATGAAGAAGTTAAACTGTCCCTATTTGCAGACGATATGATACATAGAAAACCCAAAAGACTGCAAGAGAAAACTACAGGAGCTAATAGAAAGATTTGGCAGAGTAGCAGGATACAAGTTAAACATAAAAAAAATCAGCTGAATTCCTATACATAAAGAGAATAATGAAAAGGAAATCAGAAAAACAATACCATTTATAATAGCCCTTAAAAAAAAAAAACTTAGGAATAAACCTAACCAGGGAAGACTTATGCAAAGAAAACTTCAAAACACTACTGCCAGAAACCAAAAGAGATCTACATAAATGCAAAAGCATACCATGCTCATGGATAGGTAGACTCAACATTGTGAAGATGATAATTATACCCAAAGTGATTTATAAATACAATGTAATCCTTATCCAAATACCAACAGTTTTCTTTAAAGAGATAGAAAAACTAATGACTAGCTTTATATGGAAAGAGAAGAAGCCCTGGATAAGTAAAACACTATTGAAGAAGATGAATAAAGTAGGAAGACTCAAACCACCTGACCTCAGAACCTACTACACGGCTACGGTAATCAAAACAGCCTTGGTAGTGGTACAATGACAGATACATTGATCAATGGAACAGAATTGAGAACCCAGATGCGAATCCATCCAGTTACTGTCACCTGATCTTTGACAAGTGCCCAAAGTCCATCAAATGGGGAAAAGACACTCTTTTTAATAAATGGTGCTAGTAAAACTGGATGTCCATCTGCAAAAACTTGCAACAGGACCCACACCCCACACTATACATGAGAACATTCAAAATGGATCAAAGACCTAAATATAAAACAAAAAACTATAGACGTCATAGAAGAAAAAATAGAATCAACACTAGAGACCCTAATACATGACATTGACATGATACAAACCGTAACTAACAACACAGGAACTCCAGAAGATAAGCTAGATAACTGGGATCTTCTAAAAACTAAACACTTATGCTCATCAAAAGACTTCACAAAAAGTGTAAAAACAGCACCTATGGAGTGTAATAGCCAAAAAAATTTTGGCTATTACAAATCTGACAAAGGTCTAATCTCTAAAATCAACAGGAAAATTCAATACCTCTACAACCAAAAGACAAATAATCCAATTAAAAAGTGGGCTAAGGAAATGAACAGACAATTCGGTAAAGAAGACATTCTAACAGCTAAGAGACACATGAAGAAACTCTTGAGAATATTAGCCATTATTGTTATTCTTAGGCGCCATGTAGTTGGTTTCAACTCAGCGACCCCATGTACAACATCCTGTGTCATCCTCACAATCATTGTTATGCTTAAGCCCATTGTTGCAGCCACTGTATCAATCCATCTCACTAAAGGCTTTCCCCTTTTCACTGACCTTTTACTTTACCAAGCATGATGTCCTTCTCCAGGGATTGATCCATCCTAACAACATGTCTAAAGTATGTGAGACTTATTCTAGCTATCCTTGCTTCTAAGGAGCATTCTGATTGTACTTCTTCCAAGACAGATTTCTTCATTCTTTCGGCAGTCCATGGTGTGGTCAATATTCTTCTCCAACACCACAACCCGAAGGCACCAATTCTTCTTTGGTCTTCCTTACTCATTGTCCAGCTTTTGCATGCATATGATATGGTTGAAAATACCATGGCATGGGTCAGGCGCACCTTAGTCTTCAAGGTGGTGTCTTTGCTTTTCAGCACTTTACAGAGGTCCTTGTAGCAGATTTGGCCAATGCAATGTGTCTTTTGATTTCTTGACTGCTGCTTCCATGGGTGTGGATTGTGGATCCAAGTAAAATGAAATTCTTGACAATCTCAATCTTTTCTCTGTTTATCATGATGTTGCTTATTGGTCCAGTTATGAGGATTTTTGTTTTCTTTATGTCCATACTGAAGGCTGTGGTCTTTGATCTTGATCAGTAAGTACTTCAAGTCCTCTTCACTTTCAGCAAGCAAGGTTGTGTCATCTGCATAACGCAGGTTGTTAATAAGTCTTCCTCCAATCCTGATGCCCTGTTCTTCTTCATATAGTCCAGATTCTTGCATTATTTGCTCAGTATACAGGTTGAATAAGTACGGTGAAATGATACAACCCTGAAGAACACATTTCCTGACTTTTAACCATGCAGTATCCCCTTGTTCTATTCGAATGATTGCCTCTTGATCTATGTACAGGTTCCTCATGAGCACGATTAAGTGTTCTGGAATTCTCATTCTTCACAATGTTATCCATAATTTGTTATGATCCACACAGTCGAATGCCTTAGCATAGTCAATGAAACACAGGTAAACATCTTTCGGGTATTCTCTGCTTTCAGCCAGGATCCATCAACATCAGCAGTCATATGCCTGGTTCTGCATCCTCTTCTGAATTCATCTTGAATTTCTGGCAGTTCCCTGTTGATATGCTGCTGTGCCGCTTTTCAATGATCTTCAGCAAAATTTTACTTGCGTGTGATATTAGTGATATTGTTAAATAATTTCTGCACTAGGTGGGGTCACTTTTCTGGGGAATAGGCATAAATATAGATCTCTTCCAGTGGTTGACCACGTAGCTGTCTTCCAAATTTCTTGGCATAGATGAGTGAGTACTTCAGCGCCGCATCTGTTTTTTGAAACATCTCAATTGGTATTCTGTGAATTCCTGGAGCCTTGTTTTGTGTCAGTGTCTTCAGTGTAGCTTGGACTTCTTCCTTCAGTACCATTGGTTCTTGCTCATATGGTACCTCCTGAAATGGTTGAATGTGTATTCCTTCCATCTTCTTTTTGTGCTTCCTGAGTCATTTAATATTTTCCCCATAGAATCCTTCAGTATTGCAACTCAAGACTTGAATTGTTTCTTCAGTTCTTTCAGTTTGAGAAATGCAGAGCATGTTCTTGCCTTTTGGTTGTCTATATCCAAGTCTTTGCTCATGTCATTATAATACCTTACTTTGTCTTCTTGAGCTGCCCTTTGAAATCTTCTGTTCAACTCTTCTACTTCATCATTTCTTCCTTTTGCTTAGCTACTCGACATTCAAGAGCAAGTTTCAGAGTCTCTTCTGACATCCATTTTGGTCTTTTCTTTCTTTCTTGTCTTTTTAATTACCTCTTGCTTTCTTCTTGGATGATGTCCCTGATGTCATTCCATATCTCACCTGGTCTTCGGTCATTAGTGTTCAACACGTCAAATCTATTCTTGAGAAGGCCTCTAAATTCAGATGGCTTATAGTCGAGGTCATACTTTGGCTCTCCTGGACTCATTCTAATTTTCTTCAGTTTTAACTTGAAATTGCATATGAGCAATTGATGATCTGTTCCACAGTCAGCCCCTGGCATTGTTCTGACTGATGATATTGAGCTTTTCAATCATCTCTTTCCACATATGTAGTCAATTTGATTCCTATGTATTCCATCTGGTGAGGTCCATGTGTAAAATTGCCATTTATATTGTTGAAAAAAGGTATTTGCAATGAAGAAGGCATTTGTCTTGCAAAATTCTATCATGCCATCTCTGGCATTGTTTCTTTCACCAAAGCTGTATTTTCCAACTACTGATCCTTCTTTGTTAACAACTTTCGAATTCCAATCTCCATTAATTATCAAAGCATCCTGACTGCATGTTCAATCAATTTCAGACTGCAGAATTTGGTAAAAATCTTCAATTTATTCATCTTTGAAGTTAGTGGTTGGTGTGTAAATTTGAATAATAGTCGTCATATTAACTGGTCTTCCTTGTAGGTGTATGGATATTTTCCTGTCACTGACAGCCTTGTACTTCAGGATATATCTTGAAATATCCTTTTTGAAGATGAACGCAATTCCATTCCTCTTCAAGTAGTCATTCCTGGCATAGTAGACCATATGATTGTCTGATTCCAAATGGCCAATACTAGTCCATTACAGCTCAGTAGTGCCTAGCATATCAATGTTTATGGGTCCCATTTCGTTTTTGATGACTTCCAATTTTCCTAGATTAATACTTTGTACATTCAACACTCTGATTATTAATGGATGTTTGCAGCTGTTTCCTTTCATTTTGAGTCTTACCACATCAGCAAATGAAGGTCCTGAAAACTTGACTCCATCCATGTCATTAAAGCTGACTCTGCTTTGAGGAGGCAGCTCTCCCCTAGTTGTATTTTTAGTGCCTTCCAACCTGATTTGCTCATCTCCTGGCACTATATCAAATAATGTTCTGCTGCTATTCATAAGGTTTTCAGTGGCTAAATCTTTTCAGACATAGACTTCCAGGTCCTCCTTCCTAGTCTGATTAGTCTGGAAGCTCAGCTGAAACCTGTCTGCCGTGGGTAATCCTGCTGGTATGTGAATATCTGTGGGATAGCTTCCAGAACCACGGAATAACTTCAGCCCCCAAGTACAACAAACTGACAGAGAGGTGGGGACACTAGCAGTTAGAGAAATGCAAATCAAAACCACAATGAGATACCACCTCACCCCGAAATTACTGGCATGAATCAAAAAACAGAAAATAAATGTTGGAAAGGTTGCAGGGAGATTGGAACTCTTATGCACTGCTGGTGGAAATGCAAAATTGTACAACCATTTTGATAAAGGATATGGCACTTCCTTAGAAACCTAGAAATAAAAATACCATATGATCCAGCAATGCTATTCCTAGGAATATATCCTAGAGAAATAGGAGTAGTCACACAAATAGACATATGAATAGCCATGTTCATTGCAGCACTGTTCACAATAGCAAAAAGTTGGAAACAACCTCAATACCCATCAATAGATGAATGGATAAACAAACTATGTTACATAATATGCAATAATAAAGAACAATGATGAATCTGCAAATCATCTCACAACATGGATGAATCTGGAAGGCATCATGCTGAGTAAAATAAGTCAATCACAAATGGCGAAATATTTGTGTGAAGCCACTACTATAAAAATTCATGAAAAGGTTTACAGACACACACAAGGACAATCTTTGATGATTATGAGGGAAGGGTTGGGTGGGGATGGAAAAACACTAAATGGACAATAGATAAGTGATAACTTTGGTGAAGGGTAAGACAGTACACAATACTGGGGTAGCCAGCACAGCTTGTACAAGGCAAGGTCATGGAAACAAGGTCCATAGACACATCCAAACTCCCTGAGGGACCAAATTGCTGAGTTCAGGGCTGTGGGGACCATGGTTTCAGGAAACTTCTAGCTCAATTGACATAACAGTTTATAAAGACAATGTTCTACATTGTACTTTAATGAGTAGTGTCTGGAATCTTAAAAGCCTGTGAGCTGCCATCTAAGATACTCCACTGGTCTCACCTCTATGGGAGAAAGGGAGAATGAAGAAAACTAAAGACACAAGGGAAAGATTAGTCCAAAAGACTGATGGATCACAACTACCACAGCTTCCACCAGACTGAGTCCAGTACAACTAGGTGATGCCTGGCTATCACCACTGACTGCTCTGACAGGAATCACAATAGAGGGTCCTGGACAGAGCTAGAGAAAAATGGAGAGCAAAATTCCAACTCACACACACACACAAAAAAAGACCAAGCTTACTGGCCTGACAGAGACTGGAGAAACCTCGAGAGTATGGCCTCGGGACACTCTTTTAGCTTAGTTATGAAGTCACTCCTGAAGTTCACCCTTCATCCAAAGATTAGACAGGCCCATAAAACAAAATGAGACTGAAGGGGCACAGCAGCCCAGGGGTAAGGACTAGAAGGCAGGAGGGGACAGGACAGCTGGTAATACGGAACCCAAGGTCAAGAAAAGAGAATGTTGACTTGTCATGGTTTTGTTAACCAACATCAAAAACAGTAAGTGTACTAACTATTTAATGAGAAGGTAGTTTGTTCTGTTAGCCTTCATTTAAGGAAGAAACAAAAAAAGAAAAATTAAAGTCAGGCTTCTCAGACTTCACCATGCCTCAAAACCTCACAAAGTGCTTTTTAGAATGCATTTCTTTTGAGGAAACCCTGGTGGAGTAGTGGTTAAGTGCTATGGCTGCTAACCAAAAGGTCAGCAGTTTGAACCCACCAGGCAGTCCTGGAAAACTCTATGGGCTGTTCTACCCCATCCTGTAGGGTCCCTATGAGTCAGAATCGACTCAATGACAATGGCTTTGGTTTTTTGTTGTTGTTGTTATCTTTTGGATATCTCCCCAGAGATCCAAGTCACTAGTTCTGAGGTGAGTTATGGAAATGAACCACCAGTATGAATAAAGGCCTTAGGTGACTTATCTTTACAGGTGCTCTGGGGACATAAATGGAGGCAGTTCTGCATGAGAAGACACCTGGTGTGCCAGGATAGAGGCCATCTTCCCAGTGTGATGACCACCATTAGTGATGACCAGAACAGAAGGCTTTCCAGAAACTCTACTGATGGTCCTACAAGACCTACACGGTTGTCACCCCCACACCACGGAGATGATTCTGACTGCATGTCCTGCTTTTGTTTTTACTTGTGGAAAGATGACCTCCCTAGTCCTGCCAACTTTGCTTTTCTCCCATCGTGTTTTATACTGAACACATCTTCCTCAAAATAAAGTCCATTTCCACAGATAAATTTTTACCCTAATAAATTCACATTAAAAATTATATATAAGAATTGTTACAGTGCAGTCTTCCCCTTAATACCTCACTGACTCAATTCACTTTACTTAATCATATTTCTCTGTGTGAATACGACCAGAAATTACAAAGAAAAAAATGTAAGATAAATTGAATAAGGGGAAAAGTAAACAAACAAACAAAAAACCCATATACCCTCTGTTATGAATTGAATCATGTCCCCCACAAATATGTCTTGAAAATTCTAACCTCCATGCCTGTGGTCGGAGCCCTGGTGGCACAGTGGTTAGGAGCTCTGCTGCTAACCAAAAGATCAGCATTTCATATCCACCAGCCGTTCCTCGGAAACCTTATGGAGCAGTTCTACCCTGTCCTATGGCATCTCTATTAGTCAGAATTGACTCAAAGGCATTGGGTTATGATTGTGGTTATAGTCCCTTTTGGGAATGGATTGTCTTTGTTATGCTAATGAGGCAGGATTAGTGTAGGGAATATTTTGAGTCTATCTCTTTTGAAATATGAAGGAGATTAAACGAGCAAGTAGAGCAGAGATTGGGAAAGATTGATGCAAATCCACGTGGAGATCTCCAAGGAACCAGGAAACAAGCGGAAAAGACAAGGATGTTGATACAGAGCTGACAGAGAGAGAAAGCTTTCCCTTATAGCCGGCATAGGAATTCAGACTTCTAGCCTCCTAAAGTTTGAGAAAATAATTTGTTTGTTAAAACCATCCACTTGTGGTATTTCTGTTATAGCAGCACTAGATAACTAAGACAAACTCTTTTTTTTTTCCAAGCAATGTATTGTACACAGCAAATAGTTTTCCTTCCAACAGTTTATACACAAGGTTGTTCTGTGACCCTGGTTGCTGTCCCCACAGTGGGTCAGCATTCCCCTTATTTCTACCTTGCTTCCCTGTTTCTATTCCTCCAGTTTCCCTGCCTCTCCTTGCCTTCTTATCTTTGCTTTTGGGCAAATGTTGCCCATTTGGTCTCTTACAGGTGATTGTTTCAAGAAACACTTTCCTCATGAATGTTATTGTTCATTTTATAGGCCAATCTATTGTTTGACTTCAAGGTGACCTCTGGGAGTGACTTCAGTTGCAGATTAAAAGGATGACTTAGGGCAATTATCACAAGGGTTCCTCCAGTCTCTATCAGTCCAGTAAGTCTGATCTTTTTTTCGTGAATTTGAGTTTTGTTCTATATTTTTCTCCCATTCTATCTGGGAAGTTCTATTGTGTCCAGACAGACACCTTCTTATCAGTAAATCAGTGAAAAGGAATCAGACAAATAAGGTGACTGAAAGATTACCAACCTTGCCTACTGATTATATTACTAAGACTACTAAAAGCTGGTGATACATATTATGACAAATGTAAACCAATAAAACTGCTGAAACAAGTGGTAGAAATACAGGAAAGCAAAGAATTACAAGTTTTACAAATGATGACAAGATATAGAACACAATGACCCTAGTTAAATTTTATTGTATATTATGCACCAAACATTGTATTCAGTACTTGTAGTGGTTAGCGGTGTTGACTTCTCCACAGAAAATATACTCTAAGTAGTCAGTCTAAGGCTCTCATAGTAATTATTTTTCACAATACCAGAAATTTCATTAGGAAGGAACGTATGAACCTATTATTTGTGATGAAATGGGATGAGTATTTTCTGTATGACTCCATGAATTAAAAAATTTTGTTGCCATCAAATCAATTCTGATTCATGGTGACCCTCTATTAGCAAAAGACACCACTCATCTGTCAGTTTCTCATACTGTGGTTGACTTCTGTGTTCCTTTGATGCTGGAAGCTATGCCATTCGTATTTCAAATAGCAGCAGGGTCACTCATGGTGAACAAGTTTAGGGGAGCTTCCAGACAAAAACAGACTAGGAAAAAGGACCTGGTTATCTACTTCTGAAAAAATTGGCAAGTGAAAACCTTATGAATAGCAGTGGAACATTGTCTGATATAGTGCCAGAAGCTGAACCCCTCAGGCTCAAGGACACTCAAAATATGACTAGGAAAGAGTTGCCTCCTCAAATTAGAGTCAATCTTAAAGGACTCAAATTTTCAGGACCTTCATTTGCTCATGTGGCACAACCCAAAATGAGAAGAAATATCTGCAAACATCCATTAATAATCAGAACTTGGAATACATGATGGATGAACATAGGAAAATTGGAAGTCATCAAAAAAGAAATGCATAAAGATCGATATCCTAGGTATTATTGTTGTTGTTAGGTGTCCTCGAGTTGGTTCCAGCTCATAGTAACCCCATGTACAACAGTAAGAAACACTGACTGGTCCTGCACCATCCTCACAATCATTGTTATGCTGGAGCCCATTGCTTAGCCACTGTGTCAATCCATCAGGTTGCTGACCCTATACTTCACCAAGCATGATGTACTTATCCAGGGACTGATCACTCCTGATAACACATCCAAAGTATGTGAGACATAGTCATTTCATCCCTGCTTCTAAGGGGCATTCTGGCTGTACTTCTTCCAAAACAGACTTGTTTGTTCTTTTGGCAGTCCATGGTGTATTCAATATTCTTCACCAACACCGTAGTTCAATGTCATCAGTTCTTGTCTCCTTCATTCATTGAACAGCTTTCGAACAAATATAAGGTGAAAAAAAATACCATGGCTTAGGTCAGGTACTCCTTAGTGTTCAAGGTGACATCTTTGCTTTCCAATACTTCAAAGAGGTATTTTGCAGCCAATTTGCCTAATGCAATGCATCTTTTGATTTTTTGACTGCTGCTTCCATGGGTGTTGACTTTGGATCCAAGTAAAATGAAATCCTTGACAACTTCAATCTTTTCTCCCTTTAACATGATATTGCTTATTATCCAGTAGTGAGGATTTTTGTTTTCTTTATGTTGAGGTGTAATCCATACTAAAAGCTGTGGTCACTAGCTCACTAGGTATTAGTGAGCTAAAATGGACTGATATTGGCCATTTTGAATAGGGCTTTCATATGATACACCATACTGGGAATGACAAAATGATGAAGAATGGTGTTGTATTCTTAAAAAAAAAAGAAATTCAAGATCTATTTTGAAGTACAATGCTGTCAGTGACAGGATAATATCCATAAATGCACAAGGGAGATCAGTTAATACAACTCTTATTCATGTTTACACACCAACCATTAATCCCAAGGATGAAGAAATTGAAGATCTTTACCAACTTCTGTAGTCTAAAGTTGATCAAACATGCAATAAAGATGCATTGACTATTAATGGTGATTGGAATGCAAAAGTTGGAAACAAAGAGGAAAGATTGGTAGTTGGAAAATATGGCTTCGTGATAGAAACAATGCCAGAGATCATATGATAGAATTTTGCAAGACCAATGACTTATTCACTGCAAATGCCTTTTTTCAACAACATAAATGGCTACCATACACATGGACATCACCAGATGAAATACACAGGAATCAAATCGACTACATCTGTGGAAAGAGAAGATGGAAAAGCTCAACATCATCAGTCAGAACAAGGCCAGGGGCTGACTGTGGAATAGACCATCAGTTGTTCATAACAAGATCAAGTTGAAGGTGTAGAAAATTAGAGCAAGTCCATGAGAGGCAAAATACAGTCTTCAGTATATCCCACCTGAATTTAGAGACCATCTCAAGAATAGATTTGACACATTGAACACTTATGACCAAAGACCAGACAAATTGTGGAATGTCGTCAAGGATATCACACATGAAGAAAACAAAAGGACATTAAAAAGACAAGAAAAAAAGAAAAGACCAAAATGGATGTCAGAAGAGACTCTGTAACTTGTTTCTGAAGTTAGAGCAGCTAAACGAAATGGAAGAAATGATGAAGTAAAAGAGCTGAACAGAAGATTTCAAAGGGGGCGTTGAGAAGATAAAGTAAACTACTATAATGAAATGTGTAAAGATTTGGAGTTAGAAAACCAAAAACAATTTCTCAGCATATCTCAGGATTTCTCAAGCTGAAAAAACTGAAGAAAAAATTCAATTCTAAGGATTCTATAGTCAAAATATTGAAGGTCCCAGGAAGCATTAAAAGAAGATAGAAAGGATACATGCAGTCACTGTACCAAAAAGAATTGCTTGACATTCATACATTTCAGGAGGTACCATATCCTAAAGAACAATTGGCCTTGAAGGGAAAAGCCCAAGGTACACTGAAGGAATTGGAGACAAACAAGGTTCCAGGAGTTGACAGAATACCAGTTGAGATGTTTCAACAAAGGGGTGCAGTGGTGAAGGTGCTCACTTGTCTATGCCAAGAAATTTGGAAGACAGCTACCTGACCAACTGACTGGAAGAGATCCATATTTGTGCCCATTCCAAAGAAAGATGATCCAACAGAATGTGGAAATTACCAAACAACATCATTAATATCACCCGCTAGTAAAATTTTGCTGAAGATAATTCAAAAGCAGTTGCAGTAGTACCTCCACAGGGAACTATCAGTAATTCAAGCCCCATTCAGAAGAGGTCATGCAACAAGGGATCTCATTGCTGATGTCAGATGGATCTTGGCTGAAAGTATAGAATGCCAGGAAGATGTTTACCTTTGTTTTATTGACCATGCAAAGGAATTCAATTGCATGCATCATAACAAATTAAGGATAACATTGAGAAGAATGGGATTTCCAGAACACTTAATGGTGCTCATGTGGACAGAATCTGTACATAATCCAAAAGGCAGTCATTCAAACAGAACAATGGCATGCTGTGTGGTTTAAAATCAGGAAAAATGTGGATCAAGGCTGTACTCTTTCACCATACTTATTCAATCTGTATGCTGAGCAAATAATCCAGGAAGCTGGACTATATCAAGAAGAATGTGACATCAGGAGTGGTGGAAAACTCAACCTGCAACATACAGATGACACAACCTTGCTTGCTGAAAGCAAAAAGGACTTGAAGCACTGATGAAGTTCAAAGACCACAGCCTTCAGTATGGATTACATGTCAACATAAAGAAAACAAACTCCTCACAACTGGACCAATAAGAAACATCATGATAAACAGAGGAAGGATGGAATTTGCCAAGGATTTTGTTTTAATTGGATCCACAATCAATGCCCATGGAAGCAGCAATCAGGAAATCTCCTGCAAAAGACCTCTTTAAAGTGTTAAAAAAACAAGGATGTCACTTTGTGGGTTCAGGTGCTCCAAACCAAAGCCACACCATTTTCAATCTCCTCATACGCATGCAAAAGCTGGAAAATGAATGAGGAAGACCAAGGAAGAGTTGATGCCTTTGATTTATGGTGCTGGGGAAGAATAGTGGATATACCGTGGACTGCCAGAAGAACAAACAAATCTGTGTTGGAAAAAGCACACTCAGAATGCCCCCTAGAAGGAAGTATGCAGAGACTTTGTCTGATGTACTTTGGACATGTTATCAGGAGTAACCAGTCACTGGAGAAGGACATCATGCTTGGCAAATTAGGCAGTGAGTAAAAGAGAGGAAGACCCTCAATAAGTTGGACTGACACAGTAGGTTTAAAGATGGCTGAACCAAAGCAAAGATTGTGAGAAAGGTGCAAGACTGGACAGTGTTTCATTCTGTTGTATATAGGATCGATTTGAGCCGGAACCTACTTGAAAGCACCTAAAAATGACAATTAACAACAGGTTCACGGAAAAATAGTGACCCTGTGTGACTGAGCATTATAACTGGATATGATACCTAAGTCTGTGGCAGCCATTCCTGGCCATGAGGGTAACCATTCCTAGGATGAAAGTACCTTGTTGAAGCCCCTCATGGAAGAATAAAAAAATTCTTTTTTTTGCATTCTCTATCTCTGAAATTCTTGTAATGAAAGTTAACTCTATTGTTTATGTATTTTAGAGTCAACGTTTATATTTTCTTATTAGAAGCAAAACCTTCTAATTAGATTTAATTATCACAGTCATCTGAAGCCCCTGAGATAATCCGAATATGCCAATTTTATACATTATGTAGGGGAAATTGTGGTTCAGTGGTAGTACTCTCACCTTCCATCGAGAGACCCAGTTTCGATTTTTGGTCAATAAACCTCATGTGCCACCACAACCTGTCTGTCCATGGAGCACTGAGCATTGTTATGATGCTGACTAGGTTTCAGTGGCTCTTCCACATTAAGGTTAACTAGGAAGAAAGCTCTGGCTATCTTCTCCCAAAGAAATCAGCCAGTGAGACCCTGTGGATCACAATGATTCTACCCATTATGGATGGGGCTGCCATGAGTCAAGTGCCAAGGTGATGGCAGCTAGCAACAACACCCAGTAAAAAATAAATGATTAAACTGAGTATGGTGGATGCTAACGTTACCCAGACACACAGGTTTTACCAACGACATGTCATACTAATATCTAAATTTGGGCATAAAGGGTCAGCTCTCTGGTCTCGCAGTGGGATTAAGCCTGATTTCCATTCACATGACTCAATCCATGGCATCAGGCTGAAGCTAGTCTCTAGAATGCCTTGTCTGCACCCTTTCCCTACCCTTCTACCATCTCCTGCTTTCTTTATTCTGAGACTGTGCCACAGAAATAAATCAACCCTGCCTCAAGCTCCGCTTTTATGGAACTTGCCCAAAGAGACTCAGCTTAGAGAATTAAAATAATTTGTCAAACAACACAGAGCTACACAAAGAATAAAGGCAAATTTCAAACCTAAGTTGAATTGCACTTAGCCATTATGTTGTGTTGTCATTTTAAAAGAACGTGGTAATGGGAGAGTCAGGCGTTCTGCCTCACATGTATTGTTTTCCCTTTGATGCCATCTAGAAATCCAAGCTGAAAGTGGTGAGATAATCACTGAAAAGCTGTTATGCTCCTGAAAATTTTTCTCAAAGCCCCCTTCACATCCCCGTTTCTCAGGCTATAGACAAAGGGGTTCATCATGGGAGTGGCCACAGTCTACATCACTGAAGCTACTGCAGTCTTCCTGGAAGAGTGTGTAAATGCAGCACTAACATACGTGCCTAAGCCTGTCCCATAAAACAAGGAAACAACTGAGAGGTGAGACCCACAGGTAGAAAAAGCTTTATACTTCCCACCTGCTGATGGCATTCTCAAAATGGAGGAAGCAATTTGTATATAAGAGAAAATGATTCCACAGAGAGGAACACCACATAATACGGTAGCTGCAAAATATGAGAAGATGTTATTGAGGAGGACATCAGAACAGGCAACCTCAATGACCTGAAGAACTTCACAAAAAAAGTAAGGAATTTCCGGATCTGGGCTGAAGGACAGCTGCAACACCATCAGACCGTGGAACAAGGCATTCATGATCCTAATGAACAAGGAAAGTAGAAACAGCAGGCCACAGAGGCAAATGTTCATGATGACTGTGCATGTCAGTGGGTGACAAATTGCCACATAGCAGTCATAGGCCATTACTCCCAGGAGAAAATTTTCCAAAGCACCAAAAATCAGGACAAAGCAGAGCTGGGTGAGGCAGCCTGCATAAGTGATGCTCTGATTCTGTGTTTGGAGGTTCGCCAGCATCTTTGGGATCGTGGCTGTGCTGAAACAGATGTCAGTGAAGGACAGATTGGCAAGAAAGAAATACATGGGGGTGTGGAGGTAGGAGTCAAAGGTGACAGCCAGGACAATGAGTAGGTTTCCCAGGACAGTGATCACATACATGGACAAGAACAGGCTAAAGAGGAGGGGCTGCAGTTCTAGATCCTCTATCAGTGCCAGGAGAAGGAATTTGGAAATATCTGTTTTATTTCTGGGTTCCATATTGTTGATGAATATGACGGAAAAGATAAGACAGTAAAATGCATGGTTCCTGGAACAGCAGCCGCTGCATCACCAGCGGCAAAAATCATCTTGGGAAAGAACAAAAGGAATAAAGAGGAAAACAAATAGGATGTCTTCATTATGCATACTTTGTTACTTAAAAAATAAACAGATGTTGATACAGCAGAGAATTCTGGAAAGGGGCAAAATTGCATCCATGGTTTTTGTTCTGTTTTTGCACAATCTGCTGGCATGATCTTTTATATATTAGGTAATTTTACAAAAACAAACATATAGGGATGTAGCCTAATGTGTCTGTCTGGGCCTCCAACTCCTTCATCATAGTTCAGAGGCAGACAACAGAGTTAATATGAAAGTGTGTTAAGAACTGGAGATGGAAGGGTAAAGTGAAGCAGTCCCCTTCCCCACAAGAATGCAGGTAAATGTCAGACAATTCTGTTATAGTCATCCTGTTTGCTCAGGAAGAACAGGGCCCCTGCCCTTACAGAGAGAAGGAGGCTAATGGAATGAGTGTTGCTTGAACATTGATGCTAAGATGCAAGGAAAAATGTCAGAATATTTCTGGCAGACAGGCAGAAGTTCTATGGGTTACTTGGTTCCAATCATTTTATGCATATACTCTATTCACATCTTCACCTGGATGAATCTGTATTAAAATAACCGTCCTTATTTCCAGATATTAGCTAAGCCATTTTTAGTTACCTGGCTGACAGCACTGAGGAATGATCACACCTGCCCTGGATGGTGAAGTTGGAAGATATGTCCTCAGGAAAGGCAAAGGAGCTAAATGAGGCATGAGGTCTCAGAGTAAGTAGCATCATTTGTGGGCGGAGTCTCAGGTGTGCCTGCTTCCTGACTATGGGTGGGCTGTTGAGTGAAGTGGTCACAGCAGACTATTTGCAGTCTCTATGTCCCTTGGGGCTCAATAGCCAAAGCTCCTCATTAACCAAACACTTTTATTGTCATTCTGATCCCAGGGCAATGCAAATCTGTAAAGACCAAGACAATAGGAGACATCCAAAGTGGAAAAGAAACACTACATCTATTCACAAATGACATGACACTTGTTATAGACTGAACTGTGCCCCACAAAAATGTGTGTATCTGTTTGGCTGGGCCATGGTTCCCAGTAGTGTGTGATTGTCCACCATTTTGTCAGCTTATATGATTTTCTATGTGTTATAAATCCTGCCTTTATGATGTTAATCAGGGTGGAGGGGCAGCAGTTGTGTTGATAAAGCAGGGCTCAATCCACAGGATTGGATTGTATCTTGAGCCAGTTTCTTTTGGGATATAAAAAAGAGATGCAAGCAGAGAGACAGGGGGACCTTATATCACCAAAAAAGCAGTGCCGTGAGCAGTGTGCATTCTTTGGATGCAGGGTTCCTGCAAGGAGAAGCTCCTAGACCATGGGAAGATTGATGAGAAGGACTTTTCTCCAAGCCAAGAGAGAGAGAAAGTTTTCCCTGGGACTAACACCCTGAATTTGGACTTTTAGCCTACTTTACGGCACTGGGTTGGGTTACTGGGTTACTGTGAGGAAATAAATTTCTCTTTGTTAAAGCCATCCACTTGTTGTAGTACTGTTATAGCAGAACTAGATAACTAAGACAACCATATATATATGTATATATATATAAAATATGTTGTTGTTGTTAGGTACTGTCAAGTTGATTCCAACTCACAGCAACCCTATGTACCATAGAACAAAACATGGCCTGATCCTTCGCCATGCTCACATTCATTGTTATGCTCGAGCCCATTGTTGCAGCCACTGTGTCACTCCATCTCATTGAGGGTCTTCCTGTTTTTCACTGACCCTGTACTTTACCAAGCATGAAGACCTTCTCCAGGGACTGATCCCTCCTGACAACATGTCCAAAGTATGTAAGACACAGCCTCGCCATCCTTGCTTCTAAGGAGCATTCTGGTTGTACTTCTCCCAAGACAGATTTTTTTGTTCTTTTGGCAGT
The DNA here is from genome assembly GCF_024166365.1 of Elephas maximus indicus. Taxonomy (NCBI): domain Eukaryota; kingdom Metazoa; phylum Chordata; class Mammalia; order Proboscidea; family Elephantidae; genus Elephas; species Elephas maximus. The sequence continues at coordinate 22,315,567 of NC_064821.1, forward strand.
CCCTGGCATATTCGATATTTTTCACCAACACCACAATTCAGAGACGTCAAATCTTCTGCAGTCTTCCTTATCCACCATCTAGCTTTCAGATGGATGCGTATGATGCAATTGAAAATACCATGGCATGGTTCAGGTGCACCTTAGTCTTCAAGGTGAAAGCTTTGCTTTTCAACACTTTAAAGAGGTCCTTTGCAGCAGATTTGGCAAACGCAATGCATTTTTTGATATCTTGACTGTTGCTTCCATAGGTGTTGATTGTGGATCCAAGTAAAATGAGATCCTTGACAGATTTCAGTCTTTTCTGTTTGTCTTGATGTTGCTTATTGGTCCAGTTGTGAGGATTTTTGTTTTATGTTGAGATGCAATCCATACTGAAGGCTGTGGTCTGTTGATAATTCTGCTGAATTACCTTTCTTTGGAATGGGCACAAATATGATCTCTTCCAGTTGTTTGGCCAGGTAGCTGCCTTTCTTCCAAATTCCTTGGCATGGACAAGTGAGTGCTTCCAGTGTTGCATTCATTTGTTGAAACATCTCAATTGGTATTCTATCAATTTGTGGAACTTTGTTTTTCATCAATGCCTTCGGTTCAGCTTCGTGTTCTATTGACTATGCAAAGGCATTCAACTTTGTGGATCATAACAAATTATGGATAACATCTAGAAGAATGGAAATTCCAGAACACTTGATTTTTCTCATGAGGAACCTGTACATAGATCAAGAGACAGTCTTTTGAGCAGAACAAGGGGGCACTTTGTGGTTTAAAGTCAAGAAAAGTGTGCTTCAGAGTTGCATCCTTTCACCATACTTATTCAATCTGTATGCTGAGCAAATAATTTGAGAAGACTGTATCAAGAAGAAGGAGGCATCAGAATTGGAGGAAGACTCGTTAACAACCTGCGTTATGCAGATGACACAACCTTTGCTTGCAGAAAGTGAAGAGGACATGAAGTACTTACTGATCAAGTTCGAAGACCACAACCTTCAGTATGGATTACATCTCAAAACAAAGAAAGAAAAAATCCTCACAACTGGACCAATAAGGAACATAATGATAAACAGGGAAAAGACTGAGGTTATCAAGGATTTCATTTTACTTGGGTCCGCAATCAAGACCCATGGAAGCAGCTGTCAAGAAATCAAAAGACACATTGCATTGGGCAAATCAGCTGCAAAAGATCTCTTTAATGTTTTGAACAGCAAAGATTTCACCTTGTAAACTAAGTTGTGCCTGACCCGATCCATGGTGTTTTCAATCACCTCCTATGCATGTGAAAGCTGGACAATGAATAAAGAAGACCAAAGAAGAACTAACACCTTTAAATTGTGGTGTTGGAGAAGAGTATTGGATATACCATGAACTGCCAAAAGAACGAACAAATCTGTCTTGGAAGAAGTACAACCAGAATGCTCCTTAGAAGCAAGAATGGTGAGACTACATCTCACATACTTTGGACATGTTGTCCAGAGGGATCAGTTTCTGGAAAAGGACATCATACTTGGTAAAGTAGAGGGTCAGCAAAAAAGGGGAAGACCCTCAATTAGATGGATTGACACAGTGGCTGCAACAATGGGCTTAAGCGTAACAATGACTGTGAGGATGTCACGGGACCAGGCAGTGTTTCGTTCTGTTGTACATAGAGCCACTATGAGTCAGAACTGACTCGATGGCACCTAACAACAAAACATCTGCATTAGGAAAGATATCTGTTATGAAACGTCACCATACATGATGTAAAAAAATACAGCATTGTTTGTCAATGAATTACTGCTATACCCAGCAACACGATTGAATTTCAAAAAGCGTAATCAGGATACAAAATTCATACATTAAGATTTATCTACTAACATGTTTAAAAAGAGACAAATTTGTAAACTGGATAGGGATATACATAGAGGTGATTAAAAATAATCGTTAATTCCATTGCCAGTTTTATAAAGAAAATATGATCTAATACTGCCAATTTCACATGTTTATTAGCTTCCTAGAGCCCATAAAAAGGTACCACAAAGTAGGTGGCTTAAAATATGGAAAAATTATTGTGTCACAATTCTGGAGGTTGGAGGTGTGAATTCATGGTGTTAGCAGGCTATTGTCTTTCTGAAGGCTCTAGGGAAAGATTCTTTCTTGTTTCTCACAGTTTCTGGTATCCCCAGGCATTCTTTGGCTTGCAGCTGCACCATAACTCTTCCTCTGTGTTCAGATGACCATCCTCCCTCTGTCTCTCTTTTGTAAGGACACCACTTATCGGATTTGAACCCACTCTATTCCATTATGACCTCATGTTACCTTAACTGATAACAGCTTTGAAGAGAACCTATTTCTGAACAAGATCCCCTTCAAAGGTACTAGGGAATTAGGACTTGTTGGAGGATGTAATTCAGTCCATAATAAAAAGATTCAACAAATTGAAGAACATCAGAGAAAATGATAAATACGGAATTCAAGATAGTGTTTGCCACCAGGAGGGTAGAAGGCAAGAACACAGGGAGACCTTTCAAATGGTTTCTATGGTGATGTCATTGCTTTATTTTTAAACTAGGTCACAGGCATATGAGTTTTCATTATATCACGATTCTTTAAGAACTATAGATACATTTTACACACTGTTTTACTATTGTATTTTAATAAATAAAATTGGAAATATTTCAATGTCCAGATTCTTTCATATTCCAGGTTTTAAATACATTCTCCCATATTCTTCTACTGTTAAAGTCCCTAAGCCTGCCAACTCTCCTTTTCCACTGTCCTATTTTATACAAAATGTCTTCCTCAAAATAAAGTCCATCTCTGCAGAAAAACTTTTCCTCACAAATACAGTTTAAAAAGTTTTATATGAGATCCCTAATAGTATGGCCAGCCCACTATGACTTCAATGATTTAATTAATTTTACTCAACTGTATTTCTTTGTATTGGCTGTACTATATCAAACAATGACTCCACTAGAGATGACAAAGAAAAATTGCAAAATAAGGTAACTAAGGAGAAAACTAAAAGCTTCCATACACTCTTATCAATACCTCAATGAGAAGGAATCAAAGCAAATAAGGTTTCAGAAACATTATTTCCCTTTTCCCTGCCTATTCAATAATTTATCATTTCATTATATTACTAAGACAAGTAAAAGCTGCTGATAGATATTATGATAAATGTAAACCAACAAAACTTCTGAGGTAAGGTGTAGAAATATGTGAGAGCAAGAAATAACAAGCCTTATAAATAATGGCAACATATGGAACACATGTGTCTTAGTTAAATTTTATTGAATGTTATATGCCAGGCATTGTATTAAATGCTTGTAATAGTTATAGGGGTTATCCTTCCAACAGGCTAAGGCTCTCATAGTAATTATTTGTTCCCCAAACAGAAATTTGATTAAGAAGGGATATATGATGCTATTCTCAGTGATGACATGGGAGGAGACATCTTCTGTATGGAAAGGTCTATTAACAATAAAAATTAACAATAGATCTACTATAAACAATAGGTTCAGCGACAAATGGTCAGTTTTGTGGCTCTGAGTATCACGTCTGGATATAATACCTGACTGTTTCAGCCATTTGTCACCATGAGGGGAACCATTGCTAGGTGAAACCATCTCAAGGGGAATGAATGAATCCCTACTGTAATGTTCCAGTACATTTCTTAACTCTGAAGTCTTTGTAATGAAAGATAATGCTCTTTACTGTGGGAGCATATTAAAGTCAGTGTTTATATTTTCTAATTAGAACTGATGGCTTCCTCACTGATAAGGTTTAATTATATCACAATCATTAGAAACCACTGAGATAATCTAATTATGCCAATTTTATAGATTATGAAGGGGAACAGCGGTGGTTCAGTGGCAGAATTCTTGCCTTCCATGTGAAAGATCCATGCTTGACTTTTGGCCAATGCACCTCAGGCATTGTTACTGGAGACTTGTGTGTTGCAGTGATGCTGAAAATTTTTCAGCAAAGCTTCCAACTAAGATAAACAAGGAAGAAAGACCTTGTAATCTGCTCATAAAAAATCGGCCAAAAAAGACACTATGGATAATAATGGTATGATCCTGTTGTGTCATGAGTTGATGGCTAACTTAGCAGCATATAAAATGAACAACAATAGACAATAAAATGGAGCATGGTGGATGCCGATGTTATCTTAAACACATATAGTTTACCAATGACGTGTATTGGTAAGAACTATATTGACACATAAAAATTCAGCTCCCTTGACTGTCATTGGGATTAACTGCGTTTCCATTCTCATGGCTCTATTCATGGGATCAGGCTGAAGCTAGTCTCTAGCTATGCCTACAGATTTGCCTACATTCTTTACTTACCCTATCCACCTTTTCCTGCTTTTTAAATTCTAAGAATGTTCCCCCCAAATCAGTTAATAAAGAACCCTGGCTCAGGCTCTGATTCTATAGACCCTGACTAAAGAAACCGAGTTTAGAGAGTTGAAATTATTTGTCAAGCATCACACAGTACACAAGAAACAAAGTCAGGTTTAAAAACCAAATCGAATTGCATTTAGCCATTATGTTGTCTAGTCCTTTTAGACAAACACAGAGATGGAAGAGTCAAGTATCCCACCTCATGAGCATTCTTTTACTTTGACAAAATCTAAAAACCCAAGTCCAAATGAGGTAATATAATCAATGAAAAGCAGATATGCTCCTGACCAGTTTCCTCAAGGATCCCTTCCTGTCCTTGTTTCTCAGGCTATAGATGAAGGGGTTCATCATGGGAGTGACCATAGTGTACATCATTGAAACAACTGCAGTCTTTGTGGATGAGTGTATAAATGCAGCACTAATATATGCACCAAAAGCTGTCCCATAAAATAAGAAAACAACTGACAGGTGAGATCCACAGGTAGAAAAAGCTTTATGCTTTCCACCAGCTGATGGCATTTTCAAAACGGAGGACACAATTTGGGTATAAGAGAAAATAATCCCAAACAGAGGAATGCCACCCAACATGCTAGCTGCAAAATATATGAAGATGTTATTGATGAGGGTATCAGAGCACGCAACCTTGCTGACCTGAATAACTTCACAGAAGAAGTAGGGGATTTTCGGATCTATACAGAAAGACAGGTGCAACCCCAACAGGCTGTGGATCAGGGCATCCACAGTGCTAATGAACAGAGAGAGCAGAGTCAGCAGGCCACAAAGGCGGGGGTTCATGATGACCGTGTACCTCAGTGGGTGACAAATGGCCACATAGTGGTCATAAGCCATTGCTGCAAGAAGAAAATTTTCCAAAGCAGCAAAAACCAGGACAAAGCAGACCTGGGTGAGGCAGCCTCCATAAGTGGTGCTCTGATTCTGTGCTTTGAGGTTCACCAACATCTTTGGGATCGTGGTTGTGCTGAAACAGATGTCAGTGAAGGAGAGACTGGAAAGAAAGAAGTACATGGGAGTGCGGAGGTGGGAGTCAGACCCAACAGCCAGGATGATAAGCAGGTTTCCAAAGACAGTGACCAGGTATATGGACAAAAACAGGATAAAGAGGAGGAACTGCAGTTCCAGATCCTCTGTTAGTCCCAAGAGAAGGAATTCGGAACCACTTGTTTGGTTTCTAGTTTCCATATTGTTGATGTATCTGATGGAAAAAATGGTGTGACAAGACAATCAAATGTATGAGCCCTAGACCAAAAGCAGCAGCACCAGAAACAAATGCCATCTGGGGGAAAGGTAAGAGAGGAATGGTGGGAAATACAGAGAGGGTATCTTCTGTATGCCCATTATTAATTCATTTAATTTTAAAAAAAGACCAGAAGCTGATGTAGCTGGGTGTAAACATTTATTTAATAAGAAAAGGGTAAGGTGCTGTATTTTTTTTTTTTTAATTACACTATCTGTGCTGTTGGAGCCCTGGTTGTGCTGTGGTTAAGACCTTGGCCGCTAACCCAAATGTCGACAGTTTGAATCCACCAGCTTCTCCCTGGAAACCCTATGGAGCCGTTCTACTCTGTCCTATAGGGTCACTATGAGTCAGAACTAACTCAATGGCACATAACAACAACATCTGTACTGTTACGATCATTTTAAATGTTTGGTAACTTTAAACAGAAACAAGTAGACTACGGAGGCAGCCTGAAGAGTTTGCCTCAGGCTCTACCTCTTCCTCCAGAGACTAGTACAGGCCACAGAGATACTAAAAATTTGTGTTAAGAACCAGGAATGGAAACCTAAGGGGAAGCTGATAACCCTCATCCTTCACCATCACAAGAACGCAAGTAAATGATAGAGAATTTTTAAAGTCATGCTGTATAAGAAGGGGCAGATTTCCGCTCAGGAGGAAAATGGTCCATGCCATTGTAAAGACAATTAAAAGACTGGTAGAATAAAAGTTCCCTGATATTGGTACAAAGACATAAGGAAACATGCAAGGGAGATGGAAGACGGTTAGGTATGAGTTATTGGCAGACTTGGTTCAAATCATTTCATGCATGTACTCTCTTCACAGCTTCCCCTGGATGAACCTGTAGTGAAACACCTGTCTTCATTTTTAAACATTAAAGGACCACAGGTTACGTGGCTGGTATCACTGAGGAATGATGCTTGACATCTTCCCCAAATGTAGAAGATGCGTTTCCAGGAAAGGTGGAGGGACAAGTGAGGGACAAGGCTCCTCCATATGAGGATCAACTGTAGGCCCAATCTCAGGGGCACTGCTTCCTGACTGGGGGTGGCTGTTGAGTGAGGTGGTCATAGGCATAGTATTTGCATTCTCTGTCTCTCTGGGGGATAAATAGCCAAAGCTCCTCATTAATCAAACACTTTTAGTGTCATTCTGATCCCAGGGCAGCGCAAATCCTTAAAGACAAAGACTTCAAAAAGAGAAATTCATGATGGTTGATTTCGTGACCCTGTAAAGGCAGCTACATGCCATTTGCCCCTCTTCATCTGTTCCTGTTCACCTCCATGTCACATACCTTGTACATGTGAATGCATTATCCTTCCCTAATTGTGTTTCAGTCTTCTTTTTCTAATTACAACTGAAAGCATCTCTGTCTTTCCAAAGACATTAGAAAACCTGAATCCTATTTTAGGTGTGAAGATATTGTTTACATATATGGATATGACATTTAGAAATATAGCTAAAAAATAAGGTACTGTAAAATACAAATATTCAGTGCTGTTTCTTTCTAAAAGTCATTGAATGTCCCTTGAACCTTAATCTTTGTTCTGTATATTTTACATAGAGATATTCTAAGCTAGTCTCTGTGATCAATTCTGACTGTGATAACGATAGATAGACTTGTTACTTCTTTTTTAGGGTTCTGTAGCCAGAGTATCCAGTTTCATGACAGTAGCTTCTATGTAAAATTTTATTCACGTTAGTGGAAACAGGTTGATATTTTGGCTCCTGATTTTTTTTTTTAATAACTTTTATTAAACTTCAAGTGAACGTTTACAAATCCAATCAGTCTGTCACATATAAGTTTACATACATCTCACTCCCTACTCCCACTTACTCTCCCTCTCTTGAGTCAGCCCTTTCAGTCTCTCCTTTCTTGACAATTTTGCCTGCTTCCCTCTCTCTCTATCCTCCCATCCCCCCTCCAGACAAGAGTTGCCAACACAATCTCAAGTGTCCACCTGATATAATTAGCTCACTCTTCATCAGCGTCTCTCTCCCACCCGCTGACCAGTCCCTTTCATGTCTGATGAGTTGTCTTCGGGGATGGTTCCTGTCCTGCGTCAACAGAAGGTCTGGGGAGCATGGCCGCCGGGATTCCTCCAGTCTCAGTCAGACCATTAAGTTTGGTCTTTTTATGAGAATTTGGGGTCTGCATCCCACTGATCTCCTGCTCCCTCAGGGGTCCTCTGCTGTGCTCCCTGTCAGGGCAGTCATCGATTGTGGCCGGGCACCAACTAGTTCTTCTGGTCTCAGGATGATGTAGGTCTCTGGTTCATGTGGCCCTTTCTGTCTCTTGGGCTCTTAGTTGTCGTGTGGCCTTGGTGTTCTTCATTTTCCTTTGCTCCAGGTGGGTTGAGACCAATTGCTGCATCTTAGATGGCCGCTTGTTAGCATTTAAGACCCCAGACACCACATTTCAAAGTGGGATGCAGAATGATTTCATAATAGAATTATTTTGCCAATTGACTTAGAAGTTCCCGCAAACCATGTTCCCCAGACCCCCGCGCTTGCTCCGCTGACCTTTGAAGCATTCATTTTATCCCGGAAACTTCTTTGCTTTTGGTCCAGTCCAATTGAGCTGACCTTCCATGTATTGAGTGTTGTCTTTCCCTTCACCTAAAGCAGTTCTTATCTACTGATTAATCAATAAAAAACCCTCTCCCTCCCTCCCTCCCTCCCCACCTCGTAACCACAAAAGTATGTGTTCTTCTTAGGTTTACTATTTCTCAAGATCTTATAATAGTGGTCTTATACAATATTTGTCCTTTTGCCTCTGACTAATTTCGCTCAGCATAATGCCTTCCAGGTTCCTCCATGTTATGAAATGTTTCAGAGATTCGTCACTGTTCTTTATCGATGCGTAGTATTCCATTGTGTGAATATACCACAATTTATTTACCCATTCATCCGTTGATGGACACCTTGGTTGCTTCCAACTTTTTGCTATTGTAAACAGAGCTGCAATAAACATGGTGTGCATATATCTGTTTGTATGAAGGCTCTTGTATCTCTAGGGTATATTCCGAGGAGTGGGATTTCTGGGTTGTATGGTAGTTCTATTTCTAACTGTTTAAAATAATGCCAGATGGATTTCCAAAGTGGTTGTACCATTTTACATTCCCACCAGCAGTGTATGAGAGTTCCAATCTCTCCGCAGCCTCTCCAACATTTATTATTTTGTGTTTTTTGGATTAATGCCAGCCTTGCTGGTGTGAGTTGGAATCTCATTGTAGTTTTAATTTGCATTTCTCTAATGGCTAATGATCGAGAGCATTTTCTCATGTATCTGTTGGCTGCCTGAATATCTTCTTTAGTGAAATGTGTGTTCATATCCTTTGCCCACTTCTTGATTGGGTTGTTTGTCTTTTTGTGGTTGAGTTTTGACAGAATCATGTAGATTTTAGAGATCAGGCGCTGGTCGGAGATGTCATAGCTGAAAATTCTTTCCCAATCTGTAGGTGGTCTTTTTACTCTTTTGGTGAAGTCTTTAGATGAGCATAGGTGTTTGATTTTTAGGAGCTCCCAGTTATCGGGTTTCTCTTCATCATTTTTGGTAATGTTTTGTATTCTGTTTATACCTTGTATTAGGGCTCCTAGGGTTGTCCCAATTTTTTCGTCCATGATCTTTATCGTTTTAGTCTTTATGTTTAGGTCTTTGATCCACTTGGAGTTAGTTTTTGTGCATGGTGTGAGGTATGGGTCCTGTTTCATTTTTTTTGCAAATGGATATCCAGTTATGCCAGCACCATTTGTTAAAAAGGCTATCTTTTCCCCAATTAATTGACACTGGTCCTTTGTCAAATATCAGCTGCTCATACGTGGATGGATCTATGTCTGGGTTCTCAATTCTGTTCCATTGGTCTATGTGTCTGTTGTTGTACCAATACCAGGCTGTTTTGACTACTGTGGCTGTATAATAGGTTCTGAAGTCAGGTAAGGTGAGGCCTCCCACTTTCTTCTTCTTTTTCAGTAGTGCTTTGCTTATCCGGAGCTTCTTTCCCTTCCATATGAAATTGGTAATTTGTTTCTCTATCCCCTTAAAATATGACATTGGAATTTGGATCGGAAGTGCGTTAAATGTATAGATGGCTTTTGGTAGAATAGACATTTTTACTATGTTAAGTCTTCCTATCCATGAGCAAGGTATGTTTTTCCACTTAAGTATGTCCTTTTGAATTTCTTGTAGTAGAGCTTTGTAGTTTTCTTTGTATAGGTCTTTTACATCTTTGGTAAGATTTATTCCTAAGTATCTTATCTTCTTGGGGGCTACTGTGAATGGTATTGATTTGGTTATTTCCTCTTCGGTGTTCTTTTTGTTGATGTAGAGGAATCCAAGTGATTTTTGTATGTTTATTTTATAACCTGAGACTCTGCCAAACTCTTCTATTAGTTTCAGTAGTTTTCTGGAGGATTCCTTAGGGTTTTCTGTGTATATAATCATGTCATCTGCAAATAGTGATAACTTTACTTCTTCCTTGCCAATCCGGATACCTTTTATTTCTTTGTCTAGCCTAATTGCCCTGGCTAAGACTTCCAACACGATGTTGAATAAGAGCAGTGATAAAGGGCATCCTTGTCTGGTTCCCGTTCTCAAGGGAAATGCTTTCAGGTTCTCTCTATTTAGAGTGATATTGGCTATTGGCTTTGCATAGATGCCCTTTATTATGTTGAGGAATTTTCCTTCAATTCCTATTTTGGTAAGAGTTTTTATCATGAATGGGTGTTGGATTTTGTCAAATGCCTTTTCTGCATCAATTGATAAGATCATGTGGTTTTTGTCTTTTGTTTTATTTATGTGATGGATTACATTAATGGTTTTTCTGATATTAAACCAGCCTTGCATGCCTGGTATAAATCCCACTTGATCAGGGTGAATTATTTTTTTGATGTGTTGTTGGATTCTATTGGCCAGAATTTTGTTGAGGATTTTTGCATCAATGTTCATGAGGGATATAGGTCCATAATTTTCTTTTTTTGTAATGTCTTTACCTGGTTTTGGTATCAGGGAGATGGTGGCTTCATAGAATGAGTTGGGTAGTATTCCGTCATTTTCTATGCTTTGGAATACCTTCAGAAGTAGTGGTGTTAACTCTTCTCTGAAAGTTTGGTAGAACTCTGCAGTGAAGCCGTCCGGGCCAGGGCTTTTTTTGGTTGGGAGTTTTTTGATTACCGTTTCAATCTCGTTTTTTGTTATGGGTCTATTTAGTTGTTCTACTTCTGAATGTGTTAGTTTAGGTAGGTAGTGTTTTTCCAGGAATTCATCCATTTCTTCTAGGTTTTCAAATTTGTTAGAGTACAATTTTTCATAATAATCTGAAATGATTCTTTTAATTTCATTTGGTTCTGTTGTGATGTGGTCCTTCTCATTTCTTATTCGGGTTATTTGTTTCCTTTCCTGTATTTCTTTAGTCAGTCTAGCCAATGGTTTATCAATTTTGTTAATTTTTTCAAAGAACCAGCTTTTGGCTTTGTTAATTCTTTCAATTGTTTTTCTGTTCTCTAATTCATTTAGTTCAGCTCTAATTTTTATTATTTGTTTTCTTCTGGTGCCTGATGGATTCTTTTGTTGCTCACTTTCTATTTGTTCAAGTTGTCAGGACAGTTCTCTGATTTTGGCTCTTTCTTCTTTTTGTATGTGTGCATTTATCGATATAAATTGGCCTCTGAGCACTGCTTTTGCTGTGTCCCAGAGGTTTTGATAGGAAGTATTTTCATTCTCGTTGCTTTCTATGAATTTCCTTATTCCCTCCTTGATGTCTTCTATAACCCAGTCTTTTTTCAGGAGGGTATTGTTCATTTTCCAAGTATTTGATTTCTTTTCCCTAGTTTTTCTGTTATTGATTTCTAGCTTCATTGCCTTGTGGTCTGAGAAGATGCTTTGTAATATTTCGATGTTTTGGATTCTGGAAAGATTTGTTTTATGCCCTAATATGTGGTCTATTCTAGAGAATGTTCCACGTGCGCTAGAAAAAAAAGTATATTTTGCAGCAGTTGGGTGGAGAGTTCTGTATAAGTCAATGAGGTCAAGTTGGTTGATTGTTGTAATTAGATCTTCCGTGTCTCTGTTGAGCTTCTTACTGGATGTCCTGTCCTTCTCCGAAAGTGGTGTGTTGAAGTCTCCTACTATAATTGTGGAGGTATCTATCTCACTTTTCAATTCTGTTAAAATTTGATTTATGTATCTTGCAGCCCTGTCATTGGGTGCGTAAATATTTAATATGGTCATGTCTTCCTGATCAATTGTCCCTTTTATCATTATATAGTGTCCTTCTTTATCCTTTGTGGTGGATTTAAGTCTAAAGTCTATTTTGTCAGAAATTAATATTGCTACTCCTCTTCTTTTTTGCTTATTGTTTGCTTGATACACTTTTTTCCATCCTTTGAGTTTTAGTTTGTGTCTCTAAGTCTAAGGTGTGTCTCTTGTAGGCAGCATATAGATGGATCGTGTTTCTTTATCCAGTCTGTGACTCTCTGTCTCTTTATTGGTGCATTTAGTCCATTTACATTCAGGGTAATTATAGATAAATAAGTTTTTAGTGCTGTCATTTTGATGCCTTTTTATGTGTGTTGTTGACAATTTCATTTTTCCACATACTTTTTTGTGCTGAGGCGTTTTTCTTAGTAAATTGTGAGATCCTCATTTTCATAGTGCTTGACTTTATGTTAGTTGAGTCGTTACGTTTTTCTTGGCTTTTATCTTGAGTTATAGAGTTGTTATACCTTTTTGTGGTTACCTTATTATTACTTGTATTGTTCTATATCGCCTTGTATCACTCTCCATATGGCAGTTCAATGTCTCCTGTATTTAGTCCCTCTTTTTGATTATTGTGATCTTTTACCTATTGACTTCCATGATTCCCTGTTATGTGTATTTTTTTTTTTTTAATTAATCTTAATTTGTTTGTTTTTGTGATTTCCGTATTTGAGTTGATATCAGGACGTTCTGTTTTGTGACCTTGTGTTGTGCTGATATCTGATATTATTGGTTCTCTGACCAAACAATATCCTTTAGTATTTCTTGTAGCTTTGGTTTGGTTTTTGCAAATTCTCTAAACTTGTGTTTGTCTGTAAATATCTTAATTTCGCCTTCATATTTTAGAGAGAGTTTTGCTGGATATATGATCCTTGGCTGGCAGTTTTTCTCCTTCAGTGTTCTGTATATGTCGTCCCATTCCCTTCTTGCCTGCATGGTTTCTGCTGAGTAGTCTGAACTTATTGATTCTCCCTTGTAGGAGACCTTTCTTTTCTCCCTGGCTGCTTTTAAAATTTTCTGTTTATCTTTGGTTTTGGCGAGTTTGATGATAATATGTCTTGGTGTTTTTCTTTTTGTATCAATCTTAAATGGGGTTCGATGAGCATCTTGGATAGCTATCCTTTCGTCTTTCATGATGTCAGGGAAGTTTTCTGTCAGGAGTTCTTCAACTATTTTCTCTGTGTTTTCTGTCCCCCCTCCCTGTTCTGGGACTCCAATTACCTGCAGGTTATCCTTCTTGATAGAGTCCCACATAATTCTTAGGGTTTCTTCATTTTTTTAAATTCTTTTATCTGATTTTTTTTCCGCTATGTTGGCGTTGTTTCCCTGGTCCTCCAGATGTCCCAGTCTGCATTCTAATTGCTCGAGTCTGCTCCTCTGACTTCCTAGTGCGTTGTCTAATTCTGTTATTTTATTGTTAATCTTTTGGATTTCTACATGTTGTCTCTCTATGGATTCTTGCAACTTATTAATTTTTCCAGTATGTTCTTGAATAATCTTTTTGAGTTCTTCAACAGTTTTATCAGTGTGTTCCTTGGCTTTTTCTGCAGTTATCCTAATTTCATTTGTGATATCATTAAGCATTCTGTAAATTAGTTTTTTATATTCTGTATCTGATAATTCCAAGATTGTATCTTCATTTGGGAAAGGTTTTGATTCTTTTGTTTGGGGGTTGGAGAAGCTGTCACGGTCTGCTTCTTTAAGTGGTTTGATATGGATTGTTGTCTCCGAGCCATCACTGGGAAACTAGTTTTTCCAGAAAATCCGCTAAAAAAAAAATGCAGTCAGATCCCTATCAGAGTTCTCCCTCTGGCTCAGGCTATTCAGATGTTAATGAAGCCGCCTGGGGAGGGTGGGGGAGGGAACAGAGAGATAGGAGAGTAGCACCTCAGAATATAGCCAGAGTTGCTTGTCTTGCTTGGAATGACTATTATATCTGAGATTCCCGCGGGCGCGTCGCCTATGTGTGCTGGCTGTGTGGAGATTGCCCCCGGGGGGTCTGGCCCACTGGAGTCATGGTCAGATCCTCTGCTTCCAGCCCCACGCCCAGCGTCAAGGCTCCCCTACTGGGACGGTGCACTCTCGACTCCAAAATCATTCGCTGCCTCCCAGGGACTTCTCGTCCCTCCAGCCACGTGGCCGTGCCGTCTCCGAGAACCAGTTGGGCCTCCTCCCGGGGTTAGTTCAGATGGGTGGAGCAGGTCCCCGTGCTTATGCCGTGACCGAGTGTCCCGGCTGGGACGCTGTTCTCCCCGCTCCAATACCAGTCGCTGCCTCCCGGGGATTTCTCCTACCGGCTGTGTCCCACGCCGCCCGCGCGACCTGGCTGGTCCCCTTCCCGGGGTTAGTTCAGGGGGGTAGAGCAACTTTCCGTGTTTATGGCGTACCTGATTCCAGTCCAAATCCCTGTGGGACGGTTCCCCGGCTCGGATGCTGCTCTTTCTGCTCCAAGACCAGTCACAGCCTCCCGGGGACTTCTCCTACCGGCTGCGTCCCACGCCACCCATGGAACCGGCTGGTCCCCCTCCCGGGGTTAGTTCAGGAGGGTGGAGCAGGTCTCTGTGCTTGTGCCGTACCTGACTGGTACGCTGGCTCCAGGCTCTGGAAACAATCGCTGCTTCCCCGTATTAGTTCGTTCTCCATCTCTAAATCTGTGTTTGTTGTTCAGGGTTCGTAGATTGTTATGTATGTGATCAATTCACTTGTTTTTCCGTGTCTTTGTTGTAAGAGGGATCCGAGGTAGCATCTGCCTAGTCCACCATCTTGGCTCCGCCCCGGCTCCTGATTTTTAATGGAGTTATGAGAATTCACAGTATAGGCATTAGTATGCAGTTTATCCATAATCTCAGTAGATTTAGATAGATAACAGCCATTATTTAAGAGGTGAAGATGGTGCTCCAATTTAGTATGCACTCAAATACATTCACCTTTAATGAATTCACCATTTTCATGGGCTCATCAGTTTATTTTAGCACGTCTATTTCTACAAAAATTTTTTAACCTATATTTTTCTACATATATTATTGAAAAACCCAGCTTGAGACAAGACGGCATTGTGATGTTACCCTTTGCCATCTTAACTCCATTCACTTCAAATGCATGATATAAGAGATAAAATAGAACAAGATACAGCCGGCCTCAAAAAAAAAAAAAAAAAACTTTTCCAGGTCCCACAGAAACACCTGAAGCATAAAAAAATATAAGTTAAGTTTTCTAGGTACTATAAAAAAGAAAAACAAGCAACAACAACAAAATACTCAAACATAAAGTGGTGCATATAACGGCTGCAAGTTTCAGAAAAGCCTCCATGGAGGAAATAACTCAAGTTACCAGCTGTCTTGGTCGCTGAATTTGTGATACTCTCAGTACTACCAAGTTGGGGAGCCAGAAAATGGAATTCAGGATTGGAGGAGTGGTGATTGGTGAACCTGTAGGACAAGAAAGAGGGAGCACATAATTGCAAAAGAGAGAGAGGAAAATAACCTTGCCATTCAAATGAGATATGTAAGTTTTAATTTAAATAACCATGAAGAAAAACGATGCAAACAGAATCAACAACATCAAAAATAATCAAATCATAGAGGCCAGCAGAGGTTGTAATGGAATAAGTGCTGGGAGAATAGAAAAGATGAGATCAAAGACATAGTGTTGGGCAGATTATACAAACTTCACCAAATGGAAAGGGAAGATGAAGAATGACCAGGTACAGAGATTTTTTTTTTTTTTTTAATAATCCTAAAAGGATGGTAACAGCAACAACAACACAATGATGGTGCCTTGGATCATGGTGATTAACAGTGAAGGTGGTGAAATCTGATGGGATTCTGCATATATTTGCATTGGATACACAACATAGTTTCCTGAAGGGGTGGGCAGAGGGTATAAGAAAAAGAGAGAAATCAAAGATAATGATCAGTGGAGAAAACTGCTCAGCACCTAAAAGAATGGAGTTGACAACCATTGTGACCATGGGCTAACAGTCTCAATATCAGGGCTGTATTTTGGAACATGTTTAGTTTGAGGTGCCTCTTAGGCAGCCACATAGAGATATCAAGTGGACAGATAACTACACAAGTCTTCAATCCAGAGGAGTGTTCCTTTCTGGAGATATAAATTGGGGAGTTCTTAGTGTGTGTTGTTGGGAGGTGGCATCAAGTTTCTCCCTTGCATAGTAGAACTATCCTGTGTATAGTAGAATGAAATACTGCCCAGTCCTGAGCCATCCTCACAATCAATTCCGTTTGAGCTCTTTGTTGCAGCAACTGAGTTAATCCATCTCAACGAGGGCATTCCTCTTTTTTGCTGACCCTCTACTTTACCAAGCATGATGTCCTTCTCCAGGTAACGTTCCCTCCAGATAACATGTCCAAAGTACATGAGATGAACTCTAGCCACCCTCACGTCTAAGGAGTATTCTGGCTGTTCTGAGACAGATTTGTTTGTACTACCGGCAGTTCATAGCATATTCAGTATTCTTCACCAGCACCATAATTCAAAGGCATCAATTCTTCTTCGGTCTTTGTTCATTGCCCAACTTTTTTTTTTAATATAATTTTTATTGTGCTTTAAGTGAAAGTTCACAAATAAAGTCAGTCTCTCACACAAAAACCCACATACACCTTGCTAAACCCTCCCAATTACTCCCCCTAAAGTAACAGCCCGCTCTCTCTCTCCACTCGTTCTTTTCGTGTCCATTTTGTCAGCTTCTAACCCCCTCCACCCTCTCATCTCCCCTCCAGGCAGGAGATGCCAACATAGTCTCAAGTGTCCACCTGATCCAAGAAGCTCACTCCTCACCACCATCCCTCTCCAACCCACTGGCCAGTGAAATCCGTGTCTGAAGAGTCGGCTTCGGGAATGGTTCCTGTCCTGGGCCAACAGAAGGTCTGGGGTCCATGACCACCGGGGTCCTTCTAGTCTCAGTCAGACTTTTAAGTCTGGTCTTTTTATGAGCATTTGGAGTCTGCATCCCACTGCTGTCCTGCTCCCTCAGGGGTTCTCTGTTGTGTTCCTTGTCAGGGCAGTCACTGATTGTAGCCAGGCACCAACTAGTTCTTCTGGTCTCAGGATGATGTAGTCGCTGGTTCATGTGGTGCTTTCTGTCTCTTGGGCTCATAATCGCCTTGTGTCCTTGGTGTTCTTCATTCTCCTTTGATCCAGGTGGGTTGAGACCAATTGATGCATCTTAGATGGCTGCTTGTGAGCATTTAAGACCCCAGACGCCACTCTTCAAAGTGGGATGCAGAATGTTTTCTTAATAGATCTTATTATGCCAATTGACTTAGATGTCCCCTGAAACCATGGTCCCCAGACCCCTGCCCCTGCTATGCTGGCCTTTGAAGCATTCGGTTTATTCAGGAAACTTCTTTGCTTTTGGTTTAGTCCAGTTGTGCTGACATCCACTGTATTGTGTGCTGTCTTTCCCTTCACCTAAAGTAGTTATCTACTATCTAATGAGTGAATGCCCCTCTCCCACCATCCCTCCCTCCCCCCTCTCGTAACAACAAAAGAATGTTTTCTTCTAGGTTTAAACTATTTCTCAAGTTCTTATAATAGTGGTCTTATACAATATTTGTCCTTTTGCAACTGACTAATTCCACTCAGCATAATGCCGTCCAGATTCCTCCATGTTATGAAAAGTTTCACAGATTCCTCACTGTTCTTTATTGATGCCTAATATTCCATTGTGTGAATATACCATAATTTATTTATCCATTCATCCATTGATGGGCACCTTGGTTGCTTCCATGTTTTTGCTATTGTAAACAGTGCTGCAATAAACATGGGTGTGCATATATCTGTTCCTGTAAAGATTCACTTCTCTAGGATATATTCCAAGGAGTGGGATTGCTGGATCCTATGGTAGTTCTATTTCTAGCTTTTTAAGGAAGTGCCAAATCGATTTCCAAAGTGGTTGTACCATTTGACATTCCCACCAGCAGTGTAGAAGTGTTCCAATCTCTCCACAACCTCTCCGTTTATTATTATTATTTTTTTTGGATTAATGCCAGCCTTGTTGGAGTGAGGTGAAATCTCATTGTAGTTTTGATCTGCATTTCTCTCATGGCTAACGATCATGAACATTTCCTCACATATCTGTTAGCTACCTGAATGTCTTCTTTAGTGAAGTGTCTATTCATATCTTTTGCCCATTTTTTAATTGGGTTATTTGTCTTTTTGCAGTACCATGTAGATTTTATAGAGATCAGGTGCTGATCAGAAATGTCATAGGTAAAAACTTTTTCCCAGTCTGTAGGTAGTCTTTTTACACTTTTGATGAAGTCTTTGGATGAGCATAGGTGTTTGATTTTTAGGAGCTCCCAGTTACCTAGTTTCTCTTCTACATTCTTTATAATGTTTTGTACAGTGTTTATGTCATGTATTAGGGCTCCTAACGTTGTCCCTATTTTTTCCTCTGTGATCTTTATCGTTTTAGATTTTATATTTAGGTCTTTGATCCATTTTGAGCTTGTTTTTGTGCATGCAGTGTGAGGTATGGGTCTTGTTTCATTTTTTTGCAGAGGGATATCCAGTTATGCCAGCACCGTTTGTTAAAAAGACTGACTTTTCCCCATTTAACTCTTTTGGGGCCTTTGTCAAATAGCAACTGCTCATATGTGGGTGGATTTATGTGTGGATTCTCAATTCTGTTGCATTGGTCCATGTATCTGTTGTTGTACCAGTACCGGGCTCTTTTGACTACTTCGGCGGTATAACAGGTTCTAAAATCAGGTCAAGTAAGGCCTCCCACGTTGTTCTTCTTTTTCAGTAGTGCCTTATTTATCCGGGGCCTCTTTCCCTTCCATATGAAGTTGGTGATTTGTTTCTCCATCTCATTAAAGAATGGCATTGGGATTTGGATTGGAATTGCATTAAATGTATAGATCACTTTTGGTAGAATAGACATTTTTATAATGATAAGCCTTCCTATCCACAAGCAAGGTATGGTCTTCCACTTATGTAAGTCTCTTTTGGTTTCTTGCAGAAGTGTACTGTAGTTTTCTTTGTATAAGTCCTTTACATCTCTGGTAAGATTTATTCCTAAGTATTTTATCTTTTGGGGGGCTACTATAAATGGCATTGATTTGGTGATTTCCTCTTTGATGTTCTTTTTGTTGGTGTAGAGGAATTCAACTGATTTTTGTATGTTTATCTTGTATCCCGATACACTGCTGAACTCTTCTATTAGTTTCAGTAGTTTTCTGGAGGATTCCTTAGGGTTTTCTGTGTATAAGATCATGTTATCTGCAAGTAGAGATACTTTGACTTCTTCCTTGCCAATCTGGATGCCCTTTTTTTTCATTTTCTAATTGCTCTGGCTAGGAGTTCCAGCACAATGTTGAATAAGAGTGGTGGTAAAGGGCATCCTTGTCTGGTTCTTGATCTCAGTGTGAATGTTTTCAGGCTCTCTCCACTTAGGGTGATGTTGGCTGTTGGCTTTGTATAAATCTTTTTTTTTTTTTATTATGTTGAGGAATTTTCCTTTTATTCCTATTTCACTGAGAGTTTTTATCATGAATGAGTGTTGAACTTGTCACATGCCTTTTCTGCATCAATTGATAAAATCATGTGATTCTTGTTCTTTGTTTTATTTATGTGTTGGATTGCATTGTTTTTCTAATGTTGAACCATCCCTGCATACCTGGTATAAATTCCGCTTGGTCATGGTGAATTCTTTTTTGGATATGTTGTTGAATTGTATCGGCTAGAATTTTGTTCAGGATTTTTGCATCTACATTCATGAGGGATATAGGTCTATAATTTCTTTTCTTGTGGTGCCTTTACCTGGTTTTGGTATCAGGGATATGGTGGCTTCATTTTTTTTTTTTTATGGAATGAGTTTGATAGTATTCCGTCCTTTTCTACGCCCTCAAATACCTTTAGTAGTAGTGGTGTTAACTCTTCTCTGAAAGTTTTGTAGAACTCTGCAGTGAAGCCATCCAGACCAGGGCTTTTTTTTTGGCGGTGGGGGGGTTTGATTACCTTTTCAATCTCTTCTTTTGTTATGAGTCTATTTAGTTGTTCTACCTCTGTTTGTGTTAGTTTAGGTAGGTAGTGTGTTTCTAGGAATTCATCCATTTCTTCTAGGTTTTCAAATTTGTTTGAGTATAGTTTTTCATAGTAATCTGATATGATTCATTTAATTTCAGTTGGGTCTGTTGTAATATTGCCCCTCTCATTTCTTATTCGGGTTATTTGCTTCCTCTCCTGTTTTTCTTTTGTCAGTTTGGCCAGTGGTTTATCAATTTTGTTGATTTTTTCAAAAAACCAGCTTTTGGTCTTGGTAATTCTTTCATTTGTTTTTCTGTTTTCTATTTCATTTAGTTCAGCTCTAATTTTTATTATTTGGTTTCTTCTGGTGCCTGTGGGTTTCTTTTGTTGCTCTCTTTCTATTTGTTCAGGTTGTAGGGATTATTCTTTGATTTTGGCCCTTTCTTCTTTTTGGACGTGTGCATTTATTGGTATATTGGCCTCTGAGCACCGCTTTTGCTGTGTCCCAAAGGTTCTTCTAGGAATTGTTTTCATTCTCATTGGATTCTATGAATTTCTTCATTCCATCGTTAATGTCTTCTATAATCCAGTCTTTTCTGAGCAGTGTATCGTTCAGTTTCCAAGTGTTTGATTTCTTTTCCCTGCTTTTCCTGTTATTGATTTCCGCTTTTATGGGCTTATGGTCAGAGAAGATGCTTTGTAATATTTCAATGTTTTAGATTCTTCTAAGGCTTGCTTTATGGCCTAATATGTCGATGATGTTGAATTTTATTGCCAGTTTTATAGAGTAAAGATGATCAAATACTGCCAATTTCACAGGTGTATCAACGAAGCCCTGGTGGCTCAATTATTAAATACTTGGCTGCTAGCTAAAAGGCTGGTGGTTCAAAACCATCCAGTGGTCCTGCTGGAGGAAGACCTGATGATCTGTTCCTGTAAAGATTACAGGCTAGAAAACCCTATTGGGCAGTTCTGCTTTGTTACATGTGGTCACTGTGAGTTTGAATCGACTCAATGACACCCTGCAACAACATTAATTACATAGGGCTGCGATGTCAAACCACCACTAAGTCAGTAGTTTAAAATGAGAGAAAATTCCTTTCTTAAAGTTCTAGAGGCTGGAAGTCCGAATTCAGATTGTCAACAGGGCTATGATCCCTCTGAAGTTTGTGGGGGAAGATCCTTTCTTGTCTGTCCCAACTCTTGCTATTCCTATGAACTCTTTAGCTTGCAGCTGCAACATAACTCCATCTCTTTCTTTGTCTTCACAGGATATCCTCCTTCTGGTTTAGGGCCGACCCTGCTCCAGTATGACCTCATCTTAACTTAGTTTACAACATCTTCAAAGATCTTATTTCCAAACAAGGTCACATTCACACATACCAGGAGTTAGGACTTCAACCTGTCTTTTTAGGAGGCATAATTCAATCTATAAAAATAAGATTCAACAAAATAAGGGAACTCCAGAGAAAATGGTAAATACAGAATTTGGGATAGTGTTTGCCACTGGAAAGATAGAGAACAATAAGAACGGGAGACTCTTCATTAGAGTCTATGGTTATGTCATTACTTTATTTCATAACCTAGTGATTTGGATTGAATTGTGTCCCTCCAAAATGTATATTTGGCTAGGACATGATTCCCAATATTGTGTGGTTTTCCAGCATTTTGTGATCTGATGTGATTATCCTATGTGTTGTAAATCCTAACCTCTATGATGTTAATGAGGCAGATTAGAGACAGTGATGTTAATGAGGCAGGACTCAATCTATAGGACTATAGACTGAGTCTTTTGAGATACAAAAGAGAAGTGAGCAGAGAGGAGAGGAACCTCATGCCATCAGGAAAGAAGAGCTGAGAGCAGAGCTTTTTCTTTGGACTCAGTGTCCCTGAGCTTAGAAATGCCAATCCCAGGGGGAGTTTGATGACAAGGTCCTCCCCCCAGAGTTGACAGAAAGAGAAAGCCTTCCTCTGAAGCTGGTACCCTGAATTCCTGTTTTTTAGCCTCCTGGACAGTGAGAGAATAAATATCTGCTTGTTAAAGCCATCCACTTGTGGTATTTCTGCTATAGCAGCACCAGTTAGCTAAGACACCCAGGTCATAGGTATATGAATTTGGATTAGATTACTATTCTTTAAGAACTACAGATACATTCCATACACTACTTTTCATATGACATTTTAATGAATAAAAATGAAAAGATTTCACTTTCCAGATTCTTTCATATTCTAGATTCTAAATACATTCCCTCATCTTCTTCTAATGTTAAAGTCATGTTTCTCAAAGTTCAGCACACATCAAAATCTCAAAAAAGTAATTATTTTGAATATTAATCCTTCAGATGTTTCCTATATATAAAAGTCAGTAGGTCTTGGGTGAGGTATGGAAACTAGCAGTATGAACAATGCCTCACGTGACTCATCTCTGCAAGTGTTTTATGGGCATAAATGGAGACAGTTTTACACTACAATACACCTGGTGTGCCTGGTGAGGAGCTGGCTCCAGTTTTGATGCTGAACACAATCCCACCACCACCATCAAAGAAGACCACAAGATATGCTTTGTTGTCATCCCAACGCCACAGAGATGTTTCTGACTGATGGCCCTGCTTCTTACCAAAAGAAAGAAGTTTCCTGAATAAACGGAATGCTTCAAAGGCCAGTGTAACAGTGGCAGGGGCTTGGGGACCATGGTTTCAGGAGACATCTAAGTCAATTGGCATAATAAAATCTATTAAGAAAACATTCTGCATCCCACTTTGGAGAGTGGCGTCTGGGGTCTTAAATGCTAGTAAGCGGCCATCTAAGATGCATCAATTGGTCTCATCCCACATGGATCAAAGGAGAATGAAGAACACCAAGAACACAAGGGAATTATGAGCCCAAGAGACAGAAAAGGACACATAAACCAGAGACAACATCACCCTGAGACCAGAAGAACTAGATGGTGCCCAGCTACAACCAATGACTGCCCTGACAGGGAACTCAAACAGAGAACCCCTGATGGAGCAGGAGAGCAGTGGAATGCAGATCTCAAATTCTCATAAGACCAGACTTAATGGTCTGACTGAGACTAGAAGGACCCCAGTGGTCATGGACCCCAGACCTTCTTTTGGCTCAGGACAGGAACCATTCCCAAAGCCAACTCTTCAGACAGAGATTAGACTGGACAATGTGTAGGAGAGGGATGCTGGTGAGGAGTGAGCTTCTTGGATCAGGTGGACACTACGTTGGCATCTCCTGCCTGGAGGGGAGATGAGAGGGTAGAAGAAGTTAGAAGGTGGGGAAATGGACACAAATAAAGAGAGTGGAGGGAGGGAGCAGGCTGTCTTATTTGCAGGAGAGCAATTGGGTGTATGTAGCAAGGTGTATACAAGTTTTTGTGTGAGATTGACTTGATTTGTAAACTTTCACTTAAAGCACAATTAAAATTAAAAAAAAAAAAGAAAAAATCAATGAATAAGGATCAAAGCAAATATGGCTCCAAAAAAGATTGCCAGCTCTACCCTGTCTACTCAGTAATTATTCCTTTGATTTTCAAACCTGTAAATAGATATTACAATACTGGTAAACTAATAAAACTGCTGAAGAAAGTAGTGAAAATATGTGAGAGCAAGGAATAAATAAGCCTTATAAATTTGAAGTTCTGGGGGCACAGTTGCTAAGATCTTGGCTACTAACCAAAAGGCTGACAGTTCATATCCACCAGCTGCTCCTTGGAAACACTTTGGGGCAATTCTACTCTGTTCTGTAGGGTCACTATGAGTCAGAATTAGCTCTGCAGCAACTGGTTTGGTTTTTTATTTTTTATTAATTGTGGCAACATATAGAAGACAATGGTCTCGGTTAAATTTTTTTGAGTATTATGTGCCAGGCATTGGTTTAAGTGCTTGTAGTAGGTATAGGAATTAACTTCCCAACAGAAAATATAATCTACATGGTCAGTCTAAGGCTCTCAGAGCAATTATATTATTTTCCCCCAAACAGAACTTTAATATCACTAGTGTTCAACACGTCAAATCTATTTTTGAGATGGTGTCTAAAATCAGGTGGGATATACTCAAGATTATATTTTGGCTCTTGCAGACTTGCTCTAATTTTCTTCAGTTTCAGCTTGAACTTACATGTGAGCAATTGATGGTCTGTTCCACAGTCGGCCCCCTGGCTTTGTTCTGACCGATGATATTGAGTTTTTCCATTGTCTCTTTCCACAGATGTAGTCGATTTGATTCCTGTGTGTTCCATCTGGCGAGGTCCATGTGTAAAGTAGCCGTTTATGTTGGTGAAAGAAGGTATTTGCAATGCAGAAGTCACTGATCTTGTAAAATTCTCTCATTCGATCTCTGGCATTTTTCTATCAGCAAGTCCGTATTTTCCAGCTATCAATCCTTTTTCTTTGTTTCCAACTTTCGCATTCCAATCACCGGTAATTATCATCCTGATTGCATGTTTGACCAAATTCAGACTGCAGCAGCTGACAAAAATCTTCAATTTCTTCCTGTTTGGCCTTAGTGGTTGGACTGTAGATTTGAATAATAGTCATAGTAATTGGTCTTCCTTGTAGGTGTATGGATATTATCCTATCACTGACAGCGTTGTACTTCAGGGTAGATCTTGTAATTTTCTTTTTGACGATGAAGGCAACACCATGCCTCTTCAAGTTGTCATTCCCAGCATAGTGGACTATATGATTGTCCAATTCAAAATGGCCAATATCAGTCCATTTCAGCTCACTAACGCCTAGGATATCAATGTTCATGCATTCCATTTCATTTTTGAAGATTTCAAATTTTCCTAGATTCATACTTCATACTTTCTAGGCCCCAATTTTTAATGGATCGTTGCAGCTGTTTCTTTTCATTTTGAGTTGTGCCACATCAGCAAATGAAGGTCCCAAAAGCTTAACTCCATCCACATCATTAAGGTCGACTCTACTTTGAGGAAGCAGCTCTTCCCTAGTCTCCTTTTGAGTGTCTTCCAGCCCGGGGGGCTCATCTTCCAGCAGTATATCAGACAATGTTCCACTGCTATTCTTAAGGTATTCACTGGCTAACTGTTTTCAGAAGTAGACAGCTGGACCCTTCTTCCTAGTCTCTCTTAGTCTGGAAGCTCAGCTCAAACCTGTCTTCTATGGGTGACTCTACTGGAACCTGAATACTAGTGGCATAGCTTCCAGCATCACAGCAGCATGCAAGACCCTACAGTGTGACAAACTGACAGACCTTCAGCATATCCCACCTGAATTTAGAGACCACCTCAAGAATAGATTTGACATGTTGAACACTAGTAACCGGAGACCAGATGAGTTGTAGCATGACATCGGGACATCATATATGAAGAAAGTGAGAGGTCATTGAAAAGGGAGAAAAGAAAGAAAAGACCAAGATGGATGTCAGAGGAGGCTCTGAAACTTGCTCATGAACTTCGAGCAGCTAAAGCAAAAGGAAGAAACGATGAAGTAAAAGAACTGAACAGAAGATTTCAAAGGGCAGCTCGAGAAGTCAAAGTGTTATAACGATGTGTGCAAAGAGCTGGAGATAGAAAACCAAACGGGAAGAACATCCTCGGCATTTCTCAAGCTGAAAGAACTGAAGAAAAAATTCAAGCCTTGTGTTGCAATAGTGAAGGATTCTATGCGGAAAATATTAAATGCCAGGGGAAGCATCAAAAGAAGATGGAAAGAATACACAGAGTCATTATACCAAAAAGAATTAGTCAACTTTCAACCATTTCAAGAGGTAGCATATGATCAGGAACTGATGGTACTGAAAGAAGAAGTCCAAGCTGCTTTGAAGGCATTGGTGAAAAACAAGGCTCCAGGAATTGATGGAATATCAATTGATTTGTTTCAACAAACAGATGCAGCGCTGGAGGTGCTCACTTATCTATGCCAAGAAATATGGACGACAGCTTCCTGGCCAACTGACTGGAAGAGATCCATATTTATGCCTATAAAGGTGATCCAACTGAATGTGGAAATTATAGAACAATATCATTAATATCACACGCAAGCAAAATTTTGCTGAAGATCATTCAAAAATAGCTGCAGAAGTATATCGACAAGGAACTGCCAGAAATTCAGGCCAGTTTTAGAAGAAGATGTGGAAACAGGGATGTCATTGCTGATGTCAGATGGATCTGGCTGAAAGCAGAGAATACCAGAAGGATGTTTACCTGTGTTTTATTGACTATGCAAAGACATTGGACTGTGTGGATCGTAACAAATTATGCATAACATCACGAAGAATGGGAATTCCAGAAGACTTAATTGTGCTCATGAGGGACCTTTACATAGATCAAGAGGCAGTTGTTCGGACAGAACAAGGGGATATTGATTTGTTTAAAGTCAAGAAAGTTGTGGGTCAGGGTTGTATTCTTTCACCATACCTATTCCATCTGCATGCTGAGCAAATAATCTGAGAAGCTAGACTATATGAAGAAGAACAGGGCATCAGGATTGGAGGAAGACTCATTAACAAGCTGCATTATGCAGATGACACAACCTTCCTTGCTGAAAGTGAAAAGGACTTGAAGCACTTACTAATGAAGATCAAAGACCACAGCCTTCAGTATGGATTCCACCTAAACGTAAAGAAAACAAAAATCCTCACACCTGGCCCAACGTGCAACATTATGATAAACAGAGAAAAGATTGAAGTTGTCAAGGATTTCATTTTACTTGGATCCACAATCAACAGCCATGGAAGCAGCAGTCAAGAAATCAAAAGATGCATTGCATTGGGCAAATCTGCTGCAAAGGGCCTTTTCAAAATGTTGAAAAGTAAAGATATTACCTTGAAGACTAAGGAGTGCCTGACCCAAGCCGTGGTATTTTCAACCGCATCATATGCATGTGAAAGCTGGACAATGAATAAGGAAGACCGAAGAAGAATTTACGCCTTTAAATTATGGCGTTGGTGAAGAATATTGAATATACCATGGACTGCCGAAAGAATGAAGAAATCTGTCTTGGAAGAATTAGAGCCAGGATGCTCGTAAGAAGCAAGAATAGTGAGACTGCATCTTAAATACTTCGGAAATGTTGTCAGGAGGGATCAGTCCCTGAAGACGGATGTCATGCTTGGCAAAGTACAGGGTCAGCAGAAAAGAGGAAGACCTTCAATGAGGTGGATTGACACAATGGCTGTAACAATGAGCTTAAGCATAACAAAGATTGTAAGGATGGCTCAGAACCAGGCAGTGTTTCGTTCTGTTGTGCGTAGGATAGCTATGGGTCAGAACCGATGGAACGGCACCTAAGAACAACAACAACAGCAAACGGAAGTTTGATTAGAAAGGGATATATGATGCTATTCTCAGCAATCAGATGGGAGGAGATGTCTTTTGAATGATTCTATGGAAAGGTGTATTAACAATAGGTCCTCTATTCACAGTAGGTCCATGAAGAGTCAGTTTTGTGTCTCAGCATGATGTCTGGCTATGACACGTGACTCTCTTGCAGCCATCTGTGACCATGAGGGAGGCCATCCCTAGGATGAAGGCACCTCGCGGGGAAATGAATGAAGTCCTGCTGTCCTGTTTCTATGCATTTCCAATCCCTGATGTCCTTGTAATGAAAGATAACTCTTTTTATTGTTTGAGCATTTAGAGTCAGGGTTGTTGTTTTCTTCATAATACCAAAGCCTTCCTCGGTGATAAGTTTCAATTATCTCACAATCACCTGAAGCCACAGCAATAATCTAATCAGCCAATTTTATACAGGATCAAGCTGAATGTGGTGAATGTTGATGACACCAGGGGCACATGCAGCTTACCAGTGACAGTCGTAATAATTTCTAAATTGGGGCATGAAATGGCAGACGCCTTGTCACTCAGTGAGACTAACCCTGGGGTGCCATTCACATGAATCTATCAATGGATAAAGCTGAAGTTATGGCTTGCTTACATCCTTCACCAGCCCAATCCACTTTCTCGTTCTTTCTTCTGAGAATGTTTCCCCAAAATCACTATAACAAAACCTACCTCAGGCTCTGCTTCTATGGAACCTGACTAACGAAATTGATTTTAGAGAGTTGAAATAATTTGTCAAACAGCACAGAGCTACACAAAGAGCGAAGTCAGATTTCATCCTCAAGTTTAATTACACTAAGCCATTATGTTGTCTGTTCATTTTAGAATATGGTAATGGAAAAGTCAGGCATTCTGGCTCAAGGGTACTTTGTCACTTTGACTCAACCTAGAAATCCAAACCCAAAGCAGATAATATAATCACTGAAAAGCAATTGTGCACCTGATAAGGTTTCTCATGGCTCCTTTCACGTCCCTGTTTCTCAGGCTATAGATGAAGGGATTCATCATGGGAGTTACCACAGTGTACACCACTGAAGCTACTGCGGTCTTCCAAGAAGAGTGTGTAAATGTCATACTTACATATGCACCAAAAGCTGTCCCGTAGAATAAGGAAACAACTGAGAGGTGAGACCCACAGGTAGAAAAAGCTTTATACTGTCCCCCTGCTGATGGCATTCTCAAAATGGAGGAGACAATTTGAGTATAT
Source organism: Elephas maximus indicus (assembly GCF_024166365.1). Taxonomy (NCBI): domain Eukaryota; kingdom Metazoa; phylum Chordata; class Mammalia; order Proboscidea; family Elephantidae; genus Elephas; species Elephas maximus. The sequence goes on from NC_064821.1 coordinate 22,343,970, forward strand.
GAGAAAATGATTCCAGAGAAAGGAAGAACACCCAGTATGCTAGCTGCAAAATATAAGATGATGTTATTGATGAGGATTTCAGAAAAGGCAATTTTGACGACCTGAAAAACTTCACAAAATAAGTAAAGCGTTTCCAGGTCTGTGCAGAAGGACAGTCTCAACAACATCAGACTGTTTAGCAGGGCATCCACAATGCTCACGAGCAAGGAGACTAGAATCAGCAGGCCACAGAAGCAGGAGTCCATGATGACCATGTACCTCAGTGGGTGACAAATGGCCACATAGCGGTCATAGGCCATCACTCCAAGAAGAAAATTTTCCGTACTAGCAAAAATCATGACAAAGCAGACCCGGGTGAGGCATCCTGCATAAGTGATGCTCTGATTCTGTGCTTGAAGGTTCACCAGCATCTTTGGGATCGTGGTGATGCTGAGACAGATGTCAGTAAAGGAGAGAGTGGAGAGAAAGGAGTACATGGGGGTGTGGAGGTGGGGGTCAGAGCTGACGGCCAGGGTGATGAGCAGGTTTCCCAGGACAGTGACCAGATATATGGACAGGAACAGGCTGAAGAGGAAAGGCTGCACTTCGGGATCATCTGTCAGTGCCAGGAGAAGGAATTCTGAAACACCTCTTTGGTTTCTAGGTTCCATATTGTCGATGAATCTAATGGAAAAGATGAGGTGACTTACAATCAAATGTCAGCAAACACCATGTTGGGATGAGAATGAGAAGAATGGATGGGAATACAAAGGTAGAGCCATATGTGTGCATGTTATTTAGTTTAAAAAAAAAAAAGAAGCTGATATAGTAGAGTGTCAATATTTATTTATTTTGGAAAAGGATGAAAGGGTGGTCTTTTTTTATTAGAGTATTTTTGTTCATTTTAAATATTTGGCAATTTGGAAAAAACAGACTGGGAGGCAGGTGATGAGTCTGTCTTGGACACGACCTCTTTTCCCAGAGGTCAGAACTGGGCAACAGAAATAAATGTATCCCCTGCTTTTCGAAAGTTCACTTTATCCCACTTCACTTTTATGAAAGATCCACATTAGTACTTGTTTTCTCCATTAACTAAAAGGTATCCGAAGAGACTTTTCACATTTATAAAAAAAGGGGAAGAGGGAAACTAGCATTTAGTGTTCGTTCTACAGAAAGCCATCTAAGAAGCAGCTCGCACCCTGAGAAGTCAGTGTCTTTTGGACAAGTCCCTTCCCTGGGACCTACACTCAGCATCTTAACATAAAATGGCATAGTTTTGAACTGTCTGTTAACGCTGTACGTTAGTGTCATTTTAAGTTTATATGTGTTACTTAGTATGATTTGGTGAGTTATTTTTTGGGTCTGGGAATGCTCACAAGATTTTCCCATATAAATTAATGATAATTTTCTTCGCTTTACACCATTTCGGCTTATGAAATGTTTCATAGGAATGCTCTACTTTCGAGTAGTGGGAGAAACTTGTAATGTAAATGTATGTTGAGAGCCAGGAATGGGAAGATAAGGTGATATTAATGAGCCCTGTTTCATCAGCACAAGAATGTTGAAATTACAGAGAATTTGAAAGCAGTCATCATGCTAGAGAAGGGGCTGATCAGGAGGAAAATGGTCCTTGCCATTGTGGAGAGGGAGGAGGACACTAGTAGAATGACAGCTCCTTGACATCAGCGCAAAGATACAAGGAAACTTGTCGGAAAGATGGGAGATAATTAGGCAGGAGTTCAGGGGTGACTTGATTCCAGTCATTTCATGCACATACTGTCTTCACATGCATCATTCCCTTGGATGAAACTATTAAAACACCTGTCTCCATTTCCAAACTTTAACTAAGGGATTTAGGTTACCTGGCTGGCATCAGTGAGGAATGATGCTTGACATCTGCCCTGGATGTTGGATGATGCAGGTGGAAGAGCTTTGCTCAGGAAATGCAGAAGGACCAAGTGAGGCATCAGGCCCCTGAGCAAGAGGCTCATCTGTGGGAGGATTCCCAGGTGTGCTGTTTCCTGGCTGGGGGAGGAATATTGAGTGAGGTGGTCACAGGTAGACTATTTGTACTCTCTAGGTCCCTGGGGGCTCAATATCCAAAGCTCCTCATTAACCAAACACTTTTCTTGTCATTCTGATGGCAGGACAGTGAATATCTTTATGGGCCAGGACAATAGAAGGTAGAATTCAGGAAAGCTGATTCCCAGTCCCTGGGGGACCAGCTGTATGCCATTTACTTCTCTCTACCTGTTTCTCTTACCTTCATGTCACATACCTTGCACACGTGGGTACACCATCCTTCTCTAATTGCATTGCTGCCTTTTTAAGTACAACCAAAAGCATATCCATCTCACCAATGGTATTAAAAAGCCTGATCCCAATTTTAGGTGTGAAAATATAATTTATATATGATGGTAGAGATAATAACTTGAGAAATATAGCTAAGCTATGATAAAATGTAAATCTGTAGCATTGTTACTTTCTAAGAGTCATTTGAATATCCCATGATCCTCACTCTTCATTCTGTATATTTATACAGAACATATTTTAAGATCAATTCTGGCCGTGATCAGTATAGATAGACCTGTTACTCCCTTTTTATGGTTTCATATTTAGCTATTTTTTTGTTGTGTCCCAATAATTTTGATACACATTTCTCTTCACAGTTGAATGTGGGTTGATATTTTGGCTTTTGATTTTTAATGGAGCTGTGAGAAATCACAAGGTCACTGGCTAGGCATTAGTATGTAGGTTTATCCATACTCAGTAGATTTAGTTAGATGACAAAAATTATTTAATAGATGAAGATGGTGTCCCATGTGAATATTCACTTAAAAACCTTCATCTGTAATGAATACAATGTTTTCATATGCTTATCCATTGATTTTACTACATGTAGTTTCCATATGAATTTTATTTGCTAATCTACAGTATTCTCAATATATGTTGTATGAAAACCAATTGGAGACAAGATGGCATTATAATGTCACTCTTCACCATCCTAACCTCATTCACTTCAAACATATGACATAATTAAAAAATAAGAAGGCATAGTGGGTTCAAAAAAAGAACGTAAACTTCTACTGAAACCTTCTATTCAAATAGAATTGGCCAGTCATATTTTTTTTTATTGTGCTTTAAGTTAAAGTTTGCAGTTTAAGTTAGTTTCTCATACAAATATTTACACACACATTGTTATGTGACCCTAGTTCTCTCCCTATAATGTGATAGCACACTCCTCCTTTCCACCCTGGAGTTCCCGTGTCCATTCAACCACCTCCTGTTCCTTCTGTGATGTTTGCTTGATATATTTTTTTCCATCTTTTGAGTTTTAGTTTGTGTCTTTAAGGTGTGTCTCTTGTAGGCAGCATATAGATGGATCGTGTTTTTTATCCATTCTGCCACTCTGTCTCTTCATTGGTGCATTTAGTCCATTTACATCCAGAGTAAGTATTGACAGGTGTGAGTTTAGTGCTGTCATTGGATGTCTTTTTTGGTGCGTTGTTTGTTGGTAGTTTCTTTGTTTCACTTAATTTTCTGTGCTGAGTTGTTTTTATGCATTTTCTTTTCACCTTTTTCATTGTTGTTGATTTTTTATTTGCTGAGTCTTATGTTTTTCTTGTTTTTTGATAAGATTGTTAGTTTCTTTTGTGGTTACCTTAATATTTACCCCTATTTTTCTAAGTTTAAACCAATCTTTTATTTCTTTATATTGCCTTGCCTTCCTCTCCAAATGAAAGATCAATGACCACATTTTTAAGTCCCTCTTTTCTGTTTTAATGTTGTCATCTTTTACATATTGACACCTCTGTTTCCCTATTTTCTGTGTTTTAGCTTTGATTTATTTTGTGACTTCCCTATCTGGGTTGATATCCGGTTGCTCCGTCCTGTGTTCTAGTCTTGGGTTGTTATCTGATGTTATTGATTTTCTAACTGGAGGACTCCCTTTAGTATTTCTTGTAATTTTGGTTTGGTTTTTGCAAATTCCCTAAACTTCTATTTATCTGAGAATGTCCTAATTTTGCCATCATATTTGAGAGACAGTTTTGCTGGATATATTAATCTTGGCTGGCAATTTTTTTTTCCTTCAAGGCTTTATATGTATCATTGCGTTGCCTTCTTGCCTGCGTGGTCTCTGCTGAGTAGTCTGAGCTTAGTCTTATGGATTCTTCTGTGTAACTTCTTGTTTATCTTTAGCCACTTTTAAAATTCTCTCTTTACCTTTGGTTTTGGCAAGTTTGATTGCAATATGTCTTGGTGACTTTTTTTGGTTTGTTGACTTTTTTTGGAATCTATCTTTTATGGGGTTTGGTGAGCTCCTTGGATAGATATCTTCTCATCTTTCATGATTTCAGTGAAGTTTTCTGCCAACAAAACTTGAAAAATTCTCTCTGTATTCTTTGTTATTCACCCCTGTTCTGGTACTCCAACCACTGGTAGGTTTTCCTCTTGATAGAGTCTCACATAATCCTTAGGGTATCTTCATTTTTTAAAAAAATCTTTTATCTGATTTTTCCTCAAATAAATTGGTGTCAAGTGCTTCGTCTTCAGTCTTGCTAATTCTGACTTCCATTGCCTCAATTCTGCTCCTATGGCTTTCTATTGAGTTGTCTAATTCTGAAATTTTATTGTTAATCTTTTGGATTTCTGTTTGATGTCTCTCTATGGATTCTTGCAGCCTGTTATATTTGTCATTATGCTCTTGTATAAGCTTCTTAAGTTCCTCTATGGCTTTGTCTCTGTGTTTCTTGGCTTGTTCTGCATTTTGCTTGATCTCCTTCCTGATCTCTTGAAGATTTCAGCATATTAGTCTTTTGAATTCTACCTCTGGTAATTCCAAGAAATTTTCTTTGTCTGGAGGGTTTCTTGATTCCTTGTTTTGGTGGCTTGCTGAAGTCATTGTGGTCTGCCTCTTTATGTGATTTTTATATTGCCTATTATCTCTGAGCTATCAATAAGTTACTATATTTATTTCTTTTATGTTTGTTTACTGCATCCTAGCTTCTTGTTTTGTTTTCATATACCCATATAGGCTGTTCATGTGAACTAGTTTGATTATTGGCACCTTTGAAACTCTCATATCCTGTCTCCAGGTGGCTGGTACTATTACTAGATATGTAAGCCCATGAGTCCATTTACTTTTCTTGTGTGGATTCAGCTAGGTTTCTTGTCGTTGGTCACCAAGTGTGTAGTGCAGATTCTCACCTACAGTCGTAGATGGGCAGGAGAGATTGGAGCAGGCACAGATATCCGGCTGTAGTAAAGGGTCACATGTTCATCAAAGCAGGGAGCTGACCGCTGCCCCTGAGTGTCTGCGTGGAAGGTGTGTTCCTGTTCCCTAGAGTATGTAGGAAGGTGGGTTTTGCAGCCAGACTATGGGCACTCAAGATTACTGGCTGTAAGGGCTAGGAGTCACCACTTATTCTTGCATCCCTGTCATGGGTGGTTCAGTAGAGTGGGTGAAGCCACCAGTCCTCAGGCCCCTGATGTGGGGAGGTGAGGACTGTGCTTAAAGGGCAGGGCGGTGTCAAATGTCAGGAACCTACCACTCCCCCTTATGGCAGATAAAGATGAAAGTAGACCTCAGGAATATACCCGGTTATACTGTGCTTATGAGGGCCTACGCTGTTGAAATGGGCCCACACAGCTCTATGCAGTGGTGAAAGGCATTCAAAGTCTTTGGACCCCTTATACCTGTGCGTAAGTAAAGGGCTATGTCTGCCCAAGTTCCCAGCTTAGGGGAGCTGGTAGATTAATTTTTCCTGTTTGTTAATTTGTTCCCTCTCCAAAAGCCAGGAGAATGGCTGGGGTGCGTAACGAGTCCTACTTCTGGCCCAAGGAGTGCATCGATAGCTGAAGCTGGCCAGGGACCCAGAGCAGAGTGGAGAAAGGGCAGATAAATGGGAAAGAGGTACTTCCCAAAAAGGTTTTTTTTAAATCATACAGTAGGTTAGACTCTTGTACTTATCTTTTGCCAATTGATCACCTTTTCTTGCCGATTCTGGAGGTTTGAGCACTCTCTTCTGATGTGGAAAACACGTCCCAAGTGTCACTGCTTGCCTCTCCACTTGTGCCTGTTGACCCAGCCTGCAGGGTGCCATTTCCAGCCAGGTCAGGTCTGGCAACTCATAGCTACTTCTGAACTGTCTGTCCCCCTGCCGCTCAGTCCAGTTTCTGAACTTTGTCTTTGATGTTCAGGACTCTTAGATTTTCATATATATTTTTTTTTCACTTTACTTTTGTGTGTGTGTGTGTGTGTCTTTGTTGAAGAGGGACCACACGAAGTATCTGACTACTCCGTCATCTTGGCTTCACCTCCTCCAGTGATGCTTTTCTTAGTGCATCAGGCTAGGTTTCCTGGGAAGAAGATTAGGATGCCAAAGATTTCTTAGGGAGTACTCCTTGAATCAGCACGTGTGAAAGAGAAAGGAAGGGAGAAGGATTGGGCAGAGGAAGAAATTGAGTTGGGATGCAGTCTGAAGATTAGCCTCTACTGAGCCTGCAGTGAGCTCTGGAACTGAAATGGCCCTTTTGAGTTATCCTAGTTAGAGCAAGAGGGTCAGGCCTTTAAAAGGTGTGTTGATGAGTCATTGGTTGCAACCTAGGAGGAGGCTTGGCATTGGGTACAGAAGTGCTCTTCTTCTGAGGCACTTCCAAATGGGGTTAACAGTTAAAGGTGCTCTGCTAGGCTAAGTGCTGAGGCAAGTGCTTCTAATATGTGAAAGTAGCAGGAAAGAAAAGAAAGGAGCAGAATGAGAAAGCCAGACCTTGAATAAAGCTGTGTTGGCTCACATTCACTGAGCACATTGAATACTTCTTAGGGGGCAGGCATTGTATTTGTTGCTGTTAGTTGCTACTGAGTCAACACCAACTAATTGGACCCCATGTATAACCAAATGAAATCCTCCTTGATCTTGTGCCACCTTCACAATTTTTGGTATGTTTGTGTTCATTGTAATGGCTGTTGTCAATCCATCTCCTTGAAGGTTTCCCTGGCCTTTGCTGTTCCTCAGCTTTATAAAACATGATGTCTTTCCAGTGATTTGTCCCTTCTGATGATGCAATCAAAGTAAGTGAGTTAAAGATCCAGAACCATATTCTGTTCTCCATCATGTTTTCATCAGCCGATTTTTAGAAGTAGCTTGCTAGGCCTTTCTTCCCAGTCTGGCTTAGTCTGGAAGTTCTACTGAAACCTGTCCACAATAGGTGACCCTGCTGATGTTTGAAATACTAGTGGTATAGCTTCCAGCATTACGACAACATACAAGCCACCACAGTAATACGAATTGATATTAAAGTATGCATTTGTAGTCACTATGGTGCTTGACGCCACATCAGACTTTCCTAATAAAGGAATTAGTCTAAGCCTCCCAAGGTAATGAAATTTCTCTTAAAAGTAATTAGATTTGGGAGGGGCATAGGTACCATACCAGGCTGATAATATGGGCTGTCTTCTAAATAATTCCTTGGGAAGACTATCTCTCCATCACAAAGAGACCAAATAGAGGCAGTCAGGTTTCTGTTCCTATTGTTGTTTCTGAAATGATCTTTGTACTGCTGCAACCTTTGGTGACCATAAGGAAAACAACCTTAGGGAGGAACCAACATATGAAGAATGAAAATGCAATATTATAGCTGCGTACCTGGACTTCCCTATCTCTGAAACCTTTGCTAGGAGTGGTAATTGTTTTTAATGCTTGACCCTGTTTGTATCACTTATAAAGTTGAGGCATCTCCAACATTACCCAACACATGAACTAATATAATTATGCCAACTTTATAGATGTTGAAACTGAGCTTGAAGCAAATTGTCAAAGGTCAGACAGCTACTACAGAGCAGAGGTAGGATTCAACTTGAAGTCCAGGATGAAGATCAGGTTCCTGAGATCATTGACTAGGCACATGGAAGGGAACAGCCTAAAGAGGAGGGGCTGCAGTGCTGGATTCTCTGAGAGGATGAGAGGGAGGAATCCTGCTTGGTTTTCACATGTTTTGTTTTCTGATTCCATGTTGTTGATGAGTCTGATGGAAAAAATACATGTGACAAGACGCGTAATAGATATACAAGGATCCGTCATTTTAGAGGAAGCCTCACATCTATACTGTGAAAAAAAATAGATATTACAAATCCTTCTCTATGTTCACTCTATTTCCTTTTTCCTCCTCTTCCATTTTTCCTTCCTCTTTCACTCTTTTTCTCTCAGTCCTCCTCTCTCCTCCACTACCTCCTTCTTCAAATTTTAATGATTGAATACCCTAATGCCTAGAAAAAAAAAAAAAAAAAAAACTAGAGGCTTACCAAATTCAAGACTATAGTTTCCTCTGAGAAACAAAGGAGGGGAATGGACAGGAATAAAAAGAGCACGTCATCTTTATGCATATTATTGTGTTAATTTAAGAAGATAGTTGTTATGGCAAAATATCACAATTTATTAATTCTAGAAACATAAATACATGGGTATTTCTCCTGTTCTTCTGTGCTGTTGTGCCTGTTAGAAAAGTTCATTGATCAATGAAAGGAAACAGGTAAATGGCTGATTTAGCCTGTGGGTTCTGTCTAATTTTCTACCTCCTCCCACAGAGTTCTTATAAACAGATAACAGAATGAAGACCAATGATCTTCCCTACAAAGCAGTATTAAGAATCATATATAGAAATGTAAGAAGAGATCACCATACACCCCTGCTCTCTCAAAACAATATTAATTTTGGGGGGAAAAATCTAGAACATTCATCAAAATTGAGCAAGGACAAGTTTGTCTTGCGATGGGAAAAGTCCCCGGAATTTTAGGGTCAGAGTAGGATATCAGCAGAATGACAGTTGTGCAAGTATTGGTGTAAAGGTACAAGGAAACATGTCAAAAGGATCGACAATTAGGCAGGAATCTCACACATGACTCCATTCTGCTCATCTTCTGCAAGTATCTACTTCACAGCTGCCCCCAGATGGACTGTTAGACAAAGATCTCTCCCTATTTGCAAAACATAAGTTAGGGAACTTCAGATTACCTAGGTGCTAGCACTAAGAAGTGACATTAAGTTCTCCTTGGACACTGAATTATAAAAATGAAAGTGCTGTACTCAGGGAGCACAGAAAAAACATAAAGACCAGGTCTTTTCTTCTTAGTTGTGCTGCTTACTGACCTGGGCAAGGCTGTTGAGTGTGTGGTTATAGACAGACTATTTGTAGTCTCCGTGGCCCTTGAGGTTTCAATATCCAAAGCTCCTTATTAGTCAAACTCTTTTGTTGTCATTCTGATCTCAGGGCAGAGAAAATTGTTAAGAAGCAAGGCTCAGAGAAAGAGTTTAGCACTGGCTGATTCCTACCCCAAGGATATGTCATCCACTTTCCTCCAAGTCCTTCTGCTCACATCCATTGTAAGTACCATGCACACGTGGACACAGAACACTTATGTAATTTGATTGTATATTCAAAGACATCCCTCTTCCCACAAAAGTACCAGGTTGTTTGTGAGTCTTCCACCAATCCTGATGCCCAGTTCTTCCTCATACAGTCCAGTTTCTTGGATTATCTGCTCGGCATACAGATTGAATAGGTACGGTGAAAGGATGCAACCCTGATGCACACCTTTCTTGTCTACAAACCACAAAGCATCCCCCTGTTCTGTTCGAATGATTGCCTCTTGATCTAAGTACAGGTTTCTCATGAGCACAATTAAGTGTTCCAAAATCCTCAGTCTTCCCAATGTTATCCATAATTTGTTATGATCTACTCAGTCTACTGCCTTTGCACAGTCAACGGAAGAATGGATAAACAAAATTTTGTATATTCATACAATGGAATATTATTTAGTCATAAAGAGAAATGAAGTCTTGATACATACTGAAACATAGATGAAGCTTGAAATCTTTATGCTGAATGAAATAAGTCAGGCACAAAGGGATAAATATTTTATGATCCACCGCAAAAAGAAAATCAAACCGCTTATGGTCAAGTGAATTCCAACTCGTAGTGATCCTTCCTATAGTGCAGAGTATAACTGCCCCATAGAGTTTCAAGGATCACCTGGTGGGATTCAAACTGCTGAACTATTCCTTAGCAGCTGTAGCTCTTAATCACTAAGCCACCAGGGTTTCTTATGATCTACTAGGGCTCCTTATATCCCACTTATATAAAACACCTAGTCATACAAATGCCTAGGAAGCAAAGTCTATTAGTGGTTACCAGTAGATGGGAGGAAATGGAGCTGAGAGTTATTGCTGAAGGTGTACTGAGTTTTTCTTTTGGGTAATGCAAATCTTTTGGAAATGATTAATGATGTTAGTACAACATAATGCATGTAATTAATGTCATGAATTTTACAACTTAAGAAGATTAAATGGCATACTTCTGTTATATATATTTTACCACAATAAAAAAAAATTAAAAACAACAAACAGATACCAGTTCATTCCCACTAGGATGGTATACAATACATACATACATATGTGCATACATATATGTATGTATGTACATATATATGTATGCATATAAATACTTCAAGTCCTCTTCAGTTTCTGCAAGCAAGGTTGTGTCATCTGCATAGCACAGGCTCTTAATGAGCCTTCCTCCAATCCTGAGGTCATCTTTTTCTGCCTATAGTCCAGCTTCTTGGATTATTTGCTCAGCATACAGATTGAATAAGTATGGTGAAAGATACAACCCTGACACACAACTTTCCTGACTTTATATCACTCAGTATCCTCTTGCTCTGTTCAAACATACTCCAGTGTGACCTCATCTTAACAAATAACATCTTCAAAGGTATTATTTCCAAATGAAGTCACACTTAAAGGGGTTAGGACTTCAACATGTCTTTTTAGGAGGCATTTTTTTAAAATTAAATCCATAACAATAAGATTCAACAAAACAGAACTTAAGAGAAAAAGATAAATATAGAATTCAGGATAGTTTTTGCCACTGGGAGGGTACAGGGAGAGTATTCATTGGATTATATGGTGATGTCATTACTTTATTTCATAACCTGGGACATGGGTATATGAGTTCTCATTGTATTACTATTCTTTAAGAACTACTGATACATTTCACACAGTACTGTGCATGTGATATTTTAATAAGTAAAATTGAAAAGATTTCACTTCCCAGATTCTTTCATATTCTAGATTCTAAATCCATTCTTTCATCTTCTAATATTAAAGTCATTCTTCTCAAACTTCAGCATGCATCAAAATCTCAAAGAAGGAATTATTTAGTATGTTCATCCTTCAAATGTCTCCTCAGATATCGAAGTCAGTAGATCTTGGGTGAGGTATGGAAAACAGCACTACAAACAAGGTCTCAGGTGACTCATCTCTGCAAGTGCTTTATGAACATACATGGAGACAGCTTTGCACTAGAATACACCTGGTGAGGATCTGACCTCCTGGTTTAGTGCTGAACACAATCCCACAGCCACCATTAATGATGACCAGAACAGAAGGATCTCCAGGCACTGCATTAATTCTTCTACAAGATCTGTCCTGTTGTCACCCTGACACCACAGAGATGATTCTGACTGAGGGCCCTGCTTCTTTGTGATTGTGGGGAAACTAATCTTCTTAAGTTTGCCAACTAGCCTTTGGTCCCATTTCATTTTACACTCTACATTTCTTCCTTGAAATAAAGTCCATGTCTGTAGAAAAATTGTTTTCTTCATAAGAAAACATTACAAAGTTTTGCATGAGATCCCTAAGAGTGCAGACAACCCACTAAGACTTTAATGATTAAATTAATTTTAACCAGCCTCTGTGTGGACTCACCAGAGTTGAGAAAGAAAAACTGCAACATAAGGTGACTAATGAGAAAAGAAAAATCTCATGTACACTCTCATCAGTATTTTTTGGTTTTGGTTTTTTAAGGATCAAAGCAAATGTGATTCCCAAAAAGACTACCAACTCTACCCTGCCTACTCAACAATTATTCATTCATTTGATTTAATCACTAAGATGAGTAAAATGTGCTAATAGATATTAGAAAAATGGTAAACCAATAAAACTGCTGAAGAAAGTGTAAAATACATGAGAACAAGGAATAATACGCCGTATAAATTACAGCAACATGCAGAACACAATGGTCTTACCTAAATTTTTTTGAGTATCCTGTGCCAGGCATTGGATTAAGTGCTTTTAGTGGTTATAGGAATTAACTTCCCAACAGAAAATATTCTTTACATAGTCAGTCTAAAGCTCTCATAGTAATTCTTTTCCCCAAACAAAACTTTCTTTAGAAAGGGATATGTGATGTTTTTCTCAGTGATAAAATGGGAGGAGATGTCTTTTGTATGATTCTATGGAAAGATCTATTAACAACAGGTCCTCGGACAGTCAGTTTTGTGTCTCCAAGCACGATGTCCGAATATGATAGCTGAGTGTGTTGCAGCCATCTATGACTCTATCACTTTGATTCAATCTAGAAATCTAACCCAAAGCAGACAGTACAATCACTGAAAAGCAGGTGTGCACCTGATAATGTTCCCCAAGGCTCCCTTCATGCCCCTGTTTCTCAGGCTGTAGATGAAGGGGTTCATCATGGGAGTAACTACAGTGTACAGCATTGAAGCTACTGCAGTCTTTCTAGAAGAGTGTGTAAATGTTGCGCCAAAAGCTGACACGTAGAATAAGGAAACAACTGAAAGGTGAGACCCACAGGTAGAAAAAGCTTTATACTTTCCACCTGCTGAAGGTATTCTCAAAATGGAGGAGACGATTTGAGTATAAGAGAAAATGATTCCAGAGAAAGGAAGAGCACCCAGTATGCTAGCTGCAAAATATAAGATGATATTATTGATGAGGGCTTCAAAACAGGCAACTTTGATGACCTGAACAACTTCACAGAAGAAGCAAGGAATTTCCAGGTCTGTGCAGAAGGACAGTCGCAACAACATCAGACTGAGGAACAGGGCATCCGAAATGCTAATGAGCAAGGAGACTAGACTCAGCAGGCCACAGAGGCGGGGATTTATGATAGTTGTGTGTCTCAGTGGGTGACAAATGGCCACATAGCGGTCATAGGCCATTACTGAAAGGAGAAAACTTTCCAAACTAGCAAAAACCAGCACAAAGCAGACCTGGGTGAGGCATCCTGGGTAAGTGATGCTCTGATTCTGTGCTTGGAGGTTCACCAGCATCTTTGGGATCGTGGTGGTGCTGAAACAGATGTCAGCAAAGGAGAGATTGGAAAGAAAAAAGTACATGGGGGTGTGGAGGTGGGGGTCAGAGCTGACAGCTAGAATGATGAGCAGGTTTCCCAGGACTGTGAGCAGATATATGGACAGAAACAAGATAAAGAGGAGGGACCGCAGTTCCAGATCCTCTGTCAGCGCCAGGAGAACAAACTCTGAAACACCTGTTTGGTTTCTAGGTCCCATATTGCTGATGAATCTGAAGGAAAAGATGAGGTAATTGCATTCAAAGGTCAGCAAGCAGCATCTTGGGATGAGAATGAGAGGAATGGAAGGGAGTAATACAAAGGTGGTACAGTCTGCATGCATTTTATTTGGTTATTTTGTATTTATTTATTTTGGAAAGGGTGAGAGGGTGCTCATTTTTTTTTTAGTTACACTTCTTGTGCTCTCTTTGTCATTTTAAATACTTGGTAATTTTGTTGAGAAAAATAGACTCTGGAGGCAGCCTGCTGAGACTGTCTTGGATTCCACTGCTTTCCTCAGAAATTAGAACTGGGCAACAGAAATGCAGGCATCCCCTGCTTTTGAAAAGTTCACTTTTTTGCACTTTGCTTTTACAAAATACCCACATCAGTAATTGTTTTCTTCGCTAACCGAAAGACATTTAAGTTGGATTTCACTTTTGCAGAAAAACGTGAAAATCGAAACTAGCGTTCAGTGTTTTGCAGTGAGCCTTTAAGGAGGCATTGCACAGCTCCTAGTGACGAGAGTCTGTCCCAAAGCTGCTTCTTTGAAAAGCACACTTGGCGTTAAACTGCAACAGCTTTGAACTGTGCATATCAACTTTATATGTTAGCATTATTTTAGGTTATACGTGTTATTTGGTGTGACTTAGTGGGTTATGTTTTGAGTCTTGGAATCTTCAAAAATTTTTCCCGTATAAATTAATGGTAATTGCTTCTTCACTTTGCGCCATTTTGGCTTATGAAAGGATTCGTAGGAATACTTTCGGATAGCAGGGAAAACCTGTAATACAAATGTGTGTTAAAAAGCAGGAATGGGAAGATAAGGTGATGTTGATAAATCCTCTTCACCACCACAAGAATGTTATAAATGTCAGAATTTTAAAACAGTCATCCTGCTTGAGAAAGGGCAAGCTTCTATTCAGGAGGAAAATGATCCTTGCCATTGTGGAGAGAGAGGACACTAGCAGAATGACAACTCCTTGCTATCAGTTCAAAGATACAAGGAAACATGTCAGGGAGATGGGAGACAGGCAGAAGTTCAAGGGTGACTTGATTCCAATCATTTCATGCTCATACTATCTTCGCATGCATCATTCCCCTGGATGAACCTGTATTAAAACACCTGTCCTCATTTCCAAGCATTAACTAAGGCATTTAGCTTACCTGGCTGGCATCACTAAGGAATGATGCTTGACATCTGTCCTGGATGTTGGATGATGTAGATGGAAGAGCTTTCCTTAGAAAAGGCAGAGGGACCAAGTGAGGCACCAGGCTTCCCGGCAAGAGGATCATCTGTGGGTGGAGTACTGCTTCTCGATGGGAGAGGAATACAAAATGGTCATGTCTGCATGCATATTATTTGGCTATTAAAGTGAGTGAGGTGGTTACAGGTAGACTATTTGTAGCCTCTGTGTCCCTGGGGGCTCAATATCCAAAGTTCCTCATTAACCAAATACTTCTACTGTCATTCTGATCCCAGGACACTGCAAATCTTTAAAGACTAAGAAAATAGAAGGTAGAATTCAGGGTAGCTGGTTCTCAGCCCTTAGGAGACCAGCTGCAAGCCATTTACCTCTCTCTACCTGTTTCTCTCACCTCCAAGTCACATACCTTGCAGACATGGATATACCATACTTCTCTAATAGCATTGCAGTCTTTTTTGAGTACAACCGAAAGCATCTCTATCTTACCAATGATGTTAGAAAGTCTGATTCAATTTGCATTATAGTAAAATGCGAATACGTAGCATTGTTACATTCTAACTGGCATTGAATATCCCTTGATCCTTAATCTTTATTCTATGTATTTTCATGGAGCATATTTTAAGCTATTCTCTGTGATAACTTCTGACTGTGATCACTATAGATAGAGTTGTTACTCCCTTTTTAGGGTTTCATAATCAGCTTTTTTCTTGTGTCCCTATAATTTTGATACACATTTTTCTTCACATTCGTGGAATGTGGGTTGATATTTTGGCTCTTGATTTTTAATGGAGTTGTGAGAAATCACAATATCACTGGCTAGGCAATAGTATGCAGGTTTATCTATACTCTCAGTAGATTTAGCTAGAAGACAACCATTATTTAATAGACGAAGATGGTGTTCCATGTGAATATTCACTTAAAAGGCTTTAATGAATTCAATATTTTTTTTTTATTTTTTATTAAGCTTCAAGTGAACATTTACCATTCCAATCAGTCTGTCACATGTAGGTTTACATACATCTTACTCCCTTCTCCCACTTGCTCTCCCCCTATTGAGTCAGCCCCCACAGTCTCTCGTTTCGTGCCAATTTTGCCATCTTCCCTCTCTCTCTATCTTCCCATCCCCCCTCCAGTCAAGAGTTGCCTACACTCTCTCCCATGTCCAGCTGATTTAATTAGCTCGCTCTTCATCAGTATCTCTCTCCCCCCCACTGACCAGTCCTTTTCATGCCTGATGATTTGTCTTCGGGGATGGTTCCTGTCCTGTGCCATCAGAAGTTCTGGGGAGTATTATCTCCGGGACTCCTCTCGTCGCAATCATACCATTAGGTGTGGTCTTTTAATGAGAATTTGGGGTCTGTATCCCATTGGTCTCCTGCTCCCTCAGGAGTTGTCTGTTGTGCTCCCTGACAGGGCAGACATCGATTGTGGCCAGGCACCAACTAGTTCTTCTGGTCTCAGGATAATGTAGGTCTCTGGTTCATGTGGTCCTTTCTGTCTCTTGGGTTCTTAGTTGTCGTGTGACCTTGGTGTTCTTCCTTTGCCTTTGCTCCAGGTGGGTTGAGACCAATTGATGTATCTTAGATGGCCGCTTGTTGGCATTTAGGACCCCAGGCACCACAATTCAAAGTGGGATGCAGAGTGTTTTCATAATAGAATTATTTTGCCCATTGACTTAGAAGTCCCCTCAATCCAAGTTCCCCAGACCCCAGCCCCTGCTCCGCTGACCTTTGAAGCTTTCATTTTATCCCAGAAACCTCTTTGCTTTTAATCCAGTCCAATTAGGCTGACCTTCCTTGTATTGAGTGTTGTCCTTCCCTTCACCCAAAGCAGTTCTTATCTACAGATTGATCAATAAAAAGCCCTCTCCCTCCCTCCCCTCTTTGTAACCACATAAGTATGTGTTCTTCTCCATTTTTTCTATTTCTCAAGATCTTATAATAGTGGTCTTATACAATATTTGTCCTTTTGCAACTGACTCGTTTCGCTTAGCATAATGCCTTCCAGATTCCTCCATGTTATGAAATGTTTCAGAGATTCGTCACGGTTCTTTATCGATGCGTAGTATTCCATTGTGTGAATATACCACAATTTATTTACCCATTCATCCGTTGACGGACATCTTGGTTGCTTCCAGCTTTTTGCTATTGTAAACAGAGCTGCAATAAACATGGGTGTGCATATATCTGTTTGTGTGAAGGCTCTTGTATCTTTAGGGTATATTCCGAGGAGTGGGATTTCTGGGTTGTATGGTAGTTCTATTTCTAACTGTTTAAGATAACGCCAGATGGATTTCCAAAGTGGTTGTACCATTTTACAATCCCACCAGCAGTGTATGAGAGTTCCAATCTCTCTGCAGCCTCTCCAACATTCATTTTGTGTTTTTTGGATTAATGCCAGTCTAGTTGGTGTGAGATGGAATCTCATCGTAGTTTTAATTTGCATTTCTCTAATGGCTAATGATCGAGAGCATTTTCTCATGTATCTGTTGGCTGCCTGAATATCTTCTTTAGTGAAATGTGTGTTCATATCCTTTGCCCGCTTCTTGATTGGGTTGTTTGTCTTTTTGTGGTTGAGTTTTGACAGAATCATGCAGATTTTGGAGATCAGGTGCTGCTCTGAGATGTCATAGCTGAATATTCTTTCCCAGTCTGTAGGTGGTCTTTTTACTCTTTTGGTGAAGTCTTTAGATGAGCATAGGTGTTTGATTTTTAGGAGCTCCCAGTTATCAGGTTTCTCTTCATCATTTTTGGTAATGTTTTGTATTCTGTTTATGCCCTGTATTAGGGCTCCTAGGGTAGATCCTATTTTTTCTTCCATGATCTTTATCGTTTTAGTCTTTATGTTTAGGTCTTTGATCCACTTGGAGTTAGTTTTTGTGCATGGTGTGAGGTATGGGTCCTGTTTCATTCTTTTGCAAATGGATATCCAGGTATGCCAGCACCATTTGTTAAAAAGACTATTATTTCCCCAATTGACTGACACTGGTCCTTTGTCAAATATCAGCTGCTCATATATGGATGGATTTATATCCGGATTCTCAATTCTGTTCCATTGGTCTATGTGCCTGTTGTTGTACCAGTACCAGGCTGTTTTGACTACTGTAGCTATATAATAGGTTCTGAAATCAGGTAGGGTGAGGCCTCCCACTTTCTTCTTCTTTTTCAGTAATGTTTTGCTTATCCGGGGGTTCTTTCCTTTCCATATGAAATTAGTGATTTGTTTCTCTATCCCCTTAAAGTATGACATTGGTATTTGGATTGGAAGTGCGTTATATGTATAAATGGCTTTTGGTAGAATAGACATTTTTACTATGTTAAGTCTTCCTATCCATGAGCAGGGTATGTTTTTCCACTTAAGCATGTCCTTTTGAATTTCTTGTAGCAGAGTTTTATAGTTTTCTTTGTATAGGTCTTTTACATCCTTGGTAAGATTTATTCCTAAGTATTTTATCTTCTTGGGGGCTACTGTGAATGGTATTGATTTGGTTAATTCCTCTTTGGTGTTCTTTTTGTTGATGTAGAGGAATCCAAGTGATTTTTGTATGTTTATTTTATAACCTGAGACTCTTCCAAACTCTTCTATTAGTTTCAGTAGTTTTCTGGAGGATTCCTTAGGGTTTTCCATGTATACGATCATGTCATCTGCAAATAGTGATAGCTTTACTTCCTCCTTACCAACCTGGATACGCTTTATTTCTTTGTCTAGCCTAATTGCCCTGGCTAGGACTTCAAGTACGATGCTGAATAAGAGCGGTGATAAAGGGCATCCTTGTCTGGTTCCTGTTCTCAAGGGAAATGCTTTCAGGTTCTCTCTATTTAGAGTGATATTGGCTGTTGGCTTTGCATAGATGCCCTTTATTATGTTGAGGAATTTTCCTTCAATTCCTATTTTGGTAAGAGTTTTTATCATAAATCGGTGTTGAACTTTGTCAAATGCCTTTTCTGCATCTATTGATAAGATCATGTGGTTTTTATCTTTTGTTTTATTTATGTGATGGATTACGTTAATGGTTTTTCTGATATTTAACCAGCCTTGCATACCTGGTATAAATCCCACTTGATCAGGGTGGATTATTTTTTTGATGTGTTGTTGGATTCTATTGGCTAGAATTTTGTTGAGGATTTTTGCATCTATGTTCATGAGGGATATAGGTCTATAATTTTCTTTTTTTGTAATGTCTTTACATGGTTTTGGTATCAGGGAGATGGTAGCTTCATAGAATGAGTTGGGTAGTATTCCGTCTTTTTCTATGCTTTGAAATACCTTCAATAGTAATGGTGTTAAGTCTTCTCTGAAGGTTTGGTAGAACTCTGCAGTGAAGCCGTCTGGGCCAGGACTTTTTTTTGTTGGAAGTTTTTTGATTACCATTTCAATCTCTTTTTTTGTTATGGGTCTATTTAGTTGTTCTGCTTCTGAATGTGTTAGTTTAGGTAGGTAGTATTGTTCCAAGAATTTATCCATTTCTTCTAGGTTTTCAAATTTGTTAGAGTACAATTTTATGTAGTAATCTGATATGATTCTTTTGATTTCATTTGGTTCTGTTGTGATGTGGTCCTTCTCGTTTCTTATTCGGGTTATTTGTTTCCTTTCCTGTTTTTCTTTAGTCAGTCTAGCCAATGGTTTATCAATTTTGTTAATTTTTTCAAAGAACCAGCTTTTGGCTTTGTTAATTCTTTCAATTGTTTTTCTGTTCTCTAATTCATTTAGTTCAGCTCTAATTTTTGTTATTTGTTTTCTTCGGGTGCCTGATGGATTCTTTTGTTGCTCACTTTCTATTTGCTCAAGTTGTCGGGACAGTTCTCTGATTTTGACTCTTTCTTCTTTTTGTATGTGTGCATTTATCGATATAAATTGGCCTCTGAGCACTGCTTTTGCTGTGTCCCAGAGGTTTTGATAGGAAGTATTTTCATTCTCGTTGCTTTCTAAGAATTTCCTTATTCCCTCCTTGATGTCTTCTATAACCCAGTCTTTTTTCAGGAGGGTATTGTTCATTTTCCAAGTATTTGATTTCTTTTCCCTAGTTTTTCTGTTATTGATTTCTAGCTTCATTGCCTTGTGGTCTGAGAAGATGCTTTGTAATATTTCGATGTTTTGGATTCTGGAAAGATTTGTTTTATGCCCTAATATGTGGTCTATTCTAGAGAATGTTCCATGTGCGCTAGAAAAAAAAGTATATTTTGCAGCAGTTGGGTGGAGAGTTCTGTATAAGTCAATGAGGTCAAGTTGGTTGATTGTTGTAAGTAGGTCTTCCGTGTCTCTATTGAGCTTCTTACTGGATGTCCTGTCCTTCTCCGAATGTGGTGTGTTGAAGTCTCCTACTATATATGTGGAGGTGTCTATCTCACTTTTCAATTCTGTTAAAATTTGATTTATGTATCTTGCAGCCCTGTCATTAGGTGCGTAAATATTTAGTATGGTTATGTCTTCCTGATCAATTGTCCCTTTTATCATTATATAGTGTCCTTCTTTATTCTTTGTGGCGGATTTAAGTCTAAAGTCTATTTTGTCAGAAATTAATATTGCTACTCCTCTTCTTTTTTGCTTATTGTTCGCTTGATATATTTTTTTCCATCCTTTGAGTTTTAGTTTGTTTGTGTCTCTAAGTCTAAGGTGTGTCTCTTGTAGGCAGCATATAGATGGATCGTGTGTTTTTATCCAGTCCGTGACTCTCTGTCTCTTTATTGGTGCATTTAGTCCATTTACATTCAGCGTAATTATAGATAAGTAAGTTTTTAGTGCTGTCATTTTGATACCTTTTCATGTGTGTTGTTGGCCATTTCATTTTTCCACATGCTTTTTTGTGCTGAGACGTTTTTCTTAGTAGCTTGTGAGATCCTCATTTTCATAATGTTTAACTTTGTGTTTATTGAGTCGTTACGTTTTTCTTGGCTTTTTTCTTGAGTTATGGAGTTGATATTCCTTTTTGTGGTTACCTTTTTATTTACCCCTATTTTTCTAAGTAAAAACCTAACTTGTATCCTTCTATTTCGCCTTGTATCACTCTCCATCTGGCAGTTCAATGCCTCCTATATTTAGTCCCTCTTTTTGATTATTGTGATCGTTTATCTATTGATTTCCATGATTTCCTGTTGTGTGTATTATTTTGTTTATTTATTTATTTTTTAGAATTAGTCTTAATTTGTTTGTTTTTGTGCTTTCCCTGTTTGAGTTGCGTTGATATCAGGACGTTCTGTTTTGTGACCTTGTATTGTGCTGGTACCTGATATTATTGGTCATCCGGCCAAACAATCTCCTTTAGCATTTCTTGCAGTCTTCGTTTAGTTTTTGCAAATTCTCTAAACTTGTGTTTATCTGTAAATATCTTAATTTCTCCTTCATATTTCAGAGAGAGTTTTGCTGGATATATGATCCTTGGTTGGCAGTTTTTCTCGTTTAGTGCTCTGTATATGTCGTCCCATTCCCTTCTTGCCTGCATGGTTTCTGCTGAGTAGTCTGAACTTATTCTTATTGATTCTCCCTTGAAGGAAACCTTTCTTTTCTTCCTGGCTGCTTTTAAAATTTTCTGTTTGTCTTTGGTTTTGGCAAGTTTGATGATGATATGTCTTGGTGTTTTTCTTTTTGGATCAATCTTAAATGGGGTTCGATGAGCATCTTGGATAGATATCCTTTCTTCTTTCATGATGTCAGGGAAGTTTTGTGTCAGAAGTTCTTCAACTATTTTCTCTGTGTTTTCTGTCCCCCCTCCCTGTTCTGGGACTCCAATTACTCGCAAGTTATCCTTCTTGATAGAGTCCCACATGATTCTTAGGGTTTCTTCATTTTTTTAAATTCTTTTATCTGATTTTTTTTCAGCTATGTTGGTGTTGTTTCCCTGGTCCTCCAGAAGTCCCAGTCTACATTCTAATTGCTCGAGTCTGCTCCTCTGACTTTCTATTGCGTTGTCAAATTCTGTAATTTTATTGTTAATCTTTTGGATTTCTACATGCTGTCTCTCTATGGATTCTTGCAACTTGTTAATTTTTCCACTATGTTCTTGAATAATCTTTTTGAATTCTTCAACAGTTTTATCAGTGTGTTCCTTGGCTTTTTCTGCATTTATCCTAATTTCATTTGTGATATCTTTAAGCATTCTGTAAATTAGTTTTTTATATTCTGTATCTGATAATTCCAGGATTGTATCTTCATTTGGGAAAGATTTTGATTCTTTTGTTTGGGGGGTTGGAGAAGCTGTCATGGTCTGTTTCTTTATGTGGTTTGATATAGACTGCTGTCTCCGAGCCATCACTGGGAAACTAGATTTTCCAGGTAGTCAGCTAAAAAAAAAATGCCGTCAGATCCCTATCTGAATTCTCCCTCTGGCTCTGGGTATTCGGATGTTAATGGGGCTGCCTGGGGAGGCTGGGGGAGGGATCAGAGAGCTAGGAGTGTAGCACCACAGAATATAGAGCTGAACACCGCGTTCACGCTCCGCCCCCGTCCGCCAAAATCCGGGCGGGACGGGTCCCCGGCTATGACGCTGCTTTCCTTGCTCGGAGACCAGTCACTTCCTCCTGGGGACTTCTGCCTCTGGTGCGCAGCACCGCTCGCGCGCACTGGGTGGGCGTTTCCCGCACGAACGGGTGGGCCCGCCCCCAGGGTCTATTCAGGCGAATATAATTGGGCCCCGTGGTCACGCCCCGCCCGTGCGCGCGCCCAAATCCCAGCGGGACCACTTCCCGGCTGGGACGCTGCTTTCCCCGTTCTGGGACCAGTCTCTTCCTCCCGGGGACTTCTCCTTCCGGTGTGCCACACCTCTCCCGCGAACTGGGTAGGCGTCACCCGCACGGCCAGGTGGGCCCGCCCCCTGGGTCAATTCAGGGGAATAAAAATGGACCCCATGCTCACGCCCCACCTGCGCGCACGCCCCGCCCGCGCGTGCGCCCAAATCCCAGCGGAATGGCTCCCCGTCTGGGAAGCTGCTTTCCGCGCTCTGAGACCAGTCACTTCCGGGGATTTCTCCCTCCGGTGTGCCGCGCCACACGCGCGGACTGGGTGTGCATCCTCCCGCACGAGCTTGTGGGCCCCGCCCTGGGGTCACTTTAGGGAAATATAGCTGACCCCCCCCCCCGCTTGCGCCCCGCCCGCTTCTCGCCTAACTCCCAGCGGGACGGCTCCCCCGCTGGGAGCTGTTCTCCCCACTCCCAGATCAGTCACTGCCTCCCGGGTGCTTCTCCCTCTGGCTGCGCCTCTACGCCGCCTGCGCCAACCAGCTAGACTTCCTCCCAGGATGGGTTGGGGGGGAAGGTGTGGGCCCCCCTTCTGTGCCGTCTGCCCCCCTGGGCTCTGCCCCAGATCGGGCTCCGAAGGTCACCTGCCTGGTATGCTGGCTCCTGGTTCTGAAAACGGTCGCTGTCTGCCCGTATTTGTTCGTTTTCCGTCTCTAAGTCTGTGCTTGTTGTTCAGAGTTCATAGATTGTTATGTTTGTGATCGATTCCCTTGTTTTTCCGAGTGTTTGTTGCAAGAGGGATTCGCGGTAGCGTCCACCTAGTCCGCCATCTTGGCCCCGCTCCTGAATTCAATATTTTCATGTGTTTATCAATTTATGTTACTACATGTTGTTTCCATATGAATTCTGGTTGCTAATCTACTGTGTTCTCAATATATTATATGAAAAACAATTTGAGATAAGATGGTGTTATGTCACTCTTCACCATCATAAACTCGTTCACTTCAAACATATGACATAATAAAAAAAAAAAGAAGTCATAGTGGCTTCAAAAAGAAGAATGTAAACTTCTACTGAAAGCTTCCGTTCAGATAGAATCTGCCAGTCATAGTCCCCCTCCCTTTTTTAATTGTGTTTTAAGTGAAAGTTTACAGTTCAAGTTAGTTTCTCATACAAATGTTTATACACACATTGTCATGTGACGCTAGTTGCTCTCCCTGTAATGCGACAGCACACTCCTCCTTTCCACCCTGGATTTCCCGTATCCATTCAACCACCTCTTGTCCCTTTTTGTCTTGTCATCTCCTTCTCTCGACAGGAGCTGCCCATTTCGTATCATGTATCTACTTGAGCTAAGAAGCACTCTCTTCTCGACTACTATTTTATGTCTTATAGTCAAATCTAATCTTTATCTGCAGAGTTGGCTTTGGAATCGTTTCAGTTCTGGGTTAACAGAGAGTTGAGGGCCATGTCTTCTGGGGTCTCTCCAGTCTCAATCAGACTATTAAGTCTGGTTTTGTTTTTTTTTTTTTACTAAAATTTTAGCTCTGCATTCCGTTTTTCTCCTGCTCCTTCAGGGACTCTGTTGTGTTCCTTGTCAGACCAGTCATTGAAGGTAGCCAGGCACCATCTAGTTCTGGTCTCAGGCTGATGGAGTTTCTGGTTTATGTGGCCCTTTCTGTCTCTTGGGCTCATATTTCTCTGTGTCTTTGATGTTCTTCATTCTCCTTTGCTCCAGGTTGGCTGGGAACAATTGATGCATTTTAGATGGCTGCTCACTAGCTTTTGAAACCTCGGAGGCCACTCACCAAAGTAGTATGCAGAATGTTTTCTTAATACACTTTGCTATGCCAATTGACCTAGATGTCCCCTGAAACCATGGTCCCCAGACCCCTGTCCCTGTTATTCTGTCCTTCAAAGTGTTTGGTTGTATTCAAAAAACTTCTCAGCTCTGGGTTTAGTCCAGTTGTGCTGACTGCCCCTGTATTGTGTATTGTCCTTCCCTTCAGTGAAAATAATTCTTGTGTGCTATCTAGTTAGTGAATACCCTTCTCCCCCCTCCCCACCCTCGTAACCATCAAAGAATGTTTTTTGTGTGTGTTTAAACCTTTAGTCGAGTTCTTATAATAGTGGTCTCCTGCAATATTTGTCCTTATGTGACTAACTTCACTCAGCAAAATGCCTTCCAGATTCATCCATGAAATATTTCACAGATTTATTATTGTTCTTTATCTTTGCATAGTATCCCATTGTATGAATATACTATAATTTGTTTATCCATTCATCCATTGTTGGGCACCTTGGTTGTTCTTATCTTTTTGGTATTGTGAACAGTGCTGCAATGAAAATGGGTGTGCATATATCTACTCATGTGAGGGCTCTTACTTCTCCAGGATACATTCCAAGGAATAGGATTGCTGGATTGTATGGTACTTCTATTTGTAGCTTTTTAAGGAAGTGCCAAATCCATTTCCAAAGTAGTTGTACCATTTTACATTCCCACCAGCAGTGCATAAGTGTTCCAGTCTCTCTATAACCTCTCCAGTATTCATTATGTTGTGTTTTTTGGACTAATGCTAGCCTTGCTAGAGTGAGATGGTTTCTCATTGTAGTTTTGATTTGCATTTCTCTAATGGCTAATGATCCTGAGCATTTCCTCATGTACCTGTTAGCCACCTGAATGTCTTCCTTGGTGAAGTGCCTGTTCATATCCTTTGCCCATTTTTTTTTAATTAATTTTTATTGTGCTTAAAGTGAAAGTTTACAAATCAGGTCAGTCTCTCATACAAAAATTTACACACACCTTGCTAAAACCGAAAACCAAACCGGTTGCCATCGAGTCGATTCCACTTAATTTTCTGTGTTGAGTCATTTTTCTTTATGTATTTTCTTTTCATCTTTTTCATTTTTGTTCATTTTATATTTGCTGAGTCTTTATGTTTTTCTTGTTCTTTTTAATTTCTTCTATTTTGATGTGTAGGCTTGTTAGTCTCCTTGGTGTTTACCTTAATATTTACCCCTATTTTTCTAAGTTTAAACCAATCTTTTATTTCTTTATATCACCTTGACTTTCTCTCTATATGAAAGATCCAAGACTACATTGTTTAGTCCCTCTTTTTTGTTTGAATGTTGTCATCTCTTATGTACTGACATCTCTGTTTCTGTATTTTTAGTGTTTTGCTTTGATTTATTTTTATGACTTCCCTATCTGAGTTGATAACTAGTTATTCTTTCCTATGTTCTACTCTTGAGTTGTTATCCGATGTTATTGATTTTCTAGTTGGAGGACTCCCTTCAGTATTTCTTGTAATTTGGTTTGGCTTTTGCAAATTCCCTAAACTTTTCTTTATCTGGAAATGCCTTAATTTCACCATCATGTTTGAGATACAGTTTTGCTGGATATGTAAGTCTTGGCTGGCAAGTCTTTTTTTTTTTTTTTTCCTTCAAGGCTTTATATATGTCATCTCTTTGTCTTCTTGCCTACATCGTTTCTGCCAAATAGAGGCTAGTCTTATGGAATCTCCTTTGTAGGTTACTTTTTGCTTTTTCCTAGCCACTTTTCAAATTTTCTCTTTATCTTTGGTTTTGGCAAATTTGATTATAACATGTCTTTATGACTTTCTTTTGGAATCTACCTAGTGTTGGATTTGGTGAGGTTTTTGTATAGGTATCATCTCATCTTTTTTGATATCAGAGAAGCTTTCTGCCAACAAACCTTCAACAATTCTGTCTGTGTTCTGTGTTATCTTCCTCTGTTCTGCTACCCCAATCACTTGTAATTTATGTCTCTTGATATGTTGTTGTCGTTAGGTGCCGTCGAGTCGGTTCTGACTCATAGTGACCCTACGCACAACAGAACAAAACACTGCCTGGTCCTGAGCCATCCTTACAATCATTGTTATGCTCGAGCTCAGTGTTGCAGTCACTGTGTCAATCCACCTCGTTGAGGGTCTTCCTCTTTTCCACTGACCCTGTACTCTGCCAAGCATGATGTCCTTCTCCAGGAACTGATTTCTCCTGACAACATGTCCAAAGGATGTAAGACGCAGTCTCACCATCCTTGCTTCTAACGAGCATTCTGGCTGTACTTCTTCCACGACAGATTTGTTTGTTCTTTTGGCAGTCCATGGTGTATTCAGTATTCCTTGCCAACATGACAATTCAAAGGCATCAGTTCCTCGGTCTTCCTTATTCACTGTTCAGCTTTCACGTGCATATGCATAGGAACATTTAACATTTTAAAAATGTCTATTCTACAAAAACGACCTGTACATACAATGCAATTCCAGTTGAAATACCAACGACATTTTGTAATGAGATGGAGAAGCAAATCACCAACTTCATATGGAAGGGAAAGAGGCCCCGGAGAAGTAAAGCATTGCTGAAAATGAAGAAAAAGGTAGGCGGCCACACTCTTTCTGATTTTGAGCCTATTATACTGCCACAATAGTGACAACTGCCTGGTACTTGTATAAAAACAGATACATAGACCAATGGAACAGAATTGAGGATCCAGACTTAAATCCATCCGCACATGAGAAGCTCACATTTAACAAAGGCCCAGAGTCAGTTAAATGGGGAAAAGACAGTCTCTTTAAGCAACAGTGTTGGCATAACTGGATACCCATCTGCAAAAAAATGACACAAGACCCATAACTCACACCAGGCACAAAAACAAGCTCAAAATGCATCAAAGACCTAAATATAAAATCTAAAATGATAAAGATCTTGGAAGAAAAAATAGGGACAATGTTAGGAGCCGTAATACATGGCATAAACAGTATACAAAACATTACTAACAATGCAGAAGAGAAACTAGATAACTGGAAGCTCCTAAAAATCAAACACCTGTGCTCATCCAAAGACTTTACCAAACAAGTAAAAAGATTACCTACAGATTCGGAAAAAGTTTTTAGCTATGACATTTCTGATTAGTGCCTGATCTCTGAAATCTACATGATACTGCAAAACTCAACTACAAAAAAACAAACAACACAATTAAAAAGTGGGCAAAAGATATGAACAGACACTTCACTAAAGAAGACATTCAGTGGCTTGCAGAAACATGAGGAAATGCTCACGTTCAGTAGCCATTAGAGAAATGCCAATCGAAACTACAATGAGATTCCATCTCATTCCAACAAGGCTGGCATTAATCAAAAAAACACAAAACAATAAATGTTGGAGAGGTTGTGGAGAGAGACTAAAAAACTTGTACACTGCTGGTGGGAATGTAAAATGGTACAGCCACTTTGGAAATTGATTTGACACTTCCTTAAAAAACTATAAATAGAAGTACCATTGGATTCAGCAATCCCACTCCTTGGAATATATCTTAGAGAAAAAAGAGCCTTTACACGAACAGATATAAGCACACCCATGTTCGTTGCAGCAGTGTTTACAACAGCAGAAAGGTGGAAGCAACCAAAGTGCCCATCAATGAATGGATAAATAAATTATGGTATATTCTCACAATGGAATATTACGCATCAAAAAAGAACAATGATAAATCCGTCAAACATTTCATAACATGGAGGAATCTGGAAGGCCTTATGCTGAGTGAAATTAGTCAGTCACAAAAGGACAAATATTGTATAAGAGCACTATTATAAGATCTTGAGAAACAGTTTAAACAGAGAAGAAAATATTGTTTGATGGTCATGAGAGGGTGGAGGGAGGAAAGGAGGGAGAGGGGTTTCCACTAATTATTTTAGGTGGAGGGAAAGACAACATACATACAGTTGAGGTCAGCACACCTGGAATAAACCAAAAGCAAAGAAGTTTTCTGAATAAACTCAGTGCTTCGAAGGCCAGTGTAGTAGGGGCGAGGTTTGGGGGCCATGGTTTCAGGGGACATCTAAGTCAATTGGCATAATCAGATCTATTAAGAAAACATTCTGCGTTCCACTTTGGGGAATGGCTTCTGGGGTCTTAAATGCTAGCAAATGGCCATCTGAAATGCATCAATGGGTCTCAGCCCAGCTGGAGCAAAGCAGAGTGAAAAACACTAAGCAATAAGATAATTATGAGCCCAAGAGACAGAAAGGACCACAAAAACCAGAGACTACATCAGCCTGAGACCAGGAGAACTAGATGGTGCCCAGCTACAACTGATGATTACTCTGACAGCCAACACAACAGAGAACCCCTGAGGGAGCAGGAGAGCAGTGGGATGCAGACCCCAAATTTGCAAAAAAAGACTGGACTTAGTGGTCTGACTGAGACTAGAATGACTCCGGAGGTCATGGTCCTGAGACCTTCTGTTGACCCAAGACAGGAACTATTCCCAAAGCCAACTCTTCAGACAAGATTGGACTGGAGACCTTCTGTTGACCCAAGACAGGAACTGTTCCCAAAGCCAACTTTTCAGACAAGGTTGGACTGGACTACGGGATAGAAAATGATTCTGGTGAAGAATGAACTTCTCGGATCAAGTCGACACATGAGACTATGTTGGCATCTCCTGTCTGGAGGGGAGATGAGAGGGCAGAGGGAGTCAGAAGGTGTCCGAATGGACAAAAAAGAGAGAGTGGAGGGAAGGAGTGTGCTGTCTCTTTAGGGGGAGAGCAATTAGGAGTATATAGCAAGGTGTGTATATACTTTTGTATGAGAGACTGACTGATTTGTAAACTTTCACTTAAAGCAAAATAAAAACTAAAAACAAAGTCTTTTGCAGCAGATTTGATCAATGCAATGCGTCGTTTGATTTCTTAAGTGCTGCTTCTGTGGGTGTTTATCTAAATCCAAGTAAAATGAAATCCTTGACAACTTCAATCTTTTCTCCATTTCTCATGATGTTCCTTATTGGTCTATTTGTGAGGATTTTTATTTTCATTATGTTGAGGTGTAATTCATACTGAAGGCTGTAGTCATTGATCTTCATCAGTATGTACTTCAAGTCCTCTTCACTTTCAGCAAGGAAGGTTGTGTTATCTGCAAAACACAGGTTGTTAATGAGTCTTTCTCCAATTCTGATGTCATCTTCTTTATATAGTCCAGCTTCTTGGATTATTTCCTCAGCATACAGATTGGATAAGTATGGTGAAAGATACCACCCTGACACACACCTTTCCTGACTTTAAGTCACACAGTATCCCCTTGTTCTGTTTGAAAGACTGGCTCTTGATATCAGTACAAGTTCCTGATAAGCACAATGAAGTATTCTGGAATTCCATTTTTCACAAGGTTATCCATAATTTGTTATGATCCACACAGCAGAATGCCTTTGCATACTCCATAAAACACAGGTAAACATCCTTCCGGTAGACTCTGCTTTCAACCATGATCCATCTGACCTCAGCAATGATATCACTTGTTCAATGCCCTCTTCTGAATCCAGCTTGAATTTCTGGCAGTTCCCTGTTGATGTACTGCTGCAACCACTTTGAGTCATCTTCAGCAAAATTTTACTTGAGTATATTAATGATATTGTTTGATAATTTGCACAGTATAAAATATGAATATCTTCCAGTAGGTTGGCCAGATAGCTGTCTTTCAAATTTATCTGCATAGACGAGTGAGCACTTCCAGTGCTGCATCCATTTGTTGACACATTTCAGTTGCTATTCTGTCAATTCTTGGAGCTTGCTTTTTGCCAGTACTCTTGGTACAGCTTGGACCTCTCCCTTCAGACCATTGGCTCTCAATCATATCCTACCTCTTAAAATGGTTGAACATAGACCAATTCTTTTTTTGGTACAGTGACTCTTTGTATACCTTCCATCTTCTTTTGATGCTTCCTGCCTCATTTAATATAGAGTCCTTCTATGTCTGTACAGATAATAACAAGTGTTGGAAAGATGCAGAGAAATTGGAACCCTCATAGACAGCTGGTGGAAATGTAAAGTCATTCAACCACTTTGTAAAACAGTTTGGCAATTCCTCAAAGTGTAAAATACAGTGTTACTTTATAGCTCAGGAATTCCCACACCCAGGTACGTACTCAATGTAATTGAAAATCTATGCCTACACAAGAACTTGTACTCAAATGTTTATATCAGCATTAGTCACCATATATATATATATATATAAACCTCAAATGTCTATCAGCCCATGAATTAATAACCAAAATGTGGTATGGCTTTAAAATGGAATATTATTCAGCCAAAAAAGGAATGAAGCTATGATACTTTCTCCAACGTGGATAAACCTTGAAAACGTTACCCTAAATGAAAGAAACCAGGCCAAATAAAGCCATATATTTTATGATTTCATGTATATGAAATACCCAGAATTGTCAAAGCCATAGAGAGAAATAAGATTAGTGGTTTCTACGGGGTGAGTGATCAGACCAATGTGCAGGTACTGCTAACAGGTATGGGGTTTCATTTTTGGGGGTGATGAGAATGTCTGGAATTACATAATGATGATTGATGAAAAACTTTGTGAATCACTGTAAAAATCACTGAATTGTACATTTGAAAAGGATGGGCTTTGTGGTACAGAAGTTATGTTTTAATGAAAATGGTATTAAAAGTAAAAATAAATTTAAAGCTTTTATAATTCAAAGCACCTTATCAAGGAAAGGAAGGGACAACCTACAAAATGGGAGAAAATATTTGGGAATCATGTATCTGATAAGGGATTCATGTACAGACAACTGAAAAAATTCTTACAACTCAATGAGAAAAAGACAGACAACCAAATTTGAAAATGGGCTAAGAACTTGAATAGACATTTCTCCAAAGAAGATATACAAATGGCCAGCAAGCACATAGAAAGATGCTGAACATCCATAGTCCTAAGGGAAATATAAATCAAAACTACAATCAGATACCCCCTCACATCTACCAGGATGGGTATCATCAGAAATTTGGAAATTAACAAGTATTGATGAGAATGTGGAGAAACTGGAATGCTCATTCATTGCTGGTGGGAATGTAAAATGGTGCAGCATGTTGGAAAACACTTTAGTGTTTCTTCAAAAAGTTAAACCTAGAATTACCACTTCTACTCCCACATATATATCCAAAAGTCTTGTAGGCAGAGACTCATGTTGCTTTACAACAGCATTGATTGCAGTATTTTTCACAATAGCCAAAATGTGTAAACAACCCAAGCATCAATCAACAAATGAATGTATAAACAATAAGTGGTTTCTATTTGTGGTGAGGAAAACCACTCAGAAATGGATACTGGTGATAGTTGTACAACTAGACACATGAACTTATTTATAACTGAACGAGGGGATACTGTGTGATTTAAAGTCAGGAGAGGTGTGTGCCAGGATTGTATCCTTTCACCATACTTATTCAATCTGTATGCTGAGCAAATAACCCAAGAAGCTGGACTATAAGAAAAAAAATGGGGCATCAGAATTGGAGGAAGACCCATTAACAAAGTGCATTATAAAGATGGCACAACCTTTGTTGCTGAAATTGAAGAGGACTTGAAGCACTTACTGATGAATACCAAAGACCACAGCCTTCAGTGTTGATTACATTGCAACATACAGAAAACAAAAATCCTCACAACTGGACTGATAAGCAACATCGTGATAAACAGAGAAAAGATTGAAGTTGTCAAGGATTTCATTTTACTTAGATTCACAATCAACGCCCATGGAAACAGCAGTCAAGAAATCAAAGTCGCCTAACATTAGGCAAATCTGCTGCAAAAGACCTCTCTGAAGTGTCAAAAAGCAAAGATGTCATCTTGAAGACCACGGTGAGCCTGACCCAAGGTATGGTGTTTTCAGTTGCCTCATATGCATGGGAAAGCTGGACAATGAATATGGAAAGCTGAAGAAAAATTGACACCTTTGAATTATGGTGTTGGTGATGAATACTGAATATACCATGGACTGGGAACAAATCTGTCTTGGAAGAAGCACAATCAGAATGCTCTTAGAAGCAGATATGGCGAGATTACGTCTCACATACTTTGGACATGTTATAAGGAGGGATCAGTACCTGGAGAAGGACATCATGCTTGGTAAAGTAGAGGGTCAGCAAAAAAGAAGATCTTCAACAAGATGGATTGACAGAGTTGCTGAAATAATGAGCTCAAACATAGCAACAATTGTGAGGATGGCTCAGCACTGGGCAGTGTTTCATTCTGTTGTGGAAAGTGTCAGTATGAGTTGGAACAAATTTGACAGCACCTAACTTTTTTTTTAACAACAACAACATCCTTAAAAATGGTTTAAATAGCAAATGTTTTCTTATATATATTTTACCACAGTAAAAAAAAAAAAAACTTCATTATGGGGTTTTACAAGGATGAGAAATGTGCAGAAGGAATGGTCCCTGGGCTCAGGTGTACAGTCCATGGACCTAGAAAGGGCTGTTGAATGTGTTGTCAAAGGTGTACTCTTTGCAGTCTTTATGGCCCTTGAACATTCCAAAGCCAAAGTTCCTCATTAGTAAATGTTTTTTGCTATCATTTTGATCTTCAAAAACCAAAGCAAACCCATTGCCGACTAGTCCATTCCGACTCATAGCAACCCTATAGGACAAAGTAGAATGGTCCTATAGGGTTCCCAGGGAGCGACTGGTGGATTCAAACTGCAGACTTTTTAGTTAGGAGACATAACTCTTACCCACTGTGCAACCAGGGCTCCATTCTGATCTTAGAGCATTGCAGATCCTTGAGGAACAAGGCTCAAAGAAGGAATCATTTTACGTTGCATAATTCCCGTACCCACACCAGAAATATGCCATCCTCTCCCCCCAATTCTTCCTGCTCACACCCTTTTCAGGCCTTTGCACACATGGACAACCCTCCCTTCTGTAAATTAATTCTACTCTTCTTTCTTTAGGTGCATTTGAAGGCACCTCTGTCCTAATAACAATATCAAGAAGACTGATACCATGTATGGGCTTAAAAGACACTTTATTTTACTGCTGTATAGGTAGAGAGAGGGACAGACAGACAGACCCATAGAGATAGATAGATAGTACTTGTAAAAATCCAAGTGATAATATAGCAAATGTACCCTAAAAATACAGGTTCTAAAAGCTAATTCTACATATGGCTCATTGAACGTTAATGTCGTTTCTGCAGAATCTATTCTAGCCTTTCTAATACAGTGTTTGTAATCAAAATGGACTGAGTATGTAACAGATACTTTCTTTCCAACATTTCCTAATTCCAGACTACTAGGTTCAATATACATTCTTTTTTTTTCATATTACACACCTTAAGTTGAAATTGTGGCTCTTTGCTGTCAAGATTTTTGTAGTAAATTGCAAATTATCAGGAAAACATTCAACCTGTGATACCTCTGTGGTTCTAACTGGATGATGTTGGAAATTGTTATGACAACAAATGTATTCCTAGCTGAACGTTATGTTAAAATAATTAAGACCTGAAATTGGAGTACATGGATAGGTCAAAGGACTTATTGATCAAGAGACAGTCCATATAAAGACCAGGATATAAAGGGACACTATTTATTGCAGCAGTGCCATTACAGTGAATGGATGGATTATTTAATAAAGGATTCAGCAACATAAAAATGAACTTGAATTCCTGTATCATATGAAAGGGAAAAGTAAATTACAGGTGGGTCCAGGCTTCAAATGTAAAAGAAAAGCTATAAATTCTTTAGTTTTTAGGTAACTAGTTCCAAAAACGAGATCTGTTGATTGAGCACAGTCCATCACGGAAAGTTGTGAGAAATAAAACTGTATTAAAACTAAGCACCTGTGTTCATCTGAAAACACTATAAAGGATATGCAAAAACAAGCCATGCATCTAAAGAAGAAATAGCTGTGCATATAACTGACATCCTGGTTGTATAAAGAATTGGTATGCGTTAGTAAGAAAAGGATAAACAGCTCAATAGAAACACAAGAGAGGAAATCTCCACAAGAGGAAAAATAAATGGCTCATAAATACGTGAGAAGGTGCTTGGCTTCATCGATAATAAAAGAAATGGCATGAAATAATCTAGAGGAAATAATTTCCACACCCACTGAATAGAATAAGTGAAAATGTATCAGCAATGACATGGATCATCAGGAACTTCTTACGGATGTTTAAATTCATTCATCCACTGAAGAAAACTCTTTGGAAGTTCTCAAAGCAGAGTAGGTGCTTCCCTACACCCCAAAATTCCACCCCAGTATGAAATTCACTATCATTTCCACCAAGAGACATACATGGGTATATTTAAACAGATTTATTCATAATAGAAAATTAGCTACCAAAATTTCCATCAACATCGGCAGGGATACATATTTTGTAATGTCACCACACATAATGTAAAAATATACAGCATTGAAAATAAATGAATTATGATTACACAAAGTAACATGATTGAATTTCAAAAGCGCAATCAGGACACAGAATACATTGATGACAATTTCACTATTAGTAAGTTTAAAAATAGTCAAATTTATAAATTGTGTAGGAATACACCCAGGAGTGATAAAAGGACTATCTTGAATCATATTACCAGTTTTGTAGAGCAAGTACAATCAAATGCTGGCAATTTCACAGGTGTATCAAAGGAGCCCTGGTGGCTCAATGATAAAGCCCTTGGCTACTAGCCAAAAGGATGGTGGTTGGAAACCATCCAAAAGCCCTGTGAGAGAAAGACCTGGTGATTTGCTTCCATAAAGATTACAGCTTATAAAACCCTATGGGGCAGCTGTACTCTGCTACATAGGGTCACTACGATTTGGAATTACTCAAAACAACAATATTAATTATACAGGGCTGCAATATCAAACTACCACAAAGTGAGTGGCTTAAAATGAGAAAAAAAAAATCTATCAAAATTCTGGAGGTTAAAATCCAAATTCAGGTTGTCAACAGGACTACGTACCGTCTGAACCTCTGAGGGAAGATCCTTTCTTGTCTCTCCCAACTTCTGGTATCCCTATGCATTCTTTAGCTTGTAGCTGCAGCGTAAATCCATCTCTCCCTTTGTCTTCACATGACATCCTCCTTCTTTGACTCTCTGTCTCAATATCTTCTCTTTTATAACGACACCACTCATATTGGTTTAAGACACTCCCTACTCCAGTATGACATTATGTTAACAGATAACATCTTCAAAGATTTTATTCCCAAACAAAATCACATTAACAGGAGTTAAGACTTCAACCTCTCTTTTCAGGAGGCATAATTAAATCCATAACAATAAGATTCAACAAAAAGAAGAACTTCAGAGAAAATGATAAATATAGATTTCAAGGTAGTGTTTGCCAACAGGAGGGTACAGAGCAAAAGACTGGGAGAGTATTCATTGAATTATATGGCGATGTCATTACTTTATTTTGTAACCCAGGTCATGGGTATGTGAGTTTTCATTATATTACTATTCCTTAAGAGCTATTGATACATTTCATATGGTACTTTGCACATGATATTTTAATAATAAGTAAAATTGAGAAGATTCCACTTTCCAGATTCTTTTATATTCTAGATTCTAAATCCATTCTCTTATCGTCTAATATTAAAGCTGTACTTCTGAAACTTCAGCCTGCATCAAAATCTCAAAGAAGTAATTATTTAGAATGTTCATCCTTCAGATGACTCCCCAGATATCAAAGTCAGTAGGTCTTGGGTGAGGTATGGAAAACAGCAATATGAACAAGGCCTCAGGTGACTCATCTCTGCAAGTGTTTAATGAATGCAAAGGGAGAAAACTTTGTACTACAGTACACCTGTGTGTCTGGGGAGGAGCTGACCTCCTGATTTAGTGCTGAACACAATCCCACTGCCACTATCAATGGTGATCAGAAGTCTCTCCAGCCACGTCATTAATTCTCCTATGAGATCTGTTTTGTTGTCACCCCAGCACCCAGAGACGGTTCTGACTGATGGCTCTGCTTCTTTGTAGTTGTGGAAAAGTGATCTCCCTAAGTCTGCCAACTTCCCCTTTGTCCCATTCTATTTTACACTGTATACATCTTCCTCAAAATAAAGTTCATGTCCACAGAAAAAATTATTTTCCTCATAAAAATACATTACAAACTTTTGTATGAGATCCCTAAGAGTACAACCAATCCCCTAAAACTTCAATGATTCCGTTAATTTTACTCAGCCTCTGTGTGGACTCACCAGAGATGAGAAAGAAAAACAGCAAAATAAGGTGACTAAAGAGAAAAGTGACATCTCATATACATTCTGATGAATATTTTTGTTTTTTTTAATAAAGATCCAAGCAAATGTGGTTCCAAAACAGACTCC
The DNA here is from genome assembly GCF_024166365.1 of Elephas maximus indicus. Lineage (NCBI taxonomy): Eukaryota > Metazoa > Chordata > Mammalia > Proboscidea > Elephantidae > Elephas > Elephas maximus. The sequence goes on from NC_064821.1 coordinate 22,380,337, forward strand.
CAACCCTTCCCTGCCTGCTCAACAATTACTCATCTGATCTAATTACTAAGATGAGTAAAATGTGCTAATGTCGTTGTTGTTCGGTGCCGTCGGGTCAGTTCCGACTCACAGCGACCCTGGGAACAACAGAACGGAACACCGCCCGGTCCTGCGCCATCCTTAAAATCGTTGCTTTGCTTGGACTCATTGTTGCAGCCGCTGTGTCAATCCACTTCGCTGAGGGTCTTCGTCTTTTCCGCTGACCCTGTACTCTGCCAAGCATGGTGTCCTTCTCCAGGGACCGAGCCCTCCTGACAACATGTCCAAAGTGTATGAGATGCAGTCTCGCCATCCTTGCCTCTAAGGAGCATTCTGGCCGCACTTCTTCCAACACAGATTTGTTCCTTCTTTTCGCGGTCCATGGTATAGCCGATATTTTTCACCAACACCGTAATTCAAAGGCGTCAACTCCTCTTCCGTCTTCCTTATTCATTGTCCAGTTTTCACATGCATACGATGTGATTGAAAATACCATGGCTTGGGTCAGGCACACCTTAGTCTTCAGGGTGACATCTTTGCTCTTCAACACTTTGAAGAGGTCCTTTGCAGCAGATTTGCCCAATGCGTCTTTTGATTTCTTGACTGCTGCTTCCATGGCTGTTGATTGTGGATCCAAGTAAAATGAAATCCTTGACAACTTCAATCTTTTCTCCGTTTATCATAATATTGCTCATTGGTCCAGTTGTAAGGATTTTTGTTTTCTTTATGTTGAGGTGCAATCCATACTGAAGGCTGTGGTCTTTGATCTTCATCAGTAAGTGCTTCAAGTTCTCTTCACTTTCAGCAAGCAAGGTTGTGTCATCTGCATAACCCAGGTTGTTAATGAGTCTTCCTCCAATTCTGATGCCCCGTTCTTCTTCATATAGTCCAGCTTCTCGGATTATTTGTTCAGCATACAGATTAAATAGATATGGTGAAAGAATACAATCCTGACACACACCTTTCCTGACTTTAAACTGATCAGTATCCCCTTGTTCTGTCCGAACAACTGCCTCTTGATCTATGTAAAGGTTCCTCATGAGCACAATTCAGTGTTCTCGAATTCCCATTCTTCACAGTGTTTCCCATAGTTTGTTATGATCCACACAGTAGAATGCCTTTGCATAGTCAATAAAACACAGGTAAACATCTTTCTAGTATTCTCTGCTTTCAGCCAGGATCTATCTGACATCAGCAGTGATATCCCTGGTTCCATGTCCTGTTCTGAAACTGGTCTGAATTTCTGGCAGTTCCCTGTCGATATACTGCTCCAGCCATTTTTGAAGGATCTTAAGCTTACTTGTGATATTAATGACATTGTTTTGTAGTTTCCGCAATCGGTTGGATCACCTTTCTTGGGAATAGGCATAAATACGGATCTCTTCCAGTCAGTTGGCCAGGAAGCTGTCTTCCATATTTCTTGGCATAGACAAATGAGCATCTCCAGACCTGCATCTGTTTGTTGAAACATCTCAACTGATATTCCATCAATTCCTGGAGCCTTGTTTTTCGCCAATGCCTTCAGAGCAGCTTGGACTTCTTCTTTCAGTACCATCGGTTCCTGATCATATTCTGCCTCTTGAAATGCCTAAATATCGACTAATTCTTTTTGGTATAATGACTCTGTGTATTCTTTCCATCTTCTTTTGATGCTTCCTGCATCATGTAATATTTTTCCCATGGAATCCTTCACTATTGCAAATCGAGACTTGAATTTTTTCTTCAGTTCTTTCAGCTTGAGAAATGCCGAGCGTATTCTTCCCTTTTGGTTTTCCATCTCCAGCTCTTTGTACATGTCATTACAATACTTTACTTTGTCTTCTCGAGAGGCCCTTTGAAATCTTCTGTTCAGTGCTTTTACTTCATCAATTCTTCCTTTTGCTTTAGCTGCTCGACACTCAAGAGCAAGTTTCAGAGTCTCCACTGACATCCACCTTGGTCTTTTCTTTCTTTCCTGTCTTTTCAGTGACCTCTTGCTTTCTTCATGGATGATGTCCTTGATGTCATTCCACAACTCATCTGGTCTTTGGTCACTAGTGTTCAATATGTCAAATTTATTCTTGAGATGGTCTCTAAATTCAGGCGGGATATACTCAAGGTCATATTTTGGCTTTCGTGGACTTGCTCTGATTTTCTTCAGCTTCAGCTTGAATTTGCATATGAGTAATTGATGGTCTGTTCCACAGTTGGCCCCTGGCCTTGTTCTGACTGATGATATTGAGCTTTTCCATCGTCTCTTTCCACAGATGTAGTCGATTTGGTTTCTGTGTTCCATCTGGTGAGGTCCATGTGTATAAAAAAATATATATATATATAGTCTCCGTTTATGTTGGTAAAAGAAGGTTTTTGCAATGAAGAAGTCATTGATCTTGCAAAATTCCATCATTCTATCTACAGCATTGTTTCTATCACCAAGGGCATATTTTCCAAACTACTGATCCTTCTTTGTTTCCAGCTTTTGTATTCCAATCGCCAGTAATTATCAATGCATCTTGATTGCATGTTTGATTAATTTCAGACTGCAGCAGCTGATTAAAATCTTCTATTTCTTCATCTTTGACCTTAGTGGTTGGTGCATAAATTTGAATAATAGTCATATTAACTGGTCTTCCTTGTAGGTGTATGGATATTATCGTATCACGGACAGTGTTATACTTCAGGATAGATCTTGAAACGTTCTTTTCGATGATGAATGCAACACCATTCCTCTTCGAGTTGTCATTCCCAGCATAGTAGACTATATGATTGTCCAATTCAAAATGGCCAATACCAGTCCATTTCAGCTCACTAGTGCCTGGGATATTGATGTTTATGTGTTCCATTTCACTTTTGACAATTTCCAATTTTCCTAGATTCATACTTCTTACATTCCAGGTTCCGATTATTAATGGATGTTTGCAGCTGTTTCTTCTCATTTTGACTCGTACCACCTGTCTGTCAGTTTGTCATACTGTGGGGGCTTGTGTGTTGCTGTGATGCTGGGAGTTATGCCACTGGTATTCAGATACCAGCAGGGTCACTCATGGAGGACAGGTTTCAGCTGAGCTTCCAGACTAAGACAGACTAAGAAGAGGGACCTGGCAGTCTACTTCTGAAAAGCGTTAGCCAATGAAAACCTTATGAATAGCAGCTGAACATTGTCTGATATAGTGCTGGAGGATGAGCCCCCCAGGTTGGAAGGCACTCAAAAGATTACTGGGGAAGAGCTATCTCCTCAAAGTAGAGATGACCTTAAAATGTACAATAATGGTAAACCAATAAACATCCTGAGGAAAGTGGAAAATATGTGAGAACAAGAAATAATAAGCCTTATATATTATGGCAACATATAGAACACAGTGGTCCTAGTTAAATTTTATTGAGTATTAGGTGCCAGGCATTGTATTAAGTGCTTGTGGTGGTTATACGAATTAACTTCTCAAGAGAAAACATACTCTGCATTGTTAGTATAAAGCTCTCATAGCAATTATTTTCTCCCAGACAGAACTTTGATTAGAAAGGGATATATGATGCTATCCTCAGTGATCATATGGGAGGAGATATCCTCTGTATGATTCTATGGAAAGGTCTATTAATACTAAGTCCTCTATTAACAATAGGTCCAAGGACAGTCTATTTTGTGTCTCTGAGCTTGATGTCTGGATATGACAGCTGAGTCTGTTGCAGCCATCTGTGACTCTGTCACTTTGATGCAATCTAGAAATCCAAACCCAAAGGAGATAATATAATCACTGAAAAGCAGGTGTGCATCTGATAATGCTCCTAAAGGCTCCCTTCATGTCCCTGTTTCTCAGACTGTAGATGAAGGGGTTCATCATGGGAGTAACTACAGCGTACAGCATTGAAGCTACTGCAGTCTTCCTGGAAGAGTGTGTAAATGTTGTACTCATATACGCACCTAAAGTTGTCCCATAGAATAAGGAAACAACTGAAAGGTGAGAACCACAGGTAGAAAAAGCTTTATACTTTCCACCTGCTGAAGGTATTCTCAAAATGGAAGAGACAATTTGAGTATAAGAGAAAATGATTCCAGAGAAAGGAAGAGCACCCAGTATGCTAGCCGTAAAACATAAGATGATGTTATTGATGAGGGTTTCAGAACAGGCAACTCTGATCACCTGAACAACTTCACAGAAGAAGTAAGGAATTTCCAGGTCTGTGCAGAAGAACAGTTGCAACAACATCAGACTGTGGAGCAGGGCATCCAAAATGCTAAAGAGCAAGGAGACTAGGTTCAGCAGGCCACAGAGGTGGGGATTTATGATAGCTGTGTATCTCAGTGGGTGACAAATGGCCACATAGCGGTCATAGGCCATTACTGAAAGGAGAAAACTTTCCAAACTAGCAAAAATCAGGACAAAGCAGGCCTGGGTGAGGCATCCTGCATAAGTGATGCTCTGATTCTGTGCTTGGAGGTTCACCAGCATCTTTGGAATCGTGGTGGTGCTGAAACAGATGTCAGTAAATGAGAGATTGGAAAGAAAGAAGTACATGGGGGTGTGGAGGTGGGGGTCAGAGCTGACAGCCAGGATGATGAGCAGGTTTCCCAGGACAGTGACCAGATATGTGGACAAAAACAGGCTAAAAAGGAGAGGCTGCACTTTGGGATCCTCTGTCAGTGCCAGGAGAAGGAATTCTGAAACTCCTGTTTGGTTTCTAGGTTCCATATTGTTGATGGATCTGATAGAGATGATGAGGTGACTTACAATCAAATGTCAGCAAACACTATCTTGGGATGGGAATGGGAGGAATGGAGGGGAATACAGGAATACAATGGTGATACTGTCAGTGTGCACATTATTTGGCAAAACAAAAACCAAAAAAGACCAGAAGCTGATATAGCAGAGTGTAAATATTTATTTAGTTTGGAAAGGGGTGAAAGGGTAGTCATTTTTTTTTTTTATGGGAACAAGAGGAGTGGAGGTGAATACAGAAGCGCTACCATCTGCATGCATATTATTTGGTTATTTAAAAAAGATGCAGAAGCTGATATAGCAGAGTGTGAACATTTATTTATTTTGGAAAGGGTGAGAGGGTGGTTTTTTTTTTATTACTCTCTTCGTGCTATTATCATTTTAAATATTCGGTAATTTTATAGAGAAAATTAGATACACTCTGGAGGCAGCCTGATGAGTCTGTGTCAGATTCCACTGCTTTCCTCAGAAATCAGAATTGGGCAACAGAAATACAGGTATCCCCTGTTTTTGAAAGTTCACTTTATGCCACTTTGCTTTTTCAAAAGACCCACATCAGTGCTTGTTTGCTTTGCTAACTAAAAGAAATTTGACTTGGATTTTCACTTTTACAAAAAAAGGAGAAACTCGAAACCAGCGTTCAGTGTTTTGCGGTGGGCCTTTAAATAGGCATTGAACCCCTCCTAGTGATAAGAGACTCTCCCAGAGCTCCTTCTCTTAAAACTACGCTCAGCATTAAACTGCCATAGCTTTGAAATGTGTGTATCAACACTATATGTTAGCATTATTTTAGGTTATATATGTTATTTGGTATGAAATAATGGGTTATGTTTTGAGTCTGGCAACTCTCAAAAATTTTTTTCAAATAAATTTATGGTAATTGCTTCTTCATTTTACAACATTTCGACTTATGAAAGGATTCATAGGAATACTCTACTTTCAGATAGCGGGGGAAACCTGTAATACAAATGTGTGTTAAAAACCAGGAAAGGGAAGATAAGGTGATGTTGATAAACCCTCTTCACCACTACAAGAGTGTTAGTAAATGTCAGAATCTTAAAACAGTCATCCGGTTTGAGATGGGGCAGGCTTCTGGTCGGGAGGAAAACGGTCCTTGCCGTTGTGGAGAGAGAGGAGGACACTAGCAGAATCACAACTCCTTGCCATCAGTGCGAAGATTCAAGGAAACATGTCAGGAAGTTGGGAGACAGGCAGGAGGTTAGGGGTGACTTGATTCCAATCATTTCATGCTCATACTATCTTCACATGCATCATTCTGCTGGATGAACCTGTATTGAAACACCTGTCCTCATTTCAAAACATTAACTATGGGATTCAGGTTACCTGACTGGCATCAGTGAGGAATAACGTTTGGCATCTGCCCTGGATGTTGGATGGTGTAGATGGAAGAGCTTTCCTTAGGAAAGGCAGAGGGACCAAGTTGAGGCACCAGGCTCCCCGGCAAGAGGGTCATCTGTGGGTGGGCTATCAGGTGTGCTGCTTCTTGATGGGAGAGGAATACAAAAGTGGTACCGTCTGCATGCATCTTCGGGTATTAAAGTGAGTGAGTGAGGTGGTTACACGTAGATTATTTGCAGTCTCTGTGTCCCTGGGGGCTCAATATCCAAAGCTCCTCATTAACCAAACACTTTTACTGACATTCTGATCCCACTGCAAATCTTAAAAGACCAAAACAATAGAAGGTAGAGTTCAGGATGGCTGATTCCCAGCCCCTAGGAGACCAGCTCCAAGCCATTTACCTCTTTCTACCTGTTTTTCTCACCTCCAAGTCACATACCTTGTACAGGTGGATATACCATACTTCTCTAATTGGATTGCAGTCGTTTCTGAGTACAACTGAAAGCATCTCTATCTTACCAATGATGTTAGAAAGCCTGATTGCAATTTTAGCTGTGAGGTTTTAATGTATGTATGAGGGTACAAATATTATATTTAGAAATATAGCTAAGTTATAGTAAAATGCAAATTGTTTCTTTCTAAGTGTCATTGAATATCCCTGATCCTTAATCTTTATACATTTGCGTAGAGCATATTTCAAGCCATTCTCTGTGATCACTTCTGACTGTGATCACTACACACAGACCTGTTACTCCCTTTTTAGGGTTTCATAATCAGCTTTTTTTTTGCTGTGTCCCAATAATTTTGATACACATTTTTCTTCACATTAGTGGAATGTGGGTTGATATTTTGGCTCTTGATTTTTAATGGAGTTATTTTTTTTTTTATGAGAAATCACAACATCACTGGCTAGGCACTAGTATGGAGGTTTATCCTTACTCTCAGTGGATTTAGTTTGATGACAAAAAGTATTTAATATACGAAGATGGTGTTCCATGTGAACATTCACTTAAAAATCTTCATCTTTAATGGATTCAATATTTTCATGTGTTTATCAATTTATTTTACTACATGTTAACTGTTTCTGTATGAATTTTGCTTTCTAATCTGTAGTATTCTTGGTATATTATTTGAAAAACAATTTGAGATAAGATGGCTTTATGTCTCTCTTCATCATCTTAACCTCATTCACTTCAAACATATGACATAATAAAAAATAAGAAGGCATAGTGGCTTCAAAAAGAAGAATGTAAACTACTGAACTCTTCCATTCAAATAGAATCTGCCCGTCATAGTTTTTTTCCACTGTTTTTTTTTCTTCTGCTTTAAGTGAAATTTTACAGTTTAAGTTAGTTTCTCATACAAATATTTATACACATTGTCATGTGATGCTAGTTGCTCTCCCTGTAATGTGACAGCACACTCCTCCTTTCCACCCTGGATTTCCTGTGTCCATTCAACCAGCTCTTGTCCCTTTTTGCCTTCTCATCTCTTCCTCTGGACAAGAGCTGCCCATTTAGTATCACGTACCTACTTGTTATTATTACCTACTTGAGCTAAGAAGCACTGTCTTCATGAGTATTATTTTATGTCTTGTAGTCAAGTCTCATCTTTGTCTACACAGTTGGTTTCGAGAATGGTTTCAGTTCTGGTTAACAGAGAGTTGGGGGGCCATGTCTTCTGGGGTCCCTCCAGTCTCAATCAGACCATTAAGTCTGGCCTTTTTACTAGAATTTGAGTTCTGCATCCCATTTTTCTCCTGCTCCATCAAGGACTGTCTGTTTAGTTCCCTAGGGGTCAGGGCAGTCATTGGTGGTAGCTGGACACTAACTAGTTCTTCTGGTCTCAGGCTGATGGAGTCTCTGGTTTCTGTGGCCCTTTCTGTCTCTTGGGCTCATATTTCCCTTGTGTCTTTGGTGTTCTTCATTCTCCTTTGCTCCAGGTGGGTTGGGAACAATTGATGCATTGTAGATGGCTGCTTGCTGGCTTTTAAAACCCTAGACATGACTCATCAAATTGGGATGCAGAACATTTTCTTAATAAATGTTGTTATGCCAATTGACCTAGATGTCCCCTTAAACCATGGTCCCTAGACCCCTGTCTCTGCTACTCTGTCCTTTGAAGTGTTTGGTTGTATTCAGGAAACTTCTTACCTTTTGGTTTAGTCCAGTTGTGCTGACTTTCCCTGGTATTGTATGTTGTTTTTCCCTTCACCTAAAATAATTCTTGTCTACTGTCTAGTTAATGTTTAAACATTTTCTTCAGTTCTTATAATAGTGGTCTCCTACAATATTTGTCCTTTTGCGACTGACTAATTTCACTCAGCATAATGCCTTCCAGATTCATCCATGTTATGAGATGTCTCGCAGATTCATCATTGTTCTTTATCATTGCATAGTATTCCATTGTGAGAATATACCGTAATTTGTTCGTCCATTTGTCTGTTCATGGTACCTACATTTTTTTAATTTTTTGCTATTGTGAACAGTGCTGCAATGAACATAGGTGTGCATGTATCTATTCATGTGACAGCTCTTCTTTCTCTACGATATAATCCAAGGAGTAGGGTTGCTGGATTGTATAGTACTTCTCTTTTTTTTTTAATTGTGGTTTAAGAGGACATTTACAATTCAACTCATTTTCTCATACAAAAACGAATGTACATATTGTTATGTGACCCTAATTTCTCTCCCTATAATGTGACAGCACACTCCTCCTCTCCACCCTGTATTTCCCATGCCCATTCAACCAGCTCCTGTCCCCCTCTGCCTTTTCATCTTGCCTCCTGACAGAAGCTGCCCACATAGTCTCATGTGTCTACTTGAGCTAAGAAGCGCACTACTCACCAGTATCATTTTATGGCTTATAGTCCAGTGTAATCTTTGTCTGAAGAGTTGGCTTCAGGAATGGTTTTAGTTTTGGGCTAACAAAGAGTCTGGGGGCCATGTCCTCTGGGGTCCCTCTAGTCTCAGTGAGACCATTAATTCTGGTCTTCATACTAGAATTTGAGACCTCCAATCATAGTTTTCTCCTGCTCCATCAGGGATTCTCTGTTGTGTTCCCTGTCAGGGCCCTTACTGGTGGTAGCTGGATACCATCTAGTTCTTCCAGTCTCAGGCCGATGGAGTCTCTGGTTTATGTGGCCCTTCCTGTCTCTTGGGGTCATATTTTCCTGTTGTCTTTGGTGGTCTTCATTATCCTTTGCTCCAGGTGGTTTGAGACCAATTAATGAATCTTAGATGCCTGCTTGCTAGAATTTAAACCCTAGACATCACTCGCCGCAGTGGGATGAAGAACATTTTCTTAATACACTTTGTTATGCCAGTTGACCTAGATGTCCCCTGAAACCATAGTCCCCAGACCCTGCTACTCTGACCCTCGAAGTGTTTGGTTGTATTCAGGAAACTTCTTAGCTTTGGATGCAGTCCAGTTGTGCTGACTTCCCTTGTATTGTGTGTTGTCCTTCCCTTCACCAAAAAGAATTCTTTTCTACTACCTAGTTAGTGAATATCCCTCTCCTTCCCTCTCACCCTCATAACCATCAAAGAATGTTTTCTCCTGTATTTAAACATTTTCTTGAGTTCTTATAATAGTGGTCTCCTCTAATATTTGTCCTTTCTTGACTGACTAATTTCACTTAGCATAATTCTTCCGGCTTCATCCATGTTATGAGATGTTTCACAGATTTATCCTTGTTCTTTATCTATTCCTTTGTGTGAATATAGCATAATTTGTTTATCCATTCATCTGTTGATGGGCAGCTTGGTTGTTGCCAACTTTTTGCTATTGTAAACAGTGGTGCAATGAACATGGGTGTCCATATATCCATTTGTGTGAGGGCTCTTATTTCTCTAGGATACATTCCAAGGAGTGGGATTGCTGGATTGTATGGTACTTCTATTCGTAGCTTTTTAAGGAAGCGTCAAAACGATTTCCAAAGTAGTTGTACCATTTGACGTTCCCACCAGCAGTGTGTAAGTGTTCCAGTCTCTCCACGACCTCTCCAACATTCATTATTTTGTGTTTTTTGGATTAATGCTAGCCTTGCTGGAGTGAGATGGTATATCATTGTAGTTTTGATTCGCATTTCTCTAATGGCTAATGATCCTGAGCATTTCCTCTTGTACCTGTTAGCCACCTGAATGTCTTCCTTGGTGAAGTGCTGTTCATATCCTTTGCCCATTTTTTAATTGGGTTGTCTTTTTGTTGCTGAGGTTTTGCAGTATCTTGTAAATTTTAGAGACTAGACTCTGATTGGATTGCCAAAAATCTTTTCCCAGTGCATAGGTTGTCTTTTTACTCTTTGGGTGACTTTTTTGGTTGAGCATAAGTGTTTGATTTTTAAGAGCTCCCAGTAAACTAGTTTCTCTTCTGGTGTTTGTGCATTGTTAGAAATGTTTGTATTCTCTATGCCATGTATTAGGGTTCCTAGCATTGTCCCTATTTTTTTTTTCCATGATCCTTTTCATTTTAGAGTTTATATTTAGGTCTTTGCTCCATTTTGAATTAGTTTTTGTGCTTGGTTTGAGGTATGGGTCTTGTTTCTTTTCTTGTTTTTGCAGATGGATATCCAGTTATGCCAGCACCATTTGTTAAAAAGAGACTCTCTTTTTCCCACTTAACGGACTTTGGGCCTTTGTCAAATACCAGCTGCTCATAAGTGGATGAATTTACGTCTGGACTCCCAATTCTGTTCCATTGACCTATATATCTGTTGTTGTACCAGTACCATGCTGTTTTGACTATTGTGGCAGTATAATAGGTTCTAAAATTAGGTAGTGTGAGGCCTCCCACTTTGTTCTTCTTCTTCACTAATGCTTTACTTATCTAGGGCCTCTGCCCTTTCCATATGAAGCTGGTGATGTGTTTCTCCATCTCATTTAAAAATGTTGGAATTTGGATTAGGATCACATTGTATCTGTAGATCACAATGGGTAGAATTGACATTTTCTCAGTGTTGAGTCTTCCTATCCATAAGCAGTGCATGTTTTTTCCCTTATGTAAGTCTCATTTGGTTTCTTGTGGTACTGTCTTGTAGTTTTCTTTGCATAGTTGTTTTACATCTCTGGTTAGACTTATTCCTAAGTATTTTACACTTTTGGGTGCTATTGTAAATGGTATTGACTTGGTGATTTCCTCTATGTGATGTCCTATGTTCATGAGGGATATTGGTCTGTAATTTTGTGATTTTTTACCTGGTTTTGGTATCAGGGTTATGCTAGCTACTTAGAATGAGTTTGAGAGTATTCCATCCTTTTCTTTTGTCTGAAATATCTTTAGTACTAGTGGTGTTAACTCTTCTCTGAAAGTTTGGTAAAATTCTCCAGTGAAGTCGTCAAGGCCAGGGTTTTTTTTTTTTTTTTTTTTTTTGAGAGTTTTTAAATAACTTTTCCAATCTCTTCTCTTGTTATGGTTCTGTACAGGTTTTCAACATTACTTTGTGTAAGTTTGAGTAGGTAGTGTGTTACTAGAAATTTGTGCATTTCCTCTAGATTTTTGAGTTTGTTGGAACATAATTTTTCATAGTATTCTGCTATAATTATTTTATTTTCAGTTGGGTCTGTCATGATATTACCCATCTCATTGCTTATTTGGGTTATTTGCTTTCTCTCCTGTTTTTCTTTTGTCAGCTTGGCTAATGGTTTATTGTAATTTTTTTTTTATCTTTCCCAAGGATCAACTTTGTTAAATCTTTCAATTGTTTTTCTATTCTCTATTTCATTTAATTCTGCTCTAGTTTTTTGTTATTTGCTTTCTTCTGGTGCCCATGGACTTCTTTTGCTGTTCCCTTTCTACTTGTTAAAGTTCTGGGTTACCGTTTTGATTTTGGCCCTCTCTTCTTTTTGGATGTGTGCCTTTTTTGTTGTAAACTGACCTCAGAGCACTGCTTTTGCTGTATCCCAAAGGTTCTGGTACAATGTGTTTTCATTCTCATTTGATTCTGTGAATTTTTTTTTATTCCAACCTTAATTTCTTCTATAACCCAGTAGTTTTTGAGAAAGCCGTTGTTCCCTTTTCATGTGTTTGTTTTTTTTCCTTTTATTGATTTCCACTTTTTTGGCTTTATGACCAGAAAAGATGCTGTGTAATATTTTGATGTTTTGGATTCTGTTAAGGCTTGCTCTGTGGCCTAATATGTAGTCTATTCTGGAGAATGTTCCATGCGTGTTTGAAAAGAAAGTATACTTGGCTGCTGTTGGGTGGAGTGTCCTGTATAAGTGTATGAGATCCAGTTGGTTGATTGTGGCATTTAGATCTTCCTTTTTTCTTTACTGAGGTTCTTTCTGGATGTTCTGTTCTTCCCTGGAAGTGGAATCTTGAAGTCTTCTACTATTATTGTGGAGCTGTCTGTTTCTCTTTTCAATGCTGTTAGAGTTTATGTATTTTGGAGCCCTTTCATTGGGTGTATAAATACTTATTATGGTTATGTCCTTCTGGTATATTGACCCTTTAATCATTATATAGTGTCCTTCCTTACTTAACCTTTGTGGTTGATCTTGCTTTAAAGTCTGTTTTGTCAGACATTAATATTGCCACTCCTACTCTTTTTTTTATTGTTGTTTGCTTGATATATATTCTTTTCTCCATCCTTTGAGTTTTAGTTTGTATCTTTAAGTCTAAGGTGTGTCTTCTGTAGGCAGCATATAGAAAGATCGTGTTTTTTAATCCGTTCTGCTACTCTCTGTCTCTTTATTGGTGCATTCAGTCCACTTACATTCAGCATAATTATTGATAGGTATGAGTTTAGTGCTGTCATTTTGATGTTTTTTTTGTGTGTGGGGGTTTATTTGTTCCACTTAATTTTCTGTGCTCATTCTTTTTTTGTATGTATTTTTCTTTTCATCTTTTGCATTTTTGTTCATTTTGTATTTGCTTGGTCTTTATATTTTCCTTTTTTAATTTTGATGTGTAGGATTGTTAGTTTCCTTTGTGGTTACCTTAATATTTACCTCTATTTTTCTAAGTTTAAACTAATCTTCTATTTCTTTATATCACCTAGACTTTTTCTCCATATGAAAGACCTATGACTACATTGTTTAGTCCCTCTTTTTTGTTTTAATGTTGTCATCTTTTAGGTATTGACTTCTCTCTTTCCCTATTTTTAGTGTTTTAGCTTGGATTTATTTTTATGACTACCGTATCTTAATTGATAATTGACTGTTTTGTCCTGTGTTCTAGTCTTGAGTTGTTATCTGATGTTATTGATTTCCTAATCAGAGGGCTCCCTTTACTGTTTCTTGTAATCTTCATTTGGTTTTTGCAAATTCCCTAAACTTCTGCTCATCTGGGAATGCCCTAATTTCACTACCATATTTGAGAGATAGTTTTGGTGGATACATAATACTTGGCTGGCATTTTTTTTTTTCTTTTTCCCTTCAAGGCTTTATATATGTCATCCAATTGCCTTCTTGCCTGCATAGTTTCTGCTGAGAAGTCAGAGGGTACTCTTATGGACTCTCCTTTGTCATTTACTTTTCACTTTTCCCTAGACACTTTTAAAATTTTTTCTTTACCTTTGGTTTTGGCAAGTTTGTTTATATTATGTCTTTATGCTTTTCTTTTGGAATCTACTTCATGTGGGTTCAGTGATCTTTTTGTATAGATATTTTCTCATCTTTCGGGATATCAGAGTTTTCAGCCAATAAATCTTCAAAAATTCTCTCTGTATTCTGTGTTATCTTCCCCTGCTCTTGTACTCCAATCACTTGTAGTTTATTCCTCTTTAATTCACAGCATTTCTTCATTTTCTAAAATTCTTTACCTGATTTTTCCACAAATAAGTTGGTGTTAAGTGCTTTACTTCAATATCACGAATTTTGACTTCCATTGCCTCAATTCTGCTCCTATGACTATCTATTGAGTTGTCTAATTCTGAAATTTTACCGTTAATCATTTGGATTTCTGTTTGATGTCTCTGTATAGATTCTTGCAGCCTGTAAAATTTGTCATTAGGCTGCTGTATAACCTTCTTAGGTTCCTCTATTGCTTTGTCTGTGTGTTCTTTGGCTTCTCCTGCCTTTTGCCTGATCTTCCTGATCTCTTGAAGAGTTCTGTGTATGAGGCTTTTGAATTCTACCTCTGATAATTCCAAGAAGTTCTCTTCCTTCTAAAGATTTCTTGATTCATTGTTTTGGTGGCTTGCTGAAGTCATCATGCTCTGCCTCTTTATGTGATTTGATATTGACTGTTGTCCCTGAGCCATCAATAAGTTATTGTATTTATTTATTTTATGTTTGTTTAGACTGTCTTAGTTTCTTCTTTTGTTTTGTTTTGATATGCCCAAATATGCTGCTCATGTGAGCTAGTTTAATTATTGGCATCTTTGAAGCGCTCACGTCCTGTCTCCAGGTGGCTAAAGCTGTTATTAGGTATGGAAGCCTAGGAGTCTATTTACTTTACTTGTGTGAATTTAGCTCAGGTGTCCAGGTCATTGGTCACTGAGTGTGTGGTGCAGGGTCTCACCTACAGCCCTAGATGGGCAGAGGTGATTGGCATAAGCACAGGTATATGGCTGCAGTAGGAGGTCATGTACTTGTCAAGGAAGGGGGCTTATTGCTGCCTCTGAGTGTCTGGCTGGAAGGTGTGTTTGTGTTCCCTAGAGCGTGTACATAGGTGGGTTTTGCATCTGGACTATGGGCATCCAGTGGTGTTAGCTGTAACGACTGGGAGTCACCGCTTATTCTTGGATCCCTGTCACAGGTGACTCAGTGGAGTGGGTGGAGCCACCAGTTCTCAGGCCCCTGATGTGGGTAGGTGAGGACTCTGCTTAACAGGGTGAGTGGTAGCAAATTTCACAAATCTGTCACTCCACCTAATTGCAGATATAGATGAATATAGGTTTCAGTTATATACACTGTAATACTATGCTTATGACGGCCTACACTGTTGAAGTGGGCCCACACAGGTCTATGCAGTGTGAAAGGTATTCAAAATCCGTATTCCCCTTAAGCCTGTGCCTAGGCAAAGGGGCTATGGATGACCTGAGTTCCCAGTTTAGGGGAGCTGGTAGATTAATTTTTCCTGTTTGTTAATTTGTTCCCTCTCCAAAGCCAGGAGAATGGCTGGGGGTGCAAAACAAGTCCAACTTCAGGCCTAGGGAGTGCAACAATAGCTGAAGCTGACAAGGAACCTGCAACAGAGTGTGGAGTGGGCAGGTAAATGGGAGAGAGGTATTTCCTAAAAGGTTTTTTCTTCTTCTTTTTTCAATCCATGTGGTTTGTTAGACGCTTATACTTATCTTTTGTCAATTGAGTGCTGTTTGTCTCTGGTTCTGGAGATTTGAGAAGACTCTCCACCACTCAGTGGAGAGTCTACTGATGTGGAAAACTTGTCCTGAGTGCCACCACTTGCCTCACCATTTGTACCTGCCAACCCATCCTGCAAGGTTCTGGTTCCCACCAGGTCAGGTCTGGCAACTCATCTCTGCTTCTCAACCATCTCTCCCTTGCCCTGCCACCCAGTCTGGTCCCTCAACTTTGTCTTTGATGTTCAGAGCTCCTAGATTTTCACATATAATTGGTTGACTTTTTTTTTTTTGTAAAAGGGTCTACCAGAAGCATCTGACTACTCCTTCATCTTGGCTCTGCCTCCTCCAGCCATGCTTATTGGATCAAGTTAAGTTTCCTGGGAGGCAGAGATTAGGATGCCAAAGGTTTGTTAGGGAATACTCCTTGGATCATCACCTGTGAAAGAGAAGGGAAAGAAGAAGGATAGGGCAGAGGAAGAAGTTGAGTTGCAATGCAGTTTCAAGATCAGCCTCTGTGACCCTGCAGGAAGCTCTGGAGAGAGAATGACCCTTATTTTTTTTAATTATTTAAATAATTTTTATTGTGCTTTAAGTGAAAGTTTACAAATCAAGTCAGTCTCTCACATAAAAACTTATATACACCTTGCTACATACTCCCAATTACTCTCTCCCCAGTGAGACATCCCGCTCCCTCCTTCCACTCTCTCTTTTCTTGTCCATTTTGCTAGCTTCTAAGCCCCTCTACCCTCCCACCTCCCCTCCAGGCAGGAGATGTCAACATAGTCTCAAGCGTCCACCTGAGCCAAGAACCTCACTCCTCACCAGCATCCCTTTCCAACCCGTTGTCCAGTCCAATCCATGTCTGAAGAGTTGGCTTCGTGAATGGTTCCTGTCCTGGGCTAACAGAAGGTCTGGGGCCCATAACAACCAGGGATCTTCTAGTCTCAGACGGACCATTAAGTCTGGCCTCTTTATGAGAATTTGGGGTCTGCATCCCACTGTTCTCCTGCTCCCTCAGGGGTTCTCTGTTGTGTTCCCTGTCAGGGCAGCCATATTTGTCCTTTTGCAACTGACTAATTTCACTCAGTATAATGCCTTCCAGGTTCCTCCATGTTATGAAATGTTTCACAGATTCATCACTGTTTTTTTATTGATGCATAGTATTCCCTTGTGTGAATATACCATAATTTATTTACCCATTCATCTGTTGATGGGCACCTTGGTTGCTTCCATCTTTTTGCTCTTGTAAACAGTGCTGCAACAAGCATGGGTGTGCATATATCTGTTCGTGTAAAGACACTTATTTCTCTAAGATATATTCCAAGGGGTGGGATTGCTGAGTCATATGGTAGTTCTATTTCTAGCTTTTTAAGGAAGCACCAAATTGATTTCCAAAGTGGTTGTACCATTTTACATAAAATGGCCTTTCTGAGTTATTCTAGTTGGAGGAAGAGGGCCAGGCCTTTCATTAGGTGCAACCCGGGAGGCAGTTTGACCTTGGGTGCAGAAGCTCTTTCGTACTGAGGCACTTCCAAATAGGGCTAACAGTTAAAGGCACTGTGCTAAGCTAAGTGCTGAAGCAAGTGCTTAAAATATGTGAAAGTAGCAGGAAAGAAAGGAACAGAATGAGAATGCCAGACCTGGAATAAATTTGTGCTGGTTCACACTCATTGAGTACACTGAGTACCCGTTAGGTAGAAGGTGTTATATTTGTTGCTGTTTCTTGCTATTGAGTTAGCACCAACTAATTGGATGCCATGTATAACCAAATGAAACCCTTCCCAGTCTTTTGCCATCTTCATAATTTTTGGTATGTTTGAATTCATTGTAGTGGCCATTGTAAATCCATCTCCTTGAAGGTTTCCCAGGCCTTTGCTGTCCTTTAACTTTATCAAGCATTATATCTTTCTAGTGATTGATCCCTTTTGATGATGCATCCAAAGTAAGTGAGTTAAAGACTCAGATCAATATTCTGTTCTCCATTGAGTTTTCACTGGCTGATTTCTAGAAGTAGATTGCTAGGCCTTTCTTCCTAGTTTGTCTTAGTCTGGAAGTTCCACTGAAACTTGTCTACAGTGGGTGACCCTGCTGGTATTTGAAATACTAGTGGCATAGCTTCCAGCATTATAGCAATGTGCAAGCCACCACAGTAATACAAACTGACATCAAACACTCGTAGTCATTTTGGTGATTGACTCCACATCAGACTTTCCTAATAAGAGAATTAGCCTAAGCCTCCCATGGTAATGAAATTTCTCTTGCTAGTAATTATTTCTGGAAGGGGCATATGTCCCATACCAGGCTAATAATATGGGCTGTCTTCTAAATGATTTCTTGGGAAGGTTATCTTTCTATTACAAAGAGTCCAAATAGAGACAGTCAGTTTTCCGTTCCTATTATTGTTTCTGAACTGACCCATGTATTGTTGCAACCTTTGGTGACCATAAGAACAACAGCCTTAGAAAGAAATCAACACATGAAGACTGAAAATGCAACACCATAGTTCTGTGCCTGGACCTACCCTGTCTCTGAAACCATTGTTAGGAGTGAAGATTGTTTTTAACGTTTGACCCTGCTTGTGTCACTGATAAAGTTGAGGTATCTCATACCTTCCCCAACACGGGAACTAATATATTTATGCCAACTTTACAGATGGTGAAACTTAGCTTGGAAACAAACTGTCAAAGGTCAGACAGCTACTATGGAGCAGAGGTAGGATTCAACTTGAAGTGCAGGATGAAGATCATGTTCCCGAGTTCTTTGACCAGATACTTGGATAGGACCAGCCTAAAGAGGAGGGGCGGCAGTGCTGGATTCTCTGAGAGGACGAAAGGGAGGCGCCCTGGTTGGTTTTCACATATTTGGTTTTCTGATTCCATGCTGTTGATGAGTACAATGGGAAAAATAGACGTGATGAGACACATGATAGACATACAAGAACCCCTCATTTTACAGCCATTCTCACATCAAAACTATGAACAAAATGAATATTACAAATCTTCCTCTATATTCACTTTATTTCTCTTTTTCCTCTCCTTCATTCTTCCCTTCCTCTTTCACTCTTTTTCTCTCAATTCTCCTCTCTCTTCCACTACCACATTCTTCAAATTTTAATTATTGAATACCCTAATGCCTAGGGACTCACAAAATTCCAGACTGTAATTGCCTCTGGGAAGCAAAGGGGAAGAATGGACAGGAACAAAAAGAATGTGTCTTCTTTATGCATGTTGTTGTTGTTGCTCGGTGCCATCAAATCGGTTCCGACTCATAGCAACCCTATGCACAACAGAACGAAACACTACCTGGTCCTGAGCCATGCTTACAATCGTTGTTATGCTTGAGCTCGTTGTTGTAGCCACCGTGTCAATCCACCTCGTTGAGGGTCTTCCTCTTTTCCACTGACCCTGTACTCTGCCAGGCATGATATCCTTCTCCAGAGACTGATCCCTCCTGACAACATGCCCAAAGTATGTAAGCTGCAGTCTCGCCATCCTTGCTTCTAAGGAGCATTCTGGCTGTACTTCCTCTAAGATTTGTTCTTTTTTTGGCAGTCCATGGTATATTCAATATTCTTCACCAACACCACAATTCAAAGTTGTCAATTCTTCTTCAGTCTTCCTTATTCATTGTCCAGCTTTCACATGCATATGAGATGATTGAAAACACCATGGCTTGGGTCAGGCACACTTTAGTCTTCAAAGTGACATCTTTGCTCTTCAACACTTTGAAGAGGTCCTTTGCAGCAGATTTACCCAATGCAATGTATCTTTTTATTTCTTGACTGCTGCTTCCATGGCTGTTGATTGTGGATCCAAGTAAAACGAAATCCTTGACAGCTTCAATCTTTTCTCCATTTATCATGATGTTGTTCATTGGTCCAGTTGTGAGGACTTCTGTTTTCTTTATGTTGAGGTGCAACCCATACTGAAGGCTGTGGTCTTTGATCTTCTTTAGTAAGTGCTTGAAGTCCTCTTCACTTTCAGCAAGCAAGAACGTGTCTGCCAGTTTGTCATACTGTGGGGGCTTGCATGTTGCTCTGATGCTTGAAGCTATCCCACTGGTATTCAGATATGAGCAGGGTCACCCATGGAGGACAGGTTTCAGCTCAGCTTCCAGACTAAGACAGACTAGGAAGAAGGACCTGGCAGTCTACTTCTGAAAACATTAGCTAGTGAAAACCTTATGAATAGCAGCAGAACATTGTCTGATATAGATGAGCCCCCCAGATTGGAAGGCACTCAAAAGATG
Source organism: Elephas maximus indicus (assembly GCF_024166365.1). Classification (NCBI taxonomy): domain Eukaryota; kingdom Metazoa; phylum Chordata; class Mammalia; order Proboscidea; family Elephantidae; genus Elephas; species Elephas maximus. The sequence continues at coordinate 22,399,903 of NC_064821.1, forward strand.
ACTGGGGAAGAGCTGCCTCTTCAAAGTAGAGTCAACCTTAATGATGTGGATGGAGTAAAGGTTTCAGGACCTTCGTTTGCTGATGTGGCATGACTTAAAATGAGAAGAAACAGCTGCAAACATCCATTAATAACCTTTATGCATACTATTGTGTTAATTTAAGAAGGTAGTTGTTATGGCAAAATATCAAAATTTATTAATTCTGGAAACATAAATGCATGGGTATTTCTCCTGTTCTTCTGTGCTTTTATGCCTGTTAAAATACTTCATTGATTAATAAATGGAAAGAGGTAAATGGCTGATTTAGCCTGTGGGTTCTGCCTGGTTTTCCACCTCCTCCCACAGAGTTCTTATGAACAAGTAGCAGAGTAAAGGCCAATGATCTTCCCTACAAAGTAGTATTAAGAATCATGTATAAAAATGTAAGGAGAAGGTCACCATACACCCCTGCTTCTCAAAACAATATTAAGGGAAATTTTGGAAAAATCTAGAACATTCATCAAAATCAAGCAAGGGTAAGTTTGTGTTTAGATGGGAAAAGCCCCTGGAATTTTAGGGTCAGAGTAGGATACTAGCAGAATGAGAGCTATTGAAGTATTGGTGCAAAGGTTCAGGGAAACATGGCAAAAAGATCAATAATTTGGCAGGAATCTCACAGCTGACTCTGCTTTTCTCATCTTCTGCAAGTACTTTCCTCACATTTGCCCCCAGATGGACAGTTAGACAAAGATCTCTCCCTATTTGCAAAACAGAAACTAGGGAACTTCTGATTACTCTGGTGCTAGCACTAAGGGGTGGCATTAAGTTCTCCTTGGAGACTGAATTATAAAAAAGGAAATGCTGTACTCAGGGAGCACAGAAAGACAGAAAGACCAGGTTTTTGTGTACAAATGATGATCTTTTCTTCTTAGTTGTGCTGCCTACTGACCTGAGCAAAGCTGTTGAGTGTGTGATCATAATAGACTATTTGCAGTCTCTGTGACCCTTGAGGCTTCAATACCCAAAGCTCCTTATTAGTCAAACTCTTCTGTTGTCATTCCAATCTCAGGGCAATGAAAATCCCTAAGGGACAAGGCTCAGAGAAAGAAGTCTTTCTGCTCACATCCATTGCAAGTACCATGTACACATGGACACAGAACACTCATGCAATTAGATTCTAGTCTTCTTTTTTTAAGGTATATTCAAAGGCATTCCCCTTCCAACAAAAATATCAGGGAGACTGACATCATGTTTAGGCTCAAAAATGTAGTTTATTTATATGGTTTTTTTTATTATATATATTCATATATACATATATAACTTTTAAAAAGACAAGTGATAGTATATATCAGTTCAACTTTATCAACTTCAACTCTAAAAAATTCCAGCTGTAAGAGCCAGTTCTACATATGGCTCACTGAAGGTTGATCCTGTTTCTGCATATTATACTCAGGTTTCTAATATATTCTCTGCAATTAATTTGGACTTAGCGTGTAACAGACATTTTACTCAGTTTTTAGAATTTTGCTACTAACTTTTCTCAAATTCAATGCTGTTTTTGTGGTTAAGTGCCATCAAGTCAGTTCCAACTCATAGCGACCCTATGTACAACAGAATGAAACACTGCCTGGTCCTGTGCCATCCTCTCAATCCTTGTTATGCTTGAGCCCATGCTTGAAGCCACTGTGTCAGTCCATCTCATTGAGGGCCTTTCTCTTTTTACTGACCTTCTACTTTACCAAGCATTATTTCCTTCTCCAGAGACTGATCTCTCTTGATAACACGGCCAAAGTATATAAGACAGAGACTAGCCACCCTTGCTTCTAAGGAGCATCCTAGTTGTACTTCTTCCACGAAAGATTTGTTTGTTCTTTTGGCAGTCCACGATATATTCAATATTCCTCACCAAAACCACAATTCAAAGGCTTCAATTCTTCTTCTGTCTTCTTTACTCATAGTCCAGCTTTCAAATGCATATGTGATGATTGAAAATACCGTGGCTTGGATCAGATGTACCTTAGTCTTCAAGGTGACGTCTTTGCTCTTTAACACTTTAAAGAAGTCTTTTGCAGTAGATTTGACCAACGCAATGCGTCCTTTGTTTTCTTGACTGCAGCTTCTATGGGTGTTTATCTAAACCCAAGTGAAATGAAATTCTTGACTTCAACCTTTTCTTCATTTATCATGATGTTGCTTATTGGTCCAATTCCGAGGATTTTTATTTTCTTAATGTTGAGGTGTAATTCATACTGAAGGCTGTGGTCATTGATCTTTGTCAGTATGTAGGTACTTCAAGTCCTCTTCACGTTCAGCAAGGAAGGTTGTGTTATCTGCATAGCACAGGTTGTTATTGAGTCTTTCTCGAATTCTGATGTCATGTTCTTCTTCATATAGTCTAGCTTCTTGGATTATTTCCTCAGCATACAGATTGAATAAGTATGGTGAAAGATACAACCCTGACACACACCTTTTCTGATTTTAAATCACACAGTGTCCCCTTGCTCTGTTCAAAAGACTGCCTATTGATATAAGTACAGGTTCCTGATAAGCACAATTAAGTGTTCTGGAATTCCCATTTCTCACAATGTTATCCATAATTTATTACGATCCACACAGTCGAATGCCTTTGCATAGTCAAGAAAACACAAGTAAACATCTTTTTGGTATGCTCTGCTTTCAACCGAGATCCGTCTGACATGAGCAATGATATCCCTTGTTCAATGCCCTTTTCTGAATCTGGCTTGAATTTCTGGTGGTTCCCTGTTGGTGCACTGCTGCAACCACTTTGGAATGATCTTCAGCAAAATTTTACATGAGTATATTAATGATATTGTTTGATAATTTGCACAATACAAAATATGGATCTCTTCCAGTAAGTTGGCCAGATAGCTGACTTTCAAATTTATGGGCATGGATGAGTGAGCACTTCCAGTGCTGCATCCGTTTGTTGAAACATCTCAGTTGGTATCCCGTCAATTCCTGGAGCCTTGCTTTTTGCCAGCCAATACTCTCAGAGCAGCTTGGACCTCTTCCTTCAAACCATCGGTACTTGATCATACGCTACCTCCTGAAATGGTTGAACATTGACCAATTCTTTCTTGGTACAGTGACTCTGTATTCCTTCTATCTTCTTTTGATGCTTCCTGCATCATTTAGTATTTTCCTCATAGAATCCTGCTATATATACAGATAATATTAAGTGTTGGAAAGGTACAGAGAAATTGAAACCCTCATACACTGTGGGTGGGAACGTAAAGTCATTCAGCCACTTTGTAAAACAGTCGGCAATTCCTCAAAATACTAAATACAGTGTTACTTTATAGCTCAGCAATTCCCCTCCTAGGTATATACTCAAAATAATTGACAATCTATGTCTACACAAAAACTTGTACTCAAATGTTTATAGCAGCATTAGTCACAAAAGCAATATACAGAGAAAACTGAAATTATCAACCCATAAATTAATAACCAAAATGTGGTATAGTTATATAATGGAATATTATTCAGCCAAAAAAGGAATGAAGTTATGATACATTCTCCAACATGGATGAACCTTGAAAACATTACACTAAATGAAGGAAACCAGACTAAAAAAAGGCATAAATCCTATGATTTCATGTATAAGAAATATCCAGAATAGTCAAAGCCATAGAGAGAAATAGGATTAGTGGTTTCCAGGTGATGGGTGGTCAGAGGAATGTGCAGTGACTGCCAATGGGTATGGGGTTTCATTTCTTTGGGTGATGAGAATGTTTTGGAATTAGATAATGATGATCAATGAACAACTTTGTGAGCATACTAAAAATCACTAAATTGTACATTTTATAAGGACGAACTTTGTGGTACATGAATTATATTTTAATAAAAATGTTATTAAAATTAAAAATAAATTTAAAGCTTTTGTGATTCAAAGCACCTTATCAAGGAAAGGAAGCGACAACCTACAAAATGGAAGGAAGTGTTTGGGTACCATGTATCTGATAAGAGATTCATGTCCAGAATACTGAAAGAATTCCTACAACTCAAGGAGAAAAACACAACCAAATTTGAAAATGAGCTAAGGATTTGAATAGATATTTCTCCAAAGAAGATACACATATGGCCAGCAAGCACATAGAAAGATGCTGAACATCAATATTTCTAAGGGAAATACAAATCAAAACCGCAATCAGATACCCACTCACATCCACCAGGATGGCTATTATCAGAAATTTGGAAATTAACAAGTATTGATGAAGATGTGGAGAAATTGGAATGCTCATTTGTTGCTGGTGGGAATGTAAAATGGTGCAGCATTTTGGAAAACACTTTAGTGTTTCTTCAAAAAGTTAAACCTAGAATTACCATACGACCCAGCAATTCTACTCCCACATATATATCCAAAAGACTTATAGGCAGGGACTCTTGTTGTTTTACAACAACTTTGATTGCAGTATTTCTCACAATAGCCAAAATGTGTAAACAACCCAAGTGTCAATCCACAAATGAATGAATAAACAATATGTGGTTTCTATTTGTGGTGATGAAAACCATTATGAAATGGATAGTGCTGACGGTTTTACAACTAGATGCATACAACTATTGTTACTGAACAAGTGGATACCGTGTGACTTAAAGTCAGGAAAGGTGTGTGCCAGGATTGTATTCTTTCACCACACCAATTCAATCTGTATGCTGAGCAAGTAACTCAAGAAGCTGGACTATAAGAAGAGAAATGGGGCATCAGGATTGGAAGAAGACTCATTAACAAAGTGTATTATGCAGATGACACAACCCTGCTTGCTGAAAGTGAAGAGGGCTTGAAGTACTTACTGAGGGAGATCAAAGACCACATCCTTCAATATGGATTACACATCAACATACAGAAAACAAAAATCCTTACAACCGGACCAATAAGCAACATGATGATAAACAGAGAAAAGATTGAAGTTGTCAAGGATTTCATTGCACCTAGATTCAAAATCAATGCCCATGGAAGCAGAAGTCGAGGAATCAAAAGATGCATTGTATTAGGCAAATCTGCTGCAAAAGACCTCTTCGAAGTGTGGAAAAGCAAAGATGTCATTGTCAAAGATGAAATTATGTCCCCCCCAAAATGTGTGCATCAGTTGGACTGGGTTATGGTTCCCAGTATCGTGTGATCTTCCTATATTTTGTAAATTCTACCTCTATGATATTAATGAGTGAGGATGGGCATCAGTTGTGTTAGTGAGGCAGGATTCAACCTACAAGATTAGATTGTGTCCTGAGGCAATCTCTTGAGATATAAAAGATAAAAGCAAGCAGAGAGACAGGGGGACCTCATACCACCAAGAAAGCAGCACCAGGAGCAGAGTGTGTCTTTTGGACATGGGGCCCCTGCCTATGCCTGAGAAACTCCTTGACCAGAGGAAGATTGAGGAAAAGGACCTTCCTCCAGAACTGACAGAGAAAGCTTTCCCCTGGACCTCATGCTCTGAATTTGGACTTCCAGCCTGCTAGACTGTGAGAAAGTAAATTTCTCTTTGTTAAAGTCATCCACTTGTCGTATTTCTATTATTGCAGCACTAGATGACTAACACAGGCATCTTGAAGACCAAGGTGAGTTTGACCCAAGCTATGGAGTTTGCAGTTGCCCATATGCATGGGAAAGCTGGACAATGAAGAAGGAAAACCTAAGAAGAATTAACACTTTTGAATTGTCGTGTTGGTGATGAATATTGAATATACCATGGGCTACGAACAAATCTGTCTTGAAAGAAGTACAACCAGAATGCTCCTTAGAAGCAAAGATGACAAGATTACATCTCACATACTTCGGACATGTTATAAGGAGGAATCAGTCCCTGGAGAAAGACATCATACTTAATGTAGGCAAAAAAAGGAAAAAGACCCTCAAGAGATGGACTGATACAGTTGCTGAAATAATGGACTCAAACATAGCAACAGTTGTGAGGGTGGCTCAGCAGTGATTTGTTCTGTTGTACAAAGGGTCAGCATGAGTTGGAACTGATTTGACAGCACCTTTTTAACAATAACAACAGCATACTTAAGAATGGTTTAAATGGCAAATATTTTGTTATATATATTTTACCGTGGTAAAATTAAAAAAAATAATTATGGGTTTTACAAGGATGAGAAATGTGCACAGGTGCTTGCCTTTCCTATGATGCAAGAATTCAAGTTCATTTTTATGTTGCAGAATCTTTTATTAAATCATCCATTTACTGTAATGGCGCTTCCGCAATAAGTAAAGCATCCCTTTATGTGCTGGTCTTTATGTGGACTGTCTCAGGGCTCAGGTGCACAGTCCATGGACCTTGAAAGGGCTGTTGAAAGTGTTGTCAAAGGTGTACTCTTTGCAGTCTTTATGGCCCTTGAGCATTCCATAGCCAAAGTTCCTCATTAGTAAGTGTTTTTTGCTATCATTCTGATCTTCCAAAACCAAACGAAACCCATTGCCGCCTAGTCCATTCCGACTCATAGCAACCCTATAGGACAAAGTAGAATGGCCCTATAGGGTTCCCAAGGAGCGACTGGTGGATTCAAACTGTGGACCTTTTGGTTAGCAGACATAGCTCTTACTCACTGTGCAACCAGGGCTCCATTCTGATCTTAGAGTATTCCAAATCCTTAAGGAACAAGGCTCAAAGAAGGAAGCACTTTACATTGGATAGTTCCCATACACACACCAGGAATATGTCATCCTCGCCCCCCAATTCTTCCTGCTCACACCCTTTTCAGGCCCTTGGCACATGTGGACAAACCTCCCTTCTGTTAATGAATTCTAGTCTTCTTTCTTTAAGCACATTTGAAGGCACCCCTATTCTAATAACAATATCAAGATGGCTCATACCATGTTTAGGCTTAAAAGATCGTTTATTTTGTTGATATATATCTTGTATGAATACAAGTGATAGTATAGCAAATGTACCCTAAAAATACAGATTCTAAAAGCTAATTCTACATGTGGTTCATTGAATGTTGATGTCCTTTCTGAAAATGTATTCAGCACTTTCTAATACAGTGTTTGTAATCAAAATGGACTGAGTATGTAACAGACATTTGCTTTCCAACTTTTCCTAATTCCAGACTACTAGCTTCCGTATATTTATTTTTTCCATATTACACACCATAAGTTGAAATTATGGCTCTTTGCTGTCAAGATTTTTGTGGTAAATTGCAAATTATCAGGAAAGCATTCAACCTGTGATACCTCTGTGGTTCTAACTGAATGCGGTTGGAAATTGTTATGACAACAAATGTATTCTTAGCTGACTGTTAGGTTAAAATAATTAAGAACTGCAATTGGAGTACATGGATAGATACAAAGAACTTATTGATAAAGAGACAGTCCATAAAAAGACCAGCACATAAAGGGACACTTTATTTATTGCAGAAGTGCCATTACAGTGAATGGATGGATTATTTAATAAAAAGATTCTGCAACATAAAAATGAATTTGAATTCCTGCATCATAGGAAAGGCAAAAATAAATTACAGGTGGGTCCAGGCTTCAAGAGTAAAAGAAAAATTATAAATTCTTTAGATTAAGGTAATTAGTAGTTTCAAAAATGAGATCTGTTGAGCACAATCCATTAAGGAAAATTGGGAGGAATAAAACTATACTAAAACTAAGCACCTATGTTCATACGCAAAAAAAAAAAAAAAAAAAATCCATTCATCCAAAGAAGAAATAGCTGTGCATATAACTGACAAAGGTTTACTTACTGGTTGTATAAAGAATTGGTATGAATTAGTAAGAAAAGGATAAACAGCTCAATAGAAATGCCAGAAAGGAAATTTCCTCAAGAGGAAAAATAAATGGCTCTTAAATATGTGAGAAGATGCTTGGCTTCATCAATAAAAGAAATGTCATGAAATAATCTAAATGAAATAATTTTCACAACCACTAAATAGAACAAGGGAAAATGTATCAGCAATGATACGGCTCATCAGGAACTTCTTACGGACGTTTATATTGGTTCATTCACTGAAGAAAACTCTTTGGAAGTTCTCAAAGCACAGTAGGTACTTCCCTACACCTCAAAATTCCACCCCAGGTATGAAATTCACTCCAGTTTCCACCAAGAGACATATAAGAATATATTCAAACAGATTTATTCCTAATAGCAAATTAGCTACCAAAATTTCCATCAACATCAGAAGGAATACATATTTTGTAATGTCACCATACACAATGGAAAAATATACAGCATTGAAAACAAATAAATTACAATTACACACAACAACATGATTGAATTTCAAAAGCACAATCAGGACACATAATTCATTCATTGAAATTTCACTATTAATAAGTTTAAAAATAGTGAAATTTATAAATTAGATGGGAATACACCCAGGAGTGATAAAACAACTATCTTGAATCATATGGCCAGTTTTGTAGAGCAAGTACAATTAATTAGTGGCAATTCCATAGGTGTGCCAAAGGAGTCCTGGTGGCTCAATGATTAAACACTTGGCTTCTAGCCAAAAGGATGATGGTTTGAAACCACCCAAAAGCCTCGTGACAGGAAGACATGGCGATTTGTTTCTCTAAGGATTACAGCCAATAAAGCCCTATGGGGGTGGGACCAAGATGGCTGACTAGGCAGAGGCTTCTGCTGATCCCTCTGGTAACAAAGGCTTGAAAAAACAAGTGAATCGATTACATACATGACAATCTATGAATTGTGACCATCAAATACAGAACTAAGGAATTGACCTGAGTGACAAGGGAGCGAGAATCTCATTCTGAAGCAGCGACCAGTTTCAGAGCCTCGCTAGCCACGCCCCAGACCTGAGCCCTTGTGGAGCTTTGGGGCCAGAGTGGTGAGGCTGACTGTGGCTTCCTGAGTCAAGGCAAGCACGGGAGGCAGCCCTAACCGCCTGGGGTAATCTCGGCAGGACCCAGCCAGCACACACAGTCTACACACCCCTCTGGAATGTCAGATAAAACAGTCCTCACCAAATAACAAAAGTGACTTTGTCTACTTTACCAGGCTACTCTCTCCAATCTATCTGATCCCTCCCCTCCCTGCCCCAGCTGGCTTCATTAACATTGGAATTCCCTGAGCCAGAGAGTGAAGTGCTCTGCGGGATTTTTTTTTTTCTTTCTAACCCATTCTCCTGGCCTGGGAAAAGCAGCAATTAACAATCAGGGAAAAAAAATCCTTTCCTGAGTTCTCTAAACTGGAGTAACAGTACAGAACCAGCTCCATCCAGGCATAAGAGACACAGTTTTTGGCTATCACTCCTATATGGAACCAGGTGGCCATTTTAATACAAAAGCAATTCTTTTAGAGATCTGACTGTAATTATTGTAGCTTAGAAGTGGAAAGACAAGTTTTGGAGGTCTAATATGGCTCTACCTATTAAACAGAGCCCTCACTGATCCACAGCAGGGAACTGAGGGCTGAGACTCCATCCACACCACATAGCCACCTGCTAAAGGGGTCTGAGGATAGTGACACCGACCAATCTTTAGAGGTACAAGCATTGGGTGCCTAAGGTACAGCTGTAGAGACCACCCACCAGAGTCCTCTAGAGAGCATAGAGGCTCCTTCCTCACTGGCACTTGGGGGAAGGCTGTCAGCACCCTGCCCTCCTTGGAGTGTGTGACCCCTTGCCGCTACTAGAAACTGGTGCATACAACCATCACCACTACTCCTCTAAGATAGTAGGTGAGAGCCTACACCACACACTAGGTGACCCACTATCAGGACACCTGAGCTGATTCTATTCAAGAATAGTGAATGGACTCATACACTCATATACCGGGTAATAGCTCAGACCATGAGGCCATAAAAGCAGAAATCAATAACAGAAAAACCAGGGAAAAGAAATCAAATACTTGAAAACTCAACAATACCCTGCTCAAAAAAGACTGGGTTATAGAAGACATTAAGGAGGGAATAAAGAAATTCATAGAATCCAATGAGAATGAAAACACTTCCTATCGGAACCTTTGGGACACAGATAAAGCAGTGCTCAGAGGTCAATTTATATCAATAAATGCACACATACAAAAAGAAGAAAGAGCCAAAATCAAATAACTGTCCCTACAACTTGAACAAATAGAAAGAAAGCAACAAAAGAAACAGCCAGGCACCAAAAGAAAACAAATAATAAAAATTAGAGCAGAATTAAATGAATTAGAAAACAGAAAAACAATTAAAAGAGTTAACAAGACAAAAAAAAGCTGGTTCTTTAAAAAAATTAACAAAATTGATAAACCATTGGCGAGACTGACTAAAGAAATACAGGACAGGAAACAAATAACCAGATTAAAAAATGAGATGGGCCATATCATAACAGACCTAACTGGAATCAAAAGAATCATGTCAGATTACTATGAAAAATTGTATCATAACAAATGTGAAAACCTAGAAGAAATGGATGAATTCCTACAAACACACTACCTACCTAAACTGACACAAACAGAGGTAGAACAACTAAATAAAAAAAATAGACCCATAAAAAAAGAAGAGATTGAAAAGGTGATCAAAAAACTCCCAACAACAACAACAACAAAAAGCCCTGGCCATGACAGCTTCACTGCAGAGTTCTACTAAACTTTCAGAGAAGAGTTAGCACCACTACTACAAAAGGTATTTAAAAGCATAGAAAAGGATGGAATACTCCCTAACTTATTCTATGAAGCCAGCATATCCCTGATACCAAAACCAGCTAAAGACACCACAAAAAAAGAAAATTACAGACCTATATCCCTCATGAACATAGATGCAAAAATCCTCAACAAAATTCTAGCCAATAGAATTCAACAACATATCAAAAAAAAATTCACTATGACCAAGTGGGATTTATACCATTTATGCAAGGATGGTTCAATATTACAAAAACAATTACTGTAATCCACCATATAAATAAAACAGAAGACAAGAACCACCCAATTTTCTCAATTGATGCAGAAAAGGCATTTGACAAAGTCCAACACCCATTCATGACAAAAACTCTCAGCAAAATAAGAATAGAAGGAAAATTCCTCAACATAATAAAGGGCATTTATACAAAGTCATTATACCTCAGCATAAAGAAAACAAAAATCCTCAGAACTGGACCAATGAGCAACCTCATGATAAACAGAGAAAAGATTGAAGTTGTCAAGGATTTCATTTTCCTTCGATCCACAATCAACAGCCATGGAAGCAGCAGTCAATAAATCAAAAGACGCATTGCACTGGGCAAATCTGCTGCAAAGGACTTCAAAGTGTTGAAGAGCAAAGATGTCACCCTGAAGACTAAGGTGTGCCTGACCCAAGCCATGGTATTTTCAATCACATCTTATGCATGTGAAAGCTGGACAATGAATAAGGAAGACTAAAGAAGAGTTGATGGCTTTGAATTGTGGTGTTGGCGAAGAATATTGAATATACCATGGACTGCCAAAAGAACAAACAAATCTGTCTTGGAGGAAGTGCAGCCAGAATGCTCCTTAGAGGCAAGGATGGTGAGACTGTGTCTTACATACTCTAGACACGTTGTCAGAATGGATCAATCCCTGGAGAAGGACATCATGCTTGGCAGAGTACAGGGTCAGCGGAAAAGAGGAAGACCCTCAATGAGGTGGATTGACACAGTGGCTGCAACAATGAGCTCAAGCATAACAACAATTGTAAGGATTGCGCAGGACTGGGCAGTGTTTCGTTCTGTTGTGCATAGGGTCGCTATGAGTTGGAACCAACTTGCTGGCACCTAACAACAACAACAACATACAAAGCCAACAGCCAACGTCATTCTTAATGGAGAGCTTCTGAAAGTGTTCCTCTTGAGAACAGGAACCAGACAAGTATGCCACTTATCACTACTCTTATTCAGCATTGTGCTGGAGGTCCTAGCCAGAGCAATTAGGGTAGATAAAGAAATAAAGGGCGTCCAGATTGGTCAGGAAGAAGTAAAAATATCTCTATTTGCACATTACATGATCTTATACACAGAAAACCCTAAAGAATCCGCAAAAAAAAAAAAAAACTACTGAAACTAATAGAAGAGTTCAGCAGAGTATCAGGTTACAAGATAAACATACAAAAATCAGTTGGATTCCTCTACACCGACTAAAAGAATATCAAAAAGGAAATCACCAAATCAATACTATTTACAGTAGCCCCCAAGAAGATAAAATACTTAGGAATAAACCTAACCAGAGATGTAAAAGACCTATACAAAGAAAACTACAAGGTATTACTGCAAAAAACCAAAAGAGACCTACATAAGTAGAAAAACATACCTTGCTCATGGATAGGAAGAGTTAACATTGTAAAAACGTCTATTCTACCAAAAGCCGTCTATAGATACAATGCAATTCCAATCCAAATTCCGATGACATTTTTTAATGAGATGGAGAAACAAATCACCAACTTCACATGGAAGGGAAAGAAGCCTTGGATAAGTAAAGCATTACTGAAAAAGAAGAACAAAGTGGGAGGCCTTACTCTACCTGATTTTAGAACCTATTATACAGCCACAGTAGTCAAAATAGTCTGGTACTGGTAAAACTACAGACACATAGGCCAATGGAACAGAATTGAGAATCCAGACATAAATCCATCCACATATGAGCAGTTGATATTTGACAAAGGCCCCAAAAGAGTTAAATGGAGAAAAGTCAGTCTTTTCAACAAATGGTGCTGGCATAACTGGATATCTATGTGCAAAAAAATGAAACAAGACCCACACCTCACACCATGCACAAAAACTAACTCAAAATGAATCAAAGACCTAAACATAAAGTCTAAAATGATAAAGATCACGGAAGAAAAAATAGGGACAATGGTAGGAGCCTAATACATGGCATAAACAGAACACAAAACATTACTAAAAATGCCAAAGAGAAACCAGATAACCGGGAGCTCCTAAAAATTCAAACACCTATGCTCATCCAAAGACTTTGCCAAAAGAGCAAAGAGACTACCTACAGATGGGGAAAAACTTTTTGGCTACGACATCTCTGACCAGCGGCTGATCTCTAAAATCTACATGATTCTGCTAAATATCAACCACAAAAAGGCAAATAACCCAATTAAAAAATGGGCAAAGAATATGAACAGGCACTTCATCAAAGAAGACATTCAGGCAGCTAACAGATACAGGAGGAAATGCTCTCAATCATTAACCGTTAGAGAAATGCAAATCAAAAGTACAGTGAGATTCCATCTCACTCCAACAAGGCTGACACTAATCCAAAAAACACAAAATAGTAAATGTTGGAGAGGCTGTGGAGAGATTGGAACACTTACACACTGCTGGTGGGGATGTAAAATGTTACAACCACTTTGGAAATTGATTTGGCGCTTCCTTAAAAAGCTAGAAATAGAACTACCATAAAAAAACGATCCAGCAATCCCACTCCTTGGAATAATTCCTAGAGACATAAGAGCCTTTACACGAAGCAATATATGCACACCCATATTCATGGCAGCAGTGTTTACAATAGCAAAAAGTTGGAAGCAACCAAGGTGCCCATCAATGGATGAATGGATAAACTATGGCATATTCACACAATGGAATACTATGCATCAGTTAAGAACAATGTTGAATCCATGAAACATTTCATAACATGGAGAAGTCTGGAAGGCATTACGCTGAGTGAAATCAGTCAATTGCAAAAGGACAAATATTGTATAAGACCACTATTATAAGAACTGGAGAAATAGTTTAAGCAGAGAATACTCTTTGACAGTTACGAGAGGGAGGAGGGCGGGAGGGAGGAGAGGGGCATTCACTAATTAGATGGTGGATAAGTTTCATTTTAGGTGAAGGGAAAGACAATACACAATAAAGGAGAGGTCAACACAAATGGACTAAACCAAAAACAAAGAAGTTTCCTTAAAAAACTGAACACTTCAAAGGCCAGCATAGCAGGGGCAGGGGTTTGAGGGCTATGGTTTCAGGGGACATCTAAGTCAATCGGCATAATAAAATCTATTAAGAAAATATTCTGCATCCCACCTTGGAGAGTGGCTTCTGCGGTCTTAAACACTAACAAGCGGCCATCTAAGATGCATCAATGTGTCTCAACCCACCTGGAACACGGAAGAATGAAGAACACCAAAGGCACAAAATAATTATGAGCCTGAGACATAAAGGACCACATAAACCAGAGATTACATCAGCCTGAGACCAGAACAGCTAGATGGTACCTGGCCACAACTGATGACTGCCCTGACAGGGAACTCAACAGAGAAACCCTGAGGGAGTAGGATAGCAGTGGGATGCAGACCCTAAATTCTCATAAAAAGACCAGATTTAATGGTCATACTGGGACTGGAGGAACCCCGGAGGCCATGGGCCCCAGACCTTCTGTTACCCCAGGGCAGGCACCATTCCCAAAGCCAACTCTTCAGACAGGGATTGGACTGGAATAGGGGATGGAAAATGACACTGGTGAAGAACAAGCTTCTTGGATCAAGTCGACACATGAGACTATGTTGGCAACTCCTGTCCGGAGGGGAGATGAGAGGGCAGAGGTAGTCAGAAGCTACCTGAATGTACACGAGGAGAGAGAGGGGAGGGAAGTACTGTGCTATCTCATCAGAGGGAGAGCACTTAGAAGTCTATAGCAAGGTGTATATAATTTTTTTATGAGGAACTGACCTGATTTGTAAACTTTCACTTAAAGCACAATAAAAACTAATTAAAAAAAAAAACCCCAAAAACCCTATGGGACAATTGTACTCTGTCACTTAGGGTCGCTATGAGTTAGAATCACTTAAAACAATAAGAATTATACAAGGCTGCAGTATCAAACTATCACAAAATGGGAGGCTTAAAATTAGAAAAGAAAATATTGTCTCAAAGTTGTGGAGGCTAAAAGTCCAAATTCAGGCTGTCAACAGGACTATGTACCCTCCGAATCTCTGAGGGAAGATCCTTTCTTGTCTCTCCCAATTTCTGGTATCCTTATGAGCTCTTTGGCTTGCAGGTCCAGCATAACTCCATCTATTCCTTTGTCTTCACATGACCTCCTCTTTCTTTGACTCTCTGTCTCAATATCTTCTCTTTTATAAGGACACCACTCATATTGGTTTAGGATGCTCCCTACTACTGTATGACCTCATGTTAACACATAATATCTTCAAAGATCTTATTTCCATACAAAGTCACATTTACAGGAGTTAAGACTTCAACCTATCTTTTAAGGAGGCACAATTAAATCGATAACAATAAGATTCAACAAAATACAAGAACTTCAGAGAAAGCAATAAATATAGATTTCAAGATAGTGTTTGCCACCAGGAGGGTACAGGACAAAAGAGTGGGAGAGTATTCATTGAATTATATGGTGATGCCATTATTTTATAACCCAGGTCATGGGTATATGAGCTTTCATTATACTACTATTCTTTAAGAACTACTGATACATTTCATACAGTACTTTGCATATGATATTTTAATAATAAGTAAAATTCAAAAAATTCCACTTTCCAGATTCTTTCATATTCTAGATTCTAAACCCATTCTCTATCATCTAATATTAAAGCTGTACTTCCGAAACTTCGGCATGCATCAGAATCTCAAAGAAGTAATTACTTAGAATGTTCATCCTTCAGATGACTCCCCAGATATCAAAGTAGGTCTTGGGTGAGGTATGGAAACCCACAGTATGAACAAGGCCTCAGGAGACTCATCTCTGCAAGTGTTTTATGAACATAAAGGGAGACAACTTTGCACTACAATATACCTGGTGTGTCTGGTGAGGAGCTGACCTCCTGATTTAGTGCTAGACACAATCCCTCTGCCAACTATCAGTGGTGATCAGAAGTCTCTCCAGCCACATCATTAATTCTCCTACAAGATTTGTTTTGTTGTCCCCCCAACACCCAGAGACAATTCTGACAGATGGCTCTGCTTCTTTGTAGTTGTGGAAAAGTGATCTCCCTAAGCCTGCCAACTTCCCCTATGTCCCATTCTATTTCACGTTCTATACATCGTCCTTCAAATAAAGTTCATGTCCATAGAAAAATTCTTTTCCTCATAAATATACATTACAAACATTTGTATGAGATTCCTAAGAGTACAGCCAATCCCCTAAAACTTCAATGATTCTAATAATTGTACTTAGCCTCTGTGGACTCACCAGAGATGAGAAAGAAAAACTGCAAAATAAGGTGACTAAGGAGAAAAGTAACATCTCATATACGTGCTGATCAATATTTTTTTGTTTTTGGTTTTTTAAGGATCAAAGCAAATGTGGTTCCAAAACAGACTACCCGCTCCACCCTGCCTACTCAACAATTATTCATTTGACTTAATTACTAAGATGAGAAAAACATGCTAATAGATACTACAATAATGGTAAACCAAAAAAACTTTGGAGAAAGTGGAAAATATGTGAGAACAAGCAAAAATAAGCCTTATATATTAAGGCAACATATAGAACACTGTGGTCCTAGTTAAATTTTATCGAGTATTAGGTGCCAGGCAACATATTAAGTGCTTGTAGTGGATATAGGAATTAACTTCCCAACAGAAAACATACTCTACATTGTCAATCTAAAGCTCTCTCAGTAATTATTTTCTCCCAAACAGAACTTTCGTTAGAAATGGATATGATACTATTCTCAGTGATCAGATGGAAGTAGATGTCTTCTGTATTGATTTTATGGAAAAGTCTATTAATAATAAGTCCTCTATTAACAATAGGTCTGGGGACAGTCTATTTGGTATCTCTGAGCATGATGTCTGGATATGACAGCTGAGTCTGTTGCAGCCATCTTTGGTTTGATGAAAAAATCTAGAGATCTAGAAATCCAAACCCAAAGTAGGTAATATAATCACTGAAAAGCAGGTGTGCACCTGATGATTCTCCTCAAGGCTCCCTTCATGTCTCTGTTTCTCAGGCTGTAGGTGAAGGGATTCATCATGGGAGTTACCATAGTGTACATCATTGAAGCTACTGCAGTCTTCCTGGAAGAGTGTGTAAATGTTGTACTCATATACGCACCAAAAGCTGTCCCATAGAATAAGCAAACAACTGTAAGGTGAGACCCACAGGTAGAAAAAGCTTTATGCTTTCCACCTGCTGAAGGTATTCTCAGAATGGAAGATACAATTTGAATATAAGAGAAAATGATTCCAGAGAAAGGAAGAGCACCCAGTATGCTAGCTGCAAAATATAAGATGATGTTATTGATGAGGGTTTCAGAACAGGCAACTTTGATGACCTGAAAAACTTCACAGAAGAAGTAAGGAATTTCCAGGTCTGTGCAGAAGGACAGTTGCAACAACATCAGACTGTGGAGAAGGGCATCCACAATGCTAACGAGCAAGGGGACTAGGCTCAGCAGGCCGCAGAAGTGGGGATTTATGATAGCTGTGTATCTCAGTGGGTGACAAATGGCCACATAGCGGTCATAGGCCATTACTGAAAGGAGAAAACTTTCCAAACTACCAAAAATCAGGACAAAGCAGGCCTGGGTGAGGCATCCTGCATAAGTGATGCTCTGATTCTGTGCTTGGAGGTTCACCAGCATTTTTGGGATCGTGGTGGTGATGAAACAGATGTCAGTAAATGAGAGATTGGAAAGAAAGAAGTACATGGGGGTGTGGAGGTGGGGGTCAGAGCTGACGGCCAGGATGATGAGCAGGTTTCCCAGGACAGTGACCAGATATATGGACAAAAACAGGCTAAAAAGGAGAGGCTGCACTTTGGGATCCTCTGTCAGTGCCAGGAGAAGGAATTCTGAAATTCCTGTTTGGTTTCTAGGTTCCATATTGTTGATGAATCTGATGGAAAAGAAGAGGTGACTTACAATCAAATGTCAGCAAGCAGCATCTCGGGATGGGAAGGAGAGGGATGGAGCGGAATTCAGGAATACAAAGGTGGTGCTGTCTGTGTGCATATTTTTTGGTTAAAAAAAAAAAAAAAGACCAGAAGCTGATATAGCAGAGTGTCAATATTTATTTGTTTTGAAAGAGATGAAAGGGTGGTCTTTTTTTTTTTAATTACACTATGTTCATTTAAAATATTTGGTAATTTTATAGAGAAAAATACAAAGAGGAGGCAGCCTGATGAGTCTGTCTTGGACACCACGTGTTTCCCCAGAGGTCAGAACTGGGTAACAGAATTAAGAGTATCCCCCGCTTTTTGAAAGGTCACTATATCCAGCTTCACTTTTATGAAAAATCCACATTAGTATCTGTTTTCTTCACATTCAGTGTTTGTTCTACAGTAAGCCATTAAAGAGGCAGTGCATACCCTGAGCAGCCGAAGTCACAGGGCCAAGCTCCTTCCCTGGGAACTACACTCAGCATCTCAATATAAAATGCCATGGCTTTGAACTGTGTCCATGAACATTGTATGTTAGTGTTATTTTAGGTTATATGTATTATTTGGTGGGTTAGTTTTTGGGTCTGGGGATGCTGAAAATTTTTTCTCATATAAATTAATGGTAATCTTCCTCACTTCATCCCATTTCAGCTTATAAGTTTCATAGGAACACTCTACTTTTGGATAGTGAGGGAAACCTGTAATGTAGATGTGTGTTAAGAGCCAGGAATGAGAAAACAAGGTGATGTTGATAAAACCTCCTTAACCACCACAAGAATGCTAGTAAATGTCAGAAAATTGTAAAATGGTCATCATGCTTGAGAAGGGGCAGATTTCTGTTCAGAAGGAAAATTGTTGTTGCCATTGTGGAGAGAGAGGAGGATGCCAGCAGAATGTCTACTCCTTGATATCGGTGCAAAGATATAAGAAAACATGTCAGGAAGATGGGAGACAGGTTGGAGATGAGGGGTGACTTGTTTCCAATCTTTTCATGCACATACTATTGTCACATGCAACATTCCCGGGTGAACCTGTATTAAAACAGCTGTCCTCATTTCCAAACATTAACTAAGGGATTCGGGTTACCTGGCTGGCATCACCGAGGAATGACGCTTGGCATCTGCCCTGGATGTTGGAGGGTGTAGATGGAAGAGCTTTCCTTAGGAAAGGCAGAGGGATGAAGTGAGGCACCAGGCTCCCCGGCAAGAGAATCATCTGTGGGTGGAGTCTCAGGTGTGCTGTTTCCTGACTGGAGGGGGACTGTTGAGTGAGATGGTCACAGGCAGACTATTCGAGGTCTCTATGTCCCTTGGGGGCTCAATATCCAAAGCTCTTCATTAAGCAAACACTTTTCTTGTCATTCTGATCCCAGGACATTGCAAATCTTTAAAGACCAAGACAATATAAGGTAGAATTCAGGATGGCTGATTCTCAGCCCCTGGGGGACCATCTGCATGCCATTTACCCCTCTCTACCTATTTCTCTCACCTCCAGATTACATACCTTGCACACACGGATATACTATACTTCTCTAATTGCATTGCAGTCTTTTTAAGTACAACTGGAATCATCTCTATCTTACCAATGGCATTAGAAAGCCTGATTTCAATTTTAGCTGTGAGATTTTAATGTATGTATGAAAAAAAAATAATTTTTATTTTTTTTTATGAGGGTACAAACGATATATATTTAGGAATATAGTTAAGCTACGGTAAAATGCAAAAAATATAGCATTGTTACTTTCTAAGGGTCATTGAATGCATCCTGATCCTTAATCTTTATTCTGTATATTTATAGAGCATGTTTTAAGCTATTCTCTGTGATCAATTCTGACTGTGTTCACTGAAGATAGACCTATTACTTCCTTTTTAGAATTTCATAATCAACTTTTCCTGTGTGTCCCAATAATTTTGGTGTACATTTTTCTTCACATTAGTGGAATGTGGGTTCATGTCTTGGCTGTTGATTTTTAATGGTGTTGTGAGAAATCGCAATGTCACTGGCTAGGCACTGTTATGCAGGTTTATCCATACTCTCAGTAGATTTAGTTAGATGACAACCATTATTTAATAGATGCAGATGGTATTCCATTTGAATATTCACTTAAAAGACTTTATCTTTAATGATTTCAATATTTTATGTGTTTATCAATTTATTTTACTACACTTTGATTGTTTCCATATGAATTTTGTTTGTTAATCTACAGTGTTCCCAACATATTATATGAAAACAATTTGAGACAAGATGACATCATACTGTCACTCTTCATATTAACCTCATTCATTTCAAAAATATGACATAATAAAAACATAAGAAAGGACAGGGAGTTCAAAAAGAAAAAATGTAAATTTTTACTGGAATCTCCCCATTCAAATAGAATCTGTCAGTCATAATTTTAATAGCCAGGAAGAAAAGCAATGCAAAAGTGATAACCAACAAAAACAAGACAAATTTTCCAGTTACCATAATCAGAATTCAAACACAAAATTATAAGTAGACTGCACCAAGGGGCTTTGTAAATTTATGGCCTTAGCAAGAAATTTTAGCTGGATGGTTGCTCTTTCCAGGTAATAAGGGCTAAATGTTCTGGAAAATGAGTAGGTATTTGAAGCCAAGGTCAGAGGTGGTGCTACTTGATTTGAGAAGTGTGAGTGAACACAGGAATTGTGGACATTGCTTGGCTCGTGACTGCGGACTTTGATCAACTGAAAGTTTCTTAAAAGCCTTCAGGGAGAAACTGAACCAAGCTCCCTCCTGTCTTGGTGGCTGGATTTGTGATTTTCTCACTATTACCAACAGGAAAAGGCAGGAAATAGAATTCAGGACTTGAGTGTTGGTGATTGGTGAGAGCTACTGTGAACCTGCTAGACAGAAAGAATGAACCCATCAGTGAGAAAAGAGAGAGAGAGAGAAAAATCATTCCATTCAAAGAGAATATGCAAGTCGTAATTTATATAGCCAGGAAGAATAATAACGCAAAAACAATAACCAATAAAAGTATACTCAGAAAAAAAAAATCATGATTCAGAACATACAAGCAAGCAAGGCTGTAATGGAATGTGTGATGGAGAGCATAGAAAGATGAGATCAAAGAAGTAGTGTTAGGTAAATTATACAAAAAGCATACTGATGGAAAGAGCAGGTGCAGGATGGCCTAATAATCCTAAATGATGGTGGCTTGCACCATGGTTGTAATGGTGGAGGTGGTAATATTTGGTGGGATTATGGATATATTTGGTGGTATAGACAACAGGGTTTTCTGAAAAATTGGGCACTGGAGGTAAGAAAGGGAGAGGAATAGAAGATGATGCTGGGCTTGTAGTTTTGGGTCTGGTGAGTTTGAGGTGCCTGTTAGGCAACTACATGGAGATGCCAAGTGAGCAGTTGTGTATAAACCTGGAATTCAGGTGAATGTTCCTCTCTGCAGACATAAATCTGCAAGTTGCTAGAGTGTACAGTGTAGACTGTAGTTGTTAGAGTGGAGTGTAGAAGGCCGAAGAAGAATTGACCTTTGAATTGTGGTGTTGGGGAAGAATTTTTGCATATACCATGGACAAATGAGCAAATCTGTCTTGGAAGTACAACCAGAATGCTCCTTAGAAGCAAGGACGACAAGGTTACGTCTCACATACTTTGGACATGTTATTAGGAGGGACCGGTCCCTGGAGAAGGACATCATGCTTGGTAAAGTAGTGCGTCCGCTAAAAAGAGGAAGACCCTCATTGAGGTGGATTGACTTGGTGGCTGCGACAATGTGCTCAAGCAAAACAACCATTGCAAGGATGGAGCAGGACTGGGCAGTGTTTCTTTCTCTTGTACATAGGGTCGCTCGAGGGAACCTAACAACAACAACAGAATGTGGACAACTTTTAAAGCCTTGAGTATGGATGCTGTTGCAAAGGAGTCAGGGTAGCTAGAGAAAAGAGGGTTAGGACTGCGCCTTAAGGCACTCCAGTGTGTGAGGTTGTGAACATGAGAGAGACATATCAAAGGAAATTGAGAACTAGTATCCAGTGAGGTAGGAGTAAAACCAAGACAACGTAGAGTGCTGGAAAACAAATGTATTATTTTCCGTGACTTCTGTAACAGATAAGCACAAACTTGGCAGCATAATACAACAGAAATGGAGGACAGAAGTCTGAAATCAGTTTCACTGTTCTGAAATCAAGATTTGTGCAGAGTACTGCTCCCTCCAGAGACTCTACAGACAAATCTGTTTGTTGTCTCTTTGAGCTTCTGGTGGTTTTAGGTTTTCCTTGGTTTGTGACCCCACCATGTCATCCAAGCCTCCACGGGCATATTATCTTTCCTTCCATCTGAGTCAAATCTCTCTCTGCATCTCTGTCATAAGGATATTTTTTATTATATTTAGGGTCTACTCAGATAATCCAAGACATGATCCATAACTTAATCCTATCTGCCAAGAACCTTTTTTCCAATAAGGTAAAATTTACAAGGTCTACACATTAGGACCTGATATCTTTTGGGCTGTTATCCAATGTATTACACCAAGTGAAGAAAGTATTTCCAGTAAGTACTAAACTAAGTCAATGTAGGTGACAAATGAAATGGAGAACTGAAGCCTGGATTTAACAAGGTAGAGAACCCTGGTGACTCTCAGAAGCACTTTCTGTTGCATGCAGGTGCAAGAGTCTGATTGGACTGACCTCAGAAAGAAATGGGAAGTCAGAATACACGATCAGGAATATAGACAAAATTAAAGTTATTTCAGAGAATTTAAGGAAAAGGATTTTATTTATTTCATAGTAGACAACCTTTATAGCAAAAACAGTCATAGATGAGAATGAAAATACCAAGTTGCTCTCACTCCTGTAAAATGCTAACAGAATTTCAAAAAATCAAATCCAGAAATGAATGAGAAAAGGGAATACTTCTGTCAAATTTGGTTTAATTCCATGAGTGCAAGGTTGGTTCTTTCTCCATACTACCAGTGTTCACTCTCATTCTTCCTTTACTTGGAAGTCAACTTCTCAGTGAGGCTTCTTCCATCCCTCCTACCTAAATTACAACACCTTCATATTTTCTTACCCTATCTCCTGATGTATATTCTCCATAACACTTACCACCACCCAAGTCATGCATTTCTAATTGCATCAGGTTGGGTGTCCTGGGGAGCAGAGATTAGGATGCCAAAGGTTTGTTAGGGAGTACTTCTTGGACCAGCACCTGTGAAGGAGAAGGGAACAAAGAAGGATTGGGCAGGGGGAGAAACTGAGTTGGGATGCACTCTTGAGATTAGGAGGGAGCTCTGTAGCTGGAATGGCCCTTCAGAGTTATTCCAGTTTGGGGAACAGGGTCAGGCCTTTAAAGGGTGTATTGATCATACATTGGGTACAACCCTGGGAGGAGGTGTGACCTTGAGTACCCAGGCTCTCTTCTACTGAGGCCCTCCCAAATGAGGCTAACAGTTAAAGGTGCTCTGCTGGCCTAAGTGCTGAAGCAAGTGCTTAAGATATGTGAAAGTAGCAGGAAAGAAAGGACCAGAATGAGAATGCCAGACCTGGAATAAAGTTGTGCTGGCTCACATTCATTGGGTACACTATTTCAGTACTCATTAGGTGGCAGGCATTGCATTTGTTGTTGTTCATTGCTACTGAGTCAGCACCGACTAATTGGGATTCCATGTAAAACCAAATGAAATGCTCCCCAGGCTTGTGTCATCTTCATGGTGGCTTGTATGTTTTAGTCCATTGTAGTGGCCATTGTTAATCCCACCTTCTTGAAGGTTTTCCTGGCCTTTGCTGTCCCTCAACTTTATCCAACACAAAGTCTTTTAGTGATTGGCCCATTCTGATGATGCATTCAAAGTAAGTGAGTTGAAGACTCAGATCAATGTTCTGTTCTCAATTGGGTTTTCATTGGCTGATTTTTAGAAGTAGATTACTAGACCTTTCTTTCTAGTTTGTCTTAGTCTGCAAGTTCAGCTTAAACCTGTTCATGATGGGTGACCCTGCTGATGTTTGAAATACTGGTGGCATAACTTTCAGCATTGTTGCAACATGCAAGCCATCACAGTACAACAAAGTGACAGACAGGTAGTGACATTACAGTAAGCACTTGTAGTCACTATGATGCTTGACTCCACATCAGACTTTCCCAATAAGAGGTTTAGTCTAAGCCTCCCATAGTGATGAAATTTCTCTTGCTGGTAATTAGTTTTGGAAGGTTCATATGTCCCATACCAGGCTGATAGTATAGGCTGTCGTCTAAATGATTCCTTGGGAAGATTATTTCTCTGTTACAAAGAGACCAAATAGAGGCAGTCAGTTTTCTGTCCTTTTATTGTTTCTGAGATGACCTATGTGCTGCTGCAGCCTTTGCTGATCATGAGGAGAACAACCTCAGCACGAAGCCAACGCGTGAAGAGAGAAAATGCAACACTGTAGTTCTGTGCCTGAATCTATTCTACCTCTGAGACTCTTGTTAGGAGTGATAATTGTTTTTAATGCTTGACCCTGTTTGTGTCACTGATAAAGCTGAGGTGTCTCAAACCTTCTCTAACACATGAACTAATATGTTTATGCCAACTTTATAGATGATGATACTGAGCTTGGAAGCAAATTGTCGAATGTCAAACAGCTACTACTGAGCAGAGGTAAGATTCAACTTGATGTCCAGGATGAAGACTAGGTTCTCAAGATCAACGACAAGGTACATGGATGGGAACAGCCTAAAGAGGAGGGGCTGCCATACTGGATTCTCTGAGAGGACCAGGTGGGAGGAATCTTGCTTGGTTTTCCCATGTTCAGTGTTCTGATTCCATGTTGCTGATGAGTCTGATGGAGAAAAATAGAGGTGATGATACACGTAATAGATATGCAAGGAGTGCTCATTTAGAGGAAGTCTCACATCCATCTTGTGAAACCAAATGAATATCACAAACCTTTCTCTATGCTCTCTCTGTTTTTCTCTCTTTCTCCTCCACTTCCTTCTTCCTTTCCTCTTTCACTCTTTTTCTCTCAGGCCTCCTCTCTCCTCCACTACCTCATTCCTCAAATTTTAATTATTGAATATCCTACTGCCTAGAAAATCACCAAATTCAAGACTATAGCTGCCTCTGGGAAGCAAAGGAGGAGAATGGGCAGGAATAAAAAAAAAGTCCTCTTTATGCATACTATTGTATTAATTTAAGAAGATAGTTGTTATGACAAAATATCAGCATTTTTTAAATTCTGGAAACATATGTGGGTATTTCTCCTATTCTTCTGTGCTTTTGTGCCTGTTAAAATAGTTCATTGATCAATAAAGGGAAACAGGTAAATGGCTGATTTAGCCTGTGATATCTGCATATAAAAAAAAAGTTTTGTTTTTTTTTTTTTAATCTGCGTAGTTTTCCACTTTGTCATGGATAGAATTATGTCCCCCTACCAAAAAAATGTGTGTATTAACTTGGTTAGGCCATGAATCCCAGTATTCTCCATTTTGTGATTGCAATTTTATGTCAAAAAGGATTAGAGTGGGATTGTAACACATTTACCAGGTCACATCCCTGATCCAATGTAAATGGAGTTTCCCTGGGGTGTGGTCTGCACCACTTTTTATCTCTCAAAAGGTAAATGGAAAGGGAAGCAAGCAGAGAACCGGGGACCTCATACCACCAAGAAAGCAGCACCAAGAGCAGAGTGTGTCCTTTGGACCTGAAGTTCCTGTGCTGAGATTCTCCCAGACCAAGGGAAGACTGATGACAAGGACCTTCCTCCAGATGCATCACAGACAGAAAGCCTTCCCCTGGAGTTAGCTCCCTGAATTCAGACTTCTAGTCAATCAGACTGTGAGAAAATAAGTTTCTCTTTGTTAAAGCCATCTACTTGTGGTATTTCTGTTATAGCAGCACTAGATGTCTAAGACACACTTATTCTCACATAGTTCTCATAACCAGGTAACAGAGTGAAAACCAAAAGGAATATTAAGAATCATATATAAAAAAGTAAGAAGAAGATCAGCGTACAACTCTGCTCTCAAAAAACATTAAAGGAAATTTTGGAAAAATCTAGAACGTTCAAAATTGAACAAGGGCAAGTTCCAGGAATTTTAGGGTCAGGGTAGGATATTAGCATAATGAGAGCTGTTCAAGTACTGGTGCAAAGGTACAAAGAAGTATGTCAAGAGGATGGACAATTAGGCATGTGTCTCACAAGTGACTCCATTCTGCTCATCTCCTGCAAATATCTACCTTACAGCTGCCCCCAAATGGACTGTTAGACAAAGATCTCTCCCAATTTGGAAAACATAAACTAGGGATCTTCAGATTACCTGGGTGCTAGCACTAAGGAGTGAGATTAAGTTCTCCAGAGATTAAAGGATAAAAATGGAAGTGCTGTACTCAAGGAGCGCAGAAAGACCAGGCTTTTGTGAAGAAATGATGATCTCTTCTTTTTAGGTGTGCTACCTACTGACCTGGGCAAGGCTATTGAGTGTGTGGTCATAGACAGACTACTCGTAGTCTCTGTGACCCTTGAAGTTTCAGTATCCAAAGCTCATCATTGGTCAAACTCTTTTGTTGTCATTCTGATCCCAGGTTAGTGAAAATCTTTAAGAAGCAAGGCTCAGAGAAAGAAGAACTTAGCATTGACTGATTCCTTCACCAGGGATATGCCATCGTCTTTCTTCCAAGTCTTTCTGCTCACATCCATTGCAAGTACCATGCACAAATGTACACAGAGCACTTCCATAATTAGATTCTAGTCCTTTTTTCAGATATATTCGAATGCATCCCTTTTCCAACAAAAATACCGGGGAGACTGACATCATGCTTAGGGTCACAAATACAGTTTATTATACTGGTATACATATTCCCTGTATAGAGACAGGTGATAATTTTTATCAGTTCAACTTTATGGGCTTCAACTCTAAAAAATTCCAGCTATAAGAGCCAGTTCTACGTATGGTTCACTGAAGGTTGCATATTGTATTCAGCTGTTTCTAATATGTTTTCTGTAATCAACATGGACTTAGCATGTAACAGAGATATTACTCATTTTTTAGAATTTTGCTACGAAGTTTTTTCAAATTCATAGTAGTAACTTCAATATACACCTTTTTTGTTTCCCACATTACTCACCATAGATTGAAATTGTGACTTTTTGTTATCAATATTGTTGAAATAAATTACAAATTCCCCAGAGAGGAATTAACTGTGATACAATAGTTGTAACATACTATGATTTTGGGATTTCTTGCTACCACAACAAACTTATTTTTCGCTGATTGGTATGCTACAATAATTAAAATTCATGACAATGGTGTAGGGATAGAAACAAGAGACTTGTTGATTGGAAGAGAGAACCCAGAAGAGGACCAGCACATAATAGTAACTATTTATGAAGACGTGGCATTACAACGAATGGATGGGCAATTTAATAAAAGTTTCAGGGACATAAAAATGAATTTGAATTCCTGCCTCACATCAAAGGCAAAAATTATTCCAGTGGGTTCACCCTTCAAATGTAGAAGGTAATACTATAAATATTTCAGATAAAGATAGATACGTAGAGGTTTCATAAACAAGACCTATTGAGGACAAACCATTAAGAAAAATATTGACAAATTCAACCATGTTAAAACTAAGCCCTTCTGTTCAGCCAAAAACACTAAAGGATATCCAAAACAAACCATACACCTTAAGAAGAAATTTTCCATGCATATAACCAACAAAGTATTAATATCCCAATTAAACAAAGCTTATAAATTAATAAGAAAAAAGATAAACCACTCAAAAGAAACACCATGAACAGATATTTCACAAAAGGGGAAAAATAAACAGCCCATAATACGTGAAAAACCTGTCAATCACGTAATAAGAGAAATAGAAATCAATTAAATAATGTTTTACACCCAGCGGATTGATAAATGAAAATGTGTTGGTGATTAGGTGAACATGAGGAACATTGAACATTAGTGTAAATTAGTTCAACCACTCAGGAAACTCCTTGTAACTACTCAAAGGATAATAGGTGCTCCTCCATACCCAATAACTACCCTCCTCCAAGTATAAAACTCTTGCTCATTTCTGCCAGAAGATATGTATGGAACTATTGAAACAGCCCTATTCATAATAGCAGAAAACTAGTAAGCAAAATTCCCATGAACATCAAAAAGGAGAAATTTTGTGATATTACTATACATAATGTGAAAACACACAGCATTGACAATAAATTAGGTAGTGCTACACTCAACAAGAGGTTTGAATCTCAAAAGCACAATGATGAGAAAAACAAGGGCGACAGAGAATTCTTATATTAAGATTAAAGAATTAGTGCCAGTACCATTCAATAGGAAAATAAAAATCTCTTCAACAAATGGTACTGAGACAACTGGATAGCCACATGCAAAAGAGTAAAAGTGAATTCTTACCTCATAGCTTATATAAAAATTAACTCAGAATGGATCAAGACCTGAATATAAGCACTAAAATATAGACTTCTTAGAAGGAAACATAGAGGCAAATCTTCAAGAACTTGAATTGGAAATGGTTTCTTAAATATGACACCAAAAGTACAGGCAACACTATTCACTTTTTTACTATAACAGGTAATATTCACAGGTTCCAGGGCTTCCTATATGTTTTGGGGGAACCAGTATTTAACCCATACAGGGGAGATGTCTTCTGAGGACTCCATGGACAGGTCTATCAACAATACATCCAATGAAGAACAGTAAATTTTCTCTCTGGACATCATGTCTGGATATGACACTATCATCTGCTAAAGCAATGAATATGACCGTGAGGGAGACCAGTTCTGTGATGAAGCCTACTCTCCTGTCCCTGTACATTCCCTACCTCTGGAAGGCCTTTCCTTGTAATGAGACATAACTGTATTGTTTGAGGATATTAGAGTCAGTTCTTTTTCTTCTTAAAATCAAAGAATTCCTCACTGATGAAGTTCAGATACCTTATACCCATCTCAAGCCACAAAGATAACATATTTATGCCATTTCGTAGATGATGAAATTGAGTATAGTGGATGCTAATGTTGCCCTGAAGAGACAGAAATGGATATCACTAATTAACAAATTTGAGTATAACCACGGCCAGCTCCCTTATATGACAGTGTGGCTAAATTGTTGCTAGATTGTTAGGTATCGTCAAGTGAGTTCCGGCTCATAATAACCCTATGTACAACAGAATGAAACACTGCCGGGTCCTGCACCATCTTCATAAGGTTGCTGTGTTTGAGCCCATTGTTGCAGCCACTGTGTCAGTCCATCTCATTGAGTCTCCCTCCTTACACTGACCTTCTATCTTACCAAGCATGGTGTCCCTTACTAGGGACTGGTCCCTGCTGATAGTATGTCCAAAGTACTTGAGAAAAAAGTTCACCATCCTTGCTCCCAAGAAGCACTCTGGTTGTACTTCTTCCAAGACAGGCTTATTTATTCTGGCGGTCAATGGTTGTGATCATTAAGGTTGTGTGTCAATTTGGCTGGGCCATGATTCTCAGAGGTTTGGCAGATACGATGTAGTTTGGCAGTCTTATGATGATGTGATCACCTCCATGATGAAAATTCATATAGTGTGATCACCTCCGTGATGGGAACTGCTCTGAGTAGCCAATCAGTTGAAATGGAGTTTCCTTGGGGGTGTGGTCTGCATTCAACATAAGTAGGCTTTCTAGCAAGGCTTGGGGGGTTTGCTCACACTGAATCCTTCAGTTGGCTCCTGATCATCTGACTTCTGGTTCTTGGGACTTGTGCTAGCAGCTTGCCTGCCGTTTGCCTGCCGATCTTCGAATTGGTACATCTTCCTAGACTGTGAGCCAGAGCCCTGCTGTCTGGCTTGCTGATCTTGGGTTTCCCAGACCCTGCTGCTACATGAATCAGGAGAAGCCTCCAGCCTGACCCACATTCCAGCCTCTAAAACTCCATAAGCCATTTCCTTAATATAAACCTCTCTCTCTCTATTTATACGCTTCCCTTTCATCTGGTACCCGAGGGCTTCTTTTGCTGCTCTATTTGTTCAAGTTGTAGGGTTAATGTCTTGATTTTGGCCCTTTCTTCTTTTTGCATGTGTGCATTTATTACAATAAATTGACCTCTGAGCATTGCTTTTGCTGTTTCCCGAAGGTTCTGGTAGGATGTGTTTTCATCCTCATTTGATTCTATGAATTTCTGTATTCCGTCCATGCTTTCTTCTATAACCCAGTAGTTTTTGAGCAAGATATTTTTCATTTTTCCTGTATTTGATTTTGTTTTTTTCTTGCTTTTTCTGTTGTTGATTTCTACTTTTTTGGTTTTATAGTCAGAAAAGATGCTTTGTAATATTTCGATGTTTTGGATTCTGTTAAGGCTTGTTTTGCCGTCTAATATGAGGTCTATTCTGAACAATGTTTTATGTGCATTGGAAAAGAAAGTATACTTGACTGCTGTTGGGTGGAGTGTTCTGTATATGTGTATGAGATCAAGTTGGTTGACTGCGACCTTTAGATCTTCTGTGTCTTTATTGAGCTTCTTTCTAGATGTTCTGCCCTTTGCCAAAAGTGGCGTATTAGAGTCCTACTACTATTGTGGAGCTGTCTATTCTTTTTCACTGCTGTTAGAGTTTGTTTTATATATTTCAGAGCCCTGTTGTTGGGTGGATATAAACTTACTACAGTTATGTCCTCCTGGTGTGTTGGGCCTTTAATCATTATGTAGTACCCTCCCTTATGCTTTGTGGTGGATTTCCTTTAAAGCCTATTTTGGCAGAGATTAATATTGCCACCCCTACTCATTTTTGGTTGTTGTTTGCTTAATATATGTATTTTTTTCCCTCCTTTGAATTTTAGTTTGTGTCTCTGAGTCTAAGGTGTGTCTCTCTTAGACAGCATATAGATGGATCATATTTTTTATCCATTCTGCCACTCTCTGTCTCTTTATTGGTGCATTTAGTTCATTTACGTTCAAGGTAATTATTGAGAGGTATTTGCTTTGTGCTTAGTGCTGCCATTTTGATTTTTTAATGGTATTGTCCATTTCTTTGATCCACTTTGTGCTGAGTCATTTTTCTTTATGTATTTCCTTTTCATCTTTTTCATTGTTGTTGATTTTGTATTTGCTGAGTCTTTATTTTTTTTTTGTTTTTTCTTTTGGTGTGTAGATTTGTTAGTTTCTTTTGTGGTTACCCTAAAAATAACCTATATTTTTGTAAGTTTAAATCAATCTTTTATTTCTTAACTTCCTCTCCATATGAAACTTCTGTCACTACACTATTAGTCCCTCTTTTCTATTTTAATGTTGTCATCTTTCACATATTGACATCTCTGTTTCCTGATTTCCAGTGTTTTAGCTTTGACTTATTTTTGTGACTTCCCTGTCTGGTTATTCTGTCCTGTGTTCTAGTCTTGGGTTTTTATCTGGTATCATTGATTCTCTAGCCAGAGGGCTCCCTTTATTATTTCTTGTAATTTTGGCCTGGTTTGTACAAATTCTATTAGCTTCTCTTTATCTGGAAATGCCCTAATTTTGTCTTCATATTTGAGAGATAGTTTTGCTGGATATATAATTCTTGGCTGGCAATTTTATTTTCCTTCCAGGTTTTATATATGTTATCCTATTGCCTTCTTGCCCACATGGTTTCAGCTGAGTATTCTGAGCTTATTCTTATTGACTTGTCTTTGTAGGTGACTTTTTGTTTATCTCTAGCTGCTTTTAAAGTTCTATCTTTATCTTTGGTTTTGGCAAGTATGATTATATGTCTTAGTGAATTTCTTTTGAGATTTATCCTGTGTGGAGTTTGATCAGTTTCTTGGATAGATATCTTCTCATCTTTCATGATATCAGGGAAGTTTTCTGCCAGCAAACCTTCAAGAATTCTCTCTGTATTTTCTGTTATCCCCAACTGTTCTGGTACTTCAATCACTCATAGGTTATTCCCCTTAATAGAATCCCACATAATTCCTAAGGTTTTTCTTTCTTTCTTTCTTTCTTTCTTTCTTTCTTTCTTTCTTTCTTTCTTTCTTTCTTTCTTTCTTTCTTTCTTTCTTTCTTTCTTTCTTTCTTTCTTTCTTTCTTTCTTTCTTTCTTTCTTTCTTTCTTTCTTTCTTTCTTTCTTTCTTTCTTTCTTTCTTTCTTTCTTTCTTTCTTTCTTTCTTTCTTTCTTTCTTTCTTTCTTTCTTTCTTTCTTTCTTTCTTTCTTTCTTTCTTTCTTTCTTTCTTTCTTTCTTTCTTTCTTTCTTTCTTTCTTTCTTTCTTTCTTTCTTTCTTTCTTTCTTTCTTTCTTTCTTTCTTTCTTTCGTTCTTTCTTTCTTTCTTTCTTTCGTTCTTTCTTTCGTTCTTTCTTTCGTTCTTTCTTTCTTTCGTTCTTTCGTTCTTTCTTTCCTTCCTTCCTCCCTCCCTCCCTCCCTCCCTCTCTTTCTTCCTCTCTTTCTTCCTCTCTTTCTCTTTCTCTCTCTCTTTCTCTCTCTCTCTTTCTCTCTCTCTCTCTTTCTCTCTCTCTTTTTCTCTTTCTCTCTCTCTCTCTCTCTTTCTCTCTCTCTCTCCCTCCCTCCCTCCCTTCCTCCCTTCCCTCCTTCCTTTCTTCCCTCCTTCCCTCCTTCCCTCTTTCTTTCTCTCTCTTTCTCTCTCTCTCTCCCTCCCTCCCTTCCTTCCTTTCTCTCTTTCTCTCTCTCTCTCCTTCCTTCCTTTCTTTTTCTTTCCTTCCTTCCTTCCTTCCTTCCTTCCTTCCTTCCTTCCTTCCTTCCTTCCTTCCTTCCTTCCTTCCTTCCTTCCTTCTGATTTTTCCTTGAATAAACAGCTGTCAAGTGCTTTATCTTCAGTCTCACTAATTCTGACTTCCATTTCCTCAATTCTGCTCATATGACTTTCTACTGAGTTGTTTCATTCTGAAATTTTATTGTCAGTTTTTTGAATTTCTATTTTCTGATTCTAGCAGCCTGTTAAACTTGTCGTTCTGCTCTTGTATAGCTTTCCTCAATTCCTCTATTGCTCTGTCTGTGTGCTCCTTGGCTTGGTCTGAGTTTTGCCTGATCTTCTTTCTGATCTCTTGAAGGGCTCCATATATTAGCCTTTTGAATTCTACCTCTGGTAATTCCAAGACCTTCTCTTCCTCCATGAAGCTTCCTGCTTCTTTGTTTTGGTTGCTAGCTGGAGCCATCATGGTCTGCCTTTTTATGTGATTTGATATTGACTGTTGTCTCTGAGCCACTAATAAGTTATTGTATTTATTTATTGTATATTTGCTTATTGTGTCCTAGCTTCTTATTTTGTTTTGTCTTGATATGCCCAAATAGGCTGTGCATATGGGCTACTCTGATTATAGGCATCTTTGAAGCTCTCACATCCTGTCACCAGGGGGCTAGGGCTGCTACTAGCTGTGTGAGCCCAGGAATCAGTTTACTTCTTTAGGTAGACACAGCTCAACTGTTAAGGTCATCGGTCACTGAGTAGGTGGTTCAGGCTCTCACCTACAGTCCTAGATGGGCAGGGCTACATATGGGTGATCAGAGTACAGTCACAGGTATCTGGCTGCAATAGGTGGTTATGTGCTGAGCAAGGTAGGGGGCTAATAGCTGCCCCTGAGTGCCTAGGTGGGATGTGTGTCCCTGTCCCCAAGAGTGCATAGGTGGGTGGGTTTTGCAGCCAAACTTTGGGCATGCAATGCTGTTTGGTTTCTGTAAGGATGGGGAAGAACCACTTATTCTCAGATCCCTCTAGGGGATGGCTAGGTGGATTGGGTGAAGCCACCAGTCCTCAGGCCCCTGATGTTGTTGGTTGAAGATCCTGCTTAATGGGTAGGGTGGTGTCAAAACTTACAAATCTTCCACTCCCTCTTAGTTGTTGCAGTTGAAAATAGGCTTCTGGTATATACCCTGTTGTACTATACTAATGAGGGCCATCACTGTTGAAATGGCCCATGCAGTTCTAGGCAGGAGTGAAAGGCATTCAAAGTCCATGGACCCCTTACAGGCAAAGGGACAGTGCCTGTCCTGAGTCCCTGGCTTAAGGGGCATAGTGATTTTTTTAATCTGCAAGACTGGTGTGGGTGCAGTTAGCCCTGAGCTCCCAGCTTAGTGGAGCTGGTGGCCACCTTTTTTTGTTTGTTCATTTGCTTATTTGTTCCCTCCCCAAAGCTGAGGGACTGAGTTGGGTGCAACAGGTTCCACTTCTAGCCTAGGGGGCATGAAACTGCTGAACACTGCTGGGCCAGCACCAGAACAAAGCAGGGAGGGTGCAGATAAGGGAAGAGAGGCATTTTTCCCTTAAATAAGTTCCATAGGAAAAAGGATTATTTCGATCCCATGTGGTAGGTTAGACACTTGCACTTAACTTTCACCAATCAAGCACCACTTCCTCCTGGCTTCAGATGCTCCAAATGTTCCAGCCTACTGTGTGCTGGCTAGGTCAAGTCTGGCACCTCTTCACTGCTTCTAAACTGTCTCTTCCTCCCTCTGCCACTCAGTCTCTCTCCTCAACTTTGTCTTTGATGTCAAGGGCTCCTAGATTGTCATATATAATTGATTCACTTGTTTTTTTCTTTTGGGTCTGTGTTTTAAGAGGGACCCCAGGATCATCTGACTATTCCAGCCACTTGGTCCTACCTGTGAATTATAATTTAAAAAGATGCTATTAGAAGTAAAAATAAATTAAATTTTTGTGCATCAAAGCACCTTATCAAGGAAAGGGATAACCTACAAAATGAAAGAAAGTATTTGAGAACAATGTATCTGATAAGGCTTTCATGCCCAGTATAGAGAAAGAACTCCTACAGCTTCATGACAAAAAGACAACCCAATTTGAAAATGAGCTAAGAACTTGAATACGTATTTCTCCAGAGAAGATGTACAAATGACCAATAAAGACATAGAAAGATGCTCAACAGCAATAGTCATAATGGAAATACAAATCAAAACCACAATGGGGTATCCTCTCACACCCACCAGGATAGCTGTTATCAGAAAAATAGAAATTAATAAGTATTGATGAGGGTGTGGGGAAATAGAAATGCCCATCCTTTGCTGGTGGGAATGTAAAATTCCACACTGTTTTGGAAAACACTTTTGTGTTTCTTCAAAAGTTAAATATAGAATTATCATATGACTCAGCAAATCTACTCCCACATGTATATCCAAAAGACTTGTAAGCAGGGACTCAAGTTGCTTTACGTCAACGATGATTGCGACTTTTTTTTTTACAATAGCCCAGAAGTGTAAACATCTCAAGTGTCAATCAACAAATGAATGTATAAACAAAATGTGGTTTCTATTTTGGGTGATAAAAACCATTATGAAGTAGATAATGGTAATGGTTGTGCAACTAGATGCAAGTACTTATTGTTACTGAATTGTATACTTAAATATGGTTTAAATAGCAAAGTTTTCTTACATATATATATATATATATCTTGCCATGATAAAATTTCAAAAAACAAATTATATTATGTCCCTATTTGTGGATGATGTGATACTATACATCAAAAACACAAAAGACTCCATGAGAAAACTACTGCAACTAACAAATTCAGCAGAGTTGCAGGATACAAGATAAACATAACAAAAATCATTTGGATTCCTATACATCAATAAAGAGAACAATGAAAAGGAAATCAGGAAAAAAAAACACCATTTATAATAGCTCCTAAAAAAATAAAATACTTTGGAATAAATCTAACCAGGGGTGTAAAAGACCTATACAAAGAAAACTACAAAACGTTACTGTAAGAAACGAAAAAAGATCTACATAAATGGAAAAACATACCATGCTCATGAATAGGTAGACTCAACATTGTGAAAATGACAATTCTACCCAAAGTGATTTACAAATACAATGCAATACCGATTGAAATACCAACAACATTCTTTAAAGAGATGGAAAAACATATCATTAACTTTATGTAGAAGAGAAGAAGCCCTGGATAAGTAAAGCACTACTGAAGACAAAGAGTAAAGTAGGAGGACATGCACTACCTGACCTCAGAACCTACTATACAGCTATGGTAGTCAAAACAGCCTGGTACTGGTACAACAACAGATATATGGGCCAATGGAACAGAATTGAGAACACAGATGTAAATCCATCCACCTATGTTCACCTGATCTTCAACAAGGGCCCAAAGTCCATTGAATGGGGAAAAAACAGCCTTTTTGACAAATGGTGAGGCAAAACTGGATGTCCATCTGCAAAAAAAAAAAAAAAAAGAAAGAAAGAAAAAGAAACAGGACCCATATCTCACACCATATACAAAAATTAACTCAAAATGGATCCAAGACCTAAATATAAAGCCAAAAACCATGAAGTTCATAGAAGAAAAAATAGGATCAATGCTAGAGGCCCTAATAGACAACATTAACAGGATACAAACCACAACCAACAGCACACAAGCTCCAGAGGATAAGCTAGTTATCTGGAATCTTCTAAAAGTTAAACACTTCTGCTTATCGAAAGTTTTCACCAAAAGAGTAAAAAGAGAACCTACAGACTGGAAAAAATATTGGCTATTATAAATCAGACAAAGGTCCAATCTCTAAAATCTATAAGAAAATCTAACACCTCTACAACAAAAAGACAAATAATCCAATTAAAAATGGGCAAAGGAAATGAACAGACACTTCTCCAAATAAGACATTCAAGCAGCTAACAGACACATGAGGAAAAGCTTGCACTCACTAGCCATTAGAGAAATGTAAATCAAAACCACAATGATATACCATCTCATTCTGACATTATTGGTGCAAATCCATAAAACAGGAAATAACAAATGTTGGAGAGGCTGCAGGTAGATTGAAACACTTATTCACTGCTGGTGGGAATGTAAAATGATACAAACAATTTGGAAAATGATATGGTACTTCCTTAGAAAGCTAGAAAGAGAAATACCATATGATCCAGCAATCCCACTCCTAGAAATACATCCTAGAGAAATAAGAGTCATCACAGGAATAGACATATGCACACCCATGTTTATTGCAGCATTGTTCACAATAGCAAAAAATGGAAATAACCTAGATGCCCATCAACAGATGAATGGATAAACGAACTGTGGTACATTCACACAACAGAGCATTACGCAATGTTAAAGAACAATGAATCTGTGAAGCATCTCATAACATGAAGGAATCTGGAGGGCATTATGCTGAGTGAAGTAAGTCAATCACAAAAGGACAAGTATTGTATGAGACCACTAGTGTAAAAAGTCATGAAAAGGTTTACATACAAAAAGAAACAATATTTGACGGTTATGAGGGAGGGGATATGTGGGGATGGAAAAACACTTAATGGACAATAGATAAGTGGTAACTTTGGTGAAGGGTAAGACAGTACACAAAACTGGGGAAGCCAGCACAACCTGCGCAAGTCAAGCTCCTGGTAGCTCCACAGACACATCCAATCTACGTGAGGGGTGGAATTGCTGGGCTGAGGGCTGTGGGGACCATGGTCTTGGGGAACATCTAGCTCAATTGGCATAACATAGTTTATAAAGAAAACCTTCTGCATTCTACTTTGGTGAATAGTGTCTGGGGTTTTAAAAGCCTGTGAGTGGGCATCTAGATACTCCACTGGTCTCACCCCTTCAGAAGCAGGGAGGAATGAAGGAAGATAAAGATATAAGGAAAAGGTTAGTCCAACAGACTAATAGACCATATCTACCATGGCCTCTGCGAGACTAAGAGCAGTACAACTAGATGGTGCCTGGCTCCCACCACTATACTGCTCTGTTAGGAATTAAAATAGAGGGTCCTGGCCAGAGCTGGACAAAAATGTAGAAAAAAATTCTAACTCAAAAAGAAGGGCCAGAGTTGCTTGTCCTGACAGGAACTGGAGAAACCCTGAGAGTATGGCCCCTGGACACCCATTCAGCTCAGTAATGAGGTCACTCCTGAGGTTTACCCTTCAGCCAAAGGTTGAATAGGCCCATGGAACAAAACAAGACTAAAGGGGTGCACCAGCCCTAAGGCAGGGACTGGCGGGCAAGAGCGAACAGGAAAGCTGGTATTAGGGAACCCAGGGTTAAAAAGGCAGAGTGTTGACATGTTGTCGGGCTATTAACCAATGTCATACAACAATGTGTATACTGTTTTATGAGAAACTAGTTTGTTCTGTAAACTTTCATCTAAAGTACAATAAAAAAAAATTTTCATCAACATCGGAAGGGATACATATTTTGTAATGTCACATACATAATGTAAAATTATACAGAATTGAAAATAAATGAATTCAGATTACATGCACCAACATGATTAAATTTCAAAAGCACAATCAGGACACAGATTCATTCATTAAAATTTCACTACTAATAAATTTAAAAATAGGCAAATTTATAAATCAGACAGGAATGCACCTAGGAATGACTAAAAACTTCCCTTCAGTCATATTGCCAGTATTGTAGCAAAAATACAAAAACTGGCAATTTCACAGGTCTATCAAATGACATTTCTTGGCTCAGTGGTTGAATGCTTGGCTACTAGCCAAAAAGCTCGTGGCTCAAAACCACACTGCTGCCCTCTGAGAGGAAGAACATGTGATTTGCTTTCATAAAGATTACAGGTTGTTACGAGTTGGAATTGACTGGACGACACTCAACAACAACAACAACATTAATTATATATGGCTGCAATATCAAACTATCACAGAAGTGGGTGGTTGAAAATGAGAAAAACATTATTGTCTCCAAGTTCTGTAGGCTAGAAGTCCAAATTCAGGTTGTCAACAGGACTATGTCCCCTCTGAATCTCCGGGAGAAGATCCTTTCTTGTCTGTCCCAACTTCTGGTATTCCTATGAATTCTTTGGCTTGCAGCTGCAGCTTCACTCCATATCTTCCTTTGTCTTCACAAGACATCCTCCCTCTTTGACTCTCTGTCTCAATATCTTCTCTTTTATAAAGATAACACTCATATTGGTTTAGGACTCTCCCTACTCCAGCATGACCTCATATTAACAGGTAACATCTTCAAAGATCTTATTTCCAGACAAAGTCACATTTGCAGGTACCAGGAGTTAGGACCTCAACCTATCTTTTTAGGAGGCATAATTAAATCCATAACAATAAAATTCGACAAAATAGAAGAACATAGGAGACAATGATAAATACCAAATTCAGGACAGTGTTTGCCACTGGGAGGGTAGAAGGCAATAAGACTAGGAGACTATTCATTGGATTATGTAGTGATGTCATTATTTCATAACCTAGGTCATAGGTATATGATTTCTCATTATATTACAATTC
This sequence comes from Elephas maximus indicus, assembly GCF_024166365.1. NCBI lineage: Eukaryota > Metazoa > Chordata > Mammalia > Proboscidea > Elephantidae > Elephas > Elephas maximus. Next base: position 22,438,808 of record NC_064821.1, read on the forward strand.
TTTAAAAACTACTGATACATTTTATACAGTATTTGCATATGATATATTAATAATAAGTAAAATGGAAAAGATTCCACTTTCTGGATTCTTTCATATTCTAGATTCTAAATCCATTCTCTCATCTTCTTCTAATATTCAAGTCACGCTCGTCAAACTTCGACATACATCAAAATGTCAAAAAAGTAATTATTTAGAATGTTCATCCTACAGACATCTCCCCAGATATCAAAGCCAGTAGGTAGTGGGTGAGGTATGGAAACACGCAGTATGAACAAGGTCTCAGGTGACTCATCTCTGCAAGTGTTTTATGGACATAAATGGAGACAACTTTGCAATACAATACACCTGGTGTGCCTGGTGATGAACCGACTTCCTGGTTTAGTACCAAACACAATCCCACCACCACCATCAAGGATGACCAGAAGGCACCCAGACACTCCATTAATTCACCTCCAAGGTCTATTTTATTGTCAGCTTAACACCACAGAGATGATTCTGAGTGATGATACTGATTCTTCGTGGTCGTGGGAAAACTGATCACCCTAAGCCTGCCAACTTCCCTTTTGTCTCATTCCATTTTACACTCCACATGTCTTCCTCAAAATAAAGTCCATGTCCATAGAAAAACTGTTTTCCTCATAATTACACATTACAGAATTTTCCATGAGATCCCTAAGACACCAGCCAACCCTCTAAGTCTTCAATGGTTCAATTAATTTTACTCAATCTCTGTGTTGACTCACCAGAGATAAGAAAGAAAAACTGCTAAATAAGGTAGCTAAGGAGAAAAGTAAAATCTCATAGATACTCTGGTCAATAAATCAATGAGTAAGGATCAAGTCAAATATGTTTCCAAAAAAGATGACCAATTCTACTCTGCCTAACTCAATAATTATTCATTTGACTTTATTGCTAAAACAGGTGAAACCTACTAATAGTTATTGCAATAATGGTAAACTAATAAAAGTACTGAAGGAAGTGGTAAAAATATGTGAGATCAAAGTATAATAAGCCTTGTAAATTATGG